>NC_135267.1:25096349-25698079 GCF_051311805.1 Agelaius phoeniceus
ATAAGCAGGGCAAACTTAACCAACTCCATGTGTACAGTAGGTCACCATGTGGAGATCTCTACTAATCTGCAACCTCCCTATTCCATCTTCTTGGATACTGCACAACAGCACTTCCAAGTTATTTTTGGAAGTAAAGTGGGGGAGGGAATCTGGTTAAGAAAGCAGGAAGATACCCAGGAAGAAAAACACGTGAGAACATTAAGCAGAACACACCAGCAAGAAACTACCTTCTTCTTGTTGTTGTTTTTAACCACGTTCAGCATTTACTAGTGCAAGATCTCTATCAGTATGAGTTTATAAGCTTCATGGGCAGATGCATCTTCTGGAAGTGGCAAGAGAGAATATCAGGACCCTCCTTTCAGTGGGTACTTTACTAAAGAGGGGGTGCTGTATCAATATTACTAAGGCTGCTGAGAGGAACACACAATGCTAAGTTCATCCATGTGACATCACTGCAGAAGTACATGGAAATTTAGAATAAAAAGTGGGAAGTATGTATGTTTCATGACCTTCAGACAGTTCCTCCAGTGCTCTCACACTCAATAAGCAGAGCAAGACAGTACCTAAATTATCACTAAACACCACTATTAGATTTTTTTATGCAAACAAAAATGAATCCAACATCTTTCAGAGAAGCCAGAGAACCTGTACAGTATATCTAATAGAATACCCAGATGTTCTAATTTGACAGGATTGTACATGTCTTTCAGAAGCAATACAACATAACTACATGCATTTACACTTACATCTGATTTTTAGCCGCTTGTCTCTGAGCTTTCCGTTCTTTCCTTTTTTGATCTGGTGGCTTAGCAAAAACAATTTCAATGTTTTCTCCCTCTAAATCTTTGCCATTCATTTCTTCCATTGCCTGAAGGAATTAACCAGACTTTAAATATACTTCCAAGCACATCTGAAGTTAATTTTTTTCTACCTTTTAGAGTACGCATTTTTAAATCTGTTATCCAGAGCTAAAATTACAATATAAAGCTAAAAAAAATTTAGACAATCAGACAGCATAGTATTATTGGGTCCAGTTAGGGATTTCTTCTGAACTTGGCTCTCAAACCCAGGACTTCATGTATCAGTTTAAAAATTTTCCCCTCAAAACTGAAAACAGGCTTCAATCTTTGCAAGCTGTTACAGTTAATGAAGTGGCAGAACTGTCCTCTGAAAGTGCACATTTTGTAATCCATGAATAAATTCCTAATGTCAGCACACATGCAAACAGCAGAGCTTAGTATATTCTGCAATTCCTTTATTTTACTTGCAATATATATCACTTTCTTTTTCAACCAGAAGACAAAAATTAAAGAGTCATTCTGATCACAAGGAAAAAACAGACAAACCAACCACAAAAACCTCCAGCTCCTCCCCAAATCCACACCACCACCTCCCCACAACCCTCTCCTCAAAAAAAAAAAGGCAAAACAAACAGCAAACCATCAACTCCTCCCCTACCCTCCCTGCCATGTACAGTGCCCACGGGCCACAGTTACTACTACAAGTTAATTTTGAGCAGAGGAATCCTAAAGATTCTACCACTTTTAGGGACTCTACATAGCTAAGCCCTGACAGGATATATATCTTACTAAGACTCTTCCCATCATCTTCCTAAGCATCTGCTTTAAGACATATGGATATGTAAGAAAACTGAATCCCCCTGTATCCTGCATCCACCCACATAACATAAAAAAAATGGATACACTACAGGCAGGAGGGGAATTACACTTTCCCTTCCTTAACAACACATGACATCAAGACTGGGCTGGCAAAATCCAGGAATGACAACTACTAAATTCTCCAGGACCCCTCATTAAAAAAGAAAAAAAATTTAAAAAAAAGTTTATTCCTGGAAAAATAAATAAAAAATATTACCTAAGTTTTTATCACCTGCCCTAGAGAAATTGCTTTATATTTCTACCAATAATTTGGTGAGAAGAGTCATTCAACTTCTGGCACTTGAGTTTCAAATGGTAACAACATTATTATCTTAAAAGCTCATCTGCAGAATTACTTAGTGCAGGTGCATTTAAGATCCACTTTTCAAGCTAGAATTGCATCATCCTAGGAGACACCCAGAGAGGACAAAGTTATCAGTGACAGTGTGTTACTATTTCTCCAGACAAAGCTTTTTCTCAAATTAAAGTAGCATACAGCTTCTAGGAACACTACTTACAACACATACACACAGAGTTACAGTCCTCCTGACTTACCTTTACAGCACCATCCCGTTCATCAAAATGAATGAAAGCATAGTCTTTTAGCTTCTTCACTCGTTCTAGCTTTCCAAATTGACTGAAGGCCTTTTCTAGAATCTCCTCTGTTACAGTATTGGCAAGATTGCGTACGAACAAAACTTTTACCTAAAGGGGATTAAAAAAAAAAAAAAGGACTTAGGAGTATGGTCTAATTCCAAAACACAAAATGAAGCTTTGCAAGTTACTGCTATTGGCAGCACTGAAGAAACACCATTACGTTTTCTGAACAGCATTTTACATACATATGAATATGTATACATAAATAGTCATACAGCATGAATTAGCTCCAAAATTCCCTGACAGAAATATTTAATCTGTTATCAAACAGGATTACAAAAGTATTAGTATCCTGAAAGTCAATCCAATTTGTGTTAGTGCTTAAAAGGATCCTACCAGCAGTTATCTTCAACCCAGAACACTATCAAACTTGAGAGAAGGTAACCAGAATTGGTTACACACAAAACAATTAACTTATCAAAACATTTAATTGTTTAGACAGGCTTTAGCTCAGTTATTTGCAGAACAGTCATCACTGTAATATCTAGGTCAGAGGTGACAGGCCTGCAGCTTTCAAGCTGCTTAACTTGTGGTTCCCATGCTATAGCTACACCAAACACCTAATGTCAGGACTGTGCTTGCCTGAGGGGCACTCAGTGACCTGAAGCCACTGCTAGAAGAAAGACCTACAGACAGAAAGGGGATACTAAGGCTGACACTGGCCAATTACCCTTCAACTTTCTCAAGTCAAAGTGTGCTGTTCCCTTGAGGAAGTGTCACCCCCAAATAACTGTGGAAGTTTATGCCCTCCCCTGGTTCACTAAAGCACACAGTGGGACTCTTAAGCTACACAAAGACCACTCCACAGCTTCTAAAATTAGAAAGGCAGGTAATCATCCAACTCTTGACTAAATCATCAATATAGAGTTTCACCAATCACCAACTGCAACGGATAAGGGAAAATCTAGAGCAGTCTGACAAAAGTTTAAAATAAACCCTTACTTAACATAGCACACAACATATACCGGAAAGCAGGAATCACCTATTAGTGACCCAACAGGATTGAAAGATTCATCCTTGTGTCCATGCCAAGGCTGCACTTAATGACCAGACATGAGCATGGTTACACGATGCCATCCATGTGCTCTCACAATTTAAAAGACCCTTCCAACTTGTCAAGAAGAGTTCCTTCCACGTGCTGGCACCATGCTCTGACAGTTTAATCACCTCCTACTGCCAAGGAATGCTCAGTCTTACCTGCCTACAATGGAACTGCCAGTCAGCTGCAAGACCTGCAACTTCTCTTACATCCTCTCTGCTCCTACTGGTTTCAAATTAGCTGATGCCATTAAATGACAATGCACATGGCAGCACTGACTCCTGACACTGAAGGTCAACACAAGTAACGCAAGGTGTGAAAGAACCAAGGAAAGCATGCTTTGATTTCTGATTCCACCACATACAGGAATTCAATAAACCCAGACACCTTTTTTGGAGGAACTGCTATGTAACTAAGTTACAAAAAGAACCAGGTCAGACTTCCATAAATCTGTCTCACTGACTAGCTGAAGTAGGATTGGATGCAGATTTGGAAGAAGGGATACTATAGACCATAAATCTAGCCCAGTGTATCAGCTCTGGACTTTGGCAATAGTTAATTCCGGCTGATTCTCGGGAGATCATAAAAGTCATAGCCAACTCCACCAGGAAAGCTGTTTTCTATTATGTATTAAGCTTCTCCTACATGTCTTGATGGCAAGAGCAACCTTTATGTATTGTAACACATACATAATAACCATTTTTAGTAAAATATCCTAACTACTACCTTAACTTTATTCCATGGAAATGAATTACAGGAAGTTCTGTGATGTAATCAATGGGTTTGAAAACCATTAACTTTAAAAAAAATGTTCCATATTCTTGTTCTTTAGAAAAGGATGAAAACTACAACCTCATGAGGAACCCTAAGCAGCCTAATAAATCCATGATGACTGACATGATTAAAAACTAGATAGAATAATCACTATTTTTTAAAAGATGCACTAATATAGTGTTTTTTTAAGAAATAAAAAACCAACTAATTTAAATTTTCCCAATGTAGACAAATCCATTAATCTCTAACAGCTGAATTTTTAACACCTTTGCTCATGTTACTGATTAGAAGTGTAACTGAATGAGTCAAAGATGATGTAAAAGCTATTAGGCAGGTTAAAGCATAGGGTGAGAGAAGATGAACCCATTTTTACTTAAGCCAGCTAAAAAGGAAGGGAAGTGGAAAAAAAAAAAGAAGTCTTCTGCATTAAAGCTCACACATTATTATACTAAAAATCCATAGATACTTGTAACAAGCAATATACCCAGCACCAGCATTTTGTTTTCAAGGCACAACTCACATTTAAAAAACTGCTTAAGATTAGACTATCCCAAAACCTCTGGTGTCTGCTCCTTTTCCTCCTCTTACCTACAGCACAAACACTTCAGGCCACATTCTCCAAGGGATACTAGCCCTGTCTCTTGTCCTGTAATCTGCCAGACAGCCACAAGCATAAGACTTTATTTAGCTGCTTAACCTGCCACTCCAGAACGTCCTCTGCAGCCTCAGCCATCCTACAGAAATCAAGTAAAATATTAATAAATTTAGCTAGACTACAGGTGTAAGAGGCAACAAAATGACACTTAGGAGAAATTTAACTATCAACACAGCTGCTTGAGAAGTTGGAAAAAAATTCACTTTGGACCAGAAGTCAATACCTTGACCAATTATACTCTGATCTGTTAGAAGGAGCACTTATCTCCTCTAGCACATCCATCTAGCTTGAGAATCTAGCTTCATCTCTCATCATGCTCAAGCTACTTTGTATTTAAGAAAACAGTCCATTTAAATGAAAAGTATTTACCCATACAGTACTCTCCACAACATTTTATCAAAAGGACAAAGGAAAACAGACTCGAGTAGACATTTCAGAAATTTATATTAGTAAGTGTCCATATATGATGAAATGACATGCTGCTTCTGAAAGATTTAGAACACTGTTCATCTTCTGGCTACACGTGTGAATTTGTCTTCCTTATAGCTTGCTCTTATGGACTTGTGTTTCTAGCAGTCTTGACAAGAAAACTGATGACCAGATGATTATTCTGATAAAAACAACCTACTTCTCCTAGTCACAGTTTCCTCCAGAGCCTTCTACCACAGCAATGTGCAAGATGACATGGGTCAATAGCTTTCCCTTTGCTCTGGACTAACAGTAGTCAGAAGCACTGACAGCCAACCTGCAGCTCACATCCAGGAGATTACTGACTGCAGCAGCAGCTTCGCTGCTCTTTCTCTTAGAAGAAAGATGCCAAGAACAGAAAATAAACCTTACACTTAGAGAAGGGCCAGATACAGTGAGCTTCTGCACGTGTACAGCAGGTGGCCAAAAAAGACTGGAGTAGAGACTTTCCTTGTTGCAAGAATAAACTAAAGGACACAGCCAGTGAGGAAGGTCAGACACCAATTATCATCTCAGTTTCTGTCTTCAGACACAACCCAGATGGTCTCTGCTTTTTCAGTATTATTCATAGAGCCTCACTTTTCCATACATCTTCAACCCAAGCTTCATGTCCTATCTTTGGCATGTGGCACCAGATGTATTCAAGTTGATTTTATCCATGTTTTCTATATTTCTTTCCTTCATTTCCATGTTTCTTCTCTTTTCATGTCCCATTTCAAATACAACACAATAGAAGGTATTAACATATTCAAATAAAACTGTACAGTAAATGGGGCAAACCACAATCAAGCTTTAATTTCTTTAGCCTTTTACTCTGCACATCTGCAAACTTACTTAGGAGAGATGCTTGATTATGTCCCCTATAATTTCCTTTCCATCTATTCTGTTTTATCAGCAGAAATTGCTGCTTATTTATTTTAACAGTTTGGTGGATTAGGTCTCTTCTCTTTTGAGCCAAGAAACTAAACATACAGGCTGCCATATTTAGGTAGTGCCACCTTCCACAAATTTGACCTGCAAGACTCCTTCCCTACTGCTGACAGTCTATCATGCTGGGCAAGAAAAATAAAGTCTGCAGACAAGATAGTCCAAAAGCTTCTGTAATACCTGTATTACAAAAGCAGCTTTTTCCCTAAAATGAGCCCCCACCCCAACCCTTTTCCCTTATGGCTCACCAAAGAGGAGATCCCAGCCAAGCTATCTTACTAGGTCCATCAAAGTAGGACTCCAGCAAGTGACGTGTCTCAGATGAGAGTAAAAGCACAGACGAAAAGCAAGCAAAGAGAAAGAGATAAGGATACGGGCTAGCTAAGAGATTCCATTAAACAACTCAGCTACACAACACAACTGAAAAAGACAGGGTTGGGCAATATCTGATGGGAAAAAAAAATAAATCAGGTAGTTTGTTTCTGGCAAGATACCAGGCACATATATAAAACAACTGCTACAACGTACTTCAAAATGTTAACAGTCCAGACTTCAGCTTCACCTCAATGCTCAAAATCCAAAACATTGCCAGTCTAGGTATTAAAAGGAATTAACTCCCTCAAATTAAAAATAACTACCAAACTCCAAATACAAGCTAATTGCTGAACTTCTCAGAAGTAACTGCTAATAGCAACTTTGAAAATACACTTGTATACATTTGAACACTGACACCTTCTTTCTAATGCTGAAGTGATACAGTTCCAGGTTTAAAAAGAATTAAGGCTGTTCCGTGAGGATATCTCTATTTCTGTCCTTCCAAATACTAGGGTACATAACTATTTTAACTCCAGGAGTCACCACCATAACTTCCAAGTAAAAAATTAACGACATCATCATGTGTGTCATTTTGGCAAAAATTACATTCACTATTAAGCCATGGGAACACAAAATGATATAAGGCCATATAGAGTTTTTAAATCCACACAATTTCTGAGGTATATTCATTTCTTATAATCACACCTACATCTCTGTCAAGAAGGCTGAAAAGATGTTAAATAATTTTAGGCTAATTCCAGGAAATGCCTAATTTGGAACAGAGCACTTTAAATGTACTATGGTCCCATTACAGCTTTATTACCTTTGCCATGACTTCAGGATCTGGGTCTTCTATAGGGTCAGCCCATTCCACTGTAACAACATTTCCCCAGACTTTCACTTTGCCACTCATTAGCCTACGTCTGGCCTGAGCAGCAGTTTTGTGATCTTCATATTCAAGAAAGCAGAAACCCCGGTTCTTTTTCTTGTCATCAGGCTGATGATACAATATGACATCTGTAAGACCCTCTGAAATGAAATAAAAGATTTATTTGTTATGCTTTCAATCCATTGATTTGCATCATAAAGTGCAGGTTGTCTTTGTAGCTATGGAAGAATACTACTCTGACTGAATGGAGGAGAGTTAGGGGCAGCCAAAAGTTTTGCTTTGTCAATTCTCCTCTTAAACCCCTAAGTTACAACACTTATCAGTGTGTGCTTTTTCCATAATGTCTAAACAACAAGAGATAAAAGTTGCATGACCCCAATACCTAAAAAGTTTATTGCTCCAAAGAACCCGAAGTCTGTAATTCAGTAACAGAGCAACAGTACCTTTGCAAGTTCAAATATTATCAAAAAGAGATTCTTAAAATTTAAGAATTATAAAGCTCAGAACCAGTTACATTCTTCTGCTTGCTTCAGTTTTGCCTCGAGAAGTTTTAAAACATCCATTAGTATTGTAATTGTTAAACTTTTAATTCAAATTTCTTTGAACATATTTTTTAAGCATTACACACTTACTCTACAGGTAGAACTTAGAACCACCCATCTAGTCTAATTACAAACATCTCAGCCCTCAGCAAAACAACAGTTTTTAAAAAACTCAAACAAACCCCAACACATAATATTGAGATAAATGTTGTGTGGGCTTGGTTTGTTTTCATTATCATTCAACTATAAGCTAGAAGACAGCACATCACTGACCACATTTGACACCTTCCAGGTCTATAAAATCTAGTCACTGACTCACCTGTTACTTTGCTGAATTCTTCAACAATTTGCTCCTTGGTTTTACTCTTAGGAATAGAGCCAACAAAAAGCCTATTATTGGCAACAGAGATGCATACACCAATGTGTTTTCCAGACCGAATTTCATGGTTGTTGTACTGCAACAAAAAATTTATTGGACAATCATCAGTTACAAATAATTTTCACCCTCTGCAACAGCAGCATACCAAATATTTAACTTTGGAAAACTCAGAATTGAACAATTTACTAAATTTTTGCATCTTAACACATTTTTAAGATGCATATTCAACTACTCTGAAGTATATCCATGTTTTCTAAAGTCTCTCCACAATTTCAGCCAACGCTTTCTTCCTTGTTCGAGTCTCTCAACACTTTTTTCTTTAGAAACTTTTTCATATAGAATGATGCAAATCATCAAGGTCAAGGCTTCTCCCTTCACAACCATGCAGAAAAAAAATGCAAGTTTCTCTATAGGCTGTAGCTATAAATTCTTGATTTGTGTGTAATACAATACATGAGTTGCAATTAAAGTCAAATTCACTTCTGAAGTTCCACAGTTAACAAAAGAGAGTTGTGATCAGGTCTTCTCCACAAAATTCAAGAGCAACTGGCAAATACTTTCCAACGCATAAACATTACACAAGTCAACAGCAAGAACAACTTTCTAATGACTTGAAATCCTAAGACTTCTGTTAAAATGCTTCTCCCATATCATCTGGAAGATACCCTGAACATGTCAGCAGTTTAAGGGGGGAAAAAAAGAAGGATTACTGCAGACATCTGTTAAGAAAACATCAAAAAATGCCTTTAATTGAGATGCAGACACAGACATGCATCATTCAAATAAGCAGCAGGGAGGACAACTGCTGGTATATCAACCCACTTCTAACTGGAAGCCCTGCAACAGACAGCCCTTTAGCTAAAAAAATGAATTTTGTGGTCAACATCTTATTGCCAAGCAGCAGGAAAGATTTTTAAAATTTTATCTAGCTATTTATTCTATGATTTATTTTGTGCTTGATGGTAAATCTTACTACATAAGCTAGTTATCCTCCACCCCACCATGCTTTTTATGCAATAAAATCTGGTGAAAGATATTTATCTCTATTTATCTTGGGCAAACAAAAACTCCACTACTGAAAGTTTTCTAAGCTAGGTAACTGCACCTAAAGTGAGCAAAAAGGACAACTGTACATGTGAAAAGGACACATTTTCACAATGAATTATGTCTCAAAACATAGCAGGAGACAAGAAAGGACTTCCATCTCCATATCTGTTGCCAATGTGGAACAGGAATAGTTGATTTTTACTCAGGAAGCTAAAGTAGGAGCAGCACTAGTTGCATATATATTATCATCACTATTAAATATACACATTAATGAAGAGACAGGTTTTAGTAGCTAAAAAAGGAGTCCTCTAAAGAAACACCTTTAAAGAAGCTGACAGTTTATTGGTCTATGAAAGTGATCCTTCACTAACTGAACTGTACACTAGAAAACATTTCCTTGCATTAGGAAACTTTTTTTACTGAGAGGGTGCTCAAATACTGGAACAGGCTTCCTAGAGAGGTGGTCAATGCCCCAAAGCTGCCACGGTGTAAGAGAGGCATCTGGAAAATGCTCTTGATGATCAAGATGACCACAACAATTTTGGTCAGCCATGAAATGGTCAGGCAGATGGACAAGATGATCACTGCAGGTCCCTTTCAAATTAAATACTCTATTCTACATGGATAATTGAAAGTATTATCCAACCAGTCCTGCTAAAGTCTTAACACTGAAGTTTGGCTATACATTTAATCTAATGTAAGAGTTGCTCATACAACTCAGTATGTTGTATGAGAGTAAAATTAACAAAGTAAAATTAATATATTCTACCATTTTGCAGTTCCACTGATAGTTTCTAGTAGTTTTTTCATCCTCCAATGTATTAACCACTATTTTTCACTGCGTGTTCCTCTCTACACAGAAAAGTTGTCAGTTAGGTGTTCTTGACCATCAAGTTGGTAATTTTTAGGTAAATACTTTGCACACCATCTGCAAACTCAGACTAGCCATAAAAAGGCTCAGATCATGATCTGGGTAAAGTGCCAAAACAGTCAGGCTACCAAAGTAGCTATGTCAGCATACTGCTTCCCCCTCCTGTCACCATGGAATCTGTGTCTGAAGTAAGTAGCAGAGATTGCCACCCTCTAGACAATGTAAACATTTTGGGTTTTTCCTCATTGACTTATGTAAGAACTTACTCATGAACAAGTCAAAATATGCAGGTCTGTCCTGTCACTTTACTAACCTATATTTTCACTACCAATTTTAGTTTACTAGGAGCAAACGGTAAGCTGCACCTCCATGCATAGTTAGCAAACTACTTAATTCATCTGTAGTTCCATTCTGATAAGCTCACACCTGTTCTAGTCAAAAATATACTGAATGCTTCAATAGTTTTCAGTATGTTTTCCTATAAGCTTCACCTCAAAAGTCTTTATTCTGTACATATCTACAGTAACCTTATTCACACAGAAATCTTTTGAAAAACTTAACTCTAGCAACTTCTTATGAAATAGGAAGGAGAACTGAACATGTGTGCAAAAGAACACAACTGGAGTTGTAATTCTTAAACAGTATAAAGTAAAGTAAACATGCTAACAGGGGAAAAAGTGAGATAAAAAAGTCATACTTTGACAGTGAATACTTGTGTGAACATCTGAGATGCCATTTCTACTTAACTAGCAAAGGGTTAACTGCACTGAATTAAATACTAGTCACAAAAATAGGAGAGAATTTCCTTAATTGTTTTTAAAATAATTCTGTCTTTGCTTAAGACAAAAATGGAGTGATACTGTGGCCTGATACTGAGAAGAATTACAGATATGAAGAGTAATTAATTTTAAGTGGCTTAAAAATGCATATGCATAAACAAAATCAAGACTTCAACCTTCTAAACTGCAAGATTTCTTGTTAAAGAATAAAGTATGCCAACATTAAGTGCATCCAGAAATTTTAGTTCAGTTTTACATTAAGTTGACCTGCAGACTGTGGAAGATACATACAGCAGCCACAAACATGAATTGTATGCAAAATATGTTACACCAACTCCAAGAGCCTGAAGATAGGTCAGTTAATTCTCCACTGTAGTTTGGTATTGACAAAAACATAGCTGTCTCTTATCACTCAAAAGTCTATAGGCAATGCAGAGACTTTCAATCTCATTTTTTTCTATATTGTCCTGAAAAAAAAAAAAGCCTCTTGGAAAAAGATGGGAAATAACAGAAGAAACATTATCACAAGGAGTCCAGAAAGCTGGGAAGTTGTATACACCTGAGAAGGCTACAGGCAGTATCAAAAAGAACACCACCTGTTAAAATAAAAGGTTATGATAATGGCTAGGACCAAGTGTTCAGTGTTTTGAAGAGGTCTTTCAGCAGTATCTCCCATGCATGTGTAACTAATACAAGTTGCAGACCCACAATTTTCAACTGAACTTGACAGCCACAATTTGCAACTGAACTTGACAGCCACAATTTGCTAATAGTCCTGTAAACCACTTTTAGATAACTTGGGAAACTTATATACCAAACTAGCCAGTCAATTATGGTTGAAATCACTCCAAAAAAAACTGACACATATCATAGAATCCAATTTAAGACTAACACTACTTTCAAAGAGTTTAGCATGAAAGTTGAAATACTGCTCCATCAACTGCAACATTTCTTAGCTATTACGCTCAGCGGCTGTTTAACTCACAAGCAGGACATAGAGTGCTTTTTTCCTGCATATCAAAGATCAGACATAAAGGGACCTCAAGTAGCTCCTTTCCTTGTATCGTTTAGTGGAAGACTGAGGCTAGGATCTGATGTTACTTTTCTGGAAACATGACTTGAATGACTTTCCAGAGCATGTTACCTTTAAGCAAAATCCAGCTTAATGAAGAAAAATTGTTTTGTTTTATTTACTAGGTGCCTCCAAGAACTTATGTGCTTTGTTTCACTGTACTGCTAAGTTTAAAGAGTTAACTCTCAAGTGTTCACACATACACACAAACAGCTAGGTGGACTATGAAAGTACAAGGAGAACACACAGTTATTCCCAGTGTATCTAACAACCAACTGATCTTATTTAAGAAGCTAATCAGTGTATACCACATTGGTTTTGTACTTCCACTTTTGCAGGTATTTGTGTGCTTTCTCAAAACAAATTCCCATTTTCAGCTTGATTTGTCTCCACCAATTGACTTATATGTGAATAGGGTACCTTAGTTTAAGCTCTACCTCATCACAAACCAAGGTTTTTAGTTAACCCTACTATAGTAATACAGTATCAGTACACTTCACAATGAGTATGGCTAGCACTAGCAAGTCATACACACTCATCTTGGCCACATCAGTGTAGCAGTAACCAGCTCAAAAAACTCAAATTTAACTTAGCCAGGAAAATAAGTGCCCTGTGCAAGGATCAGGGCAGTGTTTCTCCCCACCCTCTTCTTTAATGATGGGTACTTCATGCATAAAACCTGAGTTTATCACACCAAACTATTTCATACCTCTGTGTAAAACAGAGGGAATGCTCCTTAGACTGGCAAGATTTATTATGTTTTCCTGTCAGCTGCAGCTAACAGAACAGACCTTCAATGCTCAAGAGACATTTTTTCCCCATGTGAAGTATCTTATGAAACTCTGTGACTTTGAAGTACTTTTCCAGCACGGGCCCCCTGCTGGTGCAGAAACACATCAGGAGTCAGAGACACCCTGACCAGCACTGCCCTTGCACCCCAGCAACTCCAACATCACTGCTCTCCAGAACTCATACACATGCCGACAGCTCAAAAGTCACTACTGCTAATACAACTTTGATTAATAATAAAGGCTCATCTAACTGGACCAAACAGCAGTCCATCAGCTTTTTTTTTTCCCCTGCCCCTAATGCAGTCAGAAAATCTTCATATACAATGAAGAAATAAATTTAACACCCAGTGGATTATGAAGTAATCTAACAATAACAGTTTCACCTTAAGCATTTAAGCACTAGGACCAGGACGACAACTGCTTCTGAGCCAGAGTGCACTTCATCAAAAAAGAAAAAAGTCCAAGAAAACTTACCAGTTTAACAGCTTCCTGAGCTGCTTCTTTAGTACAAAAAGTGACAAAAGCATATCCTCTGTTTAGACCGGTTAGTGGATCCATCATTAAGCGGAGATCCCATATAGGTCCGGCCTTCTCAAATAATGGAACAAGTTCATCTTCAAACAAGTCTCTCGGAATCTTGCCCACAAATATCTACAACAGACATACAAAGCACTGTTTATAAAAAGTATTTCCAATGAGTAAGTCTACATCTGCATAAACATTTTCTCCTTCTTACCTCTGTACCAACAGAAGGTTGCTGTCCTGAATATACAGACTCTGGAGGAGGCCCACCATATTTCCTCTGTCCAGTAGTCACATCAAGAGTGTAGCCAGTTCTCTCCAACAGTGCCTTCAAGCAAAAACTTAAGATTTTAAAATCACATACAAACTGAGCAAGTTTAGCTGCGCTTCATTCACAGACAGACATGCTTCCAATTCCTTTTAAACTGTACTGCTTTGAAGGTCCCACAAACAAATCTACTACTGGTACTTCAACAAGAAACTTGCAAAACAATTAACAGAACTATTAGGTAAAGAAACACTGCTAGAAAATTAGAGATTCACATCCAGTTTTCCCAATTCCTTCATTTTCATTAAAAAAAAAAAAAAAGCCAAGTATTATAATAGTAACAGAGCTTCCCTTTAATTAGGAAGATCTTAGTCTGAGCCACTTCTTGTTTTGGCATGTCCAATCCTGCAGACGTTTATGCAGAAGAGTTCCCTGCACTTAATGAGATTACTCATAAGTGTGAAGTTAAAGAACACATGTTTAAGTGCTTACACCCCTGGAACACCATACAGACTGTTTCAGGTACCCAACTACCCAAGTGATAGTACTACTTCCTTTCTCTTATCCCCCCTTCAAATTCCTTGTGGGCTTATACAGGATCCCAGGAAAACTAACCCTCACTAGAACCACTGCATGTAGTTATAGATATAGTCAGATATAGTTACAGGCATAATACCAACTTAAAATGTTAGCTGACATTCAGTATGTAAACACATGAGAAATTCCTCTGAAATTAAGTCTTTCATAATAATTTTGTACAAAGACAAATCAACTCTACACACAAAGAAACTGCATATTAAACAAGCCAAATTATAGTCAAGAGTTAGCAATTTTACAACAACAAAATTGCAGTTATTTTAAATGCTAGAGCCATCAGCAGTAAAAGCCATACTACTTGAAGTTATTAACCAAGTCCTCATAATATTGTTGTTTTATGTGGCAGTGACAAAAACTGCACCAGTTTTTTTTTTTAATTTATAATTAATGGCATCTCAGCCTCAAAGTCAAGAGAAAATAAGATTTTCTAATTTTATAGGGTACACAGTTATTTGTAACAGTCATTTTATACTATATACATGAAGTATCAAAGAAGAAAGATTCTCTGGGGTTCTTTTATGACATCACCTAAACATGCCTGGATGGTTTTCCTTCTCTTAAGCTTTGGTAAAGTTGCTAATCACAGTATTTTAAAATAAATCATTGTATGCCTAACTCTTGAGAAAGGAGTCTCTTGCTAGCAGCAGATGCGGTCAAAAAAAATAATTTACCCATTAAGACAGTTTGGGGTACACTTTATGAGCAGAGTGATTATGTCATAAGAAGTTGGCTAAATCCTAAATCCATTACAATCTGTTTTTTCAGACACGTGATATCTCCTCCCTATTGTGGAGTTGCTCTAAATCTGAACTAAGGGGGTGGAGTGGAAATAACAACAACAAAAAAAAACAGAACACAAAAAACAATCAGCAATAGCTGAACTTAAGCATTTTGAACTTGAGTAACTATGCTGACAAGTATGCACAAACTTTTTACTGCAAAATAGAGTAACTGTCTCAACAAGACATAGAGCAAACTGTGAAACCTTTTTCCCTTTTATATGTTCAGTTCCAGCAATATATTAACTTTCTACTTGAAAAGAAAGAAGTGCAAGACAAAATTTCAAGTGACAGCTTTCAACAATGACAAATATGACAAATACTCTGTAATAATCTTTTTTAAAAAAAGCACAGTTCGAAAACAACCAACATAACTATCACAACAACTCGGAAAAACAAACAACAGATAGACCTCATAGCTTAAATTTTTACTGACATACCTTAATTTTTGCCTCATCTGGTCCTTTGCTAGAATCTGCCACCTTGGTCCCCTGTTTTTCCCTCTGCCTGTATGTCTTCATGACTCCACATAAAAAGGCACTTTTGTTCTGCAAAAGATACAACCTTCAGTTCTGAAAACATGACAAGCCAGAATTTCCTTTTACCTTGAACTAATAGTGTTCACTTTACATATCACATACGGATCACTGAAGAGACTCAGACCTCTTCCCAGACAACTAACAGTTTATCCCTCAACAATTATTCTGTAAACTGCTAAATGTTACCTGAACGTGTGAGAGATCACTGTCTTTAAACTGCTGAAGCACTGCCAGTGCACCTTCTTCATTGAATTCCTTTAAAGCTTCAATAGCTCTTTCATCTAGATCACTATGTGCAACTAGGCCTAGAGAAAAGAAAAAAATTACTAATTATATTTGGTCAGTAATCTTTGTAAAACCTAATGTAGCATCCCTAACACATTTCCATGACCTCTAAATCAATTACTGATTAAAGTAAGTTACTATGCATCAAAAACCATTTAGTTCCTTTGAAGTTAAATATTATAGGATACATAATCCTTTTATTAAAACAAAAAAGAGACAGGACTCAGAGTAAAAGTTACTACATTTATGTGTTCATTTGACTTCTGTGAAACCCAGACGTTACATGGGCCAAGTTTAATGTCAATATCCTGAATCTGAATTCAGAGGAGTCTATCAAAACCTACCAAAGCCTGACTTAGCTTGCTTAGCAATGGTACCTTGGTACGCTTTTAGAAGACTATAAATACAAATAAACTCCAGCACTAAAAATGGCCATCACACTCCAAAATCAAGCCTTAAAAAATGCTGGCTATTACCACATCTGAAAAAACCAACACCACAACTTCTACATCCATAAGCCCAAACACCATGTCAGGAAGTATCACTTACACACGAAGATGCATACCAAGGCTTTAGTTTCTTACTGTTACCTACAATTACTGCAAAAAATGCACAAAGACCACATCACCTGCTCCTCCTAAAAATCATCTGTTGCCTATTCCAGCTGTTGCTCTGGTCCCCTGCATACCACCCGTCAGCCCAAGTAGCCTGGGACTTTCCTCTGAAAGATACTACAATAAATTGAAGTACTGAGTCTATAACATCCAGATTTTGGTAAGACTGCAGTTCCCATACTTTTGGAAACCACAAAAAGTTGCTATTTTAGCCCAAAGACAGCAGAATCCAATAAAATATTGTATGTGTAGTTTTGCAAGTCTTAGATCTTACCTGCAACGTAAATTTCATCTAGTTTTTCAGCAACTTTCTGTGGTAAACCAGCATCAAGCAATGTCTGGAAATGCTCAGAATGGGTAACTGCAGCAGAAGTATCCATGGGCTCTTCAGTACCATTCCCATTAACATGCTCAGTAGCCATGTTTCCAGATATCTGTTCAAATGCAATAAGCATCAAAATTAAGCTAGATATATCTTCAGGTAGAACAATTCAAGTGATAATACATGCAACAGACTATCCTATTCTTTGAAAGTCGTGGGAAAAAATATAAAAAATAGCAGATCACCGCCCTGACACTTTTTTTTTTTTAGCTTTGCAAGGCGCAGGAAATTCCTCACAAGAAGCACTAACACAAAGGAAAGCCCTAACACCACTGCCTAGGGGGGGTGGGGTAGCTTTCACTGCAGGTTTTACACAACCCAGACAGACACTGACTCACCTCCCCTCTCTCTAACGCACTCCCTAAGACACTCCGAACAAGTTAGAAATGGAGCAAAAAGGCCAGAGCGGGGGTGGCAGGACAAGCAAACCTGCCACATGCACCGCGATACCGTCACTGACACTCGCTGCCGCCTCCACCGCCCGCTGCAAACTCGCTGCCCCTCGGCTCACGCCGCCTCTCCAGGCCCCGGGCGCGGCCGGGATCCCTTCCCGCCTCCACTTCGGTGCCGGCCGGGCAAGCGAGAGGAACAAAGCGCTCTTCCCAGCCCGCACCCACCCACGGCGGCGGCGGCCATGAGCCCGATGGAAACACGTGCTCCGCGCGTTCAGATGTCCTACAACTTCCTCCAGTGACCGACTTCCCCCCCTCCCCGCAACACTCCCGCGGGAGGAGCGGCTCCCCCCCGCCCGGAGCCCCGGCCATTCCCCACCTCTCACCCTATTCCCCCCGGAGAGCGGGTTGCAACACCCCGGGCCCGATTTCACCACCCGGCCGGGAGCTCGCGGAGCCTCCCGGCCCCGCCGCCGCCTCCCGGCCACGCTCCTGTCCGAAACAATGCAAGGCCCCGTTTCCCAGCCAGGAAACGCCGCTGCCCATCGCCCACCGCCTCCCGACGTGACCGGGACCACGCCAAACCCGGGAGACCCCGCTCCCCGCGCACACGCTGGGCACCGAGGCCGCGGTTCGCCCCCTGCCCCTCACGGGCAATGAATGGAGCGGCGGGGCCGGCGGGACAATAAGGCGGGAGCCACACGCCCCGCGCCGGCCCGGCTCGGGTGGTGCCTCGGCCGCCGCCGCCACGCCGGGGCCGGCGCACCGGCCCGGCCGGCCCCCGCCCGCCCGACAGCGGCGGCCACGAAGGCAGCGCCAGCAGCTCCTCCACCCATCGCGCAGCGCCCCGGCCCCACAGCGCTGCAGGGCCCCAGCGTGCGCCTCCCGCCCTCCGCCGCCTGAGCCCGCTCTGCCACCCGGCCCGCTTCCACTCCGCCAGCGCCCGGCCGCCCTGACCTGTGTGTGTCTGCGGGGAGAGAACCGCCGTGTGCCAAGGGTCTCTCGGGGCGCGGGTCGCGGCTCGGCGTGCTGAAGCGCTGCCCCCGTTCCGCGCTCCCGCGGCGGTGTGTCCGGGCAGTGCTGCTGCTGGAGCTGGCGTAAAATGGCGGCCGCTCGAGCGCTCACGCCGCTGCTGCTGCTGCTGCTGCTGGCACCAGCCCCGGCCCCTTCCACTCCGCGCGGGGGGGGCGGGCGGAGGGCGGGCGGGAGCGGAGCGGGGGGAGAGGGAAGAGAAGAGGAGGAGGAGGAGGAGGAGGCGCCGCCGCGCGCGCTGGCGCAGCCCCAAAACCCGGGGTCTCCCAGGCAGCTCCGCAAGGGTTATATCGCCGAGCCCCGCCCGCGCGCGCGCGCCCGCCCTCCTCTCCGTTCGCCCCACGCGCGCGCTCTCCGCCTTCCATGCGGAGCGGCGCGCGCCGCTGCCTCGCCGTGTCCCTCCCTCCTTCCCGCGGGAAGCGCTGCCCGGGGGAGGCGGCGGTGGCGGCGGGACGAGCCCTGCGCGCGGACCGCGCGCTCCCCGGCGCCGCCCGCCTGCACCTGTGCGGGCTCGGCGCTGGCGGAGCGGCCGTGGCCGGACCGGGATTGGGCGAGCGGCCGTTCCCACGGCGCGCAGGTGGCACAAAAGGGGGGAGAACGGCGGCCACAGGAGGGGGGGCCTGGGGAGAAAGTCCCGGCCCGCGGCGGGGAGGGGACGGAGGAGACAAAGCCACGCAGACAAAGGGAGGGGAGAGCCACGCTTTGTGTGGCTGCCGGCCAGGCGAGCCCGGCGGCGCTCGGCGTTCCCGCACTGGAGGCGGGAGGCGCCTCACCCCAGCCCAGAGGGGCGCCCGGCACCGGCCCCTCGCACTGCCCGCCCGCCAGAGCCGCCGGGCGGAGGCAGAGCTTGGCCGAGGGGAACGGGAGCTTCCTTCAGGCACCGCGCGGCGTGGCGGCGTCGAGCGGGGCCCCGGGGCGGGGGTCGGCGGAGGGAAGGCGCTGAACACAGCACGGGCTGGGGCGCCGCGCAGCTCCAGCGCCGGAATTCCGCAGAACGGGCCCGGGAACGGGGCCTTTGCCCCGCAGGCACGCTTGGAGCGCACCCGCGGTGCTGATTTAACTTTCTCCTGATGGCCCCAGTGGAATGCGGGTCTGCCTGCACAGCGCTGTCAGAGGCGGACTCCGTGCTACAGCGTGCACTTCACAATCCCAGTTCTGAGCACGTCGTGCTCGCACACCCCGCACGAGAAACTTGGAAACCGACCGACTGATCTGATCTCTGCCAGAGTTGTGTCCAGATAAAGACTGCAAAACGGAGGCAGGAAGGCACATACAGTATTACTCACTTCCCCAGAGGCACTCAGCCACAAGTTGAGCAGTGCCTGCTGCCCCTGAGCCCGGCCGAATACTTCCCAGCATATCTCCAGTACTTTAAAAACACTCGAACCTGTGCAGTGGAGCAAGCACAGACAATTACAGGGTTAGTTCAGTGTCAACAAACGCTCACATGCTGGCGTATAAGTATGTGAAACATACAGCTGGTATTCAGTGATACAAGGAAACAAAACAGATCAGCTATTCCATTCAATAAGACACCATTAAAAGCTGGACCACTCAAATTTGTCGGAAATAGCAACAAATACAAGGCAGATGTACATTATCAAGTAGTCCAGCTAATTTTTAGTTCAAAAATTTGATAAAAGGTAATTTTTATTCTGACTTTGCTCCACTTTTACAAAAATGAAACCTCCTGAAAGAAATTTAGTAAAACAAAAGCTAACTTTCCTAGTGGAAACCTGAGTAGTGTTTTTAAACATATCCTTCATAAAAATACATATTCTTTTTTCCATTCAAAAGTTAATAACTTTTTCCAAGAGCATAGCTGTCAGCTGGGCAGTGAAAGTAATATTCTCAAAAACAACCCTGGGGAGCATTTTTTCACATTTCCAATTTTTCCAGTTTTGGAGGATTTGCACCAAAGCATGTTGTTTTCAGATGTTTACAGAAGGTGTTTCAGTGTTATGTTTATAGTACAGATGTGGCCCAGAATATTACCTAAATTTCACAAATGCATTTGTTGTCTGGAACTAATGAAAATAGTGAAAAATCACAGCATTGGGGTTGGAAGGGGCCTCTGGATATTATCCAGTGCAATCCCCTGCCAGGAGTTGGGTCACCTGGAGCAGGTTACTCAGGAACATGTCCAGGTGGGTTTGGAATTCTCCAGAGAGGGAGATCCACAACCTCCCTGGGCAGCCTGTTCCAGGGCTCTGCCACCCTCAATGTAAAGAAATTATTCTTCGTGTTGAGGTGGAACTTCTTGTGTTTTATTATAATTCTCAGCCAGTCAATCTGACTAAGGGTGGCAAACTCTTGAGAAAGTAACTCCTGCTTTCAGGCCCATTTTTAGAGGAAAACTTTTTTAAGCATTTAACTTTTTCCCCCATAAAATGGAAACAAAACCAATAAAAAGACTAGGATTAATGCAATTAACAGATTTGCACCCTTACTTAAAATCACAGCTGACCCAGAGTTGTAGTTTATTTGATCCTTTGAAATTTTTCATAGAAAGCAGGAAGCACAGTGTCTGACATGCCATTCCTTCAAGTATAGTGCCATTATTAGCCCTAATATCAAAGCCAAAAGTGGCATGCCCAGGAAAACCCTGAGATGAGCTCAATTGGGTAGAGCATCATGCTAATGAGACCAAGCCACAGGCTTAATCCCTGCATTCACTTAAGAGTTGGACTCAATGATCCTTGTGGGTCCCTTCCAACTCAGAATATTCTGTAATTCTGTGAAAACATCTATGAAACCAGTGGGGGTGTTTCTTTTTAACCATGTAAAACATTGATTGTAAAAATACCCTTGCCAGGAACATCTGCAGGTACTTACCTGGTGACTTAGATTTACATGAAGAACTTCTCTGCTCATACCTGGAAGTTTGACAGCTTCTCACCATAATGAAAGTTGTGTTGATTCCTAAATTTTCCAGGTATATGCAAACCCTGCCTGCTTCTGTTCCAGTTATAGCCATTGCAGAATCACCCTGAAGCCACAGCTGGACATCTGTTCCTCCCAGCAAATCCATGTAAAACCAGTGATTACAACAAGACCAACTACAGAGTAGCACAAATAAAGCAGCAAAAACTAAATTTAATTTGACAAATAGACAAAGAGACTATTTTTTGCTTTAGAGCAATTTATATGCCGTTAAACAATCATATCCTAAACAAAGAACAAAAAATCTAGGAAACTCAACAGGAATCTTACCTTCAGTTTCTATGATGCCTCACCTTTCCAAAGTGTGTACTCATTAGAAATTGAGGCTTGTCTGTAGAATTCACTGAACTTGAGCTATGAAATGCACCAGCTACAGCCCTAGAGGGTGGATCACTCTGGTCATGTAGCAAATGTCATCACTTGTAATAACAAAACAAGCCCCTTGTGCTGTGTCTGCCACAGCAGAATTCTGAAATTAATGAGCCACTCCTGGGGTTTCTCACCAGTGTGCTTTTCAAGCCATTCCCTGCCCTTAGCCTGGTTGGTAAGGCTGCCAAGTTATTAATATATCTATATACTATAAAGATACTTCAGGAAAGGATTGCTGTCTGTATTTTATTCAAGGTAGTGCACAGCTGGCTAGTGGCCTGTTTGCCCTGTGAGATCCTTGGTAAAATAAAGCTATTTGGGGAAATACCTGTTCAATTAAAAGTTTATGCTATTTCTCCCTTTTATCAGTCAAATTCTCTGTCTTAAAAGATAGGTTGCATTATAAAATGCAAGGCCTGTGTCTCTAAGGAGAAAAATGCAAGTCAGAAACTAATGAAAAGGAGATGAATCACATATATGAAACTTTATTCAGAAAAAATGCTTTTCATATATGACTGTCTCAGTCTTTAATATGCAGATTTGAGAGTCCTTCCATTCTATAAAAAGTAGTTTACCATCTAAAATTGTCATATGATTTCAGCAAAGAAACTTTACTAATATAACTAATGGTAATATTTTCTTTTAACATTCTTTCCAGTTATATCCTTTGTGCATATTCAAACTTTTTCAAATCTAGGCAGGGTAGCATTTCTTAAAATCAGGGTTAATCCCCCTTATATTTAAACTATTTCTAAAGTTAACTTTGATCCTGCTGATTCTTCAAACACCCCACTTCTTCTAAGTCAGGAAAACAAAAGGAGCAAACAAAGCATTTGCAAATTGAGTATGATTCACAGCACCAGAGGCAATGGGCACAAACTGAAATATTCTGAACATCAGGAAACACTTCTTCACTGTGAGAGTAACCAGGCACTGGAATCAGTTGCCCAGGGAGGTTGGAGAGTCTCCATCCTCCAAGACATCCAAAACCTGTCTGGACATGGACCTGAGCATGTGGTGGGGCTGCTGGAGCAGACAGATTCTGTGATACAGTTCTTTACCTGGATCCAGTTCTGTCCATGAATTGATGCTTCTTTCCTCCTCCCCCCCTCCTCACCCAGTCAAAAACCCAAAGTAACTAAATTTTAACTAATTTTTAATTCTTCTAGTTCTGCAAGATGGAAGAGGAGTCTGATCCTACCAGCTTGACATGATGCATTTCGAGGCTTTTGAGGCTGAAATCACCTGCATTCTGCTAAATATTTGCCCAGATAGTTGCAGGCAGAGAACAAGCCTGGCAATGAGGAAGAATGAGGCTTTCCCAGGAATTCTTCTGCTGTTGAATTTTATGTATAGACTGAAGGTGTTAAATTCTTCTCTCAGTCTTGTTTTATGTCTGTACTCTTTTCTTTCATAGGCAGCACCACTGCCTATGAAAGAAAAGATATCGAACTGCTCATTTCTGTAAAGTATCTATGTTATAAGTATTTTTTTCCACTATCAGTCACTGGTGTTGCCTCTGCCTCTTCTCAGCCAACATCATCCCCAAACAACAGGTACATCCACCTCCAAAACAACAACTCCAGAGCTGACTTTGTAAGAAAGAGGCACAAGAGAAGCAGCAGAAGGTAGTTTAGTTCACATTCTCTTATTACCTTAAGTTTTTTTCTAACTTAAATTAGAAGGTTTTAACAGTTGTTTACCAGCTGGGGGTTCAGAGCAATCACTGTAGAATTCAATGTATTTGCAGTATGCTGTAGGCTAACGTGCAAGTATTGAAAGAGGACTGGAAGAGGAGAGCACTCTATTTTTGCATGCTCAGAAGACAGTGAAGTCACTTCCACATGTATTATGGAAATGCCAACTGAAAGCCATCCCAAACTGACTATTGTCACTCAGAAAATAGGCCCAGCCTCACAACAAAGAACTACAAATGGCACATGCTTACTGGCAAAAAAGCAGTGCTAAGATATTTAGAACCTATACCTTCAGTACAGATGAGACAGATGAGGAAACATAATGCAGGCCTACAAGTCAGAAGTGGCATGGGGAAGACTAGAGGATAACTGCTCACTCATTCTTCCAGCAGAAGAACTAGGAAACATTAAATCAGACAGGCAGATAGCCAAACAAAAACCCCTCCTTTTACACACATGGAGCTAAAGCTGCGGGATTGCATTGGCACATGAAGCTGTAGGTATTTCCATAAACCTCCAAAATATCTAATTAATGCAAGAAACACCCACCTAAAATTGCTAAATGCAGAGATAGAGATATCATCCCAATTTAAATTTTGCAACAGAAATTAGTAGAGGAATTGCATAAACTGGGGGAGCATACCAGAACATACTATCATATCTATGCTTGCCCTATCTTTGTATTTTTCTGTTAGCTAATATCCACCACTGGAAACTGAATATTCTGCTCTTCAGTCTAACAACTGAAATACCTTGTCATTGCAGCAAGGAGAACATGCAATCACTAATCTGTTCCTTTCTTCCCAAATCCTTTCCACTTCCTGGAAAAGCATACATACAAATGTTCCTCCAGATTCCCTCTAATCACATACTCCTCTTTCCACTATAGACCTATAAATCACAAGCTTCCTATACAAATAACCCAAAAGTTTATCAAGGGTGAAGAAACCATGGAAAAAGGCTTCCCAATCTGACCAAAAAATATTGCTTTACTGTTGCTGTGGGTACAAGGGCAAGAGTTAGGATACAACTGCTGCCTTTTCTATTCCTGTTATCCTAAGCATCTGATGCTTTAAAGCTCTTAGTGGAATGCTACCATTAGGTCAGTGCCTGGCAAAGCTCCATGGAAAGAGGAGACAAGATATTCAGCAAAGAAGTGACAGGATAATTACCCCATATACTGCCATATTTTCCTCAAATTATCATGGAAAGGTTGGAGGAAGAAGTTTCCTCTGTGTCCTAGTGCATTCTGCCATATGAGAAGGACTCATGTAAGAGAACTGCAGAGAGCATTCCTCATCAGCATCCATCTTCAAAACATCTCCGAGTCATCTCAGGACAGCGGTGCTGTCCTGTCCACTTGCGCAGTGTGAGGTAGCCAAGTGCTGAAGCTGCAGCTCACCGAATACAGCCACAAATGAAAGTGTCAATAGAGAACTTACTGCTGTATTTAGCCCTTCCTTCACCCCAGACACACTTCTAGCCTGGCCCTTACATCCCTGCACTGCCCAGCAGCCATAAGAATTCCAGTACTTGGCACCCTTGTAAAAGGCAGCTGAAGGAAAGAGACCTTTGGGATCCACTTAACCCCGTGTAAGTTACTTACTGCACTAAGCCCATCTCTGAAGGCAGACAGCATGTCACTGGGTCACAGAATGTTCTTCTGCAGCTCTGGGCATCCTTCCCAGGAGAGGGGAGCACAGCACACCACAGACACAATGGCCACAGCCATACAGGAGATGGGACAGGTCATGGGCTGCTCTCCAGCTGTAAGGCAAATATGGAGAGCACAGCTTGCATTCCCACAGCTCTCACCCACCTTAACTTCTAATCCATGCCCAAATATTAAACTGCTGCCCAGGCTTTAGCTGTCAGACTGCATTAACCCTTTATGGTATGGATGATCAGTAGCTAGAAATTGGGCTTATGTCCCAGCCCTTTTTAGTTGGCTAGTAATTCCATGGCTGATTACTCAGGAAAGTGTCTGATGCAGCAGCTGCAATACACAGCTTTCAGGTCAAGTGTTCCAGGCTACTTAGCATGTAACCAAAGAACCTAAAAATCCTTTCAAGGATGGGTGAGCCCAAATAACCTTGTGTCTTAAAGGTCCTTGTAAGAATAGAACAAGCTCACACACACACACATTTATGACCCTTGCCAGGTGCAAGGCAGAAGTGACTACCAAAATGCAGCATTTCTGCAGATCCCAAGAGCAGACAATACAACCTTTCCTGTACAAATGATTTTTTATTTTATTTCTTAAAGATACATGGAGAATGCTGCCCTATGGGAATTCTCATTTACAGCACAAATATCAGACCAGAGCACAGGGACAAAGAACTCTGACTCTGTCAGTACCTCAGACTGTGCTTGCTGCTTTTCAATAATCTTCTTTTGGAAGATCTACTTTCTACTTCTACATGGGCCTTGAGTGATACTAGAATTAGATCCTAACCTAATGTAGAGGTTCAGCACATGTTTATAACTTTTCCTTTTCCAGCTTGTGCAGCCTTAACCAGGAATCTCTTCATAGTTTTGCACAGGGCAGTGCAGGCAACAAAACCTGTGCTCAAACCTGGTACAACTAATGCAGCTGTATTGTGCTGCTAGAAGCACAGGTTTAGATATTTAGAGAAACAAAGTTTTAACTTTTCATGGCAACTGGTAACTAAAAAAAAAATTGCTATTCTGTGATCTGCAGGGGACAGATAAAGAATATTGTGCTTTTAATCTGCTTTTTAAAAAATTTGCAGTTAGTTTGGATCCTGTAAAAAATGTAAAAGGTTGTTTTTTCTTTTTTAAAGTTCAGATCTTAAAATAGCAGTAAGAACATTTACAGGGAAGTTTCATTTTGAAAACTTAAATGTATTAGGGTCAATTAAAAAAAAAAACCCAGTTTATGACTGGGCAAATACCTGGCTAATAAATCTATGAACTTGTTTATTGACACAACATTTAAATTAACCAAAACACTTCTAATAGCTCTTGTGTTTTCCAACTCGAGTTATGTACCAATGGAGAGCAGTTTGGAGGCACATACTGAGCAGCAAGAGGAGACAATGCAACTGTGTGAGAATATGCATTTTTACTGCCAATACATCAATTCTTAGTTACAGCAGAATCAATAAAAATAGCTGAATGAGCATGTCCATAAAAAAACAGTTAAAATCACTGATGACAGTTAACTGCATAAGTTTCTAAATTCTTTCATACCCTTCCAGGTCAGGCATTTGTAGATTTTACTGCCACATCTACATCTTATGTGTCTCAGAAGAAAAATTATAAAATAATTCTTACCCAAGAGATGATCTTGCGTACACTAAAAGGCAAAGGTTCGTAATTTAGTACCAACATTTATCCCTTTAAAAATCTATTAAAAGACCAGTCCTGGTTAGTAAACTTGATGCATGAAAACCGTTAACAAATTTCAGATCAACAGTATTGATACAGACTGTGGCAGCCAAAAGAGGCAGTGAGGAAAGTGCAGAATAATTTTTTTTTAGTCTGAAAATATTTCAAACTGCTCCAGGCTCAGTGCACAATGGAAAAAAATTAGAACCAGAATTAAGAAGGGAAGGCTATTAAAGTTGAAACTTATGTAAGCTATGCACAAAAACCCCCAATCTACACCAAAACAAAGAACAACCCAACAAAACCCAAACGTGAGACATTCCCAGCTTAGAAGTTCACCAGCTTTCTATAGCTCAGCCAAGGTGACACAAATGGTTTCTTCCACCCTTAGGCTGCTAGTAGTGCTGGTAACACATCAGCTTTCCCTCTGAGCCTCTGACATCCCAACTGCTAGTCAGATGTTTTAGCAAGCAGTGAGTCTGTGCACCCCAACAATGACTACATTCATGTTAAGGTTAAATCCCAGCAAAAGGGGAGACTATCTCAGTGAACCGCAGAAAAGAAACACTTCATAACTTACTGTTGCTTGGCCCAAGACAGTATTTTCTATATTATTTATCTTAATCACCAAAGTTGAGCAGTAGGATTAGACTGTATATGAAATCAAGACAGCCCAGGAATTTTTTAAAACCTTATTATCATGCTTCTTTTGGAAGCTTGAGCAGAAGCTCAGAATGTTTTGCTTCCAGGGCCAGATGCCAATTCTGCTGATAGTCCTTTTTGCTGCTGCTATAGAAAAGGCTGTCATCTTCACAGACATTAATTTCTGCCTTTTAAATGAATTCGAGGTGCCTGTTTCCCAGCCAAATTTCAAAATAGTCAAGGAGAGAAGAGTGAGTTCAACCAAGCCTATTTCTGCAGAATTGAGATATTTCTGAAAAATGGTTATGGCTTTTTAGAGAATATTATACAAAATACAGTTGAGTTTTAGCCCTATTACATTAATTGTGAGTAGGGAAAGGTTTTTATTTTATCACCTTCCACTCTTTTTTCCTAACACCTACTTTATAGCCTGAAGCTTTCCAGCAGAGAGCTCAGTATGAACACAGAAGTAGAGAAAGGATTTCCCTTCCATATCTGAAACAACCTGAAGCCCTGCTAGCTGTCCTTGCTGATAGATCTGCAATTTGCCCCATAAGTGACTTATCTGCAGGCTCTGTCTCTGATTTCTGAAGAGCAAATCCCAGCTGTCCAATCACCTCAACAACAGGAGCTGGTCTTGTTTTTAAAACTCATCACATATTTCAATTTCATTACTATATCCTCAAGTCCCAGAGATCTTTCTTTTTTCCCTTCACGGAAGTTTCATATATTCTTACATGCCTTCTGGGATTAATACTGAATGCTTATGTAGTAGTCTTAGGGAATTTTGTGGGTTTTAATGTTTAATACATAACTATTAAAAGGAAATCAATACAGGACTAGTATAGAAGAGGAGGAATAGTATCTTTAAGAGACTGGGACAAAACTGTGTGCAATATAAAAGTTTTGGACACCAAGGTCCCAACCTTGGCCCAGAATAAGAAATTTTATGGTGGGAGATAGAGCAGAGTATCTCTAGAAGTTCAGGCTTTATATAAAAGATGTAACTTCAGGAAAGACCAAATATGCATACTTCTTTTGTGATTTTAAATATATTTTACTAGTTAATAGTCAACAATACTTCAGGATTCCCTAGTCTCACCTCAGTGAAAAAATCACAACTAGAGAACTCCAAGTAGCCCTTAGGAAAAAACAGCAGATAAAACCAAGAGACAGCATCTCCAGGAGCACTACTGAGAATAACAGAATTCCTCTTCTTCTCTTACAGGTAGGTGAGAGAGTTTCAATATAGTGAACCATCCTGGTCACTGTCAAGTTTCTTCAACCAAAAACCAAAGCTAGGTGGCTATTTTCCCTTAAAAGTTAGTGCTGTCAGGCAATAGCCATCAGCAAGTCAATGGTCCTTACACCACAGGTCTCTTCACATCTGCAGCTCCTAGCAAATCATAATTGTTCATATTTGTAAGGTAAAAGCTTTAGATTTTCTCATATCCACCATGGCTCATAAAGGGACTGCACTTTTATAGAAAATATACAAGCAGTTGCTACAATTGTTCAGTGTTACTTTTTGAATTATAAATCTAGAAAGTACATAATACTCTCAGGAGAAAGTACTCATAGAATTTCCCAACAAATTCTCATAGCATTTAAAACCACGGCAAAACACCTTTCAGCCAACCCCTGCCAGAGGATCACCATATTAAGGTATTTTTACATGCAAAAAAGGCTTTCAGCAGCTTTAAATCTTGTATGTCAAATTAGCAGAAACTATACTGAACAACTTCTTACTAGCAACAGAAATTAAGTTGAAGTACATGTAAATGAAGACAAGCCAGTTCAGACAAGTATAAGAGTACTACTTCAGAAACATTTTCAAAAGCCTAGACACTATTCCCTGCCATGCAGATTTTTTGAGGAAGCACTCAGCACTGAAATAGTATCTATTATAAATTGCTATTTCAAGATATTTTAGAGGTAACTCCTGTTCCTGCTGTTAAATTTTTTATATTGTGTGGTTTATAATCTGCGAAACAGGAAGAGGGAAAGGAGCACTAATTCCCACAAACCAAACTTCTCTTTCTATTTACAGTAGCAAATAGGCAATTTAATAAAATTATCAGGATCAGAAACTACATAGTCCAACTACTTTCAGAAAATGCTTATTCTAATATACTCTGGGGAATGAATAATCATATCCTGAACTGTTTTAGTTATGAAGTCAAAATGACATTAAGAACTGCCCCTCACCATGTTTCAATATTGTATTTTTCTGGTGGAGTGCATGAAACAAGACAGCAATTTCACTTGTATTTTTTGCTGCAGAAAATGACCTAACTACTAGACAGAGCTAACACACCATCAAGGTTTCAGCTGGGTTAGTTAGTTTTCTTCTTAGTAGCTGGCTCTTCTCAGTGCCATGGTTTGGATTCAGTATGAGACTAGAGTTGATAACGGTTGGATGTTGGGGTAGCACTACTTAGCAACAACCAGAAGTCTATGCAAGTCAGGAGGGGCTCAAGAAGCCATGAGGGAGCAAGGCTAGGACAGCTGACCTGAACTGGCCAAGAGGATATTTTATACTAGCATTTCATGCCCAGTACATAAACTGGGGGAAGCTGGCCAGGAGGCATGGATCCATCACCCAGGCTGGGTATGTTAGCAGGTGATCACCAATTGTATTGTATATCATCACTTGCTTATCTTGGGCTTTCTCTTTGTTGTCTTCCTTTATGGTACAATTGTTATATTTAATTTCAATTCTGTTCTCATTTCAACCTATTGCTTTTACCTTTCCTCATATTCTCCTCTCCATCCTATGAGGGCAGGTAGGATGTGGTACTTAGTTTCTGGCTGGGCTTAAACCTCGAGACACACAAGAGTTTAAGTCTCAAATGTTTTTCACAGGACCCTAGTATTTGCAATAGTCCTCCCTCTGAAAGAGACCAAGGTAAGCCTAGAGCAAATAATTTCCTATTTAGTCAAGGTGAGATGAAACCCAGATATAGCAATAGCTGTATGTTCTTCTTCAGTGATCTTAAGACTATTTAAAAATACCTTTACTTTCCAATCAACTTACCAATTTCAAAGGTCTAAGCATTTGCTTTATTACAGTCCATTCATCTTTTTCTTTCCACAAAAAAAGACTGAACTTCATTTTGGGACAGATATTAATCATTCTTCACCTGCCACAATAAAACTAGTACAATTGATGCTGGGAGAGTGCTCCTTCAGTTATAGAGAATTCCAGTTTCAGGGAAAAAGATAGTGTTTATTGGGCTGGTGAGAAGCCTGAAGTATAGCTCAGGGGTAAGAGCACACATAAGTACTTCATGTTTTCCCACCCAACACAGCTCAGTTAAACAGCAAGGCTGTCCTAGCACAGGGGCCTTCAATGAATGTCACTTACTACTGTTTTCAGTAACATGAGAATTGAAAGTGACATCAGCTTCAGAAAGGGGGGAAAAACAAGCTTTTACTTCAGCCCCCTCCCAATCCTACCATCCCTACACTTATTAACATACCCACTACTTCATCGATTTTAGAGCCCACATATCATTCATGTTTCAAATCTTTTTAAATGGAGATAGGTCATAATTGCAAAGTAGTATTCAAACACAAATGAAAATCTCAGAAAATTCCCAAGAAAACTGCTGGAAACGCTCTGTATACTTCTCCTGTTTCTTATACTGGTCATCCTCAGACAGAATACTGAACGAGGCAGACTTTGTCCCACTCAATACAGCCATTCTTCTGAGCATCAAACACCACTTTGTCCTCCAGAGCCTGCAGGAAGTTTGAGACAATGGCAGAGAAGTACTGTCTTATAGCCCTGATAGCTCAACTGGACTATCAACTAAAAAGCCACATGATGTTTGAGAGGAAGTAGAATTCATCATTCTAATTGTACTTTTCCAGTTTATATCCTCTGAGGGAAATACAAGGGCAGACAAGCAAAAATGCTTGTAAAACCAGTTGTAACACCAAAAATAAAGAATGCACATCATCAGACACACATTTACATAGCATATAAAGCCTCTACGTGTACTCCACTCATCTGAAATTACTATTTTTCTGTTAAATTCATTCATACTCCAGAAGATAGCTCAAAGATTGTCCTCTGGGACAAAGGGAGGGAGTGTGAAGAAAAGCCACCAAAGTTAGGACTGAACACTCTTCAGTATAAAGAATACCTTTCTCTTTGGGCAAAGTCAAACACTTGCTGATTCTGCTGTGTCCATGTTTGAATGTCCTATGGAATGCTTTTCTTTATCAACTCATTTCTGGTTTTTAATTTTTATGGCAGAACACATACCCCAAACTTCATATGGCAAATTTATAGTCAAGAGCTTTCCTGCAGGAAAGATGGTAGCAACCCCAACACCAGCACACTATATAGCTGCAACCAGTCATGCTCTTCTACAGGATGGCAGCCAGACAGCACAGCTTATTCTGAAATTCCTGTTCACTGGGATCTGATACTTCAAGCAGGTATCACACCAGCACTGGCAGTCACATAGCAGTGTAGGTGCTGTGGCAAGATAACCACTGCTAGCTTAGTTTCACTCACTTGCAACTCTTGATTATAGATCACAGCCTTCACCAGTAAGACAAGTTCTTCAGCAAAACAAAACCTCCCACCTTAATAAGGACCTCGTTACTTCAAACGTAGCAAAGCATTTATGCAGAGCTACTTTTGAATCTGCCATGTGGTTGCAAGGAACTTCTCTTGCTTGTAAGCTCAACATTTATTTAATTACTAAGTCTCTGCTGGTTTTGCCCAGTTACTAAACTGATAAACGGCAACATTCCAGAACAGTTTGTTTAACCACCGATTACTTGAACCACAGTCTAACAGCCATGTGACACTTCCAGTGCTCCACTAATGATAGTGCAGGACTTCACTGGACTAAAGCACAAAAGCAGCAAAATGCTTTCATGCTGTTTACTGCACAATCTTAAAAGCTTTGAATTTAACAATCTGTTTTGTAAACCTGAAGTTTCATGAAATGCTTTTGCAGAGAAATCTCATGCCACATGTTCCAAATGTGTCACAGTAACTCTCAAACACTGTATCTCCTTATCTCACTTGTATTAAACATCACTCCATAAAATGTACCAGAACTAAATCCACTCCTGGTTTGAAAACATATTAACCCTTTCCCACAAGGCAAAAAAAGCCATCTTTTCCATCTTAAAATTGATTATAAAATCGTCTGGAACATGTCATGATTAAAATAGTAATTTTGTAACTGTAAACACTTGACAACCTATACTACTAATACATTTTTTAATTGGCTACCAATTTTCCATAGCTCTGAAGTACAGGATTGTTCTTTGAGAAAGTTCTACAGCTCAATATTCAATACACCTTACCATTGGCCACATCTACCTTCTTTTATATGCTGAGAGCCTAATCTTTTTCATGACTTAACATTCTGAGACACACCTCCACCACACTGATATGCAGTAACTTTCCTGGCACTCTATTGCTACCAAACCTACCTCCCAGACCATCCCCAACAAATGTTTTAGAACATACATGTTTTAGAGCAAGTCTATCATGAAGTACTTTGGGTACCTGAAGTGCCACCCACAACCCTGAACCCTCAGTCTTTTATTTCATCCCCAACATCACAAGATAAACTCACTTTCACCAAGTTTACTGCACATACATATAGCATTCTCTTTAAAGGTTAGCATTCTGTATTAGCATCAGCCTAATGGATAAAGACACCTTTATTCTCAAAAACACGCCACTCTTCTGATCCTGTAACGAAGTCATATATGCCTTTGAATACCTAACAAAGTACTTAGCAAATATTGCTATGCTATCAACCATCTCTCTGCTCTTCAACATCTTAACATTGAGAAGAGACTAGCTAGGACTGACAACTTCTAGACTTACCAGTCAAGCAGCTCTACTAGATGGCTGTTAACAGCACCCGCTTTTTGTAGATCTGCAGTGGGCAGAAGATTGACACTAATCTTACCTTCTGACTTCTTGAGTATGCAGTCAGTAGTTTGTGTCCTGGAGTCACTCAAGCACAACACGAAGCTTTGTGTGCCCAGTACATGCTGCACCAGTCAGCACAAGGCCACACTGCCTCCATAGCTCTTGAGAAGTACAAGCAGCCAAGGAACACCATGGTGTGATCCACAGCTGACATCCAACAGCCATGACTTTAACATCCTCATCTTTATTCAAAAGCATGTACAAAGCATGGCACATGAAAAAACGCACCATTCTCAGTAACATTTCTTAACAGAAACAATATTGAAAGCAATGAAGAGAAAGCTGTTTTCTAGTTTATTTCTGCAGATTTTGATATTCAATAGACTGATTTACTATTCCTTGCTCAAAAGGAGCAGCCTTTAGCCAAAGTAGCTGGTCGGTGCTTAATAAGCAAACCATAAGAGATGCTCAGCGAACCAATGCACTCCTGGAGTTCAGTCAGATCCTTAGCATCCACTTCAGTAGCATGATGGATAGTTAGTTTTGACATTTCCAATGCTTTATATGCTGTTCCTGGTAGTGTTTATACTTCATACTACTTTGACAGAAAATGGATTTTACATAGAATTTGTCATTGATGACCAGGTAAACCCCATGAGCTATAGGGTCTATATATTTTTGACAATTTCAAAATGATCCAGTAATAGGTCTATGAATTTTTAATTATGCTATTGTCATTTTTCTGCTATTATAAAGAATTCCTTTCAATGAGGCTTGAAAGTCATGCTTCAAGGCCAAATTCACCTGATGTACACCATGAGTTGTCTTTACATTTACTTGGTGACCAAATTATGAACCTGTAATTCTCTGTGGAAGGGACAGCTTGCTGAAAAGAGCAAATCTGCTGCTACTGTCATTACAGCACCAGCTCTTGTCAAGTGACTTTTCAAAGCCATCTTAGGTTAGAAGATGTAGCTGAGGGTGTGTATTCTATTTGCCATCTGTTAGACCTGGGACAGTTATGTTCTGTTAACTGGGCAGTTTTCTTTATCTCTTCCACAACCAATCCTCCCTCCAGGAAGACATTATCTGTTAATGGGCCTTTGGGTCTCACTGCATGACTGATAAAATGACATCATCCCATTGCAAGATGCTCCACCCAGAGGGAGGAGCCAAGCATTTCTACCTGGATATAATCTGAGATTTGGAACACCGCAGTCAGCCTTCTCCCACTGGATTCCCAGAGGAGCAGCTTTCTTCCCCACTGGATTCCCAGAGGAAGACCATGCCCATCTACACCACCACTGGACCTTCGGAGGAAAACAGTAGCCTTCTACAGGATCACTGCTCCAACAGAACCACACTTGCTACTCCAGGAGCACTGCAGCCACCATTTAATCAGACTGCTGCCAACACCCTGACCAAACAAGGTTGTCAGGCTGTATTCTGACTCGTTCAGTGTTGCAGTGTCGCTATTTCCTGTCTCACCTATCCCATCCCCCTCAAGGATGCCAACCTTTCCCCCTCCCCCTGTGCCCTCCTGCCTGGCACCTTCCAGCAAGGCGTCGTGTGATTGGCAGATGCCCCCCAGGTCTGGGCTCATTGGTTTGTCCTAGTGTCCACATCCCCTGACCCTTCCCCTGCTCACACCTGGTTGGCCCTCACCTGTCCGTCCCCTCCCCCTGTCCCCGGGGCTTAAAAAGGACACGAGACCATGTGGTCGGGGTCTCTGCCGTGGTTCTGTCTCTGCCTGTCTGGCTGGAGCTGATACCACATTCAGGTCTACCATGCTACGATAAACTCTGGATCTAAGCTACACGGCAGAACCCGCTCCTTTTCTCTTCACCGCCTGAACCTTTTCCACCAAAGGTAAACTGAGTTCCTATTTTGCCTGGACTTGTTCTGAGCGCCCAGCTGCAGCACCTAGCTAGCCAAAGGCATCTCTGGGGTGAAAAACGCCCACATTGGGCGCCACTATATTAAATATTAAGCCCCGAATGTTTCGGGGTGTGTCCTGCCTGGCTTCATCTGGACCAAAGGCGGCAGCCGTGGCGTTTTTCACCCCAGAGATGCCTTTGGCTAGCTAGGTGCTGCAGCTGTTCAGCATTGGTCTGTATTACTGCATCTACATTTTTAATTTTTCCTAATAAAGAACTCTTATTCCTACTCCCATATCTTTGCCTGAAAGCCCCTTAATTTCCATTTCAAGGGAGACTCCTGCCCTCCTTAGCAGACACCTGTCTTTTCAAACCAAGACAAAAGCCCAAGTTCCAATGTATGTATCTCTCTTCTCCCACTACCAACCTCCTTCCCCCAGAGAGCAAGCGGTACTGTTGCCAGTATATTCCTCAAAAGGCAGTTCCACTGTTGTGGTTGTAGTCTTCTCCTGCTGAAAGGGCAGTCCATAAAACCTCAACTCCTCACTCCCTCACTAGATACAGTGATGCAAGCTGTAGACATTGCCTTTTTCTTTGCTTTCACCCTGTCTTTACAGGGCATGCCTGTGAGCTCCACTCCCAAGTTATCACAGATCTCTAATATCTGCAAGACTGTGTACCCATTTGATATTTTAAAAAGGGTAAAAAAATCAAGGGGTTTTCCATGAACTCCTTTCCCTAATATTACTGCTACACTTCCTACAGAAGACAGCTCAGTATTTTGGAAAGACGGTGTTTTAAATATGCAGAGACAGTATCTACTGAACAAAATGGCAACTGTTTTAGCAGGATTTTAAAAGCATGGCATCTCATTCCAAGCCACAATATCTCTTCAGGTGTTACACTTCCTTCTGGTTACATGATCCATATTTGTCAGGCAGTTCTAACAAAGTGCTCCAATTCATCACTGAAAAAGGAGAACAAGATTTAAGTAAAATGGTTCATCCAAGGTAGAAATTTTAATTTGCAAGTAAGCACACAACAGTTTGTATTAAGATGTTGTTAATTCTGAAGAAACAAAAACAAACCAACAAAAAACCTAAACCCACAAAGACTAATACTTCTCAGAAAGTTTAAATAAAGTATTTTGGTCTCGTCTCAGAATCCGGATCCGTATAAAGTTTTTCAACAGGAATTCAGGTTCGGGATAGGATCATCACAGATGAGACAAAATCAGTACATAAACAAAAAATTTAGTAGGAAATATTCCATAAGGTTTCTGATTGTTTAGCTTTTGTATTACAATCTCTAACATTTTGTTGTATTTCAGTAATAATGTACGTTTGTTTAAAACTTTTCATGTAGGTTTGAAAGGTAACCAAGGGTCAGCACAGCTATCAGCTCACACTGTGCTTGGCAAACAAGTGTTTTGTAAATGCCAACTACAACTTACTATATCAATTGATCAATTATGTTTGTAACTATCACTATGCAAAAATATCTGAACTGTAAACACAGTTACTTAGACTTAGAACCAGAAAGATTCTCTTTTTAGAAGATTTTCAGTTACATACCTGAATAAGCCAAAAGCACTTGTTCCTACTTGTTTTCTATAAAACAGGCTTTTCCTGTAAAAAAGACATTTAATAATTCAGAGAAGTTTTCTTTCATCACTCAAAATACAACTTGCCATCTATTTAGCCTCTTGTACAGCCCAAACTGCATTATTAAACATGTGCTGCATTAGTATCAGCACACTGCAAGTTCTCTGAACCTTCAATCAGAAGTGTAGTCATGTCACGGTAAGATTTGTTTTGCTTCTCTTGCCCAGCTATTGCTCAACCTCGGTATGAACTATGATAGGAAGGGGGAATTACACTCGATTATCAGGATATCTGATACTGGTAATTTGCCTATCAGGATCAAAAATAATATTTACTGGAATTCCTATCTTCTATTCAGATGCAGCATTCAAGCATCTCTGCAGACATAAAATGCACTGCTTAGTTAACACTACTAACAAGGTTTGCTACTTCCAACTTTTCTCTAGGTCAGCCATCGAAGTCATTCCCCTTTTTACTTGCTAAAGTACTTGCTTTCTAACTGTCTAAACAATACAGCATCTTATAAGCAGCACTGCTGCATGAGAAGTTTCACTCATACATTTGAACTTCACATACTATAACAAAACCTGTTGTTCAGAAGTACTGGTGTGCAGTAAAGTGAATTTCACTGAAAAATGTTCAGATACTTAGGTGGAAAGTAAGTTCTTGGAGAAACCACTGCTATTATTCTTAAAGCACAGTAAGCATTTGTGAGCATTCTTTTTGCCTGCTTCAAGTACATTATACCAGCCCTTGTGAAGTAATTTATCACTCGAGCTGAAACAGCTATATTTAGAATTCACTACAATTTACCATCAAATTCCACCTCTGTCATTAACATGACTTCTCCTAAATGCTCACAATCTGAGTGAGCCCAAAATTAACGGTCCCAAGAGGACTGAAGTGCAAACATCACCACTAGCTTTCAAACACCATTAACATTTCCTGACCGCACCTTACTAGTGCTTGTTATTTACCCACTATAAGGCAGAATACTTGAAGTCTAACATTTCCTCCTCTCTGCTCTTTAAAGAGGCAAACTTCTGCAACAGTGCTTACTTGTGTCAACACAGACCTGAAGTGGGTTTATATATTGCACCAACATTCTTATTCACAGCCTGGTGCATGCTGGCACCTCACTTGTACACAGCAACAGCATTAAACCAACACCAACTCGATGATTTGTGATTGAAAAATGGTAAGTGGTTTGACCTCAGTAGCCAAACCCTTATGAAGTTGTTCATCAATGTACCAGGTTTGGCAGTTTTAGCATGATTCACCGTTATCCACAAGTATCAGGGACAGGAACTCTAACAACACTCATACATTCCACAAGAGAATCTTCCGCTCTTTCACTGCAAATGTACTGAAAAGGGAATAAACTATCATAAACAAAAATGTCTGCTGTTTAATCAATAAATCTTACCTCTGTTTTATTTCCTGTTACAAGGAAAGCTTTCTTCAGGATGTGCCACATTGTCAATGCTAGAAACTGCTCACGCCAGTCTAGAAATTTGAGTAAAACCCCAAATTACAATAAGTTCATGTATAATATAAGCCAGTAAGAACAACCCATTTCTACTTTTGTAACAACTGGTTAAAAGCATTTGAGTAAATTTAAATGAATACAGATCCTGGAGTTTTTTCTTTCTTTTAAAGTAGTGAGGATAACTACTATACATTTAAAAAGTGAATAGACATTTTTATCAAAAAAGGGGAGCATTTGTTTATTTACATTAATAAGCACCCCGATGTCCTGCTTTCTTTGACTAAACACTATTTCATACTTATTTCCCAATAAAGTTCAAATTCACAATTAAAAGCTACACTAAGGTAAACTTTAAATTTAGTATGAACACTTCAGGACAGACATTTACCAGCTCCTCCAACATAAATATCTATTCCCAAAGCCCCAGCCCACACAGTTCTAGACTGTGTCAGACGCCCAAAATTACTGATGCCTCAATTTTAAAGCTAATGACATAACTACTAACTTAATCCTATGCATCTTTTTCTAATCCATTTGTTGTTATTTGTCCCCAGTGATCATTTAGAACATACACAGCTTTCAGGAAAATCCACTTGTGTGTACCAAATATTCTTCTACTTGTGATGGTCCTTCCATGATGTGCTAAAATTAAAAATAAGCAAAATTACATTTTAAAGTAGAAAACATCTCTTGCTGTGGTCCAGCATCATCTCTCACATTACTATGTCAGAAACATGATCACCAAGCACTAAAAACTGACATTTTCATGAAACACAATTTAATACTCTTCTGGAACAGGTGAAATACCTGACAAGGTAAAATTCTGTAAGCAAAAGAAGTTCAACTAAGAACTGACCTACAGACTGACTTTCACTTAAAGAGCACCACACCCAGAAATTATCAAATTACTTATTACTTTGATGGCAGTTATGAAAATGCAATGTAGTTTTTTCTTTTTGTCTCGCTTAGTAGCCATACAAAACTGACAACTCTCTGGCACTTCCCATACTTTCAGAGACATAAAATACAGAAACTAAGTTTCGAAACACAAGTATTTATTGACTTGGTCAAAAACAAAAATAAATTTCTAGAGCAACATTAAAAATTCCAGAGCTGTTACCTTAATGTACAATGTACTTGGGACCAATGAAAATCTCCTCTCCATCACACCTAAAAACAAACATGGACAGCCTTACAACTTGAAATCAGCAGACTCGTGTTACCAGGCCAGTAAGTCACACACATTATGAGGCAACAATCATGAACACAATCTCTAGGAGCACCATGTTAAGTACTAAATCACAAGCTTGCAGGAGAAAAGCAGCAAGAAATGCAGTTTTAAGCAACAAAGGAGTTTAAAGTTACACCCACGTGAAATCGTATATGAAAAGCATTGTAGAAATAACTGCACATACCCACTGTTAAACCTCAGTCCAAAGACCTTTTAAGGAAAGGTCTGAATCACTTTGAAGAACTGATTTAAGTTGGTTTAGAGAATTGTTTTAACCATGTAGCAATTATCAAAATCCACCAACTCAAGCAGCTTAAGAAATTTGTGACAATACATTATCACTTGAATGTGCTTATTAAAAATATCTCTCTGGACTATACAGGCCAAGTAAATGCATTGGGCCATAAAGGATAACCTATCACACATTTTGTTCCCTATTACAAAACAATTAAAGCTATAGAAAGCCTGAAGTTAAGTTTCCACTTCTTGCATGCAATAAACTTTATGCTTACTGAGTGTAATAAACTCAATAATCAAGGGTTATTAATGGTTTAAGTTCTAAAAATTTACTGTTCAGTAATCTAAGGTGTGACTCAGACTGCCAGACAAGCTAATTAAACACACAATGAATGCACCTGACAACTTCCAATGTAAATCCACCCACATCCTAATCTTTGCTTGCAGGTTAAGAGCCTGGAATTGTAGATATATTTAGTGGTATTTCCCCTTCTTTTTGAAGTACTATGGGTTCAATGACATTAGCATTTCAGAGAGAGGACAAAAAGGCATCTTAAGCACACAATAGGCTTCTGTCAGCACTCTGGGGTGGTAGTGGCTTACTTTTATAACAAATCTCTTTATTAAGCAATGCCATTGTCTTAAAAATATAAAGAAAATATAATTAGCTAGAACACAATCTCATGATTTACATCAGGTATCACTTAAATGTTGTGAGTCTTTGTCATGGATTTATTTTCTGAAAAATACTTTTTCTAGGATCTTTCTCCTGAGAAGCTGAGAAGCCTCAGAAGAAAAAAAAACCAGTAATTATCTCCTGCTGTGGAATGTGACAGGTGTATTTTTGATTGGTTTTATGTAGTTTTTTAATTAATGGTCAATCACAGTCTAGTTGTCTTGGACTGTCTGGTCAGTCACAGGATTTTATTATCATTCTTTTTCTTTCTTTGTTAGTCTTCTGATGAAATCCTTTCTTCTATTCTTCTTTCTTCTATTCTTCTAGTATACTTTTAGTATATAGTTTTCTTTTAATATATATTATAGAATAAAATATCAGCTTTCTGAAACATGGAGTCAAGATTCTCATCTCTTCTCTTGTCCTGGGCCCCCTGCAAACATCACCACAAGTCTTTTTTCCTTGAGACGCTATGTGAGTTTCGCACATACTTTTTTAAGTCTTCTGCTGTGGAGCAATGCCACGATGCCAGTAGCTGAACCCTCCAAAAAAGATGTACGGGTAACATAAGCATGTGCACCAACCCTCTGCCACATGAACAAGGTGGTTCTGCCTTATCCTGCATTTTACACACGAACCCTGAAGGCTGTCGCAGTGCTAGGGGCAGCCCAGCTGAGAGCACGGCCGGGCGGCACCGCCGCACCGACCCCGGCCGCTACGGGTGGGGATCAAAATGGCGCGGGCCCGGCGGCGCCACGCGGGTCACCGCCGCCTACCGCTCCCAGCCTGCCCCGCGCCTCGGGACGCGGCTTCCGGCAGGGAGCCTCCCGCGGGGCATGCTGAGATATGTAGTCCTCTCTAAGCCCCCTCGCAACTCCGCGGCTCTCAGCAGGGGCGGCCACCCCATAGCTGGATTATGGTCGCCTTTCGCATAGCTCTATTCGAGCCTCCAAGGGCGAGAGCTTCTCACTCACTTCACTTGAGGCTGTCGACTCCAGCCTCAAGCACTACGCGACCGGCACTGCGAGCGATCCTCCCGAACGTCCAAGCAAAAGGAAGAAGCCATTCCCCTCCCCCCGGCAGCGGCAGACACCGCATCCCGCGCTGCCTTACCGTACGCCGCCACTGCCGGCGCTCCGCGGGGAAAGAGGGGGTGCACGCTGCGTTCGCCAGCTTTATATGTACGCTGCAGGGTGGGAACGAGGCTGGCCACGCCCCCTGCCGCGCGGGCCGAGGGGCGGAGATGCCTCGCGGAGCTGGCGCGAGAGCGCGCTCGGCTCGCGGGGCGCGCGGAGGGGCGGGCGCTGACGTGTGTCCGCGCGGGCCGGACGCTGAGGGGCCAGCGCGCGCTTCCGCTTCGCTGGGCACGGCGGGGCCGCCGTGGGAGGGTCGAGCGGGGCCGGCTCTCGGGCACGGTGCTGCTTGCTCGGTTTGCCTTTCGAGCTCATGTGTAAAACGCTGAGCGGCTTTATGCGAGTTTCTAAAGGGAGGGCAGGAACCGACCTGCTGCAGCTCCATCTCCCACACTTAAAGAACGTGTTTCCCGAGGAATCACAGCGTCAATAAGGTTGGAAAAGATCTGAGATCATCGAATCCAACCTGTGTCCAAACACCATCACGTCAACCAGACTATGGCACTGAGTGCCGCATCCAGTCTCTCCTTAAACACCTCCAAGGATGGTGATTCCACCACCTCCCTGGGCAGCCCATTCCAATGTCTGATCCTTCTGTGAAGAAATTCCTCCTAATATCCAGCTTAAACCTCCCCTGGCAGAGCTTATGACTGACTGTGTCCTCTTATCCTGCTGCTGATACCCTGGGAGAAGAGACCAACCCCCACTTTGCTACACTTTTCTTTCGGGGAGTTGTAGAGAGTGAGAAGGTCACTCACCTCCGAGTCTCCTTTTCTCCTGGCTCAACACCCCCAACTCTCAATCACTCCCCACAGGGTTTTGTGCTCCAGACCTTTCACCAGCTTTGTTGCCCTTCTCTGGACTTTTGTCCTTCTTGTAGTGAGGGGCCCAGCACTGGGCACAGCCCTCAAGGTGCGGCCTCACCATTGCAGAGTACAGGGGACAATCCCTGCCTGGCCCTTCTGGCCACACCATTGCTGATCCAGGCCAGGTGCCACTGGCTTTCCTGCCCACCTGGACACAGCTGGCTCATGTTCAGCTGCCAGCACCCCCAGGTCCTTTTCCACCAGGCAGCTTCCGAGCTGCCCCCAGAGTGAATACTTGTTTCTTATATCTATTTTCTTTTCCTGTTCCCTGGAGCACCCAACTGGTTAACCTTGCGAAGCTATGGCTCAACTTTCCTTGGACCTTAATTAGATGTTTCTGAAACATTAACCACAGAAACACCCATTTCTACTTTTTGGAAGTAGCTTGTGATACTATATCCCTGTATAACATTACAAGTTGTAAGAGCTGAAAAATCTCCTCCTACCCACAGCTGGCAAAAAAATTGAGCTTTCTGCAGTTTTTCCCTCTACACATATAGTCTAACGATATTGTTCCACAGTGAACCTAATAGTGGACTTTAGGAAGAACTTCTGTACTGTGAAAGTGGTGGGAAACTGGAAGAGATTACCTAGAGAAGCTGTGGATGCCCCATCCCTGGAAGTGTTCAAGGCTGGGTTGGATGGGGCTGCAAGCAACCCGGTCTAGTGGAAGGCTTGGCAGGGGGATTTCTTTATTATTTCTGGATTATCTTTAATACTCCTTCCAGCCCAAACCATTTTATGATTCGTCCTGTTCCACCACAGTTTAGCCACTGGAAATTGTATAGCTGCACCTTGTAAAGTGACTTAGTCTCCATCTGAATCTGTCTCCTGTACTGCTGTGGAAAAGTTATTGAAAGAAAGTATTAGTGAAAGTTGTCTGGGCTACAGTGGGGATAATAGGAACACTACAGCATAGATGATGTTTAAACTAATGGGAAACCACATCCTAAATTCTCATCTATGGAGGGTTTCACTAGCTGTTTATAAATAGGTTTTTTTTGTCTGCCTGTTTATTGGAAGGTTTAGTATATTGATCAACTTAATTGAGGAAATAAGGGAAAAACAAGGAAGGATGAAGAAAAACTGAAAAATAAGTTTGGTGTTTTGACAAGTTATTAACAATATGACAAAAACCAGTGTTCCACATATGGACTCTTTTTAGGAGGGTTTAACTGTTGGAAACAGATAAGTGAAATCTAGAATAGTGAGTTGTAAGGTGTGAAAATACTTGGCAATTTTATTCCTAAAATCATTGAGACTTATACTACCAGGAAAACAAAACAGCTGACAAATTTTAAGCAAGTTTTCTTCTGCACTCCATGGCAGCAGATGACACTCTTCTCTCTGCTTTTCTTCTTATACATCCTATTTTACCTGTCTGAAATCTTGGGTGTGAGCTGCAGTTGGCCCCTTTTCTGCTGTACAGGCATGAGGAGAGAGGTCTGCAATGCTGCCTCTTTCTCTGAGTGCCTCCCACCACAGCTGTTTCTGCAGGAGTGAGAGTGAGAAGCTGTAGAGCTGCTAATGCTTCAGGGCGTGCTCAGCAGCCCAACTTGGGCACAGACAAGCAACCAATTTATGCTGTTGTTGTCTTTCCATCTGACCTATGCAAAAGGCCTCAAAACTGGTGTTTGCCACGTGGCACAGAAAATGTTGAGCCACTCTTCCCTAGTGACATCAGAGTTAAAGACAAGCGAAGTAATCACAGCCATTAATCTCTACTCAATTAGCCCTAAAGAAAGAAGGCAGCTCCTTACCATTCCTTTACTAAATGCTAAATAATTCCATATTTCTACCAGTGCCTGTCAAGGGCTTTTACTGCATGTTAGTCTCAAAGACTAACCAAGACTGGAATTTCTTACTGGGGAAAAAACACAATTAAGCCCAGACTACATTACAATAAGTATAAATGAGTACAATTTTAGTTTGCATTTGATAATAAGAAGCCTATAAATGGTGAGTGGAGTGAGGGCTGTCCAGGGCTGCAGGATGCTCTGTTGTGTGAGCTTTGCAGGGGAATCATGGGTGAGCACCCAGTGTGGGGAGCCTCACACTGTGCAGGGCTACTTCACCCTGGCTTTGGAACTTGGCAGAGGAAACTCCTCATCTCTCTGTTAGATTGGAGTGTACAGGTTTACTAGCAGAGCCTGACTGCACTGCTTTGCAAACCTTTTATCCCCAAAGAAGTGTGTCTCATATTTCTCAGCATCACCCAAGGCTGCTAGCACTGGGCAAGCTTGTGGGTCAAGTGAAGCACGGCTTTACTGTAGGTAGGCAACAATTACAAGTCTGAATAAAGGTAACCAAACCAAAGTAAAAATGTACACCACAAACATAGATTATTTTTCAAAGTAGGGTTCCTTCTTTTGCATTTCTTCCCCCTCATTCAGGCTTCCACATCTTTAAGTTGTATCCCAGCTGTCTGGATGAGGGTGCAAGCTGTAGAGCAAGAACTGTTCCTCTATTGCCACTCTCCAGAGAGATCCTAAGGCTGGTCTGAACCATAAGCCTGCTTGCCATAAAGTGTTAGTTTATAGATGAGTTGCTTCTCAATTTAGCTCACCACAAGGCTTCACATTCATGCACAGTGTCAGCACTGGCAGAAGGAAGTGCTGGTTGTGAGATAATGGGGATGTACTGGATTGACTCTTGTGTTGGCCCACACAAATGTATGTCAGCCTGGAAGTCTCGTGGTGTGACTACCTCCATTGCTTTTCAGGTCTAGGCAACTCTCTCAAAGTTCTCTTTTATTGTCTTAAATTATTTCTTTCTTCTTTTTTCTCTTTATGTCTATCTCTCCCCCCCCCCCTTCCTTTCTGTTCCTCTTTTAGATCTGGCTTCCTGGATTTTCTCCAATAACATTGTAGTTTTGATGACTCATGTCTCTTGGTTTAGTTTGGGGTTTATACCAGTGCATCCTTTGGGATGCTGGGTTCCCTTCCCTCTCACCTTCCCAGCAGGAAGTCTATTGTATGTAGCTTTAATTTCTTCCTTTTCAGAACAGATAGTACTCATTGCAAATTCCTGAGCTTACTTTGCCATATTTCACATTATGCATCATAAAATGCTTGAGTTGGGAAACAATTTAACTTATGGATGTGACCATGTTTTTAGTGTTTTGCATATACCAGATTTTTTATTTAAACTTTTCAGGTCTCTCTCTGATTTTTTTAGTCACTTGAGTGTCACAGAAAGACAAGCATTTTTTTTTTCTTTTTAATAATAAATGAGATCATAAAAACATTAGAACAGCTGTACAGGGGCAGATCAAAGGTCTACCAAACCCTCCCCCACCCACTAGTACCCTGCTGCCAAATGCAGCCCAAAGTAAATGCCTAGGGAGGGGAGTAGGGATAGAACAAGCATGTCCTTCCCCAAGTATTTGCCCAGCCTCTGGGAATGTAAAGCTTAAAAACCTCCTAGAGGGTTATTATTTTTGTATGCATGAGAATATAACAATCCTCCATTAATTTCCTACCCATCAATTTGTCCAGTCTTTCACAGAGCCTTTATAAAATTTTAGCATCCCCAATTACAATGTCAAGGAATACCAGAGCTTAATTTGTGTTACAAGAAAATGCATCTCCTTTAATTCACTTTGTATCTGTTTTCTGTTTGCTCTTTGCACAGTTTTAGAAGAAGCAGTGGGTACTCTTTCCCTCCACAGTCATTCTCTCATTGAGCACCCACCCCCCAATCTCTTCTTCACTTATTTAATCATTCCTCATAGGGGAATCAGTTCCTACCTTTGACTGTACTCTCGCTGATCTGCTTTCAACTTCTTTTGCTTTCTTTTTGAGATGGAACTCCCAGACTATAGTTCAGGAAGCAGGTATGACATGGGCTTATGCAGAGCCACCATGATGTTCTCTGCTTTCTTTTTTTTTTTGTTACTTAGCACTTCCTAAACTCTGATGTCCTTTTTTGGCTGGTTCTATGCATGGAGCTGACATTTCCACAGAGCTGTCTGTCATAACCATGGGATCTCACATCGGAGCAGTAAAGGCTGGAGCCCATCGTTTTGCATTTGCTGTTGTGTTTGCTTTCCTTGGTAAGTGGTGCTTTATATTGATCTGTGTCGAATTTCACCTCTTGCTGTTGTACTCACTCAGCCTTTTTAAGCTCTTGCAGCTACTTTCACATCAGCAATAAATAAATGATTGCTAGTTTTTTTTTACCCCTCTGCATACCACCTATTTCAGATAATTCAGTAAGTTCACCGGTGTAGGTCATGCAGATTCCTGTGGTGGTTTTCTTCCACCATGAAAATTAACCATTTGCTTCTACCTTCTGTTTCCTGTCTTTTACCTTTTATCTCACATCTGCTTAGTTTTCTTAAATTCATTTGCTTGGAGGCTTTAGGGAACCTATGCCCTAGATCAATTTATCACAGTCTTCATGGTAAGTGTGTTCTGACCCTTGCCCTACAGATCATAATTATCTAGATACACACTAATTCTAATTTTTATAAGCTTTTTGCTTATTTCTCTGGAGTAGATGTAAAGCTTAGTGGGGTTTAGTTTTCTGGATTTCTGTAGAACCTGTTCAAAACATTATAATTCTGTTTGCTACTTTCCCTTCTTTAGCACCAGAGCAATTTCAAGAAGGAGCTCACACACCACAATTAGAAGTTTGAGTTTCACTAACTTCCTCTAAAGCATCATTTGGTCGTGTTGAAACTGCAGCATCTTCAAGAAGCTGGAAGCAAGTTCCCTCATGAAAGCCTCAAAAGTGGTGTGGTGCAGGGAATTTCCCCAGATTTTTCACACAGAACACAAGAGCAAAAAAATTAATGCAACTACATGGCCTAATATTCTCTGAACAGGCTTCCTCATGAGGGTCAGATTCATGAATTTGAAAAGTATATATGTTAGTTTTGATGACTAAACAGTGTTACTCTGATGTGTAATGTAAACTCCCTATTGCCCTTTTACAAGCCTTGAATGGTGATTTTGTGCCTTCAAGACAGTGTTTTCTGTTTGTCTTCATACCAGTTGTGAGGATCTAATGTGTACTGAGTGTTCTGTTACTTTTGTTTTTAACAATATCTTCATTTTTGGGTATCTCCCCTTTCTGAAGGTGAGCACAGCTGTGGCAGATATTTGGTGTTTCTGCTGCAAAGTTAACCTAAAAGTACAATGATTGCTTATACTGACATACTTGGTTTAGTGCCGTAATCTAATCAGTTTATATGGCTAAAATTACCAGTAAAGCATAACTAAGCTTTATGCAAGAAATCCCTTAAACCTTCTTCACTTGGCTACCTAAAAGAAGTGACAAAGTTGGTGTATTAAGGCAGGAAAACTAGTTAATATTAATAATTTCAAATTAAATCAGATAGTTCTTCCTTTATTTACAAAGGCAATTCTGTGTGCTGTCTCTAGGAGTACATAATTGTAACTATTTTATTGTGCAAGAGAAGCATTCATTATCTTGAGCTACTCCAGCAGCATGCCCAAAAATACCTAAGGGAAATTTCAGTGTGAGTCTTTGTTAGTGGTTGGGAGAAGCATTTTCTCTGTGTTTACATCTCTTCTATATTGTTCCACATAAACAGCATATTACTGGAAGATAATGTGTTTTATTTAATTGCTGTATAATTGCTACTTATCTTACTGACTTTTCTCATCCTTAAGTGATGAGATGAACAGATTCGGGTGAGATGAAAGCATTGAAGTGACAAGATGGGAGAAGAGCAAACTGCTATTTAATGTTCTTCTCACAGCTGTATGACCCAGCCATTTACTGCTATCACTTGCAATCACTTCATTAATTAACAAGGCATAGGGAAAATAAGGGTTTTCTGTCATATTTATACAGCCTTGGCAAATTAAATGTCAAATCCATTTTTAAATAGGAAATATATCTTCATGTTCCTTAACAAGAGGCTGCTTCTGACTCTTAGAGAATACAAGGCTGCTGATCTATTTGATTATTTTTACCAGAACTATTCTTAATATTGCCATCTTTCAGAGCCTTTCTTACAAATTGTATCTTATTTCTTACAATACTAAAATCACACTGTACAGAATCAGGAAAAACAACACATATTTGCTTTGTTATTTTTAAAATAAAATACCATGTGAGCTATTATACCAAAGTAGAAGTTGTAAAACTACATTCCATTATTTGGAATTAAATCTGGATATGATAAGTACAGACTTCTGGGTAAGAAAGAGGCACTCTATTTGAAGTGGATATTTCTCAGACACTTCTTCCACTGCTTGGAATGTTTCATTTGATAAAATAAGAAAATCAAATAGGCATACATATTATTTTACTAATTGTATTCATGTTAAAACAGATACAATTAAAAAAATAATTAAAAATGTAGGAAAATGTAACTACCTTAGCTACAGATGTAATTATGCATCAAGTCTTCACTTACAATGGTGCATAAGTCTTTCCTTCTATGAAATTTGCACAATATTGCAGGTATTTTCAAATCTTTTATGGTAGAATTTTGTTTCCATATTGTCTTGTTCTTAAAAGTTAGCAGGTTTTGTGAGTGTGTCTTGCTCTCAGCAGTTCAGTTTTCTCATACAGGGAGAGATGAAACAGCACTTTCTATAGTGTTTTAACTTTACAGTTAAGTAGAACTTAGCATCTCCTGTGGAAAGGGATCACCTTGTTCTTCCCTCCTCTCTGTCACTACTGCAGGATGCTACAAGAAACTACCTGGTGCAAGAGAAAACATTTTTTAATTTTTCTTCTGCTTTAGTTTTCTAGCAAATCAGCCACCTGAGCTGACTTAAGCTGTGACCATCTAAGCACTAGATTTAACAGAAAGGAAATGGTGGGAACAAAAACTCTGGGCTGGGGAATTGTTGAGCAGGGTGATGTCCCTGACAGCTAATACTCAGGCAGCTGTAAATATGATGTGAAACCTCATTCTTGATTGCTTCAAAATGCAGTGTATCCCCTATTTAATTATGCCTAAATGCAAGGATTCAACCATTGAAATAAATAATATTTGATGTTTAAGAAGTCTGTTGTTCTACTGTTCACTGATATTTACTCTCCTACTGAAGAAGAAATTTTCTCTGCCTAAATAAAATTAAATTAAAGAAACAACTTATATTCAGAGCAGTAAAACTTCTGACTGGTCCTACTAATGAGCAACACAATTGTGAAGCTGTGCCCTAAGATATATAAGATTAATGTGTTCAGTGTTTGAAGGTGGAAGTCTGTATTTGTAAAGAACAGAAAGAGGCAGGCAGCACAGTTAATCCTATAACAATGATAATATTCATTAAAACCCAAATAAGCCATTTGAACTGTATAAGTAATTTGTTAACTTTAAGAGAAAGTAAACTAATATTGATAACTTCTTAGGAGAGAAGTCATAGCATTGCAAATTTTTACCAGGTAGACAAGCACACATTCCCTGTCCTGATATTCTTCACTTGTCCTGATATTCTTGACTGGAGCAGGTAACAGGCCTCCTGATACTGGAGAGACTGCATCCTTTTGTTGTGGAAGTGTTCATACCAGGTGGCTTCTGCTGAAGGCCCTCCTATGATCTAACCTGCTTTGCCTGGTTGTGTTCTCTTGGATATTCACCAAAACTCAAAAGAGCTCATCCAGGCTCTCAGGGCAACAGAGGGAAAGACCTGAGCATTTCAGAACTTGCAGACTCCCTCTGTGTGCTCAACAAGAGAGAGAGGGTAAGACAAGACCATCCTGTGTTTGGTCCCCAGTTTTACATACGCTGTGTAGGGAAAGGATGGGACAAGGCTGCCACTCCTTGTCAGCACTGGGAACATGCAGCTCATAGGCAGACGAGATTTCTTCGTGCACTTCATGTGACATGAAGCAATTGCTCTGCCAGAGGTAATGAGCACACACTGTTTCTAAACACCTTAGGGCCTTTGCAGATCAGAGAAATTGTGGTCTGAAGCTTGAGTTGACATGAATCCTCTGGTCCTCCTTAATCTCCAGTTGCTGTCAGACTCTCAGGGTGTACTCCCATCAGCATCCTTTACGATCCCTAAGCTAGGCCCTCTTGGGAGCCAGGAATGGATGATCAGGAGGTTCTCTATTCCTTCTCAAAAAAGCAGTGCTAGGGGAATTTTCAGAGGCACCAATGATCAGATCTGAGTGCATCCCTCCTGGGAGTAGCAGCTGACTCAGCCTCCTCCAGAGGAACTCCTAGGTGGAAGCCTGTGATGGTGTTGTGCAAGATACAAAAAGGTCTGGCCACTGCCTGTTCTCAGATGAGGCAAGCAGCCCACTGCCCACGGGCAGCCTGGTGTTATGTAGGGGAACTTAGGATGCCAGATGGGGCTGAAGAAGCTGCATGCCCTGGTAGCTGCATGCCCTGGTAGCTGCATGCACAGTGAAAACCATTAATATTTGCTGTAATGCAGCTGACTATTCCCACAGGAGCTGTCACAGTTGCCAGAATTACCATATGACCCTGGGTAGTGCCAGTTGCCCTGTTAATTGCTGTCTTTCATTTCTCTTGAAGATTCTGCAGTTTATTGGCATGTTTAAGCAGTTTCTATGGACTGCAGTGGGAGTTTGTGACAAAGCCTGATTGTAGGGTTCGTCTATTACATGCGAGTAAGGGATAAACTAAGATAGCTTTAGCATAATTAATACCTATTCTACTAGGAGTGTCATAGCGTTTGAAAACCTCACCCAGCCTACCAGACTGGCTGTAGGCAGAAGCAGACTAAGAGGTTATCCATGTCCTCTCCTTTTGGGAATCACATGGGTCCAGCTCCATGTGTCCCTCTTCTGCTGTCGCCCTACTTTGAGTTACTACAGACCTCACTAGGATCTGCAGTAACTTGATCTTGCTTTGTACCTACATTTCTGCAACAAAGGCAGGACTTGCCTTGCAGGCACTGGGAGGGAACATCAGGTAGGGAGCGAGGCAGTGGCTCTTGCCCATGTTTCTCCACACACTGCATGGGATAGGGTCATGGCCTGTGCAAAGCCAGGGATTGCTAAAGGTTGCAGTAGAAGAGCTGGTGGAGGAGAAATGTGCTGCACGATACTGCACGACAAAACAGAAGGCTGAAACCTTGTTTGAACAAGTAAACAATTGGTTTTGCAATGCTGATCAGACATGTACACCTGACCTGCAGCCGGTCTGGAGATGCTTGACGCAGGAGTGGATGAATTTTCCCCACTCAGTGATTTTGAATGGGATGACCATTACGACCGTTCCTCTGTAAACACAAGAGGGCACTCCCGCCTCACTCCTCAATGGTTTGTAGCACACAGAAGTTTTTAGTGTAACGACAGATTTGCAGTTAATCGATTGTACTTGCTTTGATAACACAACGCTATGCATTTATAAGCATTTATAGTTCGTGCACTTACAGGCCATAGTTAAGAAATGTGGTCTTAGTTTGATGCTTTCTCTAAATGTATGTATGGAGAAAAGATTGAATTTAATCCTGATCTCAATGCAGTAAAAACAAAACTCGTATGTCCTTTTAACCAGTCTCACACTGAAACTGGGGGACTATAGACTACTTGTTGGGGTTTTATGTACATTATCTCATGGAAACAGAGTTTACTTGTTTTGTCTACAGTAAAATAATCTCCAAGAGCAACTGCAGAGCAGGGTAATGAGAGTTAAAGTTGTTACTCTTGCCAGCACTCGTGTCTTGAAGTAGAATGCTGGCGATCCATTCATATAAACTTTTCTTGTCCATCATTTTTGTCTGCCTAATATGCTATGCTATCAATGCTTTGCACACTCCAGTCACTTACACAGGAAAAAATGTATTTTAAGCTTACTCAAGGGCCTCTTGGCTGTAGAGGTCAGAGTCTCACTTGATCACTCAGAAAGATTTTAACAACTTTTAATGTTGTTCAGCACGGTAAAGGAAAAGCTAGGCGTGTAAAGGAGAACTTTCTATCCATTTTGAAATACAAATGAAATCCACAAATAATTACTCTTTAAATGTAAATATTCATATTTACAAACCCCAAAGTCCACTGTGGTAATTATCTCAGAGTAAATGCTTACAGTTCCTTCATTTGGAGAGAATTATTTGGTATTGTTTAAAGCTTTTCCATGGGGAAACAAATTTTAACTGCATATTTAGCATCTTCACATTCTTTCTGCAAGGTGTATTTCCATGCTATTTTGTGTAAATGGGATGCACTTTTCATTGTCCCTGGATGGTCCCCTCCCTGTGAAGTCTATTTTAGCCTCTGTTTCCCATATAAGACGTAAAATGTCAGGCAGTGGAATAAGGAGTGGGGTGGGAGGAGAGAGGCCTGGCAGTGCCCCATGGGAGATGGCAGGTTTGTGTACATGAGTCTTGTCCACATTCCAGCTTGGTGATCTTCCTCTGTGCTTCTTACCCCTTCTTCTCACCCTCATGCTTCTTTTGGGCATTATGAGCTTCACCACGGATTTCTTAAACAACTCTTCCCTTGGCCAGCAGGTCTGATGTCTCTCTTTCAGAACATTTTTGATTTGAGATGCTGAAAGCAAGAAACAGAACTATCCAGTACAGCACTCTGGGGGAAAATTTCAGGGAGTAGAAGTGTAAAGTACTAGAATAAGAATTATGTGAGTGCTGACATTAAAGGCACGTGAGAGTGAGCTGTGGAGATTTGCATTGCATTTTATCTTCATGACACTACTTTTTTATTTTATGGCCCAGCAGACCCATAAGCTCATGCCTTACTGCTTCATAAAGTAGACTATTAAGTGTGGTTTGAAAAGATTAAAATCAGACAAAGTGTTTGTAAAGTAACTTCATAGAAAAATACTGAGTCTAACTGAATTGTCAGTTACCAGTTGCTTCTTCAAAGAAACCTGTTTTAAAAAAATGTGCATTTTGCCTGAAACAAATGAAGCAGTGACAGATCCTTTTGAGTTAATGTGCTCATTTCATTTTGAAGCATGAACTTCTCCTCAGAAATAGTGAATGATTTGTAAGTATGGATGTTTCTGAAATGATGGTCGTAAAATTTGACTTTTAACTATGTTAATAAATGGTATTGAAGAGCCTGGCTGCTCTGCAGAAGGCCTCCTCTGCCAGCACCAGGAAATTACTCCCCCAAGGAGGGTCGATAATGATTATTAAAACAGAAGAAATCAATTTGAAATTCTAGTGACTCTCTTGTAGGTTTTTTCCCTTTCCTATAAATGGTCCTATTCATATGCATGGCAAAGTTGGGACAGGAGAACAAATTTGTCAAAAGTAGTATAATTTGAAAATATATTGTGACTATGAATTTGGCTATGAGACATTATTGTAATTAATTATGCAATTTATTATTGATAATTATTAATTTTCCATTCCTATTTGTTTTTGATTGAATTATGAGGCCAGTAAATCCCATCCTCCATCACAGATAAACCAATTTCCCAGTCCTTTCTCTTGTCTGAGCAACATGAGGTGCTCTGGCCAGAGATGTGTTGATGCAGTGGTTGACTGATGGCTGTTACAACCACAAATGCTGTGTAGAAGCTTTTCTACCCTGTCTTTGAGCTGTATATGGAAAGCTTTGCATTTTGTGCAGGCAGCTCCTGGTGCATAGGGCATGCTGCAATGCACAGGGAGGATCCTGGGCCACTGGAGGCAGCATGGGGATGTGCTGAAGCCAGTGCTGGCTGGGGGCAGCCACTCCTGGCAACGTAGGCTCAGTAACCTCCATTGGTCAGCTACACTCTAGCAATAAAGAGTTAAACTTCTCTGTACACTCAGACTTCAGTTTTGGATCTGTTTAAATAGTGCAGGAAACAATTGCCAAGGAGAGAGCTTGTGAAAGGCCTTACACCAAAAATATTTGTTTAAATCATATTCACAAGTAAACTAACAAAAATGGTTTCCTTATAGCTTTGGTGGATGGTAGTTTAAAAACATCCTGAAGGTAGATCCTGGGAGAGATAAGTCAATATGTCCTGAATCTTATCCACACTTTAAAACATGAGTCAAATTTAATTACAGACTCTTGGGTGACTGCCTGGTTGGAGAAACCTACCACAGTTAGTGATGGAGCAACTGCCCTCATGGAAACCACCCAAAAGGAAAAAGCCTGAGATGGATTGTTTTGAAATAGTAGACAAATAATGTGGAGTATTAATGTGTGTATTATTATTACAGCCAGTACTTGACTGGCTGTACAGAAATTAAAGGAGTGATGCAAGGAGGAAAATCAGTGAGAATTATGTGGGAGATCATGAAGCAATGGCTGTAGACAGAATCTGCCACAGTAGTTCTTGTTAGTGAAATAAAAGCTTGCTTCATGTTATTTGTGTGGTATGAGAATGGGACAGAAAGATAAGACACAGAAGTGTTCCAGTTTACAATTATAATAACTCAGCATCTACTGACATCAGAAGTCCTTCAACTGACTTTGCTTGACCTTTAGTCTAAACTTACATCACTGAGACATACCAGAATGGAGACAACAGAATAATTTGGGTGAGCATCTTAAAAATAAGACACAATGCTCTAGCCATCTGCTGCCAGTGATCACCAGCAAAGGAAAGGCTCTGAAAAGCTCCTGAAATTCCAAACAAAGCATCCCCAAAATGCTGCTGAGCAGAGAGGTCTCTTGAAATGTAGGGCTGTGCAATGTCATGGTTGCCAAAGCAGCATTCAGAAACAAAAATATGGAAGTGCTTGCATTGCTAAGTTGTATTTTGCTGCAGTGACTACAATGCTGTGCCTTGTCTCACAATCTCTTTGTGAAGCTGCAGTTTAAGAGTGAGGCTACAGCTTAAAACAATCTGGTCTCAACATCAAGGATGTACAGTTTTGAGGTCTCTATACCGTTATTCTAACGAGAGATCAAGTTGTTTAGTGGGATACTTAAACTTTGACTTCTAATATTCATGGGCATGATCTATGGTCCTTCCTGCATCCTCACTCAGTGCTCCAGAGATAAGCAAACCAAGACTCCCAACACTGCAGTTTGGGCTATGATGGCTAGTGAGCAGGTAATAGCAGCTCAGAGTTGTTAATTAACATGCCTAGACATGACACAATTATTAATCTGAGTGGATAATTTCTGTTTTGGCAAAACAGTGGTAACCAGGGCACTATGAGAGGGAAAGGGTTGAGTCATCTGAAGGCAGAAACAGTCACAAGTTTGCATACACGTTGCCATTTTAACAGAACATTTTTAATGACTTTTTGAATGCATGAATCAAAATAGAAAACCTGTAGTTTCCAATCCCTAATGTCAAAGAACTTAGTTGTGTAGTATTATTCAAAATGCCCCCTCCATCTCCTCTTTACTTCCTTAAATCTGTGCAAGGCACTGGGGATTCCCATAAGGATTTCAGATGTTCAGAGGTGCTGTGTTTGTGCTCACTGGATGTGAAGGCAATGAGGATGAACCCACTCTGTGGTGCTGCAGGAGCTTATTTACTTCCTGAGCACTGACTAGGAGACCAGAAACCTGCCCTTTGTGTCTGACTGTAAATTGAAGCATGATTCAAAGAATTCAAATAGTGAATTTTTAGAAGGTAGAATTGCAAGTAAAAATTCCTGCTGTACATGAACAAAAGGATTTTTAATAGTTCTCACATCTCTCATAAGTTCATTGTCATTAATCTCAGTGAAACTGTCCTGATTAACACTAAATGCAAATCTGATTCTCCTCTTTCATTCTGCCTCTCAGGAAGGGATTCCCTCTGGAGACACACTGGCTTGCCCTAGAAGCCTCTGTGTGGTAGTAGACAAGTGGTGATCCCATTGCAATTGTTCTCTAAATGGTGGGAGTTGCTGGGTAAGATCCCAGCAGGCATGGAGCAAGTGAGTTACTTACAGAGAAGTTAAATGTGGTGACTTGATCTGTTCTGTCTAGAGAAGGAAGATTTTTTTTTTTCCCCCAGAGGAAGGGGGATAAAAAAGATAAAAAACCCCCAGGATTCAGAATGTACAGATCTAGGAATGAGAGCCTTATCCTTGCAGCACAGGATTGCTGTTCTCAGATAGCAGACCATGATCTTTGTATGGAATCTGCAAGGCAGAGCAACTGTGGTTTGTTAGACTTGCTCTGTCTGAGCTTTTTTTTTGTCAAGTTTGTAGCTTGGTTTCACTTGGTCTAGCTGTGACAGCAGTTTTTCTAATTGACCAGGTGGCTGTGGTTAATTTCTTTTGCTTTTGTGTGTCTTTGTGTTGTACAACTGTGGTTCTGTATGGATATTTTAGCAGACAGTTATCCTATATGTTGAATGAGGTATTTATAGCTCTAACACAGTGATGTAGTGTAGAGAAATACAACCCTGGAGTGATAACATCAGCCTTGAGAAATGGAAAAATGAGACACAGCACAGAGGAATGCAGGCGAGGGATGATAAGAGATAGGGCCCTGTCCTGGCACTGGAGACCCCATGGCTATGAACAGTTCTATAGCTGCCAGATAAGGAATTGCATATCTGGATAAAACTGGTTGCAGGGGTAACAAAGAACATAAATAAGTAGATTTTTTTGCTGTGAAATGTCTGTCTGAGGTGCAGGGAGTCTCTCACAGTATTCTGGACATCATCAGTGCAGAACCACCCTAGAAATGATAGGACAGCTAGACAGCCCACCTCCAGTCAGACAAGTGGAGGAGACCTCTGCAAGGAGGGAGCCCAGTTTTCCTGGGACTGACAGGGGGTACAGACTTAGAGGAAAAATCTCTCTATCTCAAGGTCACATCACACTTTACTGCAAAGATATGCAAAAATAAGGGCACACTACCAGTAGCACTGGCATAACACTGTAGGATGTAGCATAGTATTTATGCTTCTGTCACCAGAAAAACACAGCTGAGAAGCATTAAAGTTGAGAAGAATTCACTTAGTAATTCACACTTAATCTGTGTAAACTAAGTGTTTGCGTAGGTTTTCAAGCTATAATGTATTGTTTCGTATGGGATTCTATAGATTGTCTACAAAATACTCTGCAAACATCTTAACAGTCCTTCAACATCTGTTTCAAAGGTGTTTCTGTAAATTGAATATTCTGTTATTGCTCTTCCTGATTCCTTCTGTGAAGGGGAAAGATGATGAAGTGTGGTTTATCCCTGACAATAGATTTACTCTGCCCATCTAAAAATGCCCAGTACCCATGAGCTACTGCTGCTGGCTGGTTTGTTAGTCTGTGTGATTTACAGCAGACCCACTGTACCACAGTAAAAAATGGGTGTTGTCCCTTTCAAGACATGTTCTCTCATGCTGATGATAAATAGTCTGCCTGGATTGGACCATCGTCCAGAAAAAAGGAATGATACCTACAACAAACCTCAGATCTTGATTTCTCATTTAATTGCATTTCATGTTGCTGTTAGAGTGTCCTCTCACTATAGTATTATCCTTAAACAGGTGTCAGGAAAAGACTGGCACACAGTTAATTTGTGTAGGTGGTTTTCTTTTCAGGTATAGTATTGTCATGCCCAGTAGTGCAGCAATTTGTATTTGTTTCAAACAGGCAGACAGACTTACTCTTGTGCTTGGCTCAGTGAAAGGCAGGACCTGTGGTATTGTAATTCAGAGACTCCTTCCAGAGGATGAGAAATAGCTGTTGATGGAAAACTCCATGGCTCAGGAATCAAACTCTCTCCCTATAGTCCCTAAATGAGAGCAATGCAGCTCTTTAGTGCTTGGAACTGGTGGGGGTTTTGGTGTACATTTGTCCTGCAGTTTCATGGTGGACTAAAGGCAGTCTTTGCAGAATGTTGTTGTCCCAGCTATCAGTGCATGTTCCCATCACTGCTCTTGCACTGGCTCAAGCCATGCTTCAGGTGTTCATTTATCAGCCAAGACTTTGTAAGATTGGTTCCCAGTCAGATCAGCAAGGAAACCAAGCTCAGCCCCAGGTGGTGAAGGCTGAACCTGATGTGGCAGAGGTGCATGGGTGACACAAGGGCACCCATTCTGTGGTGCTGTACTTTTTGATCACCTTGTTGTGGTCATGGTGCTGCATCAACAGGCAGATGTGTCTCTTACATCTGTATTTTCAAGGCTGACAGAAAATGACAGGGGCTAGACTCAAAGGATGAGGTTCTTCATCACAGACAGTGGAATGATTGAAGCCTTATTTTCTGCAACCTTCTACCTCACAAAGCCTGTTCTCTCTCTTTACAATTATTCAAGATGCCCCATGTTTGCTCCCAAAATTTCACTTTTTAACACTTTGTGAATGTAATGGCAATCTTTTGGTTACTTATTTGAAAAAATTTATAGAATGCTAAATATTAATTCATTAAATGATCTCTGAGAACCTGGCGAGAGCATGGAAGATGGGAATGAATTGCTGTGCTAGAACTGCTTCCATTCTATCCCACTGAAAGAACCTGCAGCTTCTCACACAGTATTTTGAAATCTTTCTCACAGAAAGATTTTGAAGGGTGGTCATATTGCAGAATGGTAGGCACCAACAAATATCTTCTTAAAAGGAGAAGGTTGGATGAAATGTCTCAAATAAAGCTCAGCCCCATTTTTGTAATATGATGCTCTTACTCAAATCAGCTTGAAAGCTTGCCAGCAAAGTCATGAGTAAGCCTAAATTGATCACATTTTTACTATACATGTTTTACAGTAGCTGACATTGATGTGATATTATGGTTCTATTTTAGTGCTTTGTAAAATGAATGCCTTAACTCATTTTTCTCATCCCCACACTAATACAGTGTCCCTATCTGTAATCTGTAGAGGCAGCTGAGACATACTATATACAATTCTAGAAATGCACTCATTAAATTATTATGCAGTTCTCGTGCATCATACGTGATATGAATAATGTGTCTTCCACACCAGATTTATGTGTTTGCATTCTTGTTACATTTCTTTTTCTGCATTGTTTGTATTCTCTCAACCATTTGTAAATACTTAGGTATAAGTTATACCATGATGTCAACTGCCCTTTGTTACCATGGTCTCAAGACTGAAGTAATTGCAAAAAAGTTTATTTCAGAATGCAACATGGGCTCTAGAGTTATACTTGGAATTCTTGTTTCAAGATGATACATTTGTCTTCTCACATAAATGTGGGAGGGGGGCAAATTAGAACAGGTCATTGTTCCCAAATAGAGGGACAACAGAAATAACTGCAACTAATCCCTGTCTGCAGAGAGGGAGAAGTCTGGAAAAAGGATGTCTTATCTTTTGTGAATAATGACCAGGATGGCAAACACTTAAGCAAACAGGACATACATAGGGCCCTAAGGGGATGCAACCATGAATACTGAGGGAGCTGACTGCTGTGTACACAGAGAAAGAATTACTGGAATTAACTTTGTAACTTCCATTTTTAATGGTCAACACAGATGATACTCATAAAATTTAGATCAGTGTAATTCCAGATCAGTGTAATTCCAGTTCATTTCCCTTGCCTGCACAAAGCACATCCAATCCATTCATGATGGTTTTCCTGGAACACCAGGCTTTCAGCTCATTATGTTAAGGTACATTGAAAGAGGAATCATCTTACTTGAATATGGAAAATTTACAGCAATTTGGAAATTAATTAATAGTGCATCATATTACCCTGCCTTAGGGCCAGCAATATCCATCAGAGGGGTAGGGAGGGTGCCTGGGAAAGGTATCAGTGTAAGCCATGTAATTTCTCATGTTGCTGAATCATGTCAGAGACCTTGGGTTCTACAGCTTCCTCTCATTTTTTAGTCTTCTCATTTGCAATCTACAGTAAAGTTGCCACTGTTATTTTGGTAAAGTAGCCTTGGTTCATACATCTTTACAGGTATAGCTACCAGAACTGCTTGTTTCCTATTTTTTTTAGCACAATACTGCATGAAAGCATTTACAGGTTTCCTAACTGCCTGTAATAATTTATGACTATAGCAATGTTTAACTTATGTGACAGTATACCTCTTTGTGGTTTCCCAAATAAAGGAGACATGTAACATCTCTGATATAAGTTCATAGCAGTCAGCTTTCAATAGGTAGGAATTTTCCCTCAGATGCCCAGCCTTTTGAATTCTCTTAGTTTCTTGGTGTTTTCTACCTCCAATCACCCCAGTACTTGTTCTTTTGTGTTGTATTCCCACACCATTAGTGTTACAGAAGGCTAAAATGTTTTGATTTGCTATTTTTAATTAGACCACATGGTTCTTACCACACATTTTACCTCTGAGATATATAATACTATTTGTTTCCTTTTGACATGGATAGGCAGGCTTAGTAAGAGTGAAAAGGTCCAGGTAAGGGATATAAACATTCTTTCAAATTTAAAGACAACTTTCTATAAAATGGAAAAATTAAAGGAACCCATAAAATTCTTGTGGTAAGAACAAAGGGCTGCAACAGTTAGGGATTTTTTTTCCCCCTAGGGATTCTTTTTGCAAAACCCTATCAACTGAGCATGGTGAGAAATAGCTCTGAAAAGCTCAGGACTGAATGGGCGTGAAGCAACAGAGTCAACTCTGATCAGCAGAAATCCATTTCTAATCAAAAAACTCATCCTGCTCCCCTTAAAGCAAATTACAAATGAAGAGTGCAGTTCCTTGTCTGAAAAAACAGAATTCTACTGTTGATCTGTGAAGATCTACCTCCTCATCTTGAAACTACAACACAGTTTTATTTTGTAGTACTGGACTTTAGGCCCTTGAAGCAAAATGGAACAGAGGGTAATTGTACAATCAGATTTCTCTCCTGATATATTGAAAGAACAGCATGGCATTACTGTGGTAGTTTTGCTGCTTTAAAAAAATTGTTACAATTGGTTTCCAGCTCTTCATTCTTTTGTCTCTGTGTTGTCTCCTGTAGAGGGCAATTTAACACAAGCTATACATTTATGAGACTTTTAGGCTGGTAAGTGCTCTGTCAGTGATAAGAGAGGTTGAAGAATTTATTTCCATTTAAAAGGCCTGAACAAGCTAAAACTGGTTTGTGTGGCTGCCTTTCCATAAAAGATTTGCAGGGGGCTGCTTAGACTGTTAAGAGTTCAGAAAGGTGTCTGTGCTCCCAGGGTCACATTGGCCTTTTCCAGTCCTGTAGAAGGTCAAATACAGGTTTCTGAATGTCCTTATTTTCCAGAAGAGAGTCCCTTCAACACGGGCTTGGGGACTACATCTGCCTTTTTTCCTGTATTCCTTCCCTCTGCTTCCTTGAAACTTGAAAATAAAAGAAATTCATTACCAAGCATGAGCAAGTAATTGATATTCATGCTGCTGCTGCTCAGCTACCTGCATGAGGGTCTTAAGGGCATCCTGAGCTCATGGCTGGGCCACTGGGCAGGTGCTCCAGATGCTCAGGGAGTCATTGCTCCTTGTCGAGGAAGGAGCCCTCGGGAAGCTGTGTCCTCTGCCTGCTTTTCAGTTTCCATGAGAAAAAAGAGGACAACAAACAGCAGCATCTGATTAAAATGGTGTTTCATAGGGCTCACCAGGTCTCTTGAAAGAGAGGTTCTGTAGAGACCATTGTCATGGGCCCTACAAAGCAGGAGATGCCAATCCTCTTAAATGGAAGAAAATCCATAAATATCAGACAAGTTGATGACCCTGCTCTCAGAAACAATTTGCAGAAGAAGTATTAATGGCCTTGGAATGACACTACATTAACTGGGTTCAGCCCTGTTTTTCTTATTTTTTTTAACCATAAGAGGTTCTTATTTCCATATTCTTTAACCTAAAGTTGCCTTGTATGTTTGAAGGGGTGATACACTTTTTTATCAGATAAAAGCCTGTAATGTAAAAATAAAAATAGGGGAGGAGGACCTGCTTCTTTCATTGTCTGAGCATAACTTCCAGTGACTTCAACCTATTTTGCTCTTGCCTAGAATAAAAAAATCTCAGCAATAGCAATGCTAATCAGAATTGATGAAGAGCCCTATTGGTAACAGTTGTAAAATGCAGCTGGGAAAAATGAGAGAAAAGGCAAAGTGCATTGCTTAAAACAGAGAAACTTAAAGTCTAAGGAGTTCCTTTTATGTTGGTATGTATTGGAGAATAATGCCTTTCAGAGGTTTACTGAATTATTAGTGCAGGAACTTCAAACTCAGGAGGGCTGGGACCTAAATCTTTCTGTCACAGAGGCCTATTAAAATAGCATGGCTTTCTGTGAGGTGGCTCCCAGAACAGTACACTGGAGCTCATCAGGCAGAGGATACAGTGAAAGTGAAGTAAAAATGCAGTGTCTTGAGCTAATCTTTAATTTTTCAAGCTGTGTTTGAGGTCTCCAGTGCAATTAAGATAAACTGGGAATTGTTTAATTTAGAACAGCTACTTGATCAGCCTAAATCTGTCCTCTTCAGGGCTGTTCCTTTTGGTTACTCTGGTTCTTCTAGGTGCTATATGAGGGATCAAGTCAAGATTTCTATAATTTGAGGGACTTCCATGACACAGGCAGTGTTACTGTGGTTTTTCAAAATATTTTTGAAATTCTACTTTCAGAATATCTTGTAATAATACAAAGGTGATCTTTAAAAGCCCCTACTTCTCATGCAGTCAGTAATTGTCAGAGGTACAGGGAAGTTTTTCATCACTGAAATAGGAATTGACCAAATTGACTGGGAAAATGGCAGTTTGGAATAATGCTGGCTTCCAAAACCCAGGCACAGCAGCATGAATTAGGAAGATGTTTTTTTGACTTTGAGGTCTTTGGCTTTTAATTAAATACCTCATACCAGGAATACCCAGCTTACAGGAGCTGTTGTATTAAAATCAAACCACCAATCTGTGTAATTGCTATATTGGATTGGATGTCTGATCTAGTTTTGGCATTGGTGAGTTCTTGATTCTGCAGTAGGAGAGAGGTCTTTAGTAATGCTGATTGAATACAGTTCTTTATTTTGGAAATTATGATTTTTCCCTGGTCTTCATATATGACTTACACCCTTGAAAGAGGAAGCTGGATTTTCTCCTTTTGTTTGAATTCCTAGACATAAAAACCTGGCAGATACTTTGGTCCTGAAAATTCTCCATTGCCTTCATGTGGAAATCGATGGGAGTTGCTTGGCATATTGGTTTTGCCAAAATTCATGGTTGGTTTATTTTACATATAATGTTTTGGGTTTTCCACATCAATTTGCCATAGAGTATTAAGCTTTCTCTTCTCTCAAATTGCTCTAAAGCTGCACCATAGACTTGAGTGCAATGTCAAACATCTAACAAAATACATATTTAGCCGCAGCCTTGCCTGTCAGAATGCAAATGTTGCATGAGGTTAATAGTATGAATTTCTGCTTGAATATCAGTGGAAAGCACTGTGAATTTCACAATGTGTCAGTTTGCAAACGTTGCTATGCTAAATGAAACTGGGCTTCTTTTTATTTTTTTTGGTAGAACACAGGAAGATTTCAGAGTTGCAGAGCTAATTTTATCTAACAATAGACTTGTATTCTTAGAAATAAAACTGGGTTGATTTTAACTCTGACACAATCAAAATGTCCAGACTTCTACGCAGCAGACAATTTCTGCAACAGCACTGTGAACTTTTAAAAATTTTGCTATGTTTGCAGCCTTCAGCAGAATCTTACTAGGTTTTATAAGACACCTTTCTCTCCAATTAGCTACTGTGGCATGTGCCTGGCTTCAATACACTCATCTATTGCTCCACAGATGGGGAAACACAATACCTCCTGTCAGTATGTACTCTGCAGGGACATTCCTTGGGGTGCCTGGGTCACAGGTACTTTGCATTTTTTTTTAAAAATGAGTAGGGGGAAAAAAACATCATTGCATTTATGTCCATGAAGATAAACTACAGACATATTTTTATGTGAGTTACTATGGCACTTGTGTGAAGCAACACAATTCTACTAAATTGAGTTTAATAATTAGCAATTTAATGGGGAACTTTTTAACAGTGATATACGCCATGAATGCTTGTAGCATTTAAACAAGGTTATGTGCCATAAATGATTTATTTTATATTTCATTACTTTATAACTTGTGAAGTACCAGAATTCCAGGACTTGGAGTTGTCAGCTCAGTGTGCGTGTGCCCTATTGTATATATGACATTGATGATCTACCCAAGATAATATTTGCATGCATGCATGGCCTATAATTGTCTTATCCCTTAATTAACTAATGGCAGTTTTTCCCAGTTCTCTAAATAAATTGATACATCCTTCCTGAAGTACCCTGACTAATGTCTATGTCCAGTACTATTTGCATATTTAAAAATAGAATCTTTCTAGGTCCAATGTGACTTTTGAGACAACATATCTATTTATCATAATAACTGAGAATCCCTTGATTTTTCTGCTGCAAAGCCAGAAATCAAATCTGAAAGTGTCAATTCAAGAATTTATTGCTAATCATTGAAGCACTCTGGTCTGTGTTTTGCTTAAAACAGAACTAATTTTGGAGGCAGAATAACCTGAAGCTGATCCCACCTTTAAACTAAGCAACGATGTTAGCTGCAATTTTATAAATTCACATTCTAGTATACTCTTCTGTACAAAATTACCTTTGGCCTCAGATCAAGAAATGAGATGGATGAGCACATCTTTAAGTGCTCTGCTGCATTAGTGCCTAAAAAGCACAGCCACTGCTGACATAGCACCATTGACCTCAGTGGAGCATTTTACTGGTCAGATGAGCCAAACTATGTGGGCTGCTTTGGGAATTCCTTGGATGTAGAGGGGATGTAGATGCCAGTTTTCAATATCCTGCCATATGTGCTGTCCTTTTCAAATACTCTGTCATTGCCTGAAAAAATAGCACCTACAGTTTGGTACCTCTGAAACATGAATGCAGAACCTGCAAATTGATGAAATAGCCTGACTCTGTGAAGAGATGACATGTCAAAAGTAAGTGGGAATGCAAGAACAAATATGCTGAAAGCAGTACTTGGTGGGTTATGTAGATTTTCATCTTCCTTGAACTAAATGCCTAGCACCTGAAAGGATGTGGATGTGCCTTTCATTTTCTGGGTTCTCCAAGTAAACAGCTGGTTTAAACCTTCTTATCCTGACTGCTGCTGAAGGTGTTTTGTCCCAGTAGGAAAATGCCATGCAGAGCAATCTCTTCCCACGTTGCCAAGAGCACCTTGAAGGGAGTGGACCAAGGGTGTGTGGCTCACTTGGAAGCAGTGCTGCCACCTGAATAGCAGGAAGGGTTGGGAGGAGCAATGTGGTGATGCATCAACAATGTGGGGTCAATGCAACTTTAGTCAGGGCAGGAATGTAAGGTCCCGAATATATATATATATATGTACAAATATTTGTGTGTATATATGTAGCTAGAAGCTTGCACTGATAGATAAAGTGTTTGGAAGCACCACCAGTTAGCTAAGCTGCCCAGACCTTGGCTTTCATCACTGTACAGCACCAGCTTGTGTTTAGTGCTTTTGGGCAGTTTAAGTCAACATATCTTTGACATGTGGGGGAAAAAATAATTCTGCAAACAACAGATGATTACTTTCCTTTGAGAAGCTCTGATGGCTTTATAATTTGAGGTTAAGGCATCACATCTGCTAAAGAGCACCCTTTATGCCGGGTGTGAACTTTGCATTTTCCCATTAATATATGTTCAACTTTGATTAAGTTTTCACCATTTGCTTCTGCTTATTAAATGTTAATCACAGCTTAGACTTCCATAAATCTCTGCAGTTTCCATGTACACTGAGCAGTGCAGCTGCCTTGCCTCCTTCCCCTCCTAGACCCCCAGAGAAAGATGGAAAATGGGAGGAGGGCTGCCTTTCCTGCATCCTTACAGATCCCCAGGTGTTTTATCCTGCAATATGCATAGAGAACCTACCTTATTTGAATCCAGAGTCAAGAAACTCACTTGGTTATTGGGAAAGGGGAGAAAAGGCAGTTAGCAGGAATTATTTCAGAGGCAGAAAATCTATGATTGGGATTTGAAGAAGAGAGGAGAGAGAGGAACCAGGGACCAGTAGTGAAAAACAGTGAGTGGGGAGGAAAAATAAATGGATCTTAAGAGGAATTGCAGTGTGGAGGGTAGAACTTAATGCTGGAAGGGAACAGCACTCTCTGAGGGTACTGAAACCTGGGGCAAGATTCAGTGGCAAGTAATGATGCCTAATTTAGCTATCTACATGTAGAACTTTATACAGGTAACAGATTTTTAAGCTCTCATTATAGTCAACCTTGCAGATTGCCCTTCTGTCACAGCAGCTGGGACCACACAGCAGGCACTCACACAGCTTTCAATGCCTGTGAGAGGGACAGCTGAACTTACCCCTGCTTGGGACAGTCTTGTGTCAGCTTGTTAAATTCCTCTAAAGAACTCCATGATGTAGCTACTTCAAACTGCAGAAACTGACCCTGGGTGTCCTCTCTAGTCCAACATGGCTGAATTCTTAAGCCAAGGGATTAAAGAATATCTTTAGTGGTGAATAAGTCATTACCTTTATACAGTTGTTTATAGGAAATAGATATGCTCTCTGTCTTGATCAGTATATTTGTCTTTACATCTGACCCATAGCAGTCCAGTACAGCCTTGTGGGATGTCATAAAAATGGGAGAGGTGTTTGTGGTGTGTCATAATGGCAAAAGGGCAAGGAAGAGAGAATTAACTTTTACAGATTCCTGCTGTGTAGATAGTCAATGAAAATTCCTGTCCAATACAAAACTAAGTAAAGTATTTAATAACAGCAACTATCAATTTAGGCTGTAGTATGTACTGTGTTTATGTAAAAACATATATTCTACAGGCATTTAAAAGAATATCTAATTTCCTTAATGATTCCTCTAGGTTAGCATATACAAACCCCTGGCTATCAGTGAAATCAAGTGTGATACAAATATTGCTGGTTTTGGATACTAACTTATATCTAAATTGAATTTAAATTTTCTTCATTAGTTTATCACAGGGTTTTTTGTAGCTTTTTTTAAATAAGAAAAAAGCAGATACTAATCTAATGTGGGTATCTATATAGGCTGTAGTTTAAAGGTTATCAGATGTGTACCTAATTTACCAACATAATTTGGAGCCAGTCAGCTGGGTATCTTGCTGTTTGCTGTTTGAAGAGGTAATTCTAAATGAGATCTTTCTGAAATGAGGAATTTATTTGAGACACTCACTCTCAAGTTAAGTGCCAAGAAGGCATCATTGTCTGAATTCCCTGAGTTTTCTAATGCTTACTGTTGCTACAGAAACAATGCATGATTTCATTACCCAAGCTGTGTTTCAGATTGAACCCTTCAACAGCACTTGGAGAGTTCTAGGAAAAGACAATGTTCCCTGACAGTTTTCTCGGGGAAAAATGTTAAATGACTTTTTTAACACGTCAGTGTTCATATACTATCTGTGCTCATCATGACAGAAGGAATGACTGGAGTGGAATGAATAGGGAAATACTTTGATAGCTACTTTGACATACAAGTTTTTCTTTTGGGACCTTTTCTTGATCATTCATTTCTATTCAGGCAGTCTAGAAATGCTTTCAAGTCAAATTCTCAAGAAATTTGCTTAGTGCAATCAAAGGAGAGGGTACCTATCTGTACAAGGAGGCTGCTCTTGTCATGGGTATGTATTAGAATATTTCTGTCCTGCCCTATGCTGGATATGTGAGCTGGAGTCCCCAGGACACATATAGGGGATTTTTGGCCAAGAAACTGAGGTGGGAGGTAGAAGAAAATGCAGAAAGATCATTGTGTGGAATAAGGCAGGAAATAAGCCAGGAGCTGCCAGAGAAGTTCCACAGCTCATTCTTAGAGCAAACCTTCCCTTGCTGAATTTGTCCCAAGTTTTCAGCTCTTCAGTTAGAAATACAACTGCTCTGCAGCCACATCCTCTTTGCTACTTTTGATCTTAAAGGTGCTCATCATACCCTCTTCAGTCTTCTCCAAGCAGAAGGACCTGCATGTGTTCAGTTTTCTTATACAGAAGGGCAATCATCCCTTGATCATTCCCTGTTCATGTTTTCAGTTGAGTAGAGCAACACAAATTGCAATAAAGACATGGATGCAGAAAGACTTTCATAGTGGCTTTGCTTTGTTCTTTGTTCCTTTTCTAACAGTTGTTGACACCTAACTTATACCAGAAGTGTTGGTGGAAATTATGTTTTAATAATATCCACTATAACTGTGAGATTTTCTTTGTAAGTGATTACAGTCAAATAAGAGCCTATCCCTTTGATTATAAGTCTGGGTTTGTTTAAAATACTCTAAATACATTTACTGAATTTTACCTGCCCATTTTTATCATTCTACAAGGTCCTTCTACAGTTTTTTAACTATCCTGAAAGCTTACCACCAGCAAATGCTTTAATTCTCCTTTTCATCCTCTTCTCAAGATCATTTAGGGAGATATTGAACAGCACAAGCAAGAGCAGAGATCCCTGTGGTGCTTCATTTAGAATCCCTCTCACTATGAAAATTGCTCATTTCAACCACATTCCCTCTCTTTAATCAGTTCTTCATTTATGTGATGTTGTTTCTTCTTATCCTATAGCAATTTTGTTTACATGAGTCAACAAACAGTTATTAGAGAGAAATACATTAGCTAATTATTAAATCATTTTACATTCATTTCTGTCTCTGGATGTTGCCAACATTTTTCGTTTTCAGAAGCATTCATCTGTTTCTCACTGCTTCATTAGTGCTTTTTCAGTTCTCACTTTCAGATGCCTTATATTCATAGGCCTTAGAATGATCCTCATAAATCATTGGAGTTGTTGGGAGCCAGACAGAATTCTCTCTTCATCAAGCTATTAATAGCAGTGGAAGACATACACTGTCCATCTTGCAGATATTTATGCCTATTAACTGTAGAATCCCTTGGTCTTTCCATCAGTATAGAAACATATCATTGGATTTACTTTCACTGAAGTCTCAGAACTGCTGTTTGTTTCTCAGTTCCAAATTTGTTACCTCTCTTACAGTATTTGATGCAGATTGCATCACATATTCCATTTGCCATATTCCAAAGATTAATATCCAGTGATGTTACCACTGAGACTGACCCATTTCCTATAACCTCATCCAGAAGTAAGGGATTTTAAGTGCCTGTCTCTGATTTAATTTAACTAAGGTTAGATTTCACACATACATTCCATTTTAATATCCTATTTTTAAAAACTCAGATGCATAGTTAACCCTAACTGATTTAATATGGATTTCAAATATCTCTAAGACAGAGCAGATGAATCTGGGATGAGAGGGGTGAGGAGGAGGTTACCACTTCCCTGGGGAACAGTGGGACATCCTTATGGAGAGAACATCCCAAGACAAGAATCCTTTCAAGAAAAGGGAAAGAAGGAAGTGCAGAGGCTGAGGCTGTGACAGATACCTGGAACTAAAGAACCAAAGGGCTATTCCTGGTTAGGCATTTTGGGTACAGATACCCTACTTCCAGAAAGCAGAAGAGCACTTTGCCTTGTGGATGGGATCTGCACTCTACTAATTTTCTTTGAGCACATAAAGAGGTCCCTGCCTGCCCTATTTAATACTCTAGGTGTTGCCTCAGTAGTGACAGAATGAGAAAATGCCTCCATTTGGGCAGTTTTCTGAAAATTCAAAAAATTGAATTGGCAATTCAGAAAATTCTGGCAATTCAGAAAATTGAATTGACTTTAAAAAAACCCCTGGAAACAGAGGCTTGCCCTGCAAAACATAGTGGATAGGGGAAACAGTGTTTTATTACCTTTTTTACTTCTTTTCAGCCCGATTTAGGACTATGGGATTTCTCTGCATAAGAAGTTGAGAATGTGCATTTATACTCTAATGAAACCTGATTTTCCCAAGTTTAAAACATTTATACTCCCATTTTGAGAGTTTATTTTGGAAATGTATGCTTCAAAGCTCTTCTAGCTTGCTCTCCTGATGCAAGAAATTATGCATCCATTTAAAATCTGAGTTTCTCTCTCTACAGCATTGCTTTCTGCATAATCAGCTTGGTCTGTATTTGCAGCTTCTTTTTCAATGAGAGCATTTCAAGCTCTCATTTTCTTAGTCTAGATTTTAATTAATTGAGCTCTGAGTATTTTTACACCAATATGGGGCATGCAGTTTTTCACTACTTATGCAGATATGCACTGTTCTGCACCATAATTTTTTTGATACGAATATGAATTACACAGCAATTGACCTTGGGCTCTGCTTAGTCTGTGCTGACTGCCAAGCCTGTGTTTCTTCCTCTGCATAAATAGCAAATCACATCACTTCTTATCTGGCTCTTTGTACAAAAATATGCTTTCCCTGGGGACCCATTTGCATTGATTGCAATGGTCATGATACTTTTCACCTTTCTGTGCTGCCTACATGCCCTTTGCTCTCCTCATGGGTTGTACAGTGACCTCCAGTGTCTTCCAGCTCACTCTTTATATGTTATCTGCATGCCTTCTGCTTTCTGTGCCATGCTATTGCTTGAAAATTTGGCAGCTCTGAAACCCTTTTTTTTTCATAACTCTCCCCTCCCAGAGCTGCTGATTCAGCAGATTTCAGCTGTTGCAGGGACCAGTTTGGAGGTGTGTGATTTAGAGACATGGAATGAGACTGAAAGCAGAGAGCTAAGGGATCTAGACTGGCTGTAGGTGTCATCTGTGCCTCCCTGAAATTCAACCGCTCCTGCAGCCCAAAGGTGGCACCAAAGGAGAATGACAAAGTGACCCTTGGAGCTGCTCCAGTGGGTGCTGATACCACACATGTGTTGTGTGTTTAGGACAGTTCTTGGGGGTGCTGAGTGTTTTTCTGGGAGGCCAAACTGGGCCTTGGCACCTCACACTGAGCCGTACTGATGGAGGGAGATGGTGACTCCCAGCCACCTTACCCTAAAAGTGTGGTGTGGAACTCCCCAAACCACCAACACCAGCAACAAAAGGAGGCCCAGAGGCAACCACCATCTATGAGGGGAAACAGAGGAGCAATCCACAGCATCCCAGCTGGAGCTGAGCACATCCACTCCTCTGCTGGCACACAGCCTCCACCTGTCTCACAGGTGCCAGGTTGTTACTGCTGTTCCTCTGGCAGGCTCCAGTCCCAAACAGAAGGATGCTTATGACCCATTGCATGCTACTGCAGCAAAGCTGGTCACTTGAAAGGCTTTGTCAGGACACGGACAAGTGCAGTGCACAGAAGGATGCTGCAGCTGAAGGGATGCTATAGCCAAACAGGATGAAGCTGCAGCCCCATCTATTTCATCTCTACTGTGGTTTGCAGGGGCTGCTTTCTATGACAGCAGCTGATAAACTCTTTAGTGTCAGTCCAACATAAATCCCTTCTGAGCTGAGCTGAGTTTTGACAAATTTGTGATCAGAGCTGAGATTAGCCTGCTGTGACCATGTGCATGTGTTGTGGTGCTTTTGCTTTGCTTTGGATGGAATTATATGACCCCAAAGCAAAATTTTGTGGATGAAATTCCATGCTCTGCTGAAACCTTGTGGATTCATGTTTATTCATTTAAAATTTGTCTTCTAAAAGTAATTTTCTTCTAAAATTGTTAATGTATCCTGATAGCTGTTGGGAATTTAATGCTGTCATTTTCCTTGGCTTGCTGTGAGGGTTGTGTGTCACCTATAATTTATACAATATGGTGCTTAAAAGGTCTAAGTGCTGTTTCATTATTACAGGGAGCTTGGAGAAACAACATGGCTGAGAAAATTAGCTGTAGATAGCCTCTAGAGATTTATGCATCTCATGGATTTTGTGATCTCCTTTTGATGAGATTCATTAATAGTGTTGCATCAGTAGTTATACCTCCAGCTCTGCCTCCCAATCCTGAACTGTGATATCAGAGAAAAGTTGCAGTGCTCAGAGCCTAGTGTTGCTGGAAAAGTCAATGAATCCCACCCTGCACAGGCCAAGCCTACTCAAAAAGTCCACTGTCTTTGCAGGTTTGCTGGTGAAATGTAGGAAGGAAAGCACTTTAAAGGACTGTAGTTCAAAGATCATCCAGTGTGGTTTAGTTCATTCCAGTCACTGCTTTTTCCAAAGAGGGCAGTGCTGTTCCAATTTAACCACATCTGTACCAGCAGCTGCACCTGGAGAGACTTTGGTGCTCTGTCTCCAGGAAAACAGTGTATGTTTATAACTCATACCAGTAAAGCATGTAATAAGTGCAGCCTAATTTTTGCCAGCAACAATACCACCTAAAAATCTGGAAGACCTGTTTAGAAAAACAAGGAAATATGGGTCACTTGGTAAATAAAAAAAAGAAAAGTCAAAATTAAGCAGAATTCAGGAAGAATCAAATAAGAAAACCAGGAGACGTTGAAAAAATAATATTTTTTAAAGATATGGTGGCTAAATGACCAGGCAAAGAAAACATTTGCCTTAACATCTACCAAGTTTAGTGGTCTTTTACTCTGTTACTTCCCAGATGCTTCCAAGAAAAATGGGATCTGCTGTTGTTGCTTTGACCTCCTGGATATCTCAGAGGGACAAGGCCACATTTCTAGAGGAGTTGTTCACTAAAGTACTCACAGACTCACAGAATCAGACAATAAGCTGAGTTGGAAGGGACCCATGAGGGTCATCGGGTCCAACTCCTGGCCCTGCACAGGACACACAAAGGATCACACCCTGTGCCTGAGAACATTTTCCAAATGCTTCTGGAACTCTGTCAGGCTTGGTGCTGTGACCACTTCCTTGAGAGCCTATTCCCAACCACCCTCTGGGAGAAAAACATTAACCTCCCCTGCCGCGGCTTCAGGGGTCCCTTCCCTTTGAGGTCCCTTCCAACCCAAACCATTCTATGACTCTATGATTGCTAACAAACAGCTCTTCTGAGAGCAGGATGTTTGCATTTAGCTCATAATAAAAGTAAAATGTGCAGAAGTTTCAAGCAACTGAAACAATTAAAATTGAAAACCAATAAAACTATTCTAACAGTATGTTGTTCCATAAGGAAAAGCCAATACTTAACATATTGCTATAACATTTAGTCAACCAGAACACATAACAGGAAACAGCCATTTAACTCTGGAGTCAGCAACAGTAAATCATTGGTGTTTTCAGCTTTAGGCAAATAACTGAGATGAAAGCCCTAGTGTTCAGAGTGGATTAGTCAGGAGAACAAGAAGGAACATGTTAGGAGGACAAACTGAGGGCATGGCAAGGCTTGGGACACTCCATTGTGCAACTCTCACGGGCAACTTCTGTAATATTGTGTTTATATTGCAACAGACAATGTAAAGGTGCTGAACTGAGTCACATAACCCAGGTCAAAGTTAGAAGAAAGCTGTGTTCCAGTCACATGATCACAGGAAGCTCCCTGATCCAGCTTCCTTCACTACACTTTGTTGTGTACTGTGGGAGCCTGCTCCATGCAGACAGGACAAGCTGCCTGAGGATCAGCTAAACATGCTCTCACCAGAGGGAATGACATTTGTATGTGGCACATGGATGTCTTACAATTGCAAATTGAGCATTCATTTCTTAGGGAAATAGGCAGGAAGGGGCAGAAGGGTCTTTTGATATTCAAAGCACAAGTCAAATCACCCTCACAGGCTGGAGGCTGCATCAGGGACCTTGGAAATTTGGAAGGGTGCACGTGCATATGCACACAAACAATTTTTGCTTGAATTTTTGTCAGCAAATTTCCCAAGCACAGAGCACAGACCAGGCCTGTACCATCTAACTGGGAAGCACCATAAGCTGTGAAGACTGCAGTATTAGGGACCTCAGCAGCTCCTCAGAGGGGCTCTGCACAGTGAAGGAGACTGTTGTGAGGAGGTCTTCTAGCCACAGAGCACCTTGAATGCATACATTGGGCTTCTGTAGGGTCCCCACAGATTAAAGTCTGTAAAATAGTTTTTATCTTTAAGTGCCTAGACCCTCCCCATTCCACTCTTTGAAGAAAGAAATTGTGGAAGGATGGAGTGCCATGCCTAAAGTTCCAGAAAAATCATTATCTAGCTCTAAATCACCTAGGTAAATGGATGAGACATCATCCTGTACTGATGTTTCAGATGCATGTTGTATTCAACACTCATGGTGTATAAGCAATGCAAAAAATCCCCCAAACCCCAAGAAATTTGTGTTAGAAATTCCAACTAGATCAACAAGAAGTCATGACACTTCTCTACAGCTTTCACCAGTTCCTGGTAACTTGGCATCTCAGGGTGCTAAGCAGTGTGTAGGAGATCACAGACAGGGGAGATCACAGACAGGGGCTTGTGGAACATACCCTGATTTTTAACCAGTGGTGAGGAAATAGGCTGTGGCTAACTAGTGTGCAGAAAGGACTGAAGGGTTCAGTGAGTAACTGAGGCATTGCCTTCAGAAAAGTTAATCTGTTCCAATCCATCAAAAAGCAGCAAAACAACTGAAGTATAAAATGACCAGGCATGGAATTAATTTGCTTGAATGCATGGAAGAATTTGTGACTATGTGATGTATTCAGATATAAGCTCAAGGATTTACAACATACATAATTAACTGGTGTAGCAGAGAGGTGAATCTTAAATGGCCTCTCAGTATCAATAAAACATTCTAGAAAGAATAGATTAATTTTCCTAGATCAGGCTAGTATAATTTAATCATCTTCCTTCTGAAATCTGTGTTTTTAAACCAAGGAGCTGATCTAACCCCCTATATTTATGGAAAGGCTCATACTGACTTCAGTGGGCTTTGGATCAGGCTTCTAACAAATATCACATGAGTTTTTAATGTGCTGAAAGCTGTTAAAACACATAAACTTTGGGGTTTTCTCAGTTAAGCAATTATCTGCCTTAATTTTTCAAAATTCATGGAAGTCCACAATAGACCTTTGGAGTAATATACAAAAAGCTCATGCAAAGATCTACTTGTTTCAGTCTAAAATAATTATGAAGGCTAATAATTAGTAAAATTAAAAAGGAGTGCAAAATCAGTTCGTTTTCTTTATCCCTTGCCAGCAGCTACAGAGTGCCCACATGGAAATTTTCTTTCTTCTGCCTTAATGGCCAGATAACTTGACCAGTTTGTTCATAGTGAGAATTATCTGAACCCTGTTGTGCCCCAAAGTGAAATGAAATAACATGTCAAGGGTTTCAAATTGCTGCTGTGAAGCTGCAGTTGGAACATAAAGAAATTCTGTGATTAGAAAACATCCCTTCTCTCTATCTCTCTCTCTTTTTTTTTTTTTAATTTAAAGAAATCACATCAATCAGGAGGAACAGAAAATTCTTTCAATGGGCTTTTTGTCATCTGATAGTGAATTACTGAAACAGCTGCTTTGCAGGATGTCATTTATTACGTGCTGCTTTGAACAGATATGCCACTCACAATTGCTTCTATCTTATGCTCATGCTTCATAAAGAGCAGGAACCTGCTAGTGCTAAACATCCTGATCTCACATTGTTATTAAAATTACATCTGGAATAGACCTGGCCCTTTATGTTTTAAGTTTTTTTGTTGTCGTGGACATATTTCCCCATAATGACAAGCATAACTGACATATCAAAAGAAATTTGTTTCAAGGAGAGCAACATTTTGCAACTGAAAATGATATAGGCCAAAATTTGTCACCTCATACAGCAGATATAGCAGCTCTTCCCTGTAATTTATTGGCATGGGTTCCAGCAGGGGCAGTTTTGCCCTGCTTGGAAAGCAGTCTTTTAATGTGAGCAGAATACAGATCATCTCTTCGCTCTTTACTTTATTTCCTACATATTTTCAGTGCTTCCTGTAGTCAGCAGAATGACTAAAATTGCTCTAAACTCCCTCCAAACCTTTATATATATCCAAGAGTTTGTGTTATAAAACTTAGCAATAAAATTTTGTAGCATCATGCTGCCATGGAACAGCCAAGGAAATCCATTCAGTGGGAGAGCCATGACTCCTTTCTGCTCACTTTGATCTGCTCAGATGTTATAAATCTTTTCCAAATACTTAACATTAGCTGATGAGGAAGGGGTTTCTGATTTAGGGTCATAAGCTTCCAAATAGTGCTGTGCACTGAATTGCTAGGATGCTATCACAGTGTTTGCTCTGCAGCATTCTCTGAGATCCCATGGACCTAACTGAGCTCCTCACTGGACTCCTTCACTGCCTGTGCTACACTTGGTCTGCTGCTAAACTTTCCTTCCACACTGTAAGCCTCTGTGCAAGGTAAACACTTCTTCCTCTCAGCTTAAGAAAGTCTTGTTTAAAATACCTTCTCAAAGTACTAGCTGTTCTTTTTGTAAGCAAATAAAAACTATTCTTGCAGCAGGTATTTCGTATTAGGAAAAGTCGATCAAAGAATTTGGGAAAATAAGTTTGACATACTGACAATTATTCCCCTGCATAGCTGCAAACACGCAGAAAGAAAAATCTATTGTTGGTTGTTTGAGACAGTTTTTGGTGCAGAATTTTACTTCAAAGTAAGACTAACAAAGGAAGACAGTGTGATTTGCTCATGATTTCAGATAGTTTTGTATGATCCATGTTTTTTGCAGGTAGATGCCTGCACTTTGCCATTAATTAGCAGTAATTGGGAATGCACATTTCAAATGTACAGATTGTGGAAAGGTGATCACGTTGTCAAGTGCAAGGTATTATTTGCCAGTATTTTTGGAGCTGGATTTGTCAGAGGATCACAAAGTGTATAACACAGATTTTGCTCTTTATAAAATACATTATCCTACATAGCAAGGCCATTACTTTCCAGAGCAAGTGGAATATACAGAAACATTGCAATAATGGTGGTTGAGAAAGGGCATCACTTTATCACTTTGTTTTCCTTCATCCTTTACACACCTTGAGATATTTATCTCCCTATATAACTCTTCCTTTAGCCTTATTTTCTGGAAAGGTCTGACAAGGTCGAGGGCAGTGGAGTCAAATTTGGAGTTCTTTTGAGACCATTTTACTTGTTGAAGTTTATTAATGTATCTAAATTTAGAAAGGGGTGTACCCATGCGACAGCCTTCTGAGTGTGCTGTGACAGAAGACAAAGTAGTAACCCATAAAACATTTCACTATAATGCATACTTGAGAGTACAGAGATGTAGAAATTAGATGTTTAGAAATCAGTGCTTTGAAAATGCACATCTCATGTTTTTTCCTCAGGTGTAAACATGATTCTGGGTTTTGAATGTGAACATTTCTTTCTTTAAAAGCACAGAATATCTCTTTAACTCTTGAAGAAAACTTTGCATATTTATAGAAGCTCTTTAAAATGCTTAGGGAGGTAAAAACTCTTTCTGTTTCCCTCAGGAGATACAGGTCAATCACAAATATGAGTCCATACATACTTGGTAGTGTCTGCTGATCTCAACAGCAGATCCAACAGCAGAGTAATGTAGTGTTGCTTGGGTGGAAATGACAACAGATATCTGCAATTCTGAAGTCCAGTCCTGCAAGTCTAAAGTAAATTCCTATGTCCAAACTTCTTATTGAAGCAACAGGATTTCATGCAATATGGTTAACGAATGTCCCTTAAGCTCAGTTTGTGTTGGCAGTCTGAAGAATGCAAAATTAATTCCTTTCCATGACAATCATGACCATGTGAATTCTGGGGATGGTCTTGACCACAGTGCTCATGAAATGGTACAGTTCAGGTTCCTGAGAGGACAGAGTAAAGCAGCCAGGAGGACCACAGCCCTGGATAAGAGCAGGCTGTGGCTTATTCACAGATCTGCTTGGAGAAATCCAGTGGGATACAGCTCCAGAGAGAAGAGAGGTTCAGGAAAGCTGGTTGCTTTTCAAGGATCCCCTTCTTTAGCTGAAGACAGAAGATCTGCACAGATGAACAAGCAGCTCCTGACAAAATTCAGACATAAAAAGGAAGCATACATGAGGTGGAACAAGGCATAGGGGAGCCAGAAGGAATGCATCATGGAGGGTTTGGCTTAGAAAAACCAAAGTCCACCTGAAGTTGAATCTGCTGAGGTATGTAACGGGCATCAAGAAAGGCTTCTACAGGTACCTAGCAAAAGAAAGACTTGAGAAAATGTGGGACAGCTGCTTAATTGTCTGGGGAATCTGGTGACAAAGAACATGGAAAAGGCCAAAGTACCAAGTGCCTTCTTCACCTACATCTTTACTGGTAAGTCTGACCTTCAAGCATTCCAAGACCCTCAGACATGGGAGAAAATCTGGAACGAGGTTCAGCTGCCATCAATTTGTGCCATATTGTATCTCATTCTTCATTTACACTGCATGTGGTTGTTTCAGTCTGTAAACTCTTCTAGGCAAGGAAGTGTTAGTTAGTTTGGGTTCAAATAGATGTTACGTGTTTTATGTTGAAGAGTGTCTCTGAGGGTACTCTTAAAATAAGTTGCATTAAATGGCTTTGCACTTTCTGTGAAAGTATATTCCCTGTTAACAATCCCTGCCTGATTCTTAATTTAGTTTCTTTTCCTGGTTTATCTGCACATGTGCAGATAACCAAGCTGCAAATTCCCAGCAGATTTCAGAGGCCACACTTACTTGCTGTGTGCACTAATCCACAAACACCATGCCATGCAGTTCAGTCTGCTACACCAACTCCTTCTGAGTCCAGGAAATCTTGACAGACAACAGGGCATCCCCAAAGAGGAAGGCATGGGAGTCAGGATCTTTCTCACTGCTTCCAAGAAAGAGGATTAAAAATGTTGGTGTTTTCCCTCCATGGGTAAGTGAATAAATTAGGTTGTTATTTCTTCCTTTTGCTGATCCATGGTTTTACATGTGTGTATCTAATTAAGTAGAATCCATACTGAAATAAAATTGCCATGGCAGTAATCTTTTAATTCTAGGAAAAAATAAAACCTCCAAGGCAAAAAGCATTGGTAATTAAGAAAATAACCTTCGCAGATTATGCTGACCCAGGAGTGAGAGAGGTTTGCCTTGGAGTGTTTTCCCTCTGTCCCAAGGCTTCCTCCTGCCTTTTAAGCCTTTTGTTTCAAAAGCCTCTTACACTGTAGTTTTGCTTTCACCTGCCCTCTGTGTTCTCCCTCTGTTCTTTAGGAGTTTTTTGGGGGTTGTTTTTTTGTTGGGTTTTTTTTGTGCTTGCTGACTTTGTCTGTTTTTGGCACTTTTTCAATGTAGTCCTGCCTCCCTTCTCCCCTTTGTCCTTCTATCCCTCCCGTGTCTTCTCCCATGCCATTGTTGGTTTTCTCCCCAGCACCTCAAACTTCTCCCCTTGTGTTGGATCCCTGTGGCAGGATTGCTGTTCAGGACTGGAGCTGTCCTCTGACAGAAACCTGTTCATCCCAGGAATGTAGCTGAGGACTTAGGAAGTCCAAGAAGTGGCCCGGAAGACTGGGCTCAGTTTTCACACCAGTGTTGTCTTGCATGGATGGGATATTCACCTACATGAAGCAGCATGACCTTTCAGGGGCCCTCAGCTTGCTGCTGAGCAGCCTTGTCATATTTTACTTAGTTTTGGATCAAGAAAACAGGGAATAAAAGTAGTTGCTGAAAGAATGGCAGAAGATTTCAGCCCAACAGAACTGGCCTTGCAAAGAACTATGCAGAAAAAACCCAATATTAAGTTGTATTTGGACACACTGGCGTAAATAATAAATTTTCCACAGGTTTATGAAGAGTGGCATATTTTTGAAATATTTTAAGTGAAGGGCTCCCCAGCATGTAAGTATAGCTATTATCAATATATATAACTAATAATGTTGTTCTAAGCTCTGCATATATGAGTGACTAAAAACTGTTGATTTCAGCAAAGTAGGAAAAACAGATTGGAAAGCATCAAGAAAGGAAAGAAGAAAGTTCTTTCCCTGAATAAATTACCATATTGCAAAGAGGTGATACTGTGGCCCTAACTCCAGAAGTCTTCTTCTCAGAGCACAGTGGGGTTTAGAGATCCCTGCTGCTACTGGAAGATAGGAAGAAAAATCTGTATTTCACCAAGGGAAGCTCTTGGCAAAGTTCAGCATAGCTGTAGATACATATTTGTTAAAGGTGGGAACACATTTTATTTGAGTTCTATTTTTTGCTACAAGCACTGGGCTCAGTCCAGAGCAATGCTGTGTCTCTTGCCAGTGAGGCAGCAATGTTGACTTAGAGCAGAAACTGGCCCCAAGCATTTTCTTTTTTTTTTTTCTTTTTTTTTCTTTTTTTTGTTGTCTTTCTTCATTACTGAATGAATTTTACTGTAGAATTCAAATGTGAAATCAGTCATTGTATTGGGCAAGATGAGTAATATTTCAAAAAAGTAGCAAGTACTTACAAACTGTTTATATTGCACAAGCAGTTGTTTTAGTAGATGTTAAATTACTCCAAATCATCAGGTATTTTTCTGGAGGAATGAGTATTTTGGAAGTAGGAATGGCCTTCCATTTCACTCTTGCAAATGAGCATCTGTTAGAACACAATAATTAGAATTTCATTTTTCTGTCTTTGGCTATGAAGGATGTAAAGTATTTGCTTATTCTACCCTTCCTCCCTCCTCTTGTACTCAGGCACTATGTCCTTGGCAATCCTAATCCTTGATTAGGATTGTTCCTCAGCAGCCACCAAGCTGCAGGTTTCAATTCCACACCATGTCCCTACTTCCCTGAAGGAGTTCTGTGTGCTGGGGGCCTGGGGGATCCAGCTGTGCTGGGGTTTGTCTGGCCTGAAAACTTTGAGGAGCTAGTACCATCTTCAAGGGGGATGGAGCAGACAGGCTGGAGGTAAGACAGCAGTGTCCTCTGTGACTGGCTTTATGAGCTGCCCTGCCACTCCTGCCTTCTTGTAATTTGGGAAGTCCAGCCTGGAAAATGCTCTCTGGTTCCCACCAGCAAAACATTGGACCCCCATGTTGACAAACAGAGGCATTTAGTACAAGACATCAGTGGGTATCAAACCCTGAGACACTATATAAAAGGAAAGTGCTGTTTTTCAAACGAATACTTTGTGTATTCTATAATTTATAGAATTTATCAAGACTGATTCAAGACTGATTCATGATTTACCATTCAATGGTAAATCAGGAATAGCATTTGAAAGTCTTTCTATTCCAGATGTGGTCATATCCTCCAGATTATTGAGAAGACTAATAATCCAAAACAATTCCCAAAAAAAGGCTGAAGCTCATCCCAGCAAGACTATCTTAAATTTTACATTGATCTCAGTATGCATGGTCTGCAGGTGGTTCTCACCAGAGAAAGGGAATTTGAGTGGACTGTGTGTGCCTGTTCTGCAGCACAAGTACTGCCATCCATCCAGGTGGGAAGTCCTCTCCTGTGCCTGGCAAATGTCCATGCTTGGAGCTGGGCATGTAAAGCAAGATATGCTGATGTTCTTAGCTTCTGAGCTTATGTGTTCAGTCTTATAATAAATAACTATATTAAAAAGTCAGTACTTGGCTTTTACAAAAGTCATACCACATTTCTGTAGATACTGTAGTAGTTTCTGGGTGCAAATATTAGAGCATTCTGGAGCATTCTGGAGCAGATATTACTGCAATGTCAGTGCCAGTGTTATGTGATGAATTGCCACAGGTTGTTAGTGGCTCACTTTTTTCTTCAGGATTGGTTGAGCTGACAGATTTCAGTAAATATCAGCGTTATACTAAATTTTTATCTCTTAACTAGTGACTGTAGAGCTGTTTTGCTAATCTTGTAAGTTATATGAAGGACTATACTATAGAATGACATTAGTGAATACTTGAAAGAATCTCCTGCTAAACAATACCCATTATCACTGAGATAAAGGTAATCTAGGCTCCATTTGGGTCACTAATTTTGTTTTGCCACAAAGCAGGCATTTGCTTAGGATGGGAAGAAAAAATTGAAATATTAATCGGTATGTAGACTAAGTTTTATAGTGGTAATATCCATGTAATGCAATCAGTAATAAATCATTTGTGTCTCCTGATGTTTATAAAAACATTTATTTGTATAGAAATGGCTAAACAAAAAATTAAACACTCCTTAGAAACAGAGTCGATTAAGCTAAACTTTTCTCATTGTTTTGGAAGCAGATACGTGGTCATGTTTAACCCCAATGAAAGTTAGTGCAATTTACCTACCAATCTGTCCTGGGATAGGCACAGTTGATAATCTTTCACTTTCAGAGTCCAAGTCTCAGACTTATTCCAAAGAAATATTACTCCTTCAAACATTCTTTCTTCCTAACCAATATTTCTTATCTCACAAATTTGCTTTAAAACTGTTAAGATGATGACTTTCTGACAAGGTAACTTTCCTTCCAATTGAATTATTTCAGAGAACCCCATCATACTGAGCAAAAAAATATTATTTCCAGTTAAATAATGGATATGGAGACTGTGCCAAGCAATCAGTTGAGATCAGGAAGTCTCTGGCCTGACAACAGAGCTCAGTGGCTAGTGTTATTAATTTCTCTGGGCTGTAAAATTGCTTATTGTTGCTGTCCAAATTGAAGAACCCAGGATTTTAAATAGTTGTAATAAATAAGAAGGTTGTATATAATTTAAAATGTGGATTATATAAAAATAGGTTTACTGTCAATGAATCATTAGAAATATCAGGGCAAAGGGGCTGCTACCAAGAATTGGGAGAGTCTCACTGACTTCCATGGAGTTACTCTAGCAGTGCATTTGCACAGTGATTAATCTGTCAGAAATGCCAGAAGCAGAAAACATAAACTGTTGTTGCTTGCAAGTGGAACCCTAAAGCCTAAACAAGAATATGAGCAATTTAGGGATCATAATGCAGAAAATTCTATTAGGAAGAAAAGAAATAAGGTAGGCTGGAGAATTGATGGGAGGAAATGCTGGAATGACAGCTGGCAGAAAAAATTATTTCTCTAAGCTAATTTTTGCTGTCTCCTGCAATAGTTTCAAATTGAGTCTGGGAACACTGGAAGGGAATTTGGAAGCTGAGTAAATGATTGCATGGAGGGAGAGTAAGCAGCAACAAAGAAAAGAAGTCTACTGACAGGGAAAAAGATTTCCTGTAGATTTATGGTGAATTTAAATGTTTGCTGAAGAATAATGTGCAGAGAGCTGAAGCACAAAGATAAAGGACAAACCTCGCCTCTCCACGGTGGCAAAGAAATCGGCTGGTATAATGCAAAATGCAAGGCCGCTGCTTAAACCAATGCATAAATAACATTTCACATGCTTCTGTGCTTTGTTTGACTTGGCTCCTGAACCTTTGCATCAGTAAATGTGGTGATTTATGCAAAGGAAAAAAATCTCAAAAGATAGACTCTGGTCCTCACAGCCATGAGATGCTGGGCTACATTGAGCAAGGGTTATTTTGTCGGGAGTGCAGAGACCTCAGCTGCATGATGTGCTCGTTTTCACTGGCGTGGAGACAGCTTTCTCCACAGTGGCTGGTACAGGGCTGTGTTTTGGATTTGTCCTGAACACAGGGTTGATAATAGAGAGATGTTTTTGTAATTGCTGGGCAGGGCTTACACTGAGCCACGGCCTTTTCTGCTTTTCATGCTGCCAGGCTGGGGAGGGGGCTGGGGGTGCTTGGGAGCCTGGGAGGAGACACAGCCCAGACAGGTGACCCAAACTGACCAAAGGGACATTTGAGACCATGGAACATCATGCTCAAGGCATGAAGCAGGAGGAAGAAGGAGGAAGTGAACATTTGGAGTGATGCCATTTGTCTTCCCAAGTCACTGTGAGGTGTGATGGAGCCCTGCTCTCCTGGGGATGGCTGAACACCCACCTGCCCATGGGAAGGAGGGAATTCATTCCTTGCTTTGCTTTGCTTGAGTCAGTGCCTGTTGCTTTCCCTATTAAACTGTGCTTGTCTCAACTTGTGAGTTTTCTACCTTTTACCCTTCTGGTTCTCTCCCTGTTCCTGCAGGTGTGGGGATGGCTGGGTGGCTGAGGGGGGCTTGGCTGCTGGCTGGGGCTGAACCATGGCAGATGGTGCAAGTGCAATTAAGAACTTGGCCCATGCCAGCCCTGGTTCATTGCTGTAAATGAGCACTTCCACTTCAAGGTTTCCCTGTTTCACTTTTGTCTCTCGTGGCTTCAGGTACACGTCCCACTCTGCTCCAAGCTGTCCTCCCTCTGTCCTGGCCCACTGCTGCACCTTCCAGTACTCAATTTCTTTGTCTGGAAATGGTAGCTGGACTCAAGTCTTGTCTGATTTTCAGAAGCATATATCATTCCTCAAATATAAGATGTACTTCAAACATGCATTAGGAGTCAGTGAGCTAAACCTTTGCAGTATGGATAAGGTATGAAGTGTCTTGAGTGTTTGAGATGCTTTAAGCAAAGAGTGGCAAGAAATACATAAATGGATGTTGATTTCTCAACCAGCAGTTTAATTCTTCTGGCTAATTTCAAGTTATGCAGGCTAGGAAAGTGGTGGCATGGATAACTCAGCTCCTGCCTTTAAAAGCCAGCCACACCCTAAGGGACTCCCTCAATTAACTAACTGTGCAGTCCTGCTTCTTTGCACAGTTGTTCTGGGGTCAGCAGTGTCCTTGTGCTGGTGTGGTGGAGAGAGGCAGTCATCACTGGGGGAACAGGAGGGAAAAGGGTCACATTTAAAAGTGCTCACATTTAAAAGTGGCAACATGGGTCTGAAGTGTTTTATGCTTTGAAAAAAAAGGCTTGTGAAAAGCTTTGGACATGGCAGAACACATCCATATTATTTTAAAATAAAATAGCTCTGAAAGATCTTTTATGTCACAGAAGAGGTTAGTCTTCATGATTCTTGTTTTAACATGATTTTCAAAGACTTTAAGAGATATTTTAATAAGGACTAGAACTATTATTTTCCAAATAACCACAGAAATATCTGGAGGGAGAGGTAATCACCTTTTCTTAGACCAACTGATCTAGCTGGGAATTTAAGGAAGTTGTGCTAGGGTCTCTAGCTTCACTGGCTTGTTGGCCAGTGGCATCTTGAGGTTTTCCTGATCTTCTTCACATTACCTGACTTCTTCCCTCTGTGCTATATTTCACTTCTCCACTCCTGTTCAGAGCAGTTTATTGAATCACACTCTAAACCAAAACATTGAATTCACCAGGATTTACAAAATTTCCCCTCTATTTGTCATTCCAAGAAGTTCTAAACCATGGATTGGCTCTGATGCTTTAGGATTTTAGCTTTTATATTTTTCAAATTCTGTACTGCTTTAGGGTATAATTCTAAAACTCCATAGCTTGTCAGCTACTGTTCTCCCATTTTATGCAGACAAAACAATCCCTCTAGGCCTGTAACTCAAGGACACCCTACTGCCCCAGGCCCCAAAAGTATAAACAAAAGGGAGTTGAGGAGGAGCAAACTGGGGGTATGTGACTTTATTACTTGGAGCTGTAATTGGTATGTAAATGAACCAGACTCAGAATTGTCTGAAAAACTTGTGACCATTGTCCATCTTGGGTGTAGCCACTTGAAGCTTTTGACTACCCAAGGTGTACCTTTTGAAGGCCTTTAATCAATACCCACTTTATTCTCTCAGTCTTGTCTAGCCTCTGTTCTAGGTAGTCACTCCAAGGCATAAGCTCATGAAAAATTCTGTATGCAAAAAAAAAGAACTGTCAAAATACCGCAGGAACCTGAGCCTGTGTTAACCACAGTGAGTGGACAATGACGGTGTCATACACCTCAGTGGAAGCATTGGGAAATCTTCCAAATGCTCAGGGTTTGAGTGAAGATGTCTGCTGCCTGCATGGCTGGGAAGACAGACAGAAATATTCCTCAGGGTTTGCTTAGAGATTGTTTTTAGGAGAATGCTCAGAGACATCTTGAAGTCCCAAGGACAAAAGAATTAAAGAAAAACAGAAAAATAAAATGCAATAGGAAAACACCGGATAGTCTCATTAAAGTCACAAAGATGAATTCAGCACTTCAGGCTTTACATTCACACTCTGCAACTGAGTTGGAATAATACCATTGTTTCAGAGCAGAAATAGGTGAGAAAATGTGACAGCTGGGGCTTGTTCGATGCATGAACTTCTCTCAGGGCTATAAAATTAATCAGATTCCTCAGAACAGCATGACTCACCCTGGTTCTTCCAAGTCACCTTTGATTGCCTGCCTGGCTATGACAGCTAAGCCCTGCTTTGTTGGGAAGAAGGTTTCTGGGACAGAGACCTCTTCTGCAGGCAGAACTCTGAGGCCTGGAAGGCAACACTGGCCATGGCCAGTAATCTACTCAGATTAGTGGCAGTGATGGTCACGAGACACATCTGACCAAGGGGCCAGGTTCAAAGCAAAGCAAATGGTCCTAAGTCACAGAACCCCCGACCACTGCCTTTCCCAGCTTGGCCAGGGCTCTCCTTCTTCCACTGGAGGCTTAGCTGCCTTCTACAGTGCCACTTGAGCCCTTTGTGTAGTCCACTACTTGGGTTTCCTTTCTACTCATAAATAAATGTCTTTTTCACTTACTCTGGCTTTACAGTCATCTTCCCTACAAGCTTTAGCCCAGGAATCCATAACTGAAGTGACTGGGCCAAACATCTGAGAAGTCTGTATTATCTGCAATTCAACATTACAGTGGGCAATTTAAAAATATTTTTGTTTTTGCTTACATTAGTGATTTGGTGGTTAGAGGAAAAAGTCATGCTTGTCTCCATGCAGTGGTCTATCATTTTATTAATAATTTATTATCACTTGGAGTAACTGCAAATAAAGAGAAAACAAAATTTTCAGGAAAATATTTGTATTTTCTTGAGTATAAATTTCACTCATAAATGTATTTTTCCCTTCCTCTGGCTTTACAATACACTATTCACCTTCCCTACAAGATTCAGCACAGGAATGCATAGCCCAAGTGACCAGACCAAGCATCTGAGAACTTGTATGTTTTTGATATCTCTGATGAGAATGGAAAAGCTCTGCATGTTCTCACTCATGCAAGTGAGTAAGAGCAACTGTGTAAGATGTTAAATATTCTGTACTAATGGACATTTTGAAAAGCTTAAGCAAGGAATCTGTAGTTATTTCTGCTCAAAGGATGCTGGTCCTGCAATGTTTTAAGGAATCTGTTGGAAAGACATTAATTCTTAGAAAGGGAAGCTTAGGAACAAATCTATGCCCTGATAAGTATGATGAATGGGACTTTTGTGATCAGAGCCAGAATTTCCCCAGAGAATTTGCAGTGAATACGAAGAAATAGACTTCACTGTCACACTAATTTGTGCATATTCCCACTACATCTCAGAAAGCAGAAAGAGAAATTGCCCTGAATCTCTATTTGAATGTTCTCTGCATTCAGTCAAGAGCCTTTCTTTCCAATCGTGCTTAAGATGCTGTTATTTATAACTCTCTGAATTAGGAGTTTGCTTTTTGTGTTTGTAGGAAAAGTTACTCTATAATGATAGCCTGTAGTTGTTTAATTTCTAATGAAAAAATACCATTTCTGTGTTTTCATTTTTTTCTCTGCAAATTTCATGATCTGTTGAACAAACAGCATTTCAAAAGGATCTGTGATAATTGAAGCTATGTAAATAGTTTTGATTGATTTTGTTAAAATAATATGATTGGGTTTTATTATCTGTGTCACTAAGCCTGGTATTCACTTATCTGAAAATTAAATATCTGAGTTGGTATGATGCATATACATCAGTATTTAGGATCTGTGCAATAATGCAGTTCTAAAGCAAATCTCATCTTTATGTCTGTTGCCAGTTCAGTTCTTGGAGAAGTTGTTCTGCTTAGCTGAATTCCTTTTAGAGAAAATGGAACCAAAACCTCTGTTCCAGGTGTGCATCAAATGTCCTTCTATCTCTAGAAAGGCACAGTGATCTAAATGAATCCTTCAAGCAATTTTGAAATTGCTGGTGATGGAATAGCTGGCCTAGGTAGGATAGCTGATCTAGGGGAGCCAGAATAAATCCAGTCCAAACCAAACCCCATTTGGACATGGAGTGGACACTGGGGACATCAGCACCATCTGCTTTGTTCTTCTGCTGTGTCAAAGTAGATGCTAGCCCAAAAATGGCCTAGAGTGTCCCACTGTAGTCAACAGAGAGGAGCATGTCAGGCAACAAGTCTCTTAGACAACACTTGGCTTAGAGTATCAGAGATACATATTTCTCTCTATTATTAAGGGATTATACAGTGGCTCAGACATCAGTCTTTTAAACACCTAAATTAAGGTAAATTAATCACACCACCTTGATTTTTTGCTCATGGCTCTCTATTGAGACATTCTCAGATGGTTCCATCTCCTGGCTAGGTAGGATGGCTTTGTATGGAGAGAGAGGATTGCACGCGTATTTTTCAGTGCCCATTTTTCATTCTTCCCTTATTCCTCTGTGGTTCCTGCTCAAATGCAGGTTTGGAAGGAAATGGAGGAATTGATCTGAGTTTTACCCTGCTGAAATCAGCAGCAGAATTGCCCTTGGTTCACATGGTGCAGCTCTGCCTGATTTAGCTTGTCTTCCAAAGTGCTTGGTACTTCTGTAAATCAGATCCCAGGCACCTGGAGAGGAGCACTCAGCTGCTGATAGCCACTGAGGAGTGAGGTTGTTTGCCTCCCTTGGCAGTTCTGGGCAACAGCAGGAAGGATGGGACAAGGGCACTGGTGAGCATCCAGCAAGGTCTGGCCACAGTGGTATCCTCCATCCTCCTCCTGCAGCAGAGCAAGGGCTGAAGGGTTTCTCTGTCTGTGTCTGTGGCTCCTGTTCAGGATTAAAATGGTCTGTCTGATAAGGATCCTATAGAAAACTGGTGTAGGAACACATCCTGAGGGACTGCCATGGGATGTATTGTACACCAATGACCTTAGTCTTGGCAAATCCTAAATTCTCTTTGCTTGGCTCCCCAACCTTAACAGTGCTCTGTAACTTACTTCTGTTACCTTGGGTTTTTTAGGCTCCTAAACCCCCACATGTATTCACAGAAATTAGTCTTGTGGCATAGTCCTAATACTTCAGCTGCCTTACAGCCTCATTGAGCCCATCTTGAGCCTAACTCATAGGCTCAATTGTCCATGCAGCTCCTTCAATCATTCTGTCCTTAAATTTTGCATTATACAACCTATCCAATCCAATATCACACTGCAGCCCTATCTTAACCCTGCATCACATACAAAATACATTTATTGGTTTGATTTTTCTATGCAAATTAGCAATTGACTTCCAAGAATTATTATGCATGCTTTATGTCTTGATTTAATAAATTTGTGCAAGTGAAAAGCCTGGGAGGAAGAGACAAAAGCATCATTGCATGGGTGCTTTGAGTTGTTTTGCTGGCAATTTATTAGGCTAATTTGGCATCACTAGCACAGTGATTAGCTAAAATGAGAGCCATCATTTTATTTATTTACAATTTACAAGTATTAGCATGGCAACACTTGAGCTGCTGGCTGCTGGTATTTTTTATTTCCCTTTTGATATTTTCAGATTCTTTACTATTTATTGTACCACAACAAGCTGTGGTAGAAGAGGTGTTTCCAAAGCTTTCTGTTGAAACTGTGAAGTTCCCCATCAATGTCATTTCCAACAAGCATGAAAAAGTTTCCAGCATCTTTCAATAATTGTCCACGGAGTAACTGAGCAACTGAGCCATGTATAACAATTTGTCCTAAACCATCTAAGAGTTAATGCTGTAAATCCAGGAAAAATTGAACAAATTCAGCATAAGCTTGCAGGAAAGCTTTACAGCACAGGGCAGCCTGAGTCTTGATGATTTCTGTGCTGGCAGTAGTGGGAAGTGCCTGTCTGAGTTTGAAGGTGTTCTCTTTGCCAGCCCTTTTGCAGCCTGTCAGTAATTAGCAGCCCGTGGGTGTGCAGACCTGGGAAGGGGAATGTCAAGGCCTCTAATTTTCTTGAGGAGTGCACCCTGCTAAGCTATGCTGAGACACAATAAGTGTTTGCCTGCTTATTAGCAACTTTGAGATCACAAAAAATGCACAGACTCCCCCTATTTTTCTTTAACCAAGCGTGGGCCTCTTCACATCCTTCTGTCACACAAAACATGTTGGTGTCAGCACATCTGTCACACGGACTCCCTGCGGAAAAACCACGGCATCTGATTTTCCAGCTGCACCTGGGTGCTCTCACACTGCTCTTTGCTCCAGCCCAGCTCCAAGCACACCCTCTGCAAATAATAAACTGGCTCAGGGACACCACCCTGGCCAGGTCTCTGCCCACAGAGAGTCCACAGGCAGAGGCAGTAAAGTTTTGGATGGGACTCATCTTCCTCACTGGTCTGAGCATCCTTGGCCTCCTCAGGGGGCAATGGCTGTGCATAAATTCTCCCTGCCAGACAGGCATGCCCTGCCTGGGCCAGGGAAACTGCTGTTTTCTTTTAAATGCATGCTTTGTTTCTCAAGGGAGAACTGTGTCTTTTTTTCATATTTATTTTTATGCAGTCTGTCTGTCAGTCTTCCCTCCAAACTTGTGATTATGTCAGACAGCTTCAGCCAAATTTAAAGAGGGCTTCTATTCATTCTGGATCTGCTATTTACCACCTGCTATTTTCATCTGCTACCACCTGGTTTTTGTATCGGAAGAGACAGTGAATTGTCACTGCCTGTGTACCTTTTCTCTGTGTTTTTTTCCCCCCCAGAACATCTGTGTATAAACTGCAGTCAGCAGAAAAAAATAGAATGCCAAAGGATTGTCAAAATAAAGTAAGACTCCTAATCTCCCACACTCTAAATTTTGGCACAGATTTGTTTGGTTTAAACATGGCTTGCACTGAGCACCCGGTAAGTGTTTTAAGCAGCCACTGCACAGCATGCTGTGTACTGCTGTTTTCAGATTGCAGAGCTGCTGTTCATGAACAAGTAATTTCTGGCAAGATGACATAAAATTACTACTTTGCCAGTCTAATTCTCACTACTCAGTGCTAAAGTGAACAATACGAAAGTACCTGAAAACAAAAGAGTCAAATCTTACTGTGCTCAGAATCCAAAATAAGATTATTGTGTTTCAAAAATATGTATTAAAATGAATTGTCAAGAGAGGAAGGACAAGGAGGGGAAAGCTGGGTTTGGCTAGTGCTGAGGAATGAATTAGGGACCCCTGCAACTAGAAAATGACAGTCCTTGCTGGCAGAACTCTGTAAGGATGTGAAAATTAGTATGGTTTTAGGAATACAGAAAGGCATCTGAGCCATTTACATCAGATGATGGTCACATCCTTGATTAATTTTGAAACAGATAATGGAAATTTACACCAGAAAAAATGCACACCACTTTCATATCATGTAACTGAGGTTAGAACAAATAATCTGACCTGCAACACTTCATGTGCCATATTTATCCATCACTTTATCCATAACTTTACAGTGAGCTGTTACACACTGATGTACAATGGGTTTGAGCCTGAAGAGGAACAAGAGGTTTTGAGCAATTGATTTCCAGAGCAGCAACAACGCTTCACTGGGGCTGATTTTTACTAATGCTAGTAAGGAAAGTTTAAAATTAATGCCTTTCATTAAAGCCAAAATCAAGAGCTATTATTAGCTAGCTGTATATAAATATATATGTATCACCAAAGCTTACTCTGCATATGAGTAGCTCTTGTCTCCATGAAAGATAATCCTCAGTGACACAATGTACTTTGGCTTGCTTTTTTCCCCTTCTGTCTCCCATTGACAAATGTGTATGAATTTGAGGAAGGAAAAGCACAAAACTCATTCCAGAACACATTTGTCAGTCATCCTTGTAGTGCTAGTGATTTAGATTTGTAACTTAAAGCTGGTAGCATTAGTATATAATTAGCTCTGAAAGAGTTGAAAATTAAAAGATTGAGTTAGAAACACCGAAGGAAAAAAGTGTCTGTTCTGGAGTCTAGTCTGGACTGTTTTCTTTACCAAGTGCTTCTTCAATTTTTCCCAATTATAAACTGTAATACAGGGCCTAGAGTGCATAAAAAAGGCTCATCTTTTATCTCATAAATTCCAATATAATGATGGGACACAAATGATTAGATGACAAAAATCACCCTTAAAATGAACCTGTGCATAATGAGCCTGGATGAATGGCAACAGGTGTATACATACATAAATATTCTGTATTTAGTACAACAGAAAGTGGCTTTGAACTAATTAAAAAAATATATTCATATGAGACCAGGTTTTCCCTGTACTTCCACCAGAATCATCAGGACCATGTTCTTGTTGTTTCCTCCTTCTACAACATTACCCACACTGTGGCATCCTGGATCCCTATCCCTGGACAAGCCTCCCCCAAGTCCACAGCACCTCTGCAGTTCTTCCCTTTTTTTCATAGATCTGCCACAGTATTTTTAGCCTCTTCCCAGCTTCCACTTTCCCTGCAATACACTGTTTTTCTTCACTCCCTGCTTTTTACTCATCTTTTGACCTGAAAATCAAGGAGCTGGCAGCACAGGCTGTAAATGACGTGAACTGATGTGGATGGTGATTTCCTGACCTACACTTCTGCTGCTGCCAGGCAGAAGAGGGGATGGCTGAAGTTACCCTGTCTCTGTAGAGGAGCTGATACAAAACTTACAGCAATTCCTTCAAGATCTGTAGTGGGATGCACTAAGGATTGAAAAAAATTGCTAAGGAGCACTGGCAGGGACTGATAGCCCAGACAGCAGCAAGAACCTCACCTTCTTGAGAAGTGTTTCCAATTTTTGCCCTTTACCCCTCACCCTGCTACAGTCCCAAAGATTCTTTGATGTCCCTGGTGGCTGTACAGCATGTGAGTTTTCTTTCCAAGGGATTAGTGATGCTGGCTTCACAGAATCTGTCGTGTCCTTGACAGAGGACATCTTTCCAGGCCTCTGAGTGTCTCACATAGGACGAGAAACCCACTGTGAAAACCAGAAAAAGTGTCATGATAATTTATTTACTGATGAGCCAGGATGTGAACTGAGACCTCTCCAGTTCCATCAACTGGCAAGAACCTTCTATCACTGCTGCTCCAGGCTGAGCTCAGGTGAAAATACCCTTGAAGCTAAATTGCACTTGAAGGCAGGGATCGTCTTTTCAGTCTGTGTTCACACAAAACCTGCCAGAGGGCACTGATTCATCTCTGGGCTTCCTGGGAAGTACAGTCACACAGACATAATGATTTCCTTACCTGCTTCTGCCCTCCAGCCTGTTCTGTACAAAGTAACATAACATTGCATTACAGCAAAGTAATGCAAGCAATGTAATAATTTGTCCTCCAGTTCCTGTTGTAATATATAAGCCGATGTGTGAAGTCAGGCATTTTACACAAAATTGAGATTAGAAGAGTGACTGGAGTTGAAAAAACAATAGCTGTCTTTCCAGCATGACACTTATCCTTCCATTGTCAGTACTCACACCTGTATGTGAGCAAATCAAGCCATGAGACACAGAGAAAGGAAAAGCTGGGTAGACAGAGGAGCCTCCTCTTCCTCCAAGCTACTATTTGTTCCTCCATTTAGAAGGCTTCAATTTAGACACAATTTTTAAAGCAAACCTGTGAATAACTGTGTGGACACTCAGAAACCAAACAAGATGGACATATGGCCAGCCCATTTGCCCAGTGGAGTGCTCTTATTTAATTATAATACAGTTTCCCTGTTGGTTTTCTGGTACATTAAAAATGCCTCTCTGCATGTTGCAGCATTTTAGCTGTGCTGTGGAAATTAAGGGTTGTGAATTGATTTGCATCTTTACCAGAGAAAGAAGTGCTAAAATAAGGATAAACCTCATCCTGTGCTCAAAATAATTTTAAAATTCCCTTTCTGGTCCATGCATCCACATTTTTTTGCCTGAGTTGATGAACCTTTTCCATTGTATGATTCTGTTTGTTTCAGATATGCTTGCTTTTTAAAGAGAGCTTTGGTTTCAGCTTGTATAGGCACCCATCTGGGTTACCTGCTGTGGGGACCACCAGCTGCTTGATGTACAGTGGCCTCTTGATCAGAATCACTACACTCTGTTCCTTCCCAAGTAGGATTCAAATGAGGCATTTGGAAGTAGTTGTAAAGCTCTCCAAAAGTGTAAGCAGTTTCAAACTCCATTGCAATCCCAGCACAAACAATGGTGTTACAGTGAGGAACCTCTCTCCAGCCCACCTCCAAAAGTTGCCAAGCAAATGAAATGAAAGCTGAATCCCCTCTCTCTCAAAACTAGGAAACCTCATGCACTCCCTTTCACCCCTGATACTGGGAAAAGCCTGTGCTGGTGCCATTGCAACTATCAGATATGCCTGAGTGAGGACAAGGGAAGAATTCTGTGTCCTTCTACCAGTTCCCTATCAGATTCTGCCCTCCGATTATCTGCCTTCAACTCCCACTGGAAAATGTCAGAAAGATTTATGGGCAAATAGCCAAGGGCAGAATTTGGCAGTGATAATGAAAAAGCTCCCAATTAGTGTCAGATAAAGATGACAGACTCGATCTGTCTTTGAGAAAGCTGAAGCCTTTTGTGTGCTGTGTCGTTTTTTAGCTGTGCTCTCAGGTCCCTTTCACTGCCTTCACTTACATCAGCTGTGATAAAATGAAATTGCTGAGGCAAAGCAATTACACTGAAAAGTGCTTGTTCTGGCTTGGCCCTCTGCTGCTATGTTAGTGAGGGCTGGACTTGCTCCTGACAGAGATGAATGTGTTCTGTCTGTATCTCTCCTCCCCAGGAAATAAAAGTGAAATATGAAACAGATTCAAGGAAATAAGATCACAAAGCTTGCCTTGTCTGCTTTCTGCCCATGAAGTCTAGGATATTCAAAATTTTTACGACCCAGTTGGCTTTCACAGCTTTTTCAGTTCTGTTTATGGTCAAGCTTCTGTCACACTGATAGAGGAAACACCACATGCTCCAGAAGGAGTATGAGGGAGGACAGTGTGGAGCTCCTCTGTGATGATGATGAGTTCCCCTCTGAGTGTTCTGATACAGAACACTGCCAGAACACTGTGGGCACATTCCTGACTCTCTGCTCAGCGTGGGTGAGGCTACACTTGGAGAACAGTGCCTACTTCTGAGCTCTCCAGTTGTGGTGGTGCATCTGCCCCTGCCCTCAGGACTGCTTTTTGATTGCTGGAATTGCTGTTAGGAATTTGGCATTTGTGTCATGAGTTGGGCGGTGAAGCATCCCTCAACCACACTGGAAACTCTTGCATGGCTAAAGTGAAAGCATCACTGACTATACCAGGAACTCATGGTGCCTGGCTGAGGTGAAGGATGGGAGTGTAACCATGTCACTGTTGTAAGTGTAGTAAGCTCTACAGAATCACTTTATAAATGTTAAATTAACCAATGATTAAGTGCTGCTAAACCCTGTAGACATAAACTGTTGACCAGGTCTGGGCCTGGTAAGATTGGACTCAGCCACACCCAGACCGTGTCAAGGGTTTAGAAAGCCAGGGGTCCTCTCTGAAGCAAGGGTCCTGTCATGAACCTCATGTGCCAGCTGGAGGGTCTCCCTTCCCTACACACCCTTGTCCTTTGCATCTCCAGTCTCTGTGCAGATCATTCTAAATTTGTTCCAAGCCTACTTTCCTTTCTTTGATTCATCTGTGTATAGGTAATAGAGTGAAATCTTGCCACAAATCTTTGTTTTATTCCCACAAATTTATATTAAAATCTGTTTTTGGCAACACCTTTGATGGAGATACTTTAAGCAACTTAAGCTGCTCATTTGTGACAATTTGGTGTAGTCATCAGGCTCCTAAATTGGGATTCATGACACCTGAGCATGAGTCACATGGACTCAGCTGTGTGACCTTGGGAGACTTTCACAAGGCCCACCAGTTAACATTTTCCTTGAGTCTCATATCTGTTTTTCTGCTATATTCACCCACTGCTGGTCCCATACAACCCCTTCCATATGGAATTGCTCTGTCATTTTCAGTAAATATCCTTGTACTACCCTGTTCACTGATGGTTCAAATCCTAGCCCAGGAAATCATTAGTTACCTGCGTCTCAGAAGTCAGGATTAATCCTACCAAAGGCAGCAGCAGTTTTCCTCCTGGTTGTGTGGAAGTTTGGGTTCATCCCAAAAATTCCTGTGTGATCACAATTTTCCACATCAGTTTGCAGTTGTTCTGCAATTATAGCAGTTTTATTGTGTTTTGGTACTTTTGATCCACTTTCAGAAGCTTAGATCTGAAAGCTTCCCCTGCAAGGACCTGCAGTGTGGCAGAAAAGGCATCTAAACCAGGGGACAAGCTTCCACTGATTGTGGTCAGCCTGAGCCTCAGTCACTGCATAACAAACCTCTCAGTCTCTGAGACAGGTTTTACTTTCTCTCCCTTCACAGGGGTGTGCTATGTTTTTATAGATATATTTGTCAGATAAACCTACAAAATGCAGTATGGTCTGACAGTGGCTGTTCACTTATTTCATCTATTTTGATGCTTAATCCACATTTCCATCTTGTCCATAAAGCTTGTTCCATCCCCACACCTCTTTGCTTTGAACATTTATCTACATTGAATTATTTAATTTCATAAGATTTTCCAAGTGACTTGGTACACTTTTCAAAACTCTTGGGATATGAGTGTCTGCATCACATTTGTTCTGTCTTCCCATTGTGTGCAAGCTGTCAAGCACAGACCTTGCAAATACCACATTCTCTCAGCCTCTCTTGAAATTTCATGACATTCCTTTAAAGAAGCATTCATGTGCATATATTGGAAAAAAAATCTTAGTGCTGAAATCCACAGGCACAGTTTGTGTTTTATATCCATGATTTCCTGGTTTTGCTGTGAGTGGCCTTGAAAAGTCATGCAGTTGGCTGGTAGCAGTGGCCATGCTGGAATGTTGATCCTGCATTTCATATATTTCTTTACACCATAGTCTTTATCTGAAAAAAGCACCCACTAGGTCTTTTTTACTCTCTTTTCACCTCCTGCCTTTAATATTTTCAGCCCCTGGCATGCACAGAACTTGTTGCTTCTCTGTTTGCTGGTGGTCCCCTAAATTCACTGGGCAACTGGAAATGTGGTGGCCAGCCTCCCACCCCCTTGTGTCCCTACCAGGTTTGGTCCCTCATCTGGGAAAGGTATTTTTTGACATCAGCCACTCTATTTTGTGAACTTGGATCTTTGAATGCCTCCAGCAAGGAGGAGCTGAGTGGCAGCTGGGTGTGGAAATGAGCAGTGGCCGTGTTGTCAGACACCTTCTCTGCCTCTGCCTTCCAACATGCTCTGCTGGTGGCCAAGGCATGTGCTCTGATGGATTGAGGGGATTTAAATCTGTCTCTGGCAGATGTTCTAGTGAAGTGGAAGTCCTCAACTTCCTTCATGGAATTTTCTGTTTAAAAATTAGAGAAAAAATAGGTGTGATCACTCTTGACACATTTCAATTCCTGGCAAAATAGGCTCCAAATGCTGTAAATTCATGTCAAAATGTGTTCTCTTACTGACTTTTATGAGCATGAGACATAGACCAAGGAAAAACCAAAACACAGCACAACAAACTTCCCTGGGGCAAAGCCAGGTGTGCCAGAAATCTCTAAGGAGACAGTTATTATCCACCTGGGAATGTCTGCTTTTTCCTCTGGCTTAGATTGCTCTGCCAGTCAGAGGGGAGCATGGCCCCTATGACTGGAAAATGGGGTGGAAATGGGGTGCTGGGATGGGATACCATTCCTTTGTGCCCCAAAGAGCTCTCTGTGTGGTGTCAGAGCTGGGCTGACCACGGGACACTTGACCACTCCTCAGTCCTTAGCCCCTGGCTGGGCTTCCCAGTCTTTCCTTGCTCTCCCTGCTGTCACAGGTGCTGAAGTGTGCCATACATACTCCCCCAAGATCCTTCCCCACTTTTTTTTTTTTTGGCAGCAACTGTCTGAAGCTAATCAGTTCATCTTCTGCCCATCACAGTTCACTCTTTGATGATTCTAATCAGGTGGTGGGAGGATTTGTTATGTCTGTCAGCAATACTCTGATAAAAGCAATCTCTTTCAGTAGGAGGAAGCACTGCACAATCTAATAAAGGTTTTGTAAGGAATAGATGGGATGGCATCTTGCTGGTAGGATGTGCCCTGGTATCAGGAAGCACAATGTAATCATAGACTCATAACAAGAGATTTCCATTCAGGATTAGTGGAACCCTAAATGATGAGAATTTGCTCATAACAGAGAATGTGAAAATAGGATTTTCAGTTAACAGCAGTGTTTTCCAACTGACATTGTGTACACCTTTTTTTCTTTTTTTCCTTTCAATGTAGGCTTTAATACAGACATAGAAGTGGTAAAAAACAAACAAACAAACAAAAACAATTGTGGAGACCAATTAGGACTATATTTAGTGTGAAAAATAACTCTGTGGATATATTATTTGTATTCCATGCCAGAGAAATCTGGTGCCCTGTACTACCAGTGACTCCTGATTCCTTGATTTGACAGGGGTAGTCTGCTCACTGGTAGTACACCTATTTAAGTCATACCATTTAAAAAAGTCTAAGTTGGATAAAATAAGACAAATTTACTTCATTAGCATTAAATTGGTCTGGTTTGCAGCTTCTTCTGCAAATTAGGCGTATATAAACCAGGATAAAACATTTTTAAAGGTGCCCACAGGCCAGACCTGTCTTGACATTTATTAGTGACTAAAATCACAGTCCTGCTAATGGAGAAGAAGGAGAGGAGGAGGTGGGTGAGAAGCAGGGGAAAGCAGTCTCACAGCTGGGGAGTCACAGCTGGTCCCAGGCTGCTCCCAGTGCTGGATCTCAGTGTGCACTACCAGCTGCTGAAGCTGGGCACTCCCCTGCCTTGTAGCCCCAAAGGGAAGTAGGGTGGCCCTGGGGTGAGGCCTGAGGTTGAGGACACCCTTTAGGAGAAGGAGTCACCTCCTGCCTCAGGGGAAAGATCTTGGTGATGGACCAGTGCTTGGTCCTTGGTGCTGCCCTTTAGTTTGTGAGGAGTGTAAATGTGTGCCTTGCTGAATGCAGTCACTATGAATGCCCGGAGGCTGTTCATCTCCTTCCTCCACTTTTTCAAAGATCTGTTTCCAGCCAACACAGTGCCCCCACTGCATATCCCTTCAGCTATCTCTGGCAGTTCAATTTTTTCAAGCTGACCTTGCTTTTTTTCCTGCCTTTAATGCCTACTTCTAAACCCTGTCTAGCTGCCATAGCTCACACACATGCACACACATGCTCAAAGCCCTTCAAATAGCACAGCTCCTTTTGCAGGTGCACTAAATGCTCAACAAAATGTTCTGTAACATGCTCTAGGGACAGCTCCTGCCTGGTCCCAGGGGCTCTTCCCACAGCAGCTCCCTTTCTCAGGAAGAGAGAATTGCTTCATCCACCAATTCTGGATAAAAAGCAGCTATCAAATTTACCACTTCCCTCTAAAACAATTTCCCAAACACAAAAGAGCAAAAAGCAAGAGCAGAAAGTGCAGCATTTTGTGATGAAGTTTGTGTAAGAGGGGAAAAAATCCTTTCAAACCCCAGTCTTTCCAATCAGGGAAAGCACCAGCAGGACACCTTGGACAAGGCGAGTTTTCCCTGCTTCTGCCTGGAGTTATTTGTCTTCTTGTCCTGATTCTGAATGATGGACTGAGAAACAAGGGCCAGAGGTAGGCAGAGTGCGTGGTGTCCATGGGCAGGGTTTGAGCTCCAACGCTGGCTCTGGACTCACTGTGACTTTGTAACCTCTCAGGTCAGGCAGTGCCTTTGCCTGTTCTCAGCAAGACACAAATGGCATCATGAGGCACATGTATTGGAATAGGATCCCAATATTGCCAGATGGAACGTGCCTGGGCTCGTCTGGCCCTTGCTGCTTGACCAAAGGTGGCAGCTGTGGTGGTTTCACCTCAGAGACACCCCTGGCTGGATGTTGCAACTGGCACTTGGAACAAGTTCAGGCAAGCAGGAATTCAGTTTTCACCTCTAGTGGAAAGGCTTTAGGTGAGGTGAAGAGGAAAAGGAGACGGATTCTGTCATAGGGTTTAATCCAGAGTTTTATTCCATGGTCACAGATCTCCGAATCATGGTAACAGCTCCAACAGAATCCCGACCACATGGGTCCTGTGTCTTTTTAAGCCCGGGGAAAGGGGAGGGGAAGGGGTAGGTGTGCCACCACCCAGGTGGGAGGGGGGCAGTCTCAGGGAACAGTGACACCTGGACTGGCCAATGACCCCAGGGCTGAGGGGCATCTTTTGAGCTGCACCAACCAGACCACGCCATTGCTGGAATGGTAAGATTGACAGACAGCACTTAGCAAGGGGGCAAGGGGGACGGGAAGGGAGAGGTGGGCACACCTGGGAAACTGGGATAGCTGAAACAGGATACTGCTTCACACCGCAACGCACATGGAAAATTACCCCAAACTACACTGACATGCCTGAATAGGTGTGAAATACCTCTGCACTGCAACAATGCAACAGCTTCTACAAATATCTCAAAGGAAGGGGTGTAATGTGCGTGAAAAGTCACCACTGCCCCAACAAATTTGGAAGACAGTGCCTCTAAAAGTTAGGAGAATATAAACAATATTCTGACTGCAGCATGTTGCCCTTTTCTGCAGAGAAAAGCAGAAAGATGGCCAGGTCCTGCTGCCTGCCCTGCTCAACAGGTCCTGCAAAGTTGTCTGCTCAGAGCTAGTGCCAAGCTTGAGCCTGGTCCTTTTTGTTCCAGCAGAACTTTTCCTGTGGTCTCAATAAAGCATGAGACCTTCTGAAATCAGATATACATATTTAGAAACTATTGTAAGAAACCCTAAGTGAGTGGCTCCCTGATGCCCTCGGGAAGGCTACAAATGCAGGATTTCATATTAGCTATGAAAATTACATTTGCATACAACTCTCTGGAGAAGTCTGCTGCTGGAGATGTGATGCTGCTATTGCTTTCACAGCTCTGCACTAGCACACACCATAATTATCTTTGCAGAGAGCATCACTCCCTAATGCCCCCACAAAACACCCTCAGCAGCAGGAGGTCAGACGTGCCTGTTCATTTACAGAGGGAGCAAGGGGAGCCAGACAGTGAGTGAAGACTGCAAGGACTAAAGCTCACCTAACACCCAGCCCTCATGCTGGGCAGAAATATTGGGTGGGAAATGTCTTCCAGTGGAAAATGTTAGTCTGACAATGTTGGAACCCAGGAAATTCCTCTGGCTGCCCTGGAGGACTCGAGACCCTGACAGGGGGCTCGGAGACCTTGGCATGGAGTCAAAAACACCAGTGCCTTCGATTTTAGCCCTTGGAAAAAACAATTACCAACCTTATATGAGGATTTGCAAGCCACGAAACTTTAAGTAGAATGATAGTTTGTTACAAGATAGAAAAGTAGGATTTTGAGTTTTTGAGAATGGGGGTTCAGAAGCCAAGATAAAGAGATTTGGGTGTGCCTTTAGAATGATAGTTTGTTACAAGATAGAAAAGTAGGATTTTGAGTTTTTGAGAATGGGGGTTCAGAAGCCAAGATAAAGAGATTTGGGTGTGCCTTGTCCTTCTTCCTTCTTCTTAGCCTCCATCTTCTGGGTGATGTTGGAACTTTTAGATTGGTTTAGAGTAGAAACAGACTGTCTAGCATAGGTGATAGGTATTGGGAAATTATTGTAAATAATGTACACGTAGTTTTTAGTATAAAAGATAACACCACCCTGAGGGCAGTCAGTGCGCCTCATGACAACACTAAAAGTGCTCTGGGAATGGACAGGTAGTCAGGTGAGTGGGTAGCTCTCCTGGATTTCTGCACACCTGCTTCTATCTCTCCTGTCCAGGTCCCAAGGTTGTGGGCAGAGCTGAATGCACAGAGTAATCTGCTGCTGCTGACAGCTTGATTCTGAAAATAATAACAGCTTAACTGGTGAAATGATTTCTAATGAATACTGGATGCTAATGAATACTGATTTTTCTTTTCCAACTCTAATTTGAATCAGAAAAATGGCAATTCCTCATGTTTTTATTGCTGTGTGTTCCTTTCCAGCTGCTGTATGAGGCAGAAAATATGAGGCCTTTAAAAGTACAAAAATCTAAATCAATAGGAAACTGTGCATTAATTTTAATTATTTTCAAAGAATTAAGAAAAGGCATTTTGCCTCTCCCTATCAGCATTTAAACAATAAAGATAAATAGTGTAATAATTATTTTCCTTGTGCAATTCCTAAAGACAATAATTAAGATGGTTTAAACATCACTGGAGACACTTTGGGAAATCAGCTGGTAGCGAAGGTACAGATGTTCAGATAACACCTCCTTTAACAAGGAATTCAGTACAAGCCTCTTATAGAGAGATCATCATGTTGTTTTTATTAGTTGAATGACCTTTGATAAATACTAACTTACAGAAGATGGCCACAGCAGAATTGATACCTGTTGCTTGCTGAGCTTTGCTATGATGAAGGAAGCTTCTTGAAGAGTAGATAGAATAGCCAGGAGGAGAGGGCTTTGTTGATCAGCTTTTGAGGCACAAGGAAGTTTGACATCATGGTAATTAATCCTGTTTATATATATGCCAACTAGTAAATGTGTATAAAATGTCCTGTTACAAAATAGGGTATTACCTCATTATTCTGTCAATATTAAACTGATCCCTTGCCTGTTAAAAAGTCTTGGTTTTTTCAGTGTATCTGGGGCTATTCTTTTGGTGGCTAGAATTTGGAAAATCCTTGAGGGCTTATAGCATAGACCCAAAGAGACCTTGCCACTGAGAAGGTAACAGACATGACTGAATGAGACTACAGCACTCCAGATCTAACAGAGGAGTGACTTGGAAAAGGTCATTGCAAGGATCACTGGTAGAGCCAGAAAACAGACCCCCAGACTTCAGGGCCTGAAGATAATTAAAGCTGCATATAAATTAACCTTGCCTACCAGTAACTGAAGTGACTAGCTGCCTTTCCTCCACCATTGCACCAATGAAGGGAAATGTAGAAATGCAGACTGAAAATACAGTTAAGGACATAGCTACCCAGCTCATGGAAATTCATGAGGGTATGTGAAAGAGTGGGGCTGAATGAATCTCTGCTTTCAGGTCTGAATCAGGAATTAGAACCCTCCAACCTGGTTTCCAAATTCTGCTCCTTTGTTAGATATATTCCCCAGGTGTCATTTCCAAACAACTAGAATAAATTAACTGGGGACCAAGCCAAAGACATAAACTGCAGTGAGAAAAGCCCTTTGCTCACTGTAAAGAGCAGGTGCCTTTATCACTGAATGTTTTGTCCAAATGAATATAATGTCCTCCCTCACACAGTCATCATCCAACCTGTAGTCTCATAAAAAAAGGGATTGGCATTAAATTTGGAGAGCAGTGAGCTTGCCATGGCCAGCCAGTGGTGCAGCCAAGCCCAGGCCGAGGGGAATGGACGGGGCTCTGCAGCACTCTTGGCAAAATGCTTTCGGTAGAGCTGTAGTGCTGTAAGCAGCGTGTGGGATCAGACACAGCAGGAAAAACAGGCTCGGTGCGGGTGTGAGCCCGCCCTCCACCTGCCAGGGGTTTGCAATGTGTGCGCTCATCAGCAGGTGTCACTGCGCCATCGGCTGCGCGAGTGTCACACCCTGGCTGCCAAATCATCTTCAGCCTGTACCAGAGGTGGTTTGCTGTGCCCTCCAGGGGGGTTTGCTGAATAGGGAACATTCCCGGATGGATCTTCCTTTTCTTCTCTTTTAACTGGCTTATCAAAGAAGCTACCTTTCTTCTTGCTACTGAAACATTGCCCTCAAAATGTCTCCTTGGGATTTAATGATATGCTTGAGACTTCTATCAAGCATTTGGTTGCTCCAGACAAAACGTTAGTAGATAGTATGTGATTCAAAGCCCCAAAGCCTGTGATAATTAATTCTCCTTGTTGTCTGATGCTGGCATGCTGTGTACTAGCTATTACAATATTAGCAGTGTGAGCACAGTGGCAGTGAGTGGAAAGATGCATCTGATGTCTCACTGTGAGCTCTCTATTACCAGGGAGCTCCCTGTTGTTACAGCAAAAGAGTTAGGAAGGAGACTGAGTTACAGATGATCAGGTAGCACCATTGTCCAAAGGATGCTCTGAGGACTCATTCCTACCATGGCTTTAAATGGTCCTGGAGGATAATTCTGGATTAATACTGAGCTATCTCTTCCTTAAATGGGAGCCAGCTGAAGATGGCCTGTGGATAGTGGACATACTTAGATTTTCTGAAAAGCCAAGCCAATTCACAGATGGAGCATTAGAATAAAGCACTTTCTATTCGAGGCTGTGCTTGGTCTTGCTAAAAGGGCTGTGCTTTCAAAGTCCAATGAGTCAAAGACCTCAAGGGCACAAACTCCCAAAGTGAGCAGGTGGAGACAGGGAAACAAAGGGATTGAGATCAAAGTTAAGAACCAAAAGAGTGACTCTTGGACAACTGGATGGTTTTGTTTGTGTATCTCATTTGGTAGACTGAAAGAAAAATTGCCTTACACGTAGTTTTTACAATTTTATTCAGTGCCAAATTCAGCAAATACCAAAATTGCACCAGAAAATAACCCTTCATTATTAGTACAGGTTTAACATCTAATGGGAAAAAAAGATGTTAGCTAAAGTTCCTGAACCTGCTGCCTTCTGGAAAGAGGCAACTTTAAAAAATCATCTATATTTCAGTTAAATAAAACGCAACTTGCAAATTGCCAGCTGTTGTCATTAGCACATTCTCCACATACATTTAAGTCCCACTTTTAGGCTGGCACTTCCAAAATTTCTTTCAATCCTGCTTCTTTGCCAAATATTGACTCCTTTAGACTCAAACTGCTTTCAACATCAATTTTTCTGGGTGGTGAATCTTAGCACAGATTTCAATATGTTTGTATATTACAGCCACTGACCACACATGCTTTTAAAAATAATAGTAACAACAAAAGGTACAAGAATGACATCTCATCATGATGAAATAACATGTGGGAGTCTTATCTGACTCTCCTTGAATCAGGTTATATGCATACAAGGAAACATTTCTAAAAATGTTACATGGAAGTGTCTTTAGAAACTTGCACTTTGCATTTCATTATAGGTCAGCATCTTTCTATGTCATTACTTGTGCCTTGCATATTAGTTTTGCAAGGCTTTAATTTACACTGTGGGAAGTTTACTTTTTGTGGTATCAATACATTTAGAGTCTTAATAGAGGACAGCACAATCTTTTTATTTGTAGCTGTTTTCAGTACAGGTGGTAAGGCATGCCTTGGCATTTAAGGACTGTTGTCAACAATTTATTTTAAGAGTAGGAATTCTGAGAATTTTGATCAAAATATTCAGTTCTGGATTGTTTCCTTTGTTTGTTTGTTTCTTTCTTTCTTTCTTTGTCCTAGAAGCTGACTATCTTCACTTATAAAAACAAATCTAAATGCTGTGGAAACTGTGAAAGAGCATTGACCAGTTTATTCTTTCCTTTCCAGTGTGACTTGTGGCACTGTTTTTCATTGATCACTGCTGAATGAGTGTTACCTCCCTGCTCTCTAGCTGGCACTGGTCTCTTTACTCAGACAGCAAATTTACTCATGCCCATTTTGAATGATGGAGCTGGACTATGACCAGCTTGAAATTCTAAATGCTGGAGGTTAAAAAGGAATCAGTTACAAATGCTTCTACTCTTGAAACAGTAAAGGATTAAATGCCAATACCTTCTTACCAGTTCACAAAACACCCCTGTCCTTAAAGCTTGCTCCTGTTCTCTTTGTGAACCTTGTTCACAGGGAGTTCAGTGCTTCTTCAAACATTTATTTGCACTTTTTTGGTAAAAGACAATCTTTTGGTTAACTTTTGGACACAGATTTTGTTCTTTCTTGTCTTATTTATATATGTTCCATTTTAAAAATACATTTGCATTTACTTTATCTGCAGCATTTTAGTAACACTACAGGAAACCCATTTGCCACAGGAAGAACTGCCTGCTGGGCTCTTCAAAGATGCAGTGGTGCATATGACACTTGCTTGGTAGAGTTTTCCAGTTCTCCAAAATCACATTATATTTGTGATATTTCATTCTTGAAGGTTTTGTAAAGAACTAACTGTCAGCTTGCCTGATGTATTTGCAATGATTCCTGCTAGCACTTCATGGTCAGGTCTCTTCAGAAAAATCAGATGCTGAAGTACTGGAAATTTCAAGAGCATCAAAAACTCATCTGCTGCTTCTCAAATGTATTGGTTTCTCCCACTGATAGCAAGAGCCCCAAAGAATATGCTTTCTCATATTCTGTAGCTTCCTTCTCAAGGCCAAGAGCCTGAAAGCAAGTATTGAGTTTGATTTTAATATAAAGTGTGCATGTCATTCAACTTCAAGGTCTCCACACAGTCATGTCTGCTTCTTGGGATTTTTTAAGCCTCATGAACAGTGGCCATTTTCTGAATTTCAAAGTTATATTATCATACCTGCCATGGCTCCTAGGTTGAAATGGTCACCTCACTCCTCTTGGGGGGGTGTACATAGAAAGTCAGACTGCCTGAAAGCTCCAGACATTGCTGCCTCTGAAGGAAGGAGATTCAGTGAGATGTCAGAGGGATCACAGCTGCACAGAGCTTGGCACCTGAACTGACACAGTCGCAGATCATCTCATATGGAGATGTCTACAGCAGGAGGATCTTTATTATAAACTTGCTAAGTTTTTATTTTAGTGTTCATGTTAAAGTATATCTCTGTGTATATCTGTCCATAGTCAGATAGACACAACAGATAAAACACACATGCAATCACAGACAATGCACTGGAGTCACCCTCTGCTTGCTTTGTTTGCAGCAGGAACCAAGAGAACTCAGCAATGAAAGCTGAAGGGACATTCATACTCAGCTCCTTTTACAAAGTTTAAAATGTTTCTGGAGGCAGTGGAAAAGACTAACTATCAGCCTTGTATCATCCTCTGTTGGGTAGCAGAGGGGACTGACATGATTGCTTGCAAGTAAGGAGCTGGCAGCAGCAGCATGTCTTAAAGCAGAGGATTAAAATGGCATAGGGCTGTGGGAGAGAAGTGAAGAGGTTCCCAAATGACACAAACATACATGGATGGTGACTTTGGCAGGGGTGGATGTAATGGGTTGAAAGAGAGTTAAGGTGCCCAGGGTGCTGATACAGCTGTTCAGCACTCTGTCACAGTAGCCACAAACATGTCACTCTTGAGAGTTGTGGCTCTTCTTGTGTAATACTTTACTTAAATCCAAGTATCAGGGCTAAGCTTGCCCCTAAGCCTCGTTCTGCACTCAGTGGGTAAGGGAGCACTTTCAGAGGGCAATTCACATAGTGTCCCTTGACTCAGACTTTTCAGGGGGGTTGCATTCATGTTTCCTGGTATCTATTTATCCCTATTAGATATCAAAATAGCCATTGCAGTCACTGAGTGACCTGACCTGAGACAGCTGGAGTTATGTGGACTGAACCCCGTTCTTGGAACATAAGTAATGTGCACACTGATCTGTGGGGACTCACAGTTTTGGCTACAGCAACTGGGATATTAATGTATAGATATTAAACTGTAATTAATAAGCTATAAGTTATTTTTAGTCTGACAGTTATTTTTCTCCTCCTTTTTTTAATTCCAGGAACTGCCATGGAGCATGAATCAATTTGAAACACATGAAGACTGAAGGGAGAGTGGAAGAAATATCTAGAATAATTCCTCCCATATAAAGTTGTTCAATGGATTGAGTAAGGACAAATAGTTGTAAAAAGGAGAAGAAGGCTTTTGGAGTATTACAGTGATATTGTATTAAGTAACATGCTTGGAAAGTGTGTGATTCACCTCTATTTTCATACAATTAGTTCATTACTCTCTTTTAGTGTATCCCACATACCCCAGGCTGAAAGCCTCACCCAGTTTTTGGCTATGAACACCTGAAGGAGGTAAAGGTGAGGTTGTTCACTCTGTGCTTTGAGCTCCTTCAGTAAGTGCCTTTCAACTGTTTGCCAACACTCTCAAAGCTATCTTTAGGCAGAGATTCCTCCATATGCACAATGAAAGCAGATTATTTCCCTTTAGATCTGTAGAGTCCCATAAAGACAGAGAAATTTTGGTGGCACTATGTGCCATGTGATTTGTGTCTATTGCTTTGCTATCTTTGGGCTTTCAAACTGACTATGAGAGCTGACAGTGTGCTCCTGTTTTGGAATTCACCGTCCAACAAATAAAGAAATCTTACTCTACTCTCATAGTTAAAAACAATTAAGGTTTTCTCTCTCTATCTCCATCTTTTCACAGAATATCTCACTTTTTTATTCCTTATCACTTCTCTGCATATCCTAGAGCTCGTGTATGATTTTTTTTTCAGAAACATTTTAAATGCCTCCAAAATAATTAATTACAGTGATCTGAGCCTTGAAGAATAATTTCACTCAGAAACTTCCCTAAATCCTTCCTATTAATGTGTAGGGGTTCCACTTCAATGGAGACTAAGCAAAGTTTTTAGGTGGTGCCAGTGTGAAATTATTATCAAAAAACCTGCTAGTCCATTGTTTTCTCAATGGAAATACTACCCACCTGTCTTGTTCTGGCTGGTCAATCTTGCTTTATCTTTTGTAGGGGAAAGGGTGTTTCATTCAGATGGAAAATCGCTCCTGATACCAAACACTGCATTTGAATTGAGGAGGTAGACCCAGAGCTTTGTATTTCATCTGTAAATCCTATTGCTTATGCTCCATGTTAGTTTCTTCCATGGCTTGGGTTGTAGAGGATTTTGCATCACCTAACACAAAAACACCATCTCAGCCTTGATCTGGTGTACATTGAAAGTTTGACCACATTTTAAAAATTCCAGTAATCTGGGACCCAATGGAACTGGGAATATCTAATAAAAACTACTCCCAGAATTTCTTTGTGGATGGACCTTTCCCCACTCACCCCTGCAGGGTAAGCTTTGAGAGCAACTATTTACACTTGTGGGATGTCCCTCTCCCAAAGCTGTTGAGTGTCCCAGAGTGATGCTGTGGTTTATGAAGGCTTTTCCCTGCGGATGTGCACAGACTGCCAGGCAGTGCCCATGGCAGTGAGAGGCAGGCCTGTAGCAGGTGACAGCCCACTTTTGAAATTGCCTGAAGACAGGTGGATCATTTAGACTTCCTCATGGGAGTGATATTAAATTTCAAGTGTCCTCAGGCTGCCTGGACCTGGCAGACCTTCAGGCTCCTTGTTAATATTGGACACAGGCTTTGCCTTCATCATTTCTTTTTACAGCTGGTATCTCTAACTGCAATGAGCTATTATCTCCTCTCACATTAGGTATATTTGAAGGAAAATGTCTTTTACCATGCTTTTGTCTTTGCCTATCTATGACTACACAGTGTACATTTGTAGAGCAAAAGACATTAAATGAGTAGATGTCATGAATCATAACACTGTTAGTCCATCCCAATACTTTTTTGTCTGAAATTATTTGAGAATGAGACAAATACTATTTTTACACTCTCTCTGCAAAAAATTGATGCAGTGTAACTCAATAAATTTTTTGCCATGCATCAGTAGGTTGGAAAGCACAAAATATTTACTTTCAATTGGACCCTGTTATTGCAATATTGAGCAAAATGGAGAAATGTGCAAATAAAATTATCTGGCTCCTTCATGCTTTCTTGTTTATAGTAGGCAAGGTTATTGCTTCACAGATTTCTGCTGACTAAAATGCCAAAGCTGTCGTGATATTTCCAGGAAAATTATTATGTAAAGATTAAAAGACCCATGAGATAAGAAATACAGAGGGAAAAGCAGTAAAAGTTGAAAGGGAAAAGAACCAGAAGGAAATAGAGGATAGAAATAAAGAGGAGCAAGGAGATACCTAAGGGGTTCCATCTCAGGCATGACTCCACACGAGATGATTCCCATGTTGCCTGCAGGGGTTTCACAGCCACAGAGCATCCAAGGAGGAGCTGCTCTTGCTGTGGAGCAGTGCAGGGGATGTCTCTGAGCCTCGGCTGTGAGAGGCAAGGAGGAAGAGTTGTTTTGTCCTGCTGAGCAAAGGCTGTCCCTGGACTCTCCCTACAACCTTCTTGGCATAAGTGGGTAAAATGCAGCCTTGTGAGTTCAGAACTGCACAAGCAATAGGAGCCTGATAGTTCAATAAACAGGCTCTCTTTGCATGTTCAGCACTGTGCAGCGTTTCATCTTGCTCGGCAATAAGACATTTGATCTAGGTAGAAAGGGCCTCTGCCTTCAGCTTCTTGTCACAGTAACTTGACCATGAAGTTCCCATTTAAAAGAATAATCTATCTTGGTTTAATATGCAGAAAGCTTCTGGATAAATTAGCAATAAAAATACAATATAATTATAAGCAGACACAGACAAATTTGTCTCTAAATCAGTGCACATTTAGTTGCAGAAAAAGGTAAGGAGTACTTGGTGAAAGTTAATGTTAAGGTACAACCTTTGAAGGGATCTGCAATTTCAGATGAACTGTATCAATTTGTGTGGATTTTAATGGAGCTGAAACAAACATTTTTGAAAATCCAAGCTCCAGGCCTTTCCCTGGAGTGAGTGATAATATAAAAGAGCAAATAGGCGTCTGCCACTCTTGTGTTTCAGCACTCCAACTTCTCCTTCCAAACCATTTTAATTCTGGCTAACTGTAGTGGGTACATCAAGGAAAATTCAACTTGAAACAAAGTCCCTGGCCTCCAGTAACACCATGTTACAGATCTTCTTGTCCTTTCCCTATGTGGTCTTGCACAAAAAGGTGACACAACAGTCTTTCTTTCTGGCAGCCTTAGGAAGGTTTCAGCAGCCACCTACAGTTGTAAGTATTACTTTTGTATCAGCAAGAAAAGAGCAGAGACACTTAGAAGCAGCTTTATTCATCTGGGCTGCTGTCAATAAATAATATCTCCTTGTTGCTAGTAATAGCATTGCTTGCCAAGGAACATTACCATGTAGTTTGTCTTGCTATTTTTGTTTCAGAGTCAGTGGCAGGAAAGCAAAGTAACTTAACAAATGTTCCCTAATCTTTTCCCATTTGGGTGTTTCTGATTTTTGGTATGTGCACAAGGTGATCAATACACAACCTGAATTAGGGTCTTTTCCTGTCCAGGACCTTTCATTGACAAACAAACCAGTCCTTTACTTAGGAAGATATAGCATCAGTGAGATGTATCAATCCTTATCAAAAGTGAGAAACTGAACTTGCCTCATATCAAGTCCAATTAGGAAATTTCTGTTGTAAGTCTTTGCACACAATCAATTTGGATGCAAAAATGTATCATCTAAGAGTTGGTTAGAGCATGGTGCTAATAGCACCAAGGTCACAAGTTCCATCCCACTATGGGCCATTCACTTAAGAGCTGAACTCAATTATTTTTCTACATCTCTTCCAATTTGGAATATTATGTGAAATTCCTTAGTTCTGTGATGGGAATTCACAAGCACAGAGCAGCCTAACTTTTGCAGCAGCAGCAGCAGCAGCAACAGCAGCAGCAGCAGCAGCAGCAGCAGCAGCTCCCTTTCCCTATGTTGCTCACAACATTACTCTCATTGACAATCATTCTTATCTGTCCTATTGCTACATGGTGGGAGGTAGAGCAGTGAAAATATATATCCACAGGGAAATAAAAGAAAGCAGAATTTCTCTAAAGATTTCTCAGTAAGTCTGAATCCAATTTAGCTTGCTGGGTGTGCTGCAGATGGAGTATGTGATTTGCAAGTGTCTCAAGCAGGAGCCTATTTGTTACTCTATTTGACTATTTTACCTGCAATTACATTCACAAACTTGTCTGTATCTTGTAAATGGGGTCTATTTATCAACTCAGGTCTTCCCTGGTGCTTTGGTGCACTTTTATTACCTGCTTTGCACTGCTCTTTGGAGCCTTGCCTGCAGTGCCATCATATACATATGCAGCCCTTCCTCACTTGAAGCTGAACGTGAGATGCTCCACTACATCTGAAAGCAGGTACTGCCTGTGAGACTTTACATAGTTTTCAGTTTCACTGAATTACCCTGTAATGTGATTTGGTAAACACACTGCAAACACAAGATGTGTGGCTTTAGGGCTCAGCAGGGAGTTCTTTCCCTACTGTGTTTTCTGCTTAGCTGTGATCTGACAGCAAATGTAATTCTGTTGCTTTTATGGGCTTGTATGCTATTATTTCAAAACATTGTGGGCCACAGAGATGATCTGCTCTTCAAATCGGGTGGGTGCTTTTAGAAAAGCCCCTCTGAACTTTAGCCTTTCATACCTGTATGGGCAGCAGTCAGGTGTGAAACATTGCTCTGTATGCACTGGTACTGCTGTCAACGAAGAGGAATTACCAGGAGGTGACCTTGTTCTTCACAAGAGACCATGGCATTTCAGTATTTCTGTGTACTGATGCTGATTAAAGGTAGGACAGGTGCTCCCTGAAAAGAGCCTGAGGAGGATGTGTTTGCCTGCTGCTGGAATTACCTCTCCTGGAAATGTCTCAAAAGGTACCGTAAAAATTCCTCAGCAAGCAGGGACAGAAGAAAGGTGAACTGATGAGCAGGGTAGATTTTCACAGAGATGCTCTCAGCAGAAGCAGCAGATCCCGGCATGGCCTGGGAGGGTAACTCTTGTGTGAGGGCTAGAAAAGGTGTCCCCAGAAGTGGCTCTGCTCTGTGTATATCCATGGGACAGGGCTCAGTGCTCAGTATGGATCTTAGGATCTCAGCACTCAACTTAGGATAAAATAAGAGCCAGTGTTTAAGGATGGTTCAAAAAGTTGCCAGACATGGTCCTTTTAAATGCAAAAATCCATCTTACTTCTTAAACAAACTGCTGGCACCATCACCTGCTGTGGACATGCAGAGTTATTCCTGCCCAAGTGCTCTGCTGCCCAGAGATAGCACAACAGTGTTCCCAGCTCTCCTTCTGTTGTCATGAAGCTTGAACAGCATGCAGCATTTCTCCCAAGGTCTCAGTTCACCCAGCCTTATGATTATGGGGTCAAATTGTGGTCATGCAATTAACTTCTCCACCTCCAAGGTGTGATCGAGAGAAGTTCTGTGATGCGCAGTGGATTGCAGAGAATTGCTTACTAATGTGCTGTGAAGGCAAACAAAAGAGAGAAAAATAATCAAACATTCTTTACTTTGAAAATTTTTTAAGGATTGCCTCTGTTTTTGAGGGAGCTGGAGCTGGCAATCTTCTCTGGAGGTCTTGCTGCTTTTTTCTACTCAGTCACTGTTAACTCTCATTCTTCATTCAAGAAATTATCTGCCTGGAGTGTACAGGGATGCAGGTGAGCTGCACAGTCCAAAAGGAGTCCCATGGGCCATTCTTTCTTTTTCCAAGAACACTGCCATATTTGTCCTTCAGATCCTGATTTTCTCACAGTGCTTCTTGAAATTTGATTCAACTGTATGAACAAGATGTGAAGGCAAGGTTTCAAATCTGGGGGTTCACACAGGGCAAGATGCCTTAGCATCACATACCAGGGTCTCAGACCTTGCTCAGAACCTTCTGACAGGAGGTTCACTTGCTCTTTTTTCTTCCCACCTAAGTGTGCCCTTTCCCTCCCTCAGGTATTGTTCTTCCACAGTTGTTACTCTGGTATCTGCTGACTCATCTACTACCCCTGGATGGTGGGAAACAGTTTTCTTGTCTTCTACCATGACCTCCTGATGTTCAGAACTTTCCATCTGCTTTTAGCAGAAGGGTTTTTTTGACAGACACAGCGCCATTTCCATCCAGTATTCCCTGGAATCCTGGTTTGTTAGATGATGCTGTTTCACTAAGACTGGATGATTTACTTTTGACCAAGCACAGCTAATCCTTAAACAGCCAAATATTGATGAGAGGAACACTGAACTACATCTGGCAGTGTTATTTTTCCTGCACAGCTGGACAACATAGAAAAGTTTGGAATTTCTCCCTCTGAAGATTTTGGACTTTGATCAGAGAAAAGAATCAAAACTGGATGTTTTGTAGAAAAGCAATTGTGGCTCTCAGCTGAAATGTGGGTTTTCCACTCATTTCACCTTTTTCTGTTACAAAAAGAGGGTCATCAACCCTAACTTTTCAGGTTTCACAGAAATATGTATTTCTAGAGAGAGAATGCTCATTCTGGCATCTCCTCAAGCTATGCATGGAGGGGCTGCTGTAAACTTTTCCTGTGTTTCCTTTATTCCACCTGGGAATGTGAGCTGGAAGGTTTGCATCCCTTTGAACTGCCAGTGCTGTGGGCAGGAGTGGGGAGGACAAGGAGCAATGATGTATGGAGTGGGTGCTGCAGCCACAAGGACAACCTGACAGAAGGAAGTTATTGCATCAACCCAGATACCTCTGTGAGGTTGGGATCAGAGACATCAGCCTGAAAGAAAGAGCTTCATAATAACTGGAACCAAGCCTTCCTGACACAGTAGCCTAGTACATACTGTTTAATTTTACATCTGAGTTTTTGTATGCCTTAGGTAGGCTACAACCAAATGAAAAGGAAGTTTGTACTTTGTGTTGCCTGGCTAGACATGAATGATGAAACTGCTAAATCAGGTCTGGCCTGACAGGAGGGATTTCTGTTTTCTTAATGAGCTAATTATATTTTTTTCTTCCAAGCCATTTGCATTATTATGTGACTAGATATTCAATACTCTCTAACACATGGCCTGCATTGCACTGTGAGCTGGGAAAATGGCCATATTCTCATTGTCCATTTTAATTTGGGAAGCAGACAAATTATGGTTTGGCAAGCTAAAGTTATATGCAAATGTTAATAAGCACCTCTGCACAAAATGAAGATACACAGAAGCAGAAAACATCTTGCATGTCCCTTCATATATTTCAGAGCAGCTTTCATTCCTAAAGACTTGCTCTGACTAGCCATTCATGTAAACAATAGCCAGTATTTATGTGATTTCTGCAGAACACTTTTGGTAGTAGAAGACTTTCAGTAGTGAAAGCTGCCTTCTGGAGAATCATGCACATCCAGAAGAGGTTTGGTACATGCCCTGGTGAGGGTGCAAAGCAGCACTGGTTCCCCACCAGCACCCTGGATGAGGCCACCCTGATTCAGGGAAGCAGAGAAGAGGCTCTGCTTTGATGTATACAAACTTTGTCCTTTGGGTTTCTTGATCCTGACCCAGACTGGTTTTAAATAAAGATGTAGTCTTGCTGCTCTTAAATTTGGGAGATCTGCCCCAGAAAATCCTGCCCAAGTCTTCCCTGACTGAAAAGTTCAAAACTGCATCTTCTGAGTGGAGCATGGGCTCATGGTTGCAGCTTTTCTTCCATTAGCCTGATCAATGTTAGCATCCCTGTAGTTGGGCTTGTAAGCCCTTGTGGGTCAGTCTGGGATACCCTTAGGGGATGACCAGGATGATTCAGTGCAGACATCATTAAATGTACTCCAGACTCAGGCCTTGGCAGGTCTGGTCTCTAGAACTAGGTTAAATTAGAGCCAACCAAAGTCCTGATGTTAACAATGCTAAACCATAGGAAAACAGGACAAAACAATGTCAGAAAATGCTCTCCTTAGTCTGTGTGTCTGTGAGGGAACCCAACCCCCTCTCTTCATTTATTCAAAAAAGAACAAATGATCCACATACTTGTCTGCAAAGAGAGGTAGGTAATTTAAAAGCTGATTCTCCCATTAAATGGACAGATGATTCTCCTATTGCAGCAATAATTTTCGTAAGATGAACACACACAAATTCTGCTTGTTCCCTGTGTAATTTCTGAGATCACCATGAGTTGGTGTTAAAGGTCAATAGAGGGTAATGTGTAGCCTTTCAGACACTGCAATAAATTGTGAAGGAGCCTGCAAGTTTTTCTTGGTGGATCAGTCTCAATTATTAGAGAATTCAACAACAGAAAGCATCAGGGAATGGCAGGCTTTATTTTTTCATGCAGAGACTTTATGTTTTTCTAATAGCTAATCCATCAGGTTAATTTCACTGCTCAGGGGGGAATGCAGGCAGCAGAGTATTTCAGGAGGACAAGCAGCAGTCCCATAGAACAGATCTTGTAGACTACATTTTTGCAGATAAGCTTTCAATTATCTCCACACTTTTGCTGGATGTGTGGAAAACCCTTTAGCCTGTCGTGCAGCTAATCCAAGTCCAGTGAAACCAAAAAAGAAGTTCCCCTTGATTTCAGTGAGCTTTGGACCAGGCTTTATGAGTCACTGTTCATGCATGAAAAAGACCTGTTGCCAAAATGAATGACAGTGGATGGTCAGGTTCTATTTTGATGTGCTCCATTACTCCTAAATGCTTCTGCAACTGTTTTAAACTGTAATGTATGCCACTGTTCCACTCAGGCTTGCTAGAAGGAAGACCTGTGCTGAAGAGGCATAGGTACCAAAACCATATACATGGACATGTTCCTTGTGAAACCAGGGCTAAGAAAACTCTCCTGGCGTGATCTGCCCCTAATATCATGTCAGGATGAAAATGCCATCTATTGAATCTGTTTCTTTCACATGTATTTTTAAAAAATCTTTAATCCAGGAGATTTGATTACATTAATTCTTAAAGCAGCAGTATATCAGATATGAAGGGAAGTAGGACTTTGTTTCTAGCATTGGTAATCGAAATGTCAGTCTCTGCCAAGCTCCACAGGGTGTTGTTTTACTCCTCACTGCCTGTACTGGACTGTTCCCTGCCTGATCCCTTGCTGCTATGTGTGATGTCATAAGCTGAGATCCAGAAAGCAGATAACCCTTGGCTGAAACTACCTCCCAAAACAGAGCAAACTTTCAGAGTATATTTATTTGTATGAGTTTCTTGATCCACTTAAATTTCATTCTGATAAAATATTAGAGGTGGTGCAATACCATCAGTAGTCTTTATGCACAGTTGAATGGTATTTTTTGTGCTTTTTTTTTGGATACCATAAGCACAATAAGCAGGAACAGATTGTGAAAGAGAAAAAAAAATCAAGGAAGCATCTAAACAGATCAACAGCTTCCTAGAATCTGAAGGACACCCAAGAGTTCACCACTCACCCTGAATACTGTACCTTTCACCCTAGATCCTATGCCACTTAGATCTGTGAATTAACACTTGGGCATCAAAAGTAGATGAGTTTTTATTAATCTCTGACTACCTGGTGCTCTTGCCCTGACCAAGACCTCACTGTCAGGGGTTACAGACCAGTGTGGAGCAGAGTGGTGCTCTGGCAATGCTGGTTGACATCTCATTGTTGGAAGTTTCAGTGGAAGAGGCTCTCAGTGAATCCCATGGCATTTGACACTGGGAAATAAGTCCTGCACCCAGGAGGAACAACCCCATCCACCAGTGTAGACTGGGTGGGCAGAAGCTCTGCAGAAAGGGATCTGGGGGTCCTGGTGGACATTAGCCAGCAGTGTGCTGGGCTGGGCAAACATTGCCAGTAGGTCAAGGGAAGTGTGTCTTCCCCTGGGCTCAGCACTGGGAGACACAGCCAGAGTACTGGATTCCATTTCAGGCTTCCCAGTGCAGGAAAGGCATGGACATGCAGGGCTGAGCCAACCAACCAACCATCAGAAGAGATGGTGTAGAGAACATGGTGCCAAACTCTTCTTGGCAGTGCAGTGGACAGAGCTACAAGAAGACACAGTAGCTGGAACTGGAGAAATTATCATTAGATACAGAGGAAAAATCATTCATTGTGAGACTGGTCAAACAGAGAAGCAGACTGCAATAGCTGAGAGACATTGTTGAGTCTTCATATTCAGAGTTTTTGAAGCTCTGGTGAGCAACCTGCTCTCACTATTCCACCTTTACATTGGGGTCACAGCAGCTGTCCTCTGGAGGCCCCTTTGAGCCTCTGTAGATCTGTGACAGTGAACTGCTGAATAAATCTTTCTCAACACTGCTGCCAATCATCTCCTTGTCTTCACATCTTGAAAAGCCTTGGCAGCAGAAGAGGCCACGGCAGCTGTCATCAGGAGAAGGAACAGCTCCCTCCAAGGGCCAGGCCTGCCAAGTGACACTGGCACAAACTCCTGACAGTAGCTGACGGGAAGCTGGGGAGTTAGTAGACTAGAAAAATCATAATCAAATGCTCAGAATCAGAAGTCATTGTAATGGAAACAGAGAGCAAATCTGCAAATCTTTCCCAAGAAGTTTTCTTTCTAAGTAGTGTCTAAATATCAGGTGAATCCACCTTTTGCACTGTATCTTCATATGCTGCCATGCAGAAAGACTGGCAGCAAAGAGACCATCACTCATCTATGTTCCTGTGCTACCTGAGGAGCTGAACTGTGGGCAAAAGTAATCTGGAGGTGTGGAAGCATTTCTGCTTGTATTTACAGCTCTGCTAAAGCACAGATGCTTAAAAACGTTCCACTTCACTAAAGATATTTTATATTCACAACTGAAAGGAAACACTTCATTATTTTATCTTTTGCTGACTTTTGCCCAGAGAAGATATAAATTTTTTAAAGATACAAGTGGTTTGTCCCTGGATAACAGACAAGTTCTGGTACTGACCTGGTGTCCTTGCTTCCTTCCCTCTTTCTGTCCTTTACTGCTCTGAGTCAACACCATAGCAATAAGGAAAATTACCTGAGAAGCAACAGCTTTAAAAAGGAAAAGCATTTAAAAGTTAGCTTTTCAAGAAGAGTTTCTTTCAAAATGTTGGTTTGAAATGAGGTACAGTGGTATGAATTGTAAACAGAAAAAAAGGAAATCATCTTAGGGATGATGCTCTGCCTCAGCAAATGTGCTTTACTTTGTTTTTTCTCAAAATATGTCAGCAGTGATTGCAAAAGAATCTGAGGGGTGAATGCAAGCATTGGAAAAGGACATATGGAAGTCAGGAACTGAAATCATATACATGCACATGAAAGTGGCATGAGACAGTAGCTCATATTCATTTTAGTGCCCTGGAAGGGGCATGCAGTCATTTCACCTCTAATTACACAGCATGTTTTTGACTGAGATGTCTCCTTACTTTACTGCACTTGTTAAAAGCATTTAAGCACATGCTAAACTCTATTGTGTGTGAATAATGCTGAGTTCACTTAACAAAGGCACTAATGACTTAATCTCCTTAAGACTCCTACTAATTCTTAGGAGAATTATTTCCTACTGTGGGAAGTACTGTCACAAGTAAGATTATGACACAGTGGACAAAACTCCCTGGTCCAGAGTATAGGAGATGGAAAGACTTCTGAAGAAAACCTCTGCCATACTGCATCAATTATCTGAGCCTGTACTATTGAGGCTCAGTTTTACTTTCATGTCAGTGACACACAACTTATAGGTATGTGCCTATATGTATAATGTAAAAAAGATATGACAATAAATGTCATCACAGAAACCCCATGCAAAATTCTTTCATCTGATTGAAAACATGAAAGGAAAATTATGGGAACACCACTTCAGCCAGAAATGTGTTCAGCTCAGAAACCTGCTCAGAAAATTTGTCTTGATCATGGGGTTGAAAAGAAGAAGCTGCCGGGCCCCTGAAATGCCCGGTAACTCCTCTCTGCTCAAAACAAACTGCTGACTCTAATGACTGTCCTTTCAGAGATGGTCTATTTTAAAACAGTGGAGTTACACCAGAAGGAGTGATCCCTGGAATGACAGCATGCAGAGAAGCAAGGCAAGACAGAACGGGGCTTGAATAATCTGCAAAGGGATTCCTTTCATGCTCATGCTTTAGAACTGGACTTCGCATTAAATCTTGTGAAACCTGAGGATTGGGAAGAAGGGACTGACAGCCAGAGGCTCAACAGTCTCATTTGTGCTGCTGAGATGAGGATGTCCTGTGAGGTCTGGAGCAGATTTAGCCCTCCTATAGAGCCAGGTGTGCCTGATTTTTCTGTCTGCTATTGAGTATCTACTTAAGTGCTTTACTGAATGGGATTCTTAATTGTAAATTAAGATTCTAAACTGTAAATATTCTGTCTCCAGGGAGCTCATGGTGAAATGCTGGGTATTTCAGGTGCAGGGAATTGCATCCTGTTTTGTCTCCTGCTTATTCGTGAGCAACCTCTGACTCAGCGCAAGACCTTACAATTCACTGTAAGTTGTCCCAGTCTAAGTCCAAAGTGCCCACAAGGCTCTTCTGGAGCATGAAGGAGCCCTGAAATTTCCTTCCTTTAGTGCATTCCTAGTGGTGGTAGGTTTTCCCACACCCTCCCAGACCATTTCTGGGACAGTTAGTAAACATTTGCCAGTTTTGCCCGGGTTCCCTCAGTCATTATTCATTGCTTGGGCCATGTCCCACAATGCAGTACAACTGCTTTCTGCCATGATGATGCTCATTAGGATTTATTTTTGTTCCTGAGTACTGTCACAGCTATTCATGAAATAGAGTAAGTAATGTATAAGCTTAAACAATAATAAATGTGATCTATCACTGGACATGGATAACAAAATAATTAGAAAAATAATATTTCTTTGTGCATAGGATTCACTTTTTCAAAGAGGATTTGGCCTGGTTAAAAGACAAATGATAGTTAGACCTGCATGACCGCAAAGGAATCAGCATACAGAGCTGATCAAACAAAGGAATCAGAATCAGAGCTGCTGTGAATGTTGCTTTGCTGCATTTTTATGGCTCTTTCCTAAATTATATGGCTCCTTCCCAAACAACACTGGGACTCAAGAAGTAAGGTGCAGATAACCTCCTTTATGAAATGCATGAAGAAGTGAGAATTGCAGGTTTATTGTCACTCTTGGTGATACAAAATACATTATAAATACAAATATATAGTAAGATCTGGTCTTTGAGAAAAGGTGCTGCTTTTTCAGTGGTCCCACAATGACTAGTTCCTCAGAGTTATCTCAATGAGTCAAACCTCCATCAGTTGTAAGAGCCGTGATTGCAAGTGGGATTATCCCACCTTTGCAGGGTCCTTCCCCCTGCTGAACACTTACTCTACACAATTATAGAAAGCTGCTAGAAACTAGTCCTTGGCACTGAAGTTAAGGTACAAAGCCTGTGTGCTCTAGGGAAATAAAAAATATGTTATTTATATTATAGTATTTATAGTACGCATCACAATAATATATAATATATATGCATAAATATATAATTGTGCATTGCATACATTTATTCTGTTTACACAAACACTAACTGCAATTATATCTTGCTTCAGTAAATAGAAAATAAACACTGAAAGCATTTGCATGTAAAGGAGAACTGGAGACAATACCTAAAATTTGTGTTCTCCCTTTCAAGAAAATTACAAGGGGTAAAAGCAACACAGTTCAAAATGAAGGACCAAGACCATGGAAATATTCACTTGATCTATATACAGACAAGTCTCCTTTGAACAAGTCATATTTCTTGTCTGTATAAATGCTTATAGAATTATTTTGGTTGGAAAAGACCTTTAAGATCATTGAGTCTAACCATGAATCCAGCACTACCAAGTCCACCACTAAGTCATGTCCCTAAGTGCCACATCTTTAAATACCTCCAGAAGTGGAGACTCAACCACCTCCCTGGGCAGCCTGTTCAATGCTTGACAATCCTTTCTGTGAAGGAATTTTTCCCAATATCCAATCTAAACCTATTCTGAAGACTAAGTTAAAGCTCAAAGCATAATTTTTTTGAGTTTTGATTGGTCTTTTTTAACAAATGGGTATGAAACCTGACACTTCCTCTCTAAAAGACACAGAAAATTGGGATTTCGGCTTTAAAAATTGTGTCTGATGAATATCAGTGTAAAGTGTGCAGGATTTAACAAGCAAGTGGGCACGCCTCCAGTTTGGCCTGAGCAGAGCTGTGGCAGCTCCCATCCACTGAGAGCCTTGGAGCCTCCAGGCTTCTGGGATGGTGCCTTCTGGCAATGATGCCCATGGACTCAGCTGGTTGTTCTGCCATCTTGATTGCCAAATTTTCTATTCTGGACATTTTATTTGATGGTATAATCCCTAAATTTCTTGCTGTTGTCCTATTTTTGCAGTGCTGCTATTGCCTTGATTGTTGTGGCTGACCATAATTCTTCTGCTGCCTTGCACATCAGCTGCCCCTCACCAGTCAGAAATGTGGGAAGTCACGGACAGCTGCAGTGATGGGAACCCCTGCTCCAAACATGGGTCATTTGGAAAGCCAGAAGGGGGTGTGAGGATCTGTTTCAGGACTAGATGTGGCAGCAGCAATGTGAAAGGGGGATGCACAGGCCCTGTCATCCCTGGACTGCTCTGGGAGGGGTCTGTGCTGCCTTTGCCTTCTCCTCCTGCTCCAGTAAACCACCCCCTACAACACAACAATTCACTTTGTACCTCTAACTGAAGAAAAAGGTATTGGGAGCTGTCAGGTGTGCAGGAATAGGGGGCTCTATGTCCTTTATAATTCAACAGTATTGCAGCAAGTACATGCCTCCCCAGGGCCTCCTTGCAAAGGAGATCCTCTAAGTCCAAAATGCTGACTGAACCCTCAGGCTGTCCTCGGGCATCATCTGGCTACCAAAGGTGATTATAAGGGTGACATCTTTCTTTATTTCGTATATACACACAGATCTGCCTTTCTCTTGTGTGTTTCTACTTTTTTTAATCTCCTTAGTCTGGCCTTGCAGTCCCTTTTAAAGTGTCTATGAAAAAAGTCTGTGTGATTAGTTCAGTAACATTCTTCAGAGAATTTCAATCTAGCATGACAATTTTCTTAATATACATAGCCAACAGATATGTTTCATTTATATACAGAGCCTGGATTCAGCAGCCTGAATACAGAGCCTGATCTTTATGTGGGAAACCTTTTCTGGCCATCACTTTTCAGTATCTCTAGTATCTGCAGTTGCTGTTTGTGTCACAGTTGACTTTTCAGAAATATTTCTGTGTGAAAATTTTGTCTGTATGCAAGGAGGATCAAGCCAGTTGTCTGAGCCATTTTCCTTCAAACTGTTGTGTTGGCATGACTGAAACCTTCTGATCCTGGGCCAAATTACTGCTGCCTGTGAGCAGATGCAGGAGGAGCTGGATCCACTTGGCAGGTGGAATGCAGAGCCACTGGACCCACAGGCTGCACTCTTTGGGCTCACAACAAGTGATTTTCAGATAGCACAGTATTGTAATTTCATTTGGGATTTCAAAGTTCTTCTTAGCTGTCACATTTGGGAACATAACCCCAAATGAGAGCAGGAATGATCCATTACTGAAAAAGTTGGCTTAAGCTGATATGCAGGCAATTCCACTGGCCTTGACCTTTTCTAAAATGCATGGCAAAACTTTTATTTCCCTCCCACCAGCTGTTTCTGGCTGTTTTTGTTTATTTGCCTTTGTAGACTAGGAACTATCTGGGGCAATGTCTGCACTGTGTTTGGTCCTTGCCTGTCAAGACACACAAATTGTTGTGAGTCAAATGATGTCTTCATTTGCATTCACACTTTGCTGTGCTCTCAGCAGCTTTGCTGGGTGGAAATGGAAGTAGGATTTAACTCCAGAGACTACAGATCTCTGTGAATGTTTGAATATTCTGTAAGTTTGTCCAGTAATAAGTGCCTTGAGCAAACAAAGTTAGAAAAGAAATTAAAGACTGTAGTAATTTATAGAGGGTACCACTGATCCAAGTAGACACTGAATGTTTGGCACTTAAACCCCTCTGTGGCTTTGGATGTTGTGTGGCCTACATCCATTTCCCCAAAGGAGATTGGGTCAAGTGTCAGTGTTTTTATGGGAAATTAATAACAAGTGGAGTTTTCTAAGGTCCTCAATGGAACAAGTTGGATGAGTCCTATCAAACTAGGATGAAGATGGGATGGTAATAAAGGCACTTTCATAAGGAAAATGCCTGCAAAATGTGAAACTCAATAGGAGCAACTCCAGAGAGATGAACTTACTGTAACTGCTCACAGAGAGGCTGGGTTGTGCCTTGCAGCAACCAGCACATCTCCTCTTCTGTTTGCTGCCTTCTGCACTTGACAGACAGGCAGCTGAGGAAAACAGCTCTCATCCAAGTGCAGGGTCATTTGTCCCCCTGGTTCTGTGAAATTCAAATTCCTCTGACAGAAATCTCTTTGTGCTGTAAATGACAGGGAGCCCAGGTTACAGTGGCAGTTCAAGGGAGGAATATCTCATATACCATAAGGGGAAACACAGACATATTTCCATGCTGTGGGGTAGCTTCCTCTGTGCCTGGTCTTGCTCAGTTTACTTCCTTGCTTTATTCATAAAATGTGGGTTATTTCAGACACCTCTGATCTGGCCTGAATTCATGCCCATCCAGGCTGTAAAACTTCAGAAGCCTTGCCTATTCTTTTCCCTGTTTTGACACCTTGTTTAGTAAATATTCTGCTTGTTCCCAGAAAAATTGTTTTTTCTTCTACATTGGTATGTAGGCATTTCCCTAATCAGTTTCATCTTTTTGTTTCAAATCTTAATTTACTGCAGGCTGAGATTCCTTAGATCATACAGATTTGCAGTGACCACTCTGGAGGTGTGGCAGCACTGGAGCAACAAATGGAGGTGAAGGATACCTGCAGCCTCCCTATGCTGCACTTTGGCAGCCCCCGTTGAAATGACACAGGGTGCAGACACTTCTGGTCAGCATCATTGCTGCCAGCACTTCTGGCCCTATGCAGAGCATGGAAGAGTTCCCACTGACAGCAGTGAGTGCTGTGTAAAGCCTTTTTTTGTGTGAACTTGACTGATGTGGCATCCTGGGATGAAATCCCACAACATCCTCTCTACCTGCTACTGCTTGGCCAGTCACTTTCTACCTCTGTTGGCAAGTGGGGTGCACAGAGGAAGAGAGTTAACAAAGTGAAGTGTTTCCAGCCTCCTGGCAGCTCATATTTTCAGGAGAGAGGAATGTGGCTGCCTTTTAGTGCATCCCAGCCATTTGCAGTCTGTGCATCAGCCACTTGGAGTAGCTCTCATTGTGCTGTGATGGGGAGGAGGTGAGAAGCAGAGGAAAAATGTGGCTACTCAGTCCTGAAAGACAGGCTCAGCTAAACCAAGCAGTTTCAGAAGCCAGTCAGGTGGGAGGCACTCACAAGGCATGGAAGAGGGTATGCTGGCATCTGCCTGTGCCTGAGCAAAGGCGTGCTGAGGTGCCACAGGGGCTGCAGGAATATGCAGGTCTTCACCCTTGGGGGAAGAAGATCCTTCTGCACTGAACACAGGATGTTACAAATGGCTGGACTGCAGATGAACACTTGCCATGGATACAACAGCAGGAATAAATTCCAACTGTCTTGTCTCTGATGGGACTTGAGACAGTCTGGGATACCCTGACCAGGGCACCCTGAAGCTGATGGGTGACAGGAATACTGCCCTTGAACCACCTTTCTGGCATGGAAAATAAGGAGTGATCTCCCTTCAGAAGGAAGGTAGTGGGAGCCTTGCAACATGCACGGAAAAATTTGATTGGTTTCATTGTTCCCAAAACAGGCATTCCTTTGAAAGTTTCCTGTACATTCACAACATGGCAAAGCTGCAAGTGAAGTAAGTGCTAAATCAAATTCATGACTTTTCTCACACAGCCATGAGAAAATGCACAGTTATACTGGAAAAAGCAACACCGTCAGCCCCTGTAGATGTGAAAGGCTGATTTACACCCCCTCTCACACTTACGTGGCCTCAGCAACAGCACTGGAGATGCATAAGCAGCATTTGGCCACTATTTGGGAGTTTCTTAGTTATGGATATAATTAGTAGTAATTCTTTGACAATTTATCAAAAGAATTATGGTAAGAAAGACAAGAACAGGAGTCACGGTGTATTTAAAAAGAAAAGCTTGTGCTACTGGCTTCTCTAACAGGTTAGTGGGAAAATTGTCTTTGTCTATGAAGACTTTGCATTTACCAGATATTTGATATTTGAGACTCCTACAGGTGGCTTTTAAAGAGGTGAATTAGACACGATAAGTTTCAGAGTAAATAATTTCTGTTATTTACTTGAAACATGATCTGGTATTTGCAGAATAGTTAATGATGTTGTGACTCTAGCACAGTGGCTTTAAAGAGTCTTCAACAATGTCCATCACTCAAATAGGTTAGGAAAGATAATCTAATCTATCCCAATGAAACAAATGCTTTGGCTGTGCTTTTCATCATCCATTCATAAACTCTCTCAGATTTGGAATACCTTTGCAAGAAATCTGCCAGGGTGAAGCTGAGAAAAACCACTTCTAGAAATGGGAATTTGAAACCTTTCAACAGATCTAAGACAATCTTATTTTACTATCCGTTGCAGGTGAACAATCACCCAATCAACGCCTCTTACCTGAAGTGTGAAATTCACAGTAATAAATCTCAGATTCTGTCCAACAGCAATGCAATATTTCCATGAGGCTGCTCTATCCATAGTAAATAGGTAACTATGGAGACTGATGAACATTTGGCTGTAATCAGGGAAGAAAGAGTAGGGAAATCAAAGTTTTCTTTTCTCATTTGCAGGCTTAGGGTATGCTTATATGTGCTGATTTTTAACAGCTGTCTGCATCAGTTGAAGTGTGCACCCAAGCCAGGTCTAAAATCTGCAAATCCCACCTCAGGGAATTTTCAGGGAAAGAAATTAAAGTCACTGTAATGCTAAAAACTCCACTAACCTGTTCCAGAGAGACACCTTAGAAGGAAGAAACTCTTCTTGAATACATATATATTTCATGCTCATTATTTTCCAGTCTATATGGGCTAGGAAAAATACATGGTTTGTGAGCTTAACACCTGCTGCAGCATTGCAGAGCAAAATGCAGAGGCTGAGGAGAACAGCACGAGGGGGGCTTTCATCACCTGCTGCTGCTGGGCCTCCTTGCTCAAAGGCCTGAGCTGGGGAGATTGTTGGGGACTATATTTACTTTTGTACTCCCGAGATGGTTCACATTCAGTGGGAGCTCTGGACATGTGCAGTATCCGTAGAGCCCCACTGATGTCAGTGGGGTAAATGTACAGAAATCAGCCTCACTGACATCATCTCTTTTGTGCTGCTGTCATTAGCTGAGAACAAAAGCTCAAACAGAGAGATCCTAGGCTGTTGAGTGTGATCACGGCAGCTAAACACTAAACAGGTGACTTTTGCAGCATCTAAAAAGTCACCTGCTGAGCCACAGGGAGGCACAGATTTGCAGCAGGCTGCTGTGAGCTGTGTGAAGTGGGAAGTATGGCATGATCACCCCATGGGCTCATGCTGGGGGTGCTGCAGTGATGTTGCTATAGAACACGAAGTAACACAACGGGGACACGCAGCTTTCTTAAGGTAAAAGGAGAACTTTTAATTAACTTAACTTTTAATTTAACTCCAACATTTATAGATTTCTAAAAGTGACAGTGGATTGTAGGGTGAAAGTGCCACCTCTCCAATGACACTGGACAAACTACCAGTCCATCAAATTTCTCTTCTTCCATAAAAGAAGGCAAAACAATAAGTTATTTACATAAAGTGTGTGAGACAGTTTGTTACAAGAACGTAAACATCAGAAGGCTTAGAAAAACTTTAAAAATCAGGGCAACACAGTGAGGTCTCTGTGTGCTTCTGGGGATAAATAACTAGCCATGCTGAGCCATGAGAATTAACCTGAAAGGGATTCAAAGGGAACAGAGCTTGAAAATAATCCTGAAAGAGAGCAGAGATCAAGTGGTGGGATCCTACAAGCCAGTGGGATGCATGAATATGCCTGATTTTCTATCTGCAGCTGACTATAACCTCTTCCTTCAGCTTTGACCCCTTGCACCTTCAGGTGAACACAAATATGAAAACAGCATGTGACTGATATGGACCACCTCAATCCAGGTAGGCATTTTCCCTGCAGAAATTGTGCCTCTGACACTCTGTGTCTTATTTTACATCTCAGTGAGCTCCATACTTGCAGCAGGTTAGTGGAAGGTGTTTCACTGGAAATTACTCATTCTGTTAAGACTCAAGTGTTCTTAACAGATATTTTTCTGAAAGCTCTCCTCTCTAGACACACAAGTCTGAGCTGGTATTCCTGCTCTGGTTTTGCCCCTCCTTTGTAACTGATGGGGGGAAACTGGAGCATAGATGGATGACTCAGTGCTCTATGGAACACATTGACCTGGGACAAACCAATTTCCATCTCTCACTGCTGACATTTGAGTCAGCAGATGCAAGAATTTCATCTTGAAGTTGCAGGCATGAGGATTGACTCTGTCAGAAGACTCCCCCTTTGGACCTGTTCAGATGTAGTTTCTAAGGCTGTGTTTAACCTGTCTGCAGCCTCAGGCTGTTTCTGTGTTCATTTACACAGTAGGAGAAGACAACAAGGTAAGTCACAAGGTAAATTCTATAGTTTTCTACCTGAAATTCTCCTCATTATCAGGATCTGTTCCTCAGCCAGAAAAATTGTTAACCAAGTCCTTTCTACTTGCATAATTCAACACTCAAATTCTCACTCCAGAGTTTTTGCAGCGAGTGCTTCTCATTAATAACACATATACAGCCTCAGCATCATTAGGATGGCATCTAGCTAGAGGTCATCCCAAATTCTTTCTTTCATGAAACAGTTCTCCTTGGTGGAAGCTCATTCTGCCTACCTGTGTACCTCTGGTATTAAATTTTTAATGGCTTCAACCATTCTTTCTTAAGTAATTCAGACACAAGGATTAGTCTTGGATCCTCACTTCCATAATTTCTTGTATATGTACTTCAATAGCTAAGTGTTATTTTTATATGTATACATACATACACTAGCTACACATGCATATTAAAATTTCAGTATGTATATGCAAATATAAGATTCATCTAAATATTCACAAGTCCAGTGATGAGATTCATCCCAGACACTGAAAGACTTAATGAATGTCATGTCAGTACTGCTGACTTGAAGTTGGCCAGTGTTATTCCCATTCACAGGAAATGACCTAGGCAACTACAGACCTACTAGTCTAACCTCAGTTCCAGGAAAAAATATGGAGAAGATCATATTGGGTGCTACTGAAAGGCACTGAAAGAACAATGCAATGATCAGGCACAGTCAACGTGGTTTGGGAAAAGCTTTCAAGGGAAGGCTGTTTTGCTGATTTGACAACTGCAATAAGGAAACCCACCTAGCAGATGAAGGGAAGGCAGTGGGTGCAGTTTTTCTGGACTTTTAGTAAGGCTTTTGATAGTGTCCCTCACAGCATCCTTTTGGTGAAGTTGCCCAGCTGTGGGATGAGTGGATTCACAATGTGCTGGGTGGATTCTAGGGCTCAAACAGTTGTAGTGAATGGAGCTTCATCTGACTGGTGACACTCAGCAGTGCTGTTCCTCAGCGTTCAGCTCCAGGACTAGTCCTGTTCAATGTATTTAGCAATGAGCTGGATGCAGGAGTTGAATGCACCATTGGCAATTTTATTGATGATACCAAACTGGGAGGTGCTACTTACTCTCTTGGGGGGGAAAGAGCTCAAATCTTGATCAGGGATGCTCAAACTTGACCTTAGGAAGCATTTCTTTACCAAGAGTGTGGTCAAACACTGCAACAGGTATCTTGTTGTGGTGGCTGATGCCCTAAGCCTGTCAGTGTTTAAGATGAATTTGGATAATGCCCTTAATAATGTGCTTTAACCTTTGGTCAGCCCTGAAGTGGCCAGGCAGTTGGATTAGAGAATGGATTTTTGCAGATTCCTTTTACTGACCTATTCTATTCTATTCCAGTTTTAGAGGGGTTATAATGTTTGGAAAAGCTCTGCCCTACAAAGCATGATAACAAACACACATAAGTTTGACCTGAGGCATGACTACAGTTTGTTTTATTTACCTGCTTTTCCAGACAGCAAAGATTTTATGAACAGAGCATTTTGTCATGCAGCTACCTCTCCAGTGTCTGCTGGGGTGTGAAGCTTGGTGGAGAAAGTAACAGTGCTTCCTCTGCAGGGACATCTGCTGGGTGACTGCTCTGATGTCTTTATTTCTCCATTGAGATTTGTATTGCTGAGGTTTATCCCTTAGTTTTATAAATCACTGGTGTGTTTCTCTGCTGTCAAAATTGAGGTCTCCACACAAGCCAAGTGAAATACCATCAAGCCCATCACCACTTGTAGTGATGAGTGATTTGCTTGTAGAGGGTTTGAAGAGCAGCCTGGTTGCATGCTGCCCTGGCAGCCACTCCTGCAACACTAAAGGATACCCTGGGTTGTTGGAAACAGCTCACACCATCCCCCTTTCTGTGGCTAATTTATCTAATGGATCCAAGGTCAGGCCTGAAGTCTTAAGGACCATTAACTTCTTCACACTGTTTCCAGCTCCTCACCCTCTGATGTGTTTGCACATGCCAGCATTTATATCCAGACCCACCAGTTTCCTGAGGATGCAGCTGTGCCAGCTCTGTTCACCTTTAATTTACTGCTATAGGGAAGACATTAAGATGTGAATAAGAGCATAAAATTCCTTCAAAAGGTTACTGGTCTGTCCAAAACAGCAGAGGCAAATTAAACTGATTTTCAAAAAGATTTCTTTAATCTGTGGTCCCCAGGTTGAGGAGAGTTCAAGCTAACCTCCTAGAAAAGGAGTTTGCTGCACTGGGCTTAGTGGGGAACCATCTACATCAGTGAAAGAGCAAATTAAATAGGGTGCAGATGAAGGAATTTCATTTTGTAGCTACGCCCTCCTCAAACTTTTCCAGTGGATGGATAACTTTTCTCTCATAACTGTGGACTGTAATGAGGATCTCATTACAGACTCAATGCAGACATACTGTCTGCATTTGAGACTGCCTTTCTTATTTCTTAGCATAATTTGTGTTTCTTCTGTCCTCTCTTTTTTTCCAGGCTGGCACTGCATTGATGGTTCTAAGAGATGCAGCACACTCTCTTCCTTTCCTCTTCTTTATTTTTCAGACTTTATTTTGATGCCTTGTCTCTTAATATTTCTCTTCCCAACTTACAAGTTGGAAAAACTTCTCTCACCTTTACACATTTTCTCTTCACAAACTGTTTAAATCAGGAAAAAATCCATGGGATCCCTTGTTGTTTGCTGTCATGTATGTCTGTTATAGCTGGAAAAAGGTAAATGTTATTAATTAGTCTTGTAAGTTCTTTGATAATTTTTTTTTAACTACCTGAATTTATGTCCTAGTAAACAACATAATCTTTTGGTTTTCTTCTAGTCTTTTACCTTAGACTTGTAAGTTGAATGCATCACACTCAAAATTCTATCTAGACTTCATTGCAGGGAAAAGTCATTGCAAAAAGTAATTTTTACAGACAGCTTGTTCCAAGAATGTGTTTCACACTCCTCTCTTGTGGGTAGTTAAAAAAAGCCACAGAAAAACTGTAGTATCGCTTTGTAGTGAAAACTTTGGGGCCCTCAGGTTAGTTAGTTTAGAGGAATTAAAGGCAGATACGTGAACTGATGCTTCTCTGACGTACAGTTTCAGGAGCTGCAGTATGAAATGTGGGGGATTTCAGTCTGCAGACCTGGGAGCACAAACAGCTGTGTGGGAAGAAGATTTCAGGCTCACCCCTCTGTGGTGCTATTGGAGGGCAGTGTATTTAGGGCCTCCAGATGGGGCAGTAGTTAGCTGGTGGCCATAATGACACAGCCAGGAGCAGCCCAAGCACCCAGTGCCTCATGGCTCAGCTCCTGCAGGAGAGGACACTCACGATGCTGCTCTGGGAAGGGGAAGAAACTGGCAAGTTAAGGCCAAAGGCAGCTTTTACCAAAACAAGCTATAACACAGACCCTTTCCCTGCCATGCCCAGCTCCTGAGACATTTGCAAAATACCCAACCACCCCTGGTTGGGCTGCTAAGGAGCACAGGGGACATGGGGACAGGCAGCTGCCAGGCACCCCATGGGTGCTGCAAGAGCTTATTCCCCTCCTGGGTGGGCAACCAGCACCTGGTGCAGGCACAGTTCTGTGGGGTGATTCTTGTGGAGCTCTGGAACTTTGAGCTGAGTAAAAAGATGTTCCCAGGACTGCTGTGACTTGAATTATGTGGAAAAAGGAAACTTCTCTGGGATGTCATAATGATGAATTTGGCAAGTTCTGCATCATCTCTGCAGCCTGGACAAATAGCCTGTCAGTATCAAGTGCAAGAGCAGCTGGGGTGAGGGAGTGGGAGAAGTGCAATATTTCCCTTCAACACTGCATCAAGCTGAGGTCCCATGCACAGGCTCTGCTCTACCCAGTGCTGTGCTTAGTTAAAAGCTGCTCCAAAGATGCTGGGGAGGAGAGGAGCTGCCAAGGACCTTTCACTCTGCACCAGCTCTCAGTGATCAGCTTGGGTAACTGCTACTCCTTGATCTCTGCCCCTGCTGAGCTCTCTCCAGCTCCCATGACCTCTCCTCTCTGCTACATACACCCTTTGCCTTGAGCTGTAGCCTCAGTCCAATGACTAAATTTGAGAGGCAAATGCCCTTTTGCACATTTTGTGCTGGTGAAGGAGTTGTTTTCCCAGTGGAGATTTTAGTGTTTAGAGGAAAAACAAAAGCTCTCCTGGCAAACTGCCATGAAGAAGATTTCTGTGTCTCTCCAAGGCCATCTCCTGGCATGGCTCTGTCAGCTGAATGAGCAATTTCTCTAATCCTCAGGCTGACATAATTCTGAGCGCAAAACCCCTTAAATGTTTATTCAAGGTGTCTTTGAGCCACCGTGCTCGGTCTGTGTATCACAAACTCTTATCTGCTACTCATGTGGCAAAAAGAGTTGGAAAAAACAGACTTGTGGAGAACATAACTCTGCAAATGAAGCCTGAGTTGGGGCCAACAAAGAACCAGGATCACAAGAAATAAGTTATTCTGTGGCCAACTCTGAGGCTGCTAAGATGTATGGATCAGAGGAGGCAGAAATGCAATAGCAGCAGTGAGAGGAACAAGGCCAAGGTGTCTGGGGATGTGTGCTTGTTTATGATTAGCCCATGGATTATGGAGTTTTGTGTCTAAAACCAGCAATTACCGACTGCTCACCGCAGAGCAAAGAGCTTAAAAATGTTGCAAATTTGGGATTTTAAACTAGGGCATAACTTAGTTGGAAGATTTGCTAAGCTTTATATCATATCAGAGCAAGTTTTAACCCTTTGCAGCCATAGAGTTAATTGAAAGAACATCCTTTATTTGTCTTCACCAAGGGCTTTCACATTTTCACAATTTTTTCATCAGTTTGCTAAATATCCTGTGCACACAAGGGCATTTTGATGTTTGTTTCCTCTTCTAGCCACTGACTTTTAAATGTGATACCTACACTTCTGATCTTCCCATATGCCTACAATTTTGTGTTCTGGATTCCCTCTCCTACATAATAGTGCTAAGCTGTTCCAAAGAGTTCCACAATTCAGTTAAATATTGCATTAAAAAGCACTTCCATTTGTTTGTTTAAAACCTACTGCCCAGTAATCATGTTAGATCTTCACAGTCCTTGTATTGTGCAGAAAATCAATTGTTTTTCCCTATTACTTTTCCCTATCACTGTAGCACTCGTTCTTGTCTGTGCAGAGTCCCCTGTCTAATCTCTTCTCTGCATGCTGGAGAATCTAAAACTATATTTTTCTGCTCTCAAAAGAAAGTTTTCCATATACCTTATCTCTGTAGTTTTCAAATTTATTGTATTTTAAGCTGGGATGACTGACACTGCAAGCAATATTGGAGATGCATTTATATGCTTTTATAAGGTAGGGTAATCATGTTTCCCATTTCCTTCTCTCTCCCTGAGATGCAGAAAAGGCTGAACACTGCATCCTCAACACTCATCTACTGCTTCTACCTCCACTACCTAGACTGATAAAATATATTAAATCCAAATACACCAACATGCTGTACTCTGCTGCAGCAGTCATACTGCTGACCACGTCCCACAGTTTACTTTGTCTTTCTCTGAGCACTGAGTGACATTTCCAGACAACAAGTCACATTGATATCAAGAGCTCTTCTCTGGCTTATAAGGGGTAATTCAGAGGCTGTGGATGGGGATGGTGCAGTAAAGATAATTTGCTCCTTGAGTTTGACTATGCTTTTATTTGCACTCAATTTCACCTGCAAGCTCATTGCCCACTTATTTAGTGTTCTGGTGACAATTCTTGCAGACAGTTTTAGACTAGACTATCATGATTTATTTTGTATTATCTTCAGGCTGTGTAGCACATATTGCTACTCCTTTTCCATCAGCACTTTGAACTGTGTCACACCCATACAAAAATGGCTGGTGCAGGTATGTACAGCATGCATTGAATGGTCCCAGTATAGAATCTCATGCACCCTGCCAGAAACCTGGTCTTTAACTGTTAATCTCTGGCTTCTTGCAATTAATCATGTATTAGCCTGACTAAGAACTTCCCTTCTACTCCTGGCAGCCCAATTTCTTTTAGAATCGATGGTAGGAAATTTTGTGCTGAATCCCAACTGGACCACATTTCACAATGTGTGCCTGCCACTACTCACACACTTGAAATGTGAGTTTTGAAAATGTTGCCTGTAACCCTGTAATCCCCTCCTGTGAGACAGGAAGGTTGAATGTGGGAGGAGCAGTTACCCTCTCCAGGATGGGCCTGGGAAATGAGGATGATTGAGGCAGCTGCCACCACATCAGAGCCTTTTGTGTTGTGGGCTGCAAGGCATTTGCACTGCAAGGCAGTGGCAGGTTGGCTCAAATGATGGGAAGGTTCAGCACAGCCAGACCAATGATGGGTGGTGAAAATTCAGATGGCTGAAGATAATTACTGAATTTTAGATAGGCTTTGAGAAATCAAATGAGTTCTATGGCTGTTCTACCATCCAGAAATCGGTAATACATTAGTGGATGCACTGGAAGTAATGTTTGAGAGTCTAAAAATAGGCTGCATATACCACTCCTTTTGCTTCCCTGGGAGTGCCGAGAACATTCAGTACTTATTAAACAAGGCATTCAAAAAGGTTGGGGTTTACATATTCTTTTTTATTAATTCTTCTTTGAAAAATACCAGAGTAGCCATTTATAGCTGTTCTACTTGTGAGAAGTCATTTGACCAGACAAAATTAAAAGGAGGGGATCTACCGCTCACTGGGCCACAAAACTTACTGCTGTGGTGGAGTCTGGGGGTTCCTTTTCTGCATGAAGCCTCATCCTCAGCTTGGCTGCTTCTCAGAAGCTTTCCTTCCTGCAAACCTTTGAAGCAATGACTTGCAGGAGAGAAACAGGAGAAATCCTGTTTTCCAGGCAAAAGGCCAAAAGGACAATAATTACAGGGTGATATTTCTTTAAGTGACAAGAAAGTAAGTCGCAAGGACTTCTTTCTTAATTTTGTTACAGGGGACTGTAACACCTCCTGCACCAGCCAGACCAGAGATTTTGGTCACCCAAAAGCCTATTGTGATTACTGTGAATCAAAATGTCCTTGGGGGCATTTTTTCCCCAAAAATTGTCCAAGAAAATCACTTATGAAATCTGTTTCACAAAAGCATGTAAACAGTATCAACTGCACCTACATGTTATCTAAAGCCTTGGGGCTTGTGTTTACTTGGTGTATTCCCACACCCAGTGTGGTGTCATGTGGAGAGAACCCAAGAACTCACATTAGATTTCCCACAGAGTTTAGCACAGACAAGAAGAGCAGGGAAATTTTTTCTTTCAAGCCCTGGAAAATGTATCTGAATTTAAGAGCAAGAGCTTGCAGTCTAAGTTTTGATGGATTTATATTTGTGGAAGTGACTGCTATTTTTACTCTGGAGACATTTTTCTGCACCTTGGACTTCACGCACACTCCTTGCTCCATGGCCTCTCTGGAGCTCTATGGAGCATTTTGGGCTAGAAGGAATGAACCATGTCTCCTCAAGGTGCTGCTGCTGGGGCTGTTAATGGAGCTGGCCTGGCTGTATCATGTGTGCCACTGCAGGCCAGATGATGAAACCATAGAAAGTTCATGACCATAACTATTTCTTTACTATAAAGCCACTGCTCTACTTCAAAGTTTGACAGTGGATGTAAGGGAAATGTAATTCACCAAACAGGAGAAAGACTGATCAAAACCAAATTACCAACAAGTTGTGTTTAGTTTTGGGAGCACCAAAGTGTGGCATTTTGTATCCTGAAATACTTCTATTTTTATATTCAAGGATAGCATAAAGTGAATTTGATGAGAAGTCCTGTGTTCCCCACTGAGTGTCCTTGCCTACATGCTCATGACTCCCACAGCTCTTTTCCAAGAGATCGAGCCTCTTGTGCTGAAGGCATTTTCTTGGTAGGTGGAAATGGTTATTTGAACAACTGCTGTCTAAATCTGATCTCATTCCCAGGTAAGGTGCCAGGACGTTTCTGTTATTCTCCTTTAACCATGTTCCATAAGAAGACTGAGCAGCCTTGTACTTACTCAAGTCAGACAACCAAAATAAAAGGAGGGATTTAAGACTCCTTTGAGAATGAAGCAATGAAATTTAAGTCTGTGCCTCTGAAGCTCTTCACCAGAGCTAGATATTAACAGATAATTTCTTTTATTTCAAAAGGAAAATGTTTTCAAATTTCCTACAGCCTCTACTTTCACAGTATTTAAAAATTAAATCAATAACTAAACAGAAAGAGAGGAAGAAAATATGAAAGGTCCTGTGTTTAGTAAAACTGTGCAGTTTTAAGTAGATTAGCAGCATTTCCCTTCAGAGCATCTATTTACTTTATTCTACATGAAATTCTGAACAACATAAAAATTCCCCTGATCTTGAGAAATCTTTTGGCATTTGCAAAGGACTTTCAGGCAAGCTGTTAAACAATGATATTTTCCTTTGGTAATTGGTATTAAAAAATTCTCTCCCTCTGCTTGTGTATCGGGGCAGACAGAAAAGAAAATTTCTAGATCCAAAATTACAGGGAGCCTGGCAGTATAGATTAAAACCCTAGTGCTGACATAGCAGTGTCACATTTGGAACTGATGGCAACTTCAGTACCACAACTCTTCAAAGACTGAATCTTCTGAGTACAAGGTGAAAGGGATTGCTAAAACTGGAGGAAAACTTTCCATCCCTTCCTTACTTGCACTTACTCTACTGTGTCTAATAGCTGTGCTGGTACTCTCTTAGCAGCTACTAGTAAATATCATAGGTTAAAGATCAATTTATCTCTGATATGATGAATATTTACTTACTTTAACTTCCAATTTTTGGCATAAAAACTTCTCTTGGTGTCAAAAGTCACTTAATGTTGTGATGGCTCCCTTAAGGGCTGTTACTGCCTATCTTGTATAACCCAAATACATGTGCCTGATGGAAAGATTTGTAAGGTGTATCCATAAAATGAAGTGTTATTTATTTTCTGAAAGGTTTCGAGGCTGCAGAAAAAACCTATTTATGCTACAAATTACATCAGTGGTTTCTAAAGTAGTTGAGTCTGTGGACTGCTGCCAGCCCATAATGTCTCTCCCAGATGACCACACAAAGTCCTCACTGCTCACATTGAAAGCACCACTGATGTCATTCCCAGCTCTCTCTGTGAGCTACTCACTGCATCTATGGAAATCACTGGTGAAAACCAGGCCCATAACACTGGTGGTCATTAAGCTGTCCTGAAATCTTGAAAATCACAGATCCTGTCCCTCATTTGGCTCCCAGTCTCATAAGAAATCCAAGCAGTACAGATACTTAGAATGCAAAAGTTAAGAGCATCCCACTGCAGTTTGTCAGACTACAAGCATAGGAATTTCTTTTTTCCTTTTTGAGTTGTTGAAGTACACAGCTGACTCTGAATTATGCATGCCTACAGTAATTCTTGCATTGAATTAAATCACTAATCCTGGTGTTAGTGCTCCCTCTGAATTAATTTTTTAATTCATTTTTTCCCCTCCGTGTCTTTCTGTTTGGTTGATTATGGTCTTAAAATTGGGCTGAGCACACAACACAGGGAAAATAATTTTACCCATGTGTCATATTGCCTAATGCCATGCTATCAGTGTAAATCCTTAATACACAGAAACAGCTGAACACTTTCTCTTTGGCAATTCAGAATTACCAGATTATTTCAGCTACCCCAAATCCCAACAGCAAACATGCAGATACAGTCCCTGTTGCAGGAGACATCAGCTACAGGGTGACAGCAGTAGGGTGACCACTCCAAACCCACATCATGCCTTGGGATGAGCTGTGTGCTACCTGAGCTGAAGTGAAGCAAACAGCATGGCCCTACTAAAGCACTGTACACATCCTTCACCCAGCTATTAACCCTGGTAGGATGCTGCAGCCCCCAGGAAAAGGGCAGACTGGCAAATGTCAGCAGCTGCTAAGGTGGTGTTGTTCTATTTCTAGAGTCCCATACTGTTGTTATCAGATTTCCAAAGTCCATACCTCCTCAGTGCATTCTTACAGCTGCAGATCTTCACAGCACAAACTCCTTCTTCTGCATCTTGTTCTCTCTCAGTTCAGGGCTCCTCCAAGGCTCTCCCTGACTGGCTAACCCACCCCCTTTTATCCCAGTTATCTTCATTGGTCACAGCTGCAGCCTAATTAAGGACATCACAGCTGCAGCCCATCAAGGACAACCGGGACCTCCCGGGGCAAAGCCTGTGTATATATATTCAAGTACAGCTATTCAAGTACAATACATTTCCTCTACTATATTTCCCCCTTTTCTTTTACTTACAGAACCAGGTTTTACATACAATACTTCAAGTACAATACATTTCCTCTTCTATACTAAGGCAGGAGGATGAGCCTGCCCATGGACAACATGCTGTATCTGCATCCCAAACTTGTCCTCAAGGAGACACACATAATTTCCTTCAAATCTGGGGTCTTCCTCAGTGCTGGTGCTTCGTCCTTCATCTCCTGCTTGGCTCTCTTGTCCCACAGAGGTTGTGGTACCACTGTCACTGCTGTGACTGGCCCCATACCAGGGTGTCCACAGAGGCCCCACAGGGCTGTACCCTGTCCCTGCCTGCAGCCACAGGGAGGGAGGCTGGAGAAGCTGTCACTTGTACCACAATGCTGCCAGCCCCAAGGGCAGCACCCAGAGTGGGATCAGGGGTGCATGAGGCACAGGGACTGCAAGTACTGCCCTGCCAACACTGAGGAAAAGGAGGAGTGGACTCCCTCTTACATCTGTGTGTTTGCTGTCTGCACGTGATTCCCATCACTGCCACATTCAGGAGACTCTGCAGCAGGGTTGTGTGAATGTTAATTAAACTGATCCCAGCTTTTATGTGTCCAGCTGAAGAGGCAGGCTGGCAGCGCTCTAAATTTAGACTTGTTGGGAGCTGTTTGAGAAGACAAACACAGACAGAGCCGTACTGAAGTATCCTGTGGCAGCACCCTCCAGTCACAAAACGGCATCAGTCCGTGGCAAATGGGCCGAATGAGCAGTGCAGGACAGCCCTGCTAATGGCAGCAGTGTGGTTTTATTTCAATAGTATCAACTGGTCAAGCCTTGACCAATTACACTCCCATGGTGGATTGTGTGGATTATGTTAAAAAACAGAAGATGCAGGAAATGGCACTATTTGAACTGGGTAAATGATGTAAAAGAAGACAAGTCACCCTAAATGAACAAACAAACAAACAAACAAACACTCATCAATTGAAAATTTTGACTCTTGCATGAGATTAAACTTTTACTGCTTTTCCTGCCTGGGGTTAGGGTTAGGGTTAGGCCTAGGGTTAGCGTCTCCAAAACCACAGAGCCCAGAGCTCCAGGCACGCTGCAGCTGCCAAAGGCATCCCCAGGGGAAGGCAAAACTGCCACAACCTGGCTGCCTCCATGACTTTTGCCTCCAGACCAGCCTTAGCCCAAGGCTGCTTTGACTGCCTAGGGTTAGGGTTAGGATTACACTGAGATTTATTTTGACCTTTTCCCTGATCAGTTATGTCAATAATTTAAAATGCTAACCTGGAAGGTGGGTGGATGGTTATATCTTTTTTTTTCCTCAGAAAGGGTCTCTGATGACGTATGCCCACCATTGTGCTTCCATCAGTTTTGTGGAGCACCTCAGGCTGTGTGCCATGGTTGGTTTCTGCATACTGAATTTACTGCATGTGCTTCACATTCTCCCCCAGCTTCTACCCAGTCTGTGGTCCTTGGAGAGGCTGTCTGCAGAAGAGCAATGCAGAAATACAAGTTAATGAGACAAAGAAAGGGCAGTAGGAAGACTGAAAAAAAATGAAAGTTGTGACAGTCTTCAACTTGCAGAAAGCTTGTGCAAATTCCCTTGTATGCTTTATTAGAAAATTAGTAGCTTGGGCTTCCCAAAGAGAGTCAGCAAGTAAGTTTGATAAATGCAAAGTTGTCCTTGTAAATCTGGTCTCTGGCACCAGTGATAATGGAGTTTCTATAGGATTTGAGTATCTAGACCCTTTTTCTCCTCTTTGGTACCCCTTTGGCACTGTTTTCAAAGGGACAGTATTTGCACCTAAGATTTTTCACCAGTACTTCTTTCAGACTGTACCAAAATTCTTACCTTTCTTGTTACTACATTTTCCCTTCTGTTCAAAAACAGCCTATTATTTGAACAGGGAAGGTTATTTTTTAGTCTAACCTGATCTGTAGCACTATGTTAATCTGTTACAAATTGAGTTTTTCATATGTTTTCACATTTCAGAATTTCTACTAAAGCCTATAATTATTACAGATCTGAATATTCTGTCATTTAAACACTTTTATTTCCATTTTTGGCATAATTGGCTACTTGATTGAAAAATACTTCCTTTATGACACCATTTTCCTTTGATAGGGTCCTCTGACCCTCACCCAAGAAAAAGACATTTTCCCTTTCTTCATTACTGCAATTACATCAGAAAATGATAGCTCGCTGAATGATACAAATGTTAGTGAATATTGTTCTCTAGAAACCCATTTGTCCCTTTTCCACCCACAGGCAAAAGTTAGTTGTTTGCTTGAAGGGATTTGAATTTCACATCAGCAAGAGCTCTCAGTGCCAAATTGCCCTGATGTGCAGGACTCGCTAACCCGCTGTTGCTGAAGGATGAGCTGCTGTCAGATCATGACATGGGGACACCCATGCAGGTCAGGACATGGGGACACCAATGCAGATCATGGCATAACCCTGCAGATCACAGAATGAGGACATCTGTGCCATGGGGATGTCTGTGCAGATCACAAAGTGGGGAGATCTGTGTCACCAAGTCCCTTTACACCAGCTGAGGATCGATCCACACCCATGTGTGCTGGGTGTGGCAGGTCAACAAAAGACCTGGGTTCTGTGAGCTGTATATTTACTGACTGGAAAGCCATTTAATTCCTCAGGAAATTATGTTTTTCTGTTTGCTTAAAACAATCTGTGGGAAATAGTAAATGTGTGAAGTATAGGACAAAGGGTTGATAAACAGCTTATGTGGTTGACAGCTTTGTCTGCATGGTCCCTACAGGGCAGAACTCTTTTGTTGGAAAGAATCAAATCCTAACTGACTGGTTCAAAGATATTTCCCTGAAGTCAGTGAAGAAAGAAAGGAAAGCAAGCAATTTAAGGGGAAAAAATGGTCTGGAAACAAGGGTAAGCCCTTTCCTCAGAGCCTTCTCTCAAAACACATTTTTGGAGTGAGTAGATAGGATTCATTGCACCATGTCATCATAAAGAAAACATTAAACTGACCATAGGAATTGCACCCTGAAACTGCCTACTTCTTTTCAGTGATTATAAAAGGCAGTGTCCAGCTACCAGCACCAGCTCAAACCTCTTCAGTGCAGAATTTCATGTGAGATGGGGGAGCTCTCTCCTTGCTGTGAACACTTCCTGGTGATGGGCAGAGTGATGATTGTGCTATGTTTTCCCCCTTCTGTCAAGGATCCCAGTATCTTTAGGTCACCTGGAGCAGATTATGATGTAGCACCATTTTATTTTATAATGCTGGCTGGCTAGCACATACATTATTCATGGGAGCAGTAACATACAGTGCATGATTTAAAGGTGGTAATTGCTCATCTGTATATTCTAGGGAATAGCCCTGCTATTTAAAATACTCTGAAGCTCCTAAGCAACATCTATTTTTTCTCTCAACTGGAAACAGATTTGGTTGATAAATGTGTAATTGCTGTAGCATGCCAAGAGATGCTTTAGCTGACAGGAATATTCTGATAGTAGAGGCAGGAATTCAGCACTGTATCTTAAATATAGGGCACAAATTTCCATCTAATCTGAAGGCCAGAAATAAGAAGAGTAATGTTTGGAATGGCTCATATTTTTTTTCTTATATGAAATTGAATCATGAAATTATAGAATAGTTTGGGTTGGAAAGGACCTTTAAAGGTCACCTAGTCCCAACCCCCCTTCAATTCGACATCTTGAACTGGAATAAGTTGCTCAGAACCCCTTGCTTGCACTCCTCATAGTACTAAAGGTGTTAAAAGCAGTATTACCACCCGCCTGAGTAAAGTAAGCAGGGATTTATGGCACCCGCCAAGCTCTGGGAAATTTTGGTTGTGATAAGGTGCTTTCAAGTGGAAGTGGGGGTCATTTCTGGCAGGAGCACAACCACTGGAGACTACTGAGAATGTCAGAGTTTTTGGGAAAAACCTGACCTTATGGAATGTGGGTATAGAAACTAGGACAGACTGTGAGCAAATTTATTTCTTTGTGTCATGCTGGCTGTGGGATGTGTCACCTGCGCTAACCAGACAGGTCAGCAGGGCACACAAGGACATTTGACCCTCCAGGAGATGGCAGAGCTACCCTTTAGCACACCACAACATAAAGCAAGGTCTTTCAGGCACTTTGAAGAAAAAAAACTAAAGTATATGAATTCATAAAATCATACCCAAATTAACCCTACTTGTTTGAAACTGGAGGCAGCACTTCTTGCATGAGCCTGCTGCACTATTGCAGTCCCCAGCTGCAAAGCTCCTGGTTTTATCTCCACTCCTTCACCTGGGTGAGGAGCCAGTTTCCTCAAGCAGCCTTGTCCCACCTCAGGCTGCTCCTGTCCATCTCCTCCAGCTGCCCAGGGCAGCAATCTGCAGGAGGAAAAACAAGAACAAGAGGGGGAAGATTTGTGCCTCCTCATCAGGCAGCAAGGAAAGAGGCCAGTGAGGACAGTGATCACTACCATGAGGGCATCAACCCAATCCAAACTGAGGAATGGCATCAAATCTTAGGACTGGAAAAAAAAAAAATGACAAAGCCTTTTCAATAAATAGAGTATTTTTATTAAGCAATTGTTTGATACAGTGTAGACAATAATTGGCTAAATTAAGTCATATGGAGTAAGTGACCCTGTACTCACTTGCTAATTATAATTCTCTGCCGTCTGTTCTGGGAAATAAACTAATTTCCATTCTTGCAGGAGTCAGAGACAGGTGTATGCACAGCAGGAATTATCTAGCAGCAGCACAGAAGAGGCTGCCCACTATCAGCAGAGCTGCTGGCACATTCCCGGGAGCGCTGCCGGCCACCCGGGCGGAGCAGCAGGGATGCGGCGGGCACAGCCCCAGCTGCGGGAGCAGCCCTGCCGCCAGCGCAGAGCGACGGCTCTGACTGACATCTCCAGCCCCGAGTTACATCCCCAAACAGCAGCACTGTGATGTCTGGGGATGCTTTCTGAACCTCCCCTGCAGGGAATGAGTCCACGAGAGCTGCCGGTGGTGGCACACACGGAGCTGCAGTGCTGCTCTTTGCCTCACACTGGGAACGAAGCTGTGCTTTAGGACAGGTGCAGAGCTCTTCCCTAGGGGAGCTGAACCAAGCCCGGAAGGCAACTCCAAACTGAGAATTCCCTGTCTGAAGGCAGGGGTTTACAGATCCCTGCAGCACCCCTGCCTGTGGCAAAACCAGGGGGAGATTTGAAAAGGGAGAAGTTAGAGACCAGCACAGCATCCTGGAGATTAACAGGTCTTTTGTTTATTGCTGAGGCATGAAGTGCATTGCAGGTATGCAGGGAGTTCTGTCGGGGCTGCTGCTGTGAATCCCAAACTCCCTGGTAAAAGAAGGACCTGGGCTGTGTGTAGCTGAACTCTAGCTAAGAAGGGCCACCAAGTACTGCCAGAAATACATCATGAGTGCTGCTTTTACAGGATTTTTATTGACTGCCATATATCAGTCTTGCTGAAAATTTCTGTGCACTTTTCCATTTTTCTCACAAATCTACTTTCCCTCCCACAGCAGCTCATGAGGAATTAATGAAATAGTTTGCCTGTAGCTGCCAGCTGTGACTCAGTGTTCTACATTTACCTCCCAACTCTGCTGCTGACTGTCCCTTTATTAGGTCCTGTGTAACACACTGTTCTGGTTCTGGCTTGGATAGAGTAAATTTCCTTCTTAGTTGGTGCAGTGCTGTGTTTTGGATTCAGTAGGAGAATCATGTTGATAATACACTGGTGTTTCAGTTTTTGCTCAGTAGTGCTTACCCTGTCAGGGGCTTTTTGGTTTCCCATGCTCTGCCATTGAGCAGGTGCCCAAGAAGCTGTGAGGAAACATGGCCAGGGTGGGTGACTTGAACTGGCCAAAGGGTGTTCTGTGTCACAGAATGTCACATTCAGTGTATAAACCAGGGGGAATTGGCTGGGAAAGGCTGATTGCTGCTCAGGGATGAGCTGGGCATCAGGGTATGGTGAGAAACCATTGTGCATCACTTGTTTTCCTGAGTTTTACCCCTCTCCCTCTCTGCTTGTCATTGCTATGAGTATTATTATCCTTATTACTATGATTGCCATTAGCTTGTCATTACAATATTTTATTTTGTTTCAATTATTAAATTGTTCTTATTTCTACCCATGAATTTTACTTTCTTTCTGATTCTCCTCACTGGGGTTGGGGGGAGACTGAGTGAGTGGCTGCATGGTTCTGAGTTGCTGTCTGAGGTTAAATATCTGATTTGTCTAATTTCAGGAAAACACAACAGAAACATAACACCTTTGAAATTCATACGATTTGGCTAAATCTCCTTAAAATAGTGGCCTCCAGCTTATTGAGGATGGGACAGAAGATACAACAGGTCTTCTGTGAGCCTTCTCTCAGAAAAGCAGGCTAAAAATTATAATTTCTGGTTTTGCTGTTGGTCCTCATGTTTAAAAGATGCAGTTTCAATCTTTGATCCTAATTCTGATTCCAGCTGCAGCACTGGACAGTGGAACACTTCCACTGGTTTTATTGGATTGAGTCTAAATTTTCACACCAGTGGCTGAGATCATAAACTTTTCCTTTCTATTTACCAGTAACTATTTTCTCTATGTTACTGTGACCTTAAAACAAAATAAACATTTTAAGATACTTTGAATGGTGGTTTTACTGAAATTAAAGTGTAATTTTGGTTTGATTTTTGCTGCTTCCTGCAGACATGAGCAGAGGGAGTTATTTCAGTTATATAAAAATCTTTTACATTAGATGCCACCTTTGGGGTCAAGAGGACTTTCATGGGCACTTGCAATACAGCCAACAGCAATGTGACTTTAATGATAATGCAATTATGTTGCTATTTGTGAATGAAAATAGCAATCTTCTGTTTGCTGAGATCAAATGTCAGATCTCAGGAGGGGTATTTCACAGACCCTAAGCTTGTCAGCAGTCACCTAAAAAAGAAATTAATGCTGTAGACATCAAGACTTCTAAAAAAACCCTGAAACCACGCAACAAATAACACTGTATCCTTGGCAAGGTGATATTAACTTAATATCACTAATTTTTATTTTAAGATTCAAGTTAACTTTTTTACTAGAGAAATAAAAAGGCTCAGTGATCAGAGCATTATAGATTTGTTTGCAATGTAAGGTAAATAACAATAAATATCTTTTGTGTTTATTAAGTCTCTGAAAGCTTTATCATCATATTAGGTTTTGCCACGAAACTTTCATGAAAATAAACTATTTGAACACTTCCCACTAAATGCCTTAAAACAAATCCCTTGATGACTTAAAGCTAGACTTTGTACTCAAGGCAAATAAAAGGTGAATTTTTCATCTGTATTTACCAGCCCTTAACATTAAAATGTTAATACAGCCTACTGAAAAATAGTTCTAACCTTTAATAATTTGTTGATATATATGAAACTATACCAAAATTATTGCAATTTTGAAAGCTGAATCTCTAAAAATTACTGATGGGTTTTGAACCTTCTCCTCCTTATTTTCAAGGCCTCCCCTATGCTCAAGAACAAAAGCTTGAAATTTGCTGCATTCAAGCATAACAATGCTGCATCTTAACTGGAAGTCTGCCAGCCACTAGGTACATTAAAGAAACTTAGAGACTTTTTAGACAAAAAGAAAAATATTTTGTGAATTCACAGTGAGTAACATTTTTTGCTAGATAAGCCATGCACTGCTTCTTGCCTCTCCAGTAAGGTCCTTTTTATGAGGCACAGGAATGGGAGTTTTGTTTGCATTAGGTGACAGATCCATGTCCCTGACCTTTCTGTGAAATCAGGATGATTTCTTGTTTATGGCCCACTAAAGACAACATTCATCTCCTTAGTCTCGCTGCTCCTCAGGACCTCATTGAAACAGCACATCTTTAAAATAAATGACAAAATAGGAAAAAGTACAAACACCATTTGATGTCTGGTTCAATCTGTATGTGAGATCACTGAGTGCCCTGCCAGGTAGGAACAGGAATGGGCTGATGATAGTGAAGAGATCTCACATTCACCCAGGGATGCACACATAGCCTGTTCCTGGCAATCCTCCTCAAAATCCCCAGAGGCAGCTCTACCACCTGCCTGCCAGACCTCAGAAAGCCAATGGCCATGTGTTTGCTAGCAAAAAATGTGCTGTTCACAGAACCAAGGGCACCCAGATTGTGAGTCCTAATTACTGAGAAACCTTCAGGGCTGTGCCTTCATAGCAAATGATTCCACAAGGCAGGAGTGGATCAAGGGAATTAAGCAGCTGGCAATGGCTCTGCACGTGTGGACTGCTGGTAGATTCAGCTCTTCCCCTGGGATTAGATTAGATTTTCCAGCCCCTCGGAGGAAATTGAGCCTCTTGCGTGTGGTTTGAAGCTGTCCATGGTGCTGATCACTGACGGCTCTGCGCCCTCGAGTCCCCCGGTGGCCGAAAGCGCCACTGGCAACCTCCATACTGAGCTTCCAGGATGGTGCCTATGGAATAAATCTGCTGTGATCACACCAAAATTGCACCAATGTGCAGGAAACTGGGGTAATCCTGACAAAAAAAAAAACCAAAAAACCAAAGGCCTCAATGTAAAGACAGAAACAGATGAACTTTAAAACATTTATGATATCATCTAAACGTATATTTACTGGTGTGATCTTAAGGTGTTCTGGCTAACTGGAGAACAAAACCTCATATCAAAGACCTAACATGTCTTTTTTGCATTGCTTTCCAGTAGGAAACAGGTTTATGTTTAACATTTTTATGACCTTGTGTAACTAATTAACATAATATGGCCTATTTGTCAAATTATATGAAAGTAAAAATTATTTGTGTTAGGCCCTCACAAGGTTTTTAGATTGAGAGGCAAACTTCAGCTAAAAGTATTACCAGGAAAAGAACTCATTTTTCATGTTGAAAATATGGACTGCATATTTTGCTGTCTACCAAAAACAACTATTTGTACAGATTTCATTTTATGGCCTCATAGAATCAGTAACTCAGAATCTTTATTTGGGAAAAAAAAAAAAAGGTAAGATCCTTTCCCCTAGCACCACAAATTCTGACTCAGCAATATAAACTAGATTGAATGCAGCTATTTCTATTGATTTAACTCAATCTAGCCTAATTTTTGTGGATATTTCCTAGCTGAGCTAAAGCATTTCTACAAGCTATCATTTAGGCTGGTGTAAACCAAGTAGACACCAGTGAAGTTTACTACTCAGTCTGTCACAGTTAAATGAGAGCAAATTTCTTCAGCACAACTCAGGATGTAAAACTGTTGAAGAGGAAATAGAGGAGAACTCATCGTTAAAAAGGATAAAAGAGGAAGAGAGAAAAAGAATGACTGATCCTTAATGATGGCACTTGATTCTAGCATGGGATGCTAACCTTCTGATATCTCAACACTGGCCCTACCCTCTGGTTTATAGATGTTCCCCTACTGACAGGGGAGTGCAGCTGAAAATGAAACTATGAACATAGATGAATTAAAGAGTCATTCCTTTAAAAAATGAACAAAATCACAGTAATTATTCATTAATCTGTGAGAATTGTGTCCTGTAATTTCAGCCTAAGCTATCTCATAGAATTCCTGACACTTGAAATAAATGGAGCACCAAATAAGAATATGTACTTTTACAGAGTACTAGTTTAAAAAAAACTAAATGAGAAAGGACGTAGGTCCCTCTTTTGGATCTAAAATAGTCTAAATTTGGAGGCTTTCTGGTCCTCACTGTGAGACAGGAGGTGAGTTTGCTGTGTGACAGAGTTCACACGGGTTCAGAGGTGCCTGGTGGTGCAAAAAGTGGTAGAAAAGGTCACAATGCTTCTACATCAAGTACCATCCAGTTTCCACTGTTGTGGGTACTGGAAAAATTTGGGTAGGCTGCCTTTCACTCATAAATAGATGTACTTATTCCACAGTGACCAGCTGCAAGCACCCTATGTAAGCAAACAAGGTTCTCAATGTTTGCCTCCTTCTCCTCTCATACTTCAGTTCCAGCTTTTCCTGCTCTATCCACCCACATTGCTTCTGGATCTCCTTATCTCAGAAAATCACCAGGACTTGATGATTCCCCTCACTCCATCAGTCTCCTGCATTTTCTGGCTGCTTTCTTCATGATACTTTGCAAGAGCCAGTTGGGGTATTGGGAACATGCAGGCTCCAGCACTGGAGTTGCATAGTCCTGGGAGCAGGGACTGCATAGCAGGGGAAAAAAATCTCCTTATTTTCATTAATAATAGTGGAGAACACTGCTCATTTTCTATCCTGATGACCAGTCCACCAACTCAAGGGCATAAACAATGCTCTATTGGGTCTTTTTGCCTAGGACCACATCTCCAGCAGCAGAAAACAGTGAATCCTTGGGGAGTGATAATAACAGAGCAAGGTGGGGGTACTGGCAACTACCTCTAGGATTTTCTTGCATATGAATCTTAGGGATCTCAAAACTTAATCGTGTATAGATGTTGTCACTTTTTTTTTTCCATGAACTTGTTTATATTTGTTACCTTTTCAGCTATGACAATTATATACTACATACCAGGTGAAAGAAATAAATACTCCTTTTGTTAAAATCTGTTGAGCTCAATTAGCAAACGTGTCTGTGTTCCTGTATTAGTAAAAAGAGTAAGCTATTCCTGTCCACTTTACCCATGCTGTTGTTGACTTGTCCAAATTCTGAATTCCTAGTCAGCCTGAGGCTGGGGAACTTCTGCGTTTAGTTGAGTCATAATGGCCATAAGAAGGAGAAAAGTAAAAATCTGTGAGCAAAGAGCTCTGGAGGGTTGTATTTGTTTCTCTTTCCTCCCACAATCCCTCTCTCTGCCAAAAGAGAGAGTCCTCCTCCACCAAGTGTGACTGCCACTGCCCAGCCATAAAGGAAAAACGGAACTAGGCAGTTTAAGATACCTTTACTCTAGCTAAGTCTAAAATGTCAAAAGAAAAATGCTTTACTGTTGCTCTAAATTTGTTTCTGTAATGTATTTGAATAATTAGAAACCACAGTACCAAATTTAAAAAAAGAAATTTCCAAATGGTAATTACTCATCTCTGGTTGGTCAAAACAGTTATTTTTCCCAAGAAAACCTGAAGTTTTCAAATTATATTTTCATTCTTATATATAGGAATTCAATTTGAATTTTTGTGCAATTTTTTACTATCTTTTCACTTCATAATTTCAACATTTGATTAAAAGTTTCACAGCTTTTTCCTATTTTAATGTTTTTCTTCATCACATTGTGATGCAATGTTTGTGGTATTGTGAAACAAAATCTAACTTGAGAGACATTACAATTTGTATTTACATCTAGGATTAGGGACAAATTGTTACGGGCAATTATTGCTGCATTATTGATTCAAAAATTTTAATCCCCTTTTCAGAGCTGAAAGAAATTCCTACATTTGTCAATGTATAAAAGTGTGCAAGTTAAGAAATGCTTTCTAATAAGAATATCAGACAGTGGGTAGGCTTTGGTACAGTAATGAGTCTTGGTTTTCTCAAGCAATTACTTTTATCTTTTGATATGTCTTCCCTTCTTTTGTTTTCTGCTACTTTAAAGTTACTGCATATCTTGTTTCTTTGCATCAGGAGTAATCTTTGCCTTCTCTACTGATTTGCCAACTACTTTTGAAGTAAATTTTCTTTGTGCTAAATATTATTTAGTATTACTCTGTCTTTAGGCAGCCTTAATTAGAAGTGCAAATTTGTTTTGCAGGCTACATCAAATGCAGAACTTCAAGACTCAAAACAGTTATTCTCAAGTGTAAAGTTTGGGATTTCTTTAGAAGACTTTATCTATTTAAGACTTTAGAATACTTATATATTTACAATACAATCCAACCAGGGAGCTTCAGCTGTCCTGCAATTCTATAAATACAAACATGCAATTGTCTCAGTGTGCACTAATGGACAAATTCTTCCTGACATTCTATTGAGTGTAAGGAACTCTGCAAGGCACTCACATCCATATGAAGGGTTATTTATGCTTTGCTTTGCTTTGCTGTGTACTATTGATAGCACAACTGGGCAGGATTTGATCTTAATGATATAAGAAATCACTGTCCCTCTCAAGTCAAGCACATTTCTAGGGGCAATATTTGCAGCAGCAGCACGGCTGGGCTGATTCCTCTCAGTGCTCACAGCTGGAGATACCTGCTGTGGGGCCCAGGACTCACCTAGGACTGACATATCTAGCTCAGTCTAGTATCTAGACCCCCACCCAGCTCAGTCTAGTATCTAAAACCCACTGTGGTCAAAGGTGAGAGAAAGAGAGATTCCCACATGCAAGGATCTGTCCATTTGTCTTCCACACCAGTTTTCAGTGAGGATAATTTCCAGGTTTGACCTGAGAACTGGTACCTGACACTCAGAGGCAGAAGTGAGTAGACACAACTCTGCAGTGGTTTTTAATAAAGCCACTGCTGCAGACAACACTGACATCATGTCCAAGTATTCATATTTAGCAATGGATCTCTTGGAGTCTGTGGTGCTGCCTCCTGCCCTTCTTTGCCTGAAAGACTGAGAACAGGGACTTGGAATAAACACAATCTACTTGTTTTAAGCATGTAAGAAAGACTTACATTCTTCTGAGATTTCAGGTAAAAATGCATCTTCCATACTGCTCCAGATACAGGGAAACGTTAACAAACCTACTTCATGAGTTTTAAGATAAAAACTGTGCCAAAAGCTGAGGAAAAGGTGGAAGAAACACACTTCAACTTTATTACCTAATGAAGTCACAAAAGGAAAAAACAAACCTTGATTTGTGGTGCTGGATTAATCTTGTCTGTCTTTGGGGTTGAAGATTGTTCAGGGTGCAGACCCTGGATTTAAGCCTCCCCACACAGGTGTCCAGAGGCTTGCTAGCAGCTAAGCTCATGCTGCAGTCAGCAGCTCAGCTGGGATCTCTTAAATGAATGGGATTGAAAGACTGCCACATATACTTGCCAAAAATAAACATTTATAGGCAGAGTTTTCAAGCCTGTGACTTTTTTTTCTATATTTATACCATTATTTTCAGTATTTCTTTCCAATTCATTTGCAGTTAAAGAAGGCAGCTTGAGCATCATCTGAAAATATTTGGCAGAGAGAATTAGATAAAGGGCTCTTTATCTTAGATTTTATACATCTTGGTGGTAGGTGGATGGGTGATCTGTGATTCTTTGCTGTTACAAAAGAAACAACATAAAGTGTGAAAAACAGAAAAATCAGCAGAAAAAGGAAACAATTTCTGAATCATTCTATTTTAACTGCACTTATTCAGTGCCTGTGATTTCTCTTTTCCTTTGACAATTAAGACATAAAGAGATCTCTATAATACATTCAATTTTGTTGCTAATTCCACAGAAGAAAGCTTTCTCCTTGGGAGATGAGTTCTTTATTATCAAAGACATGAAACAGTGTCTTAGCAGGAAGACATAGGTGGGCCATGAGCCCTATGCTACAGTATTTCCAATACAATATATATTATATTCAAATAACTAATATGATATTATAGTATATGATATTATAAATATAATTAATATAATTAATATAATATAATATAATATAATATAATATAATAAACATCTTTTGTGTTTACATTTTTATCATTATAACCCAACAATGACTGTGGTCAAGCATACATGTTTAATAAAAATTAGCAATAATTTTTGTAACCTGAGGCCTGAAATGACAGTCCAAATCAAGATACCTTTATTTGTTTTCCATGAGTCACAACATTTATGTGGGGTTTAATTTGTTCTTCTCTTTTTCAATTAAAAAGAGCTTCCATAAAGTAATCATTCACTAACATAGGCTGTAGGATGAAAGAAGAGGATATTCTGCCTGACTTACAATTTCCCTGTAGCAAGAAAAATAAAAAAGTTGTTTGCATTAGGAGTGACAGCAGATGAGATTCATTTAATCATGAGATAAATCTCTCAAACTAAATATAACCCCAAGACTCTCACTCTCTGAGGGAATGAAACACAGAAAGCCTTAGAGAATAAATGTAACTATTCTTTAAAATGGTCAACCTTTTAGCAAGAGACCTCAGGCATTTTTTTTGTGATTATCACACCAAATCTTTTGCTGAAATGCTCAGTTTGTTTCACCTCAAGGTCAGGTTTTAATTTCCCATGTTGTCTTGCAGCTGAAAGCAGCAGTAGGAGCAGCAGTGATGAGCACAGCTTGGAACACAGCCCCGTGGGGTCAAACAGGGAATCCTACTGCCACCTTCTAATTAACAGAGCCAGCATGATAAATGGATGTCTCAGTCCAGCACCTCCCATTAACAGCAAAGGGGAGCAGGATTTGAATGGTCCCATCCAGTTCCAACTTCCCATGCTGTGGGCTCACCTGCCTCAACACTGCTGGCATCAACAGCTGGCTGGAGGTGCTAAGGACCAATATTCCCATTACTCCTTCTCTGGACATTTGTATGGCACACTGGAGGGGGAAGGTGCCATTTGGGATATGAGACCCTTCACCACATAATGTAAAATGCACTGCTTTAAGTCCACCACTGTTTAAAGCCAAAACAAATGCTGTGGGTTGCAATTTCCTAATCAACCTCTGGAAGACTGCAACAAGTATATTCATATGCTGAAATGGTTTTTTTCATAAGATTTCTTTTCAAAATCTTACTCAATCCCTTAACTTCTCTGTCTGTGGCTGCTCAGTCATGATTCTGGTTCACCTGTCACACAGATGCCCTTGAGGCTATAACTGAGGAACAATTTTTTTGACCTAGAAAAAGCAAACCCAGACTAAAACAACTTTGACCTTCTATTCAGTGAATGTGCCTAGTAAAATCTTCAGTAAACCCCTTACTGGAACAAAATCAGGACATTAGCCATGTTACTTAGAGGGGAAAAAGAAATTGAAAGACAAATATGCCAAACAATGTTATCTAAGGGTCATATTCACAAACATTTCTCCATTTATGTTCTGCCTGAATTGCAAAGATCTGCTCCCACTGGCTAAACAACTCACCTTCTGTTAGTGGAAAAGTCTCTGCAATTTTAAAATCAATATTTCAAATATCATATATATTCTTAAAAGAATCTCAGTTCTCTGACTTTAAATGCAAGTACAGAGAAAAAAACATGCTTTTAAAGAAAAACGAGGAGACTTGACTGCCATTGGGATGAAGCAGAAGAGACTCTGCAGTAAAGTTGGAGAGTGTTGTGTGACACATGGTCCCTGCCACTCCAGGCGTGCAGGCTGGCAGCTGTCCCAGCCTGACACCAAAGTAAATGTGGGAGGTGCCTGTGGCAGGTCTGTCCTCCCATGCAAACACACACAGACAACTTTTTTGTGCCTTTAGACTGCAAGCCCTGCTTTCCCAGGTAAGGGCTCTGTTTTGCTATGGGGATCAGTGCAAGCAGCAAATTTCTGGCCGGCAGTGTGGCTGCAGGAGGCTGTGAGAGCACCTGTCTGTCCCTCTGCTGGGTAGCAGCAGGAATACAACCCCTTATCCTGTGTGATCTGCTCCTTCCCGGGGCCAACAGCATCCCTCCCCACTCCTACCGTGCCAAAGCCCCAGAGGAAAGCTGCTGTGGCTGCAGGTTGTGCTGATGTGGATTTTATTCATTTTAATATAGAAATTGAATAAACCCACTGCTGATAGAGGTCTCTGGGGTCCCCTACTAAATGACTCATATGGTCAGGCAGGCAACCATTTATCACTGCAGAAATACCATCATGGGGACCACCAGGCAAGATTACATCCAGGCACTGCTGTTTCTCTCCAAAATAGCTGCAGTTCAGTTTGGGGGTGAGGTGGCGTGCCCAGCATAATGACACTTCTGCTCAGATGTCCTTGACCCAGCCTCCACACCACATCTGCACAGGGGGCATTTCAAAAGAGATAACATTGCATTTGCAAAGCAGAACATGATCCCTTCCTATCTTGACTCATTTGATGACAGTCCTGCTATTGCTGGCACTGCTTTAAAAGCCCGTTGGTTTTCTCTGTGCAAAAGGGGAAAAAATTGAGAAAATAGTAATTAGTAATAGTAATAATTGTAGTGAAAATCTTTCCTGGCTTTTGGAGTATTTAAACACTAAATATTGCAATTACTTCAACTGAGTTTTATAATCACGATCAGTTTTAGTTAATTTGGCATAGCTTTCTAATTGCTCTTTTTCAACTTAATGTAATTTGGCAAATTCTGTTTCAAATGCATTTTAAATTTGATTTGGAATAAACAAGGTCAAAAGTCTCCTGATATTGCTAATGTTAAAAGAAGTAACTTTGAACTACATTTTATTTACAGAAATGATTTTTTTTTATGATGATTTACAGAAACCTTTTTTCAAGTTTATTTTTCCCTTTTTCCTTTGGAATATTTAAACCAAAACATTTTTTAAAAAATCCTAATATTGACCTTCAGTTCCCAGATAAATGGTCTTGCAGTGCACACAAGACTTTTAAACGTGTCTGCAACAAGCTTGAAAGCATTATGAATTTTCATAAAATCTTGGAAAATATAAAAATAAATGTTTCACTTTGGAATCCCACAAAATGGAAGCATACAGATAATTTCATTAAGTATTTTATTTTTCAACAGTTATTTATTGCAAATATTCTCTTCTTTGGTATTTCATTAAGTGTTGAGGAAAAAAAAAGCCTTTATCTAAAGTCAATTATTTTCTCTTGAAAAATGAACAGGAAAATAATTTAAAAAGAAAAATAACTCTTCTCTGCTTTCTCTGATGTCCTGCCCAAGGCACTGGAGAACTATTTTCTTTCTATCCCTGTCCAAAAGATTTAAATCTGAGAACTGAAAACTTTTGAGTCCTTTAAAAAGGCAGTGACTTTAAATCCACTTAGAGGAAAGGTTATAAGTTACATTCCCCCTCTTGTCTCCAGCTACAGAGGGGGAGTTAGAAGACCCCTCTTTATGCAGGGCAGACAGACACCAACAGTCCAGCAGTGGTCTTGTCTGGAGGAAAAGGAGGTATTTCTTCATGCCTCCTTCTTCTCCTGCCAGAGGGCTCAGGGGTGACCTGCCATGAGGAGCCACCATTTCCTGCTGTTTTGGAGCCCATGGAGGAGGCAGGTCTCTACTTTGTTACTTATGTTAACCACACAACATTATTTTTCCATTGACTTGAGATCATTTTGCCCATGCGGAAAGTCCAAGTCATTAACTGTGTGAAAAATGTGGGCTGGAGCATGTGTTTTTTTCCTTCTACAGATTCTCCAATCTGATACAGTGCCAAATATAATAAATTGCTGTTGACTTATTTATTCCAGAAGAATTGTGAATAATTTTCCCTTAAGGTCAGACAAAACAAACAAATTAAAACAAACATAGACAAAAGCTTCAAATCCAGCCTGTCTTTATTGATGGAGTGGTATAAATTGTTAGTGTGCCTATTTTTGATGCCAGAGATTCAGTTTCTAGTTTTAATGTATTTAATCCAAAGCCCAAGGGCAGCTTCATGAAATAAAACAGGGCTATTTCTGCAGAAATGTAGAGAGGTGCCTGCATTACAGAAAAATGGGAACAAAATCAAGTTCCTATAAACTTTTGGCTTATGCTGTGGTACTCGCACCAGTCTTCCCAACTAATTAGCATACAGGAATAATTCCATTTCAGAGGTTTGTTAAATTCATGTTTCACTGACTTCATGCTGTATGAGCTGTGCCTGTGTACTTGCTTAGCAAAGTGTTATACCAATGAGATTGAAGACCAAATGAAGATTCAATACACCCTTTATTTGATTTAAACTTTACCTTGAGGGTTCTAATTCAAAGATTTGTTAAGATTTGACAAAAAGACCCCAAAGCAAGCCTGGGCAGCAAGACTAGGACCAGCCTTACTGTCTTGTACAGTTGAGAAGGAGACAACATTTATGCTTAAATATTGTTTCTTGAAAATTGTCATTGAATGGCAAGATGAGAAGAACAAGCAGAAACTGGAATGGAGGAAGGAACACATGCAAGGAAGAGACTAAATTTGTCAGGGCAGGTGACATGATGGGCTGCTGAAGCAGCTGCCAGAGCAGCAGGCCTGAGGTGAGGTACACCTGGTGTCCGGTTCGGCTGTCTGTCTCTGCCCCGACACGCGTAGGGTGGTTCTGGGGCGGCCCGCGCTTCAAAGGACCAGTCTGGACTCTTCAGTTTCTTGGTCTTCAGATTGTTTATTATTTCTTATCTACAGAATTTTCTTTCTGCCCAACAGAGGTCTGGCCTGCAAGGCAGCCAAGGGCGCTCTGACCACCCACGGGGCGGTCATGTCTTTTTATACTAAAAACTACGTATGTCATATTTACCTTTATTTCCCAATACCTTTCACCCATATTAGCAAGTGCACCTTCACCATGAACCAATCCCCAAGTGCCAACATCACCACAGAAAATGGATGACAAGAAGTAGAAAGAAGAAGGACGAGACACGCCCTGATCCCTCCATCTTGTCTCCATAACCCCCCTGTACTAAAAACCCTAAAATCTATATTTCACCTGTAATTATATCTTTTTTGCACCCTTCAATCCCAAGTGACTCTCATGTCCTCAAACAGGTGTCGCCTCCTTAGAAGGATCGAAATCAAGCCACCAGGCGCTCCTGGCAACATTCCAGGATTTCCGAGCCCCCCAAGGGTTCTCTCGGTAACTCTGGACATCCGGAGTGATGTGCTGAGTTCCCACAACCTGGCTCCATGAAGTCTGTGTGGCATGCAGTGCTGGGCCCTTCGACACTTATGGCAGTAGCTGCCACCTGAGGCTGTGGTCCTTTCTCTGTAACCCAGGGCCAAGGACACTCTCCCACATCAGTGCCCACAGCAGCAACATTTGAAGGAACAGCAGGAAGATTGGTCAGACCCCAGTGACCTATTAATCCCAACCCGTAGTACCCAAACTGGCCCTAAATGAATCCCACAGTGAGCTATTGCTACTGCCAGGGGACAGTGGAGCAGTGCTGCAGGGCTCTCTTGGTGTACCTGCTCCTGAGGGGTGGGCAGAGGGAGCTGTACCACGAACCAGCACCCACACTTGCTGGTACACCACACAGGACTGCAGCCCTGGGAGGCCTGGAGGAAACTCATGGGACTACTTGCTAATCCTCTGCTCCATATCATGGGACTTGAAAGTAAAGCAAAACAGCCTACTCTACCCTTTCTCTAGATGATCTCTAACCAGACATCCAGCCCCACTCTGCTGTCAGTGTCCTTCTGTCTGTATGGCTTGTTCTGCAGCATAAAAGTCCCTGCAGATTTTGGCCCTGTGTCTCTGAACAAGGAGTTCATCAGCTGACAGCTGACGCAGATTTCTTTTACCGTAGGCAATTTTCCAGCCTCCACATTCTGGAGCACAGCTCTAAGGAAGAGACTGAAGTGAACAAACAGTCTGTTCTTCTCATGTGTTCCTTGGAAGACATGGGGTTGGAATCCCACCGATTAAGTCCAGTCTTGGCCTGTCAGTCTGATCAGCTGTAGGGTACCAGAGCACTGCTGGGACCACCCCACAGCAGGGAAGATACACAGCCAGGGAGCCATGGACCAGCATCCCTGTTTGTGGGGTACTTCTGGAGATGTGCCAGCAAAGTCATTAGTGTTATGTCTGTCCTGTGCAATGAAAGAAATGACCCAATCTTGTGTATATTTGGCATACAGCGTGTCAAGGACACATTTTTGCCAAGGACATTGTCTAACTATAGCACTTGATGGAAGCTGCTGACAAAGCTGTGTGATCTGAAGGCTGTGTTTCTTTCCTCACGATTCATTGCAAGGAAAACCCCATCCATTTAAGGAGGTCAGCTGGAACTGGGTCAGGACATCTGGCTGGGGTAAGTTTTTTGTGTCTCAGTTTATGCTTTGCATCTCCATTCTGTCTGTAATTGTGGACACTGGGTACACAGGATGCTTTCATACATGACCAATAATGTGTAAGGAAAAGCCACAAATTGTATCACTGAAAGTAATTTTAAAGCCTGATTGTGAATCCAAGCAAAAGTGATATTTTAGAACTTTTTGAAGCAGTGGTTCAGCTTCTGTCATTGCTCTGCTACAGAGCTGTGCAGATGTTTATAGTAGTCACAAAAAAGGAAACGAGGGCAGGCTGCACGAGAACATTTTAGAAGCCATTAATAAGACTTTATGTTGTTATTCTGAAGGGCATTTTCTGCTGCTCTCAGCACAACATTGTGACTGGCCTTCCTGAGATGGAAAAAATGAAATATTCTTTTTTCATCCTAAATAACTGCAGCCAGTGTAAGAACAAATCCCAGGGAGGACAAGATGATTTGCAGCTTCTGTACACGTGAGGAAACTCTAATGTTAGACCTACAAAAGGGCCCAAATGTCACCAAGCTTCAAAATGTCACCTGGCTTTGAAATAGGAGCAGCCAGTCTTTTTGCAGCAGCCCAGAAGAGAGAGAAAAATCTGACCTTGAGCTTGCTGAGCCATGGCTCTAATCCCTGCGTGGCAGCTGAAGCAGGGAAAGGGGCTTCTAGGCTTCTACCAGTCATGGATTAGAAGGAAGTGGAAGCTACAGCCTTTGACAGTGGCAGCCCACTCTCAAGGACTTGGCCCCAGGCTCAGGCAAGGGAGCAGTCACATCACTTTCTGCAGTCCCTTCTGGGTACAGCATTCCCCAGAGTGGCACATTTCAAACTGAAAGAAATAGTTTCTGCTTAGGGGACAGGGAGAACAAAAATTTAATTCCTTTTAGGAGAGAAAAATAAGATACTCTGTTTCCCCAGGAATTCTTGTATTGATGCATTTACTTTAATCCCATTTTGTCCAATTGGGACAAAAGTACTACACAATGATGTATTTTAGGAGGGACACTTACTTGAAAGATATTTTAAAGAGCCACCATACGATCCTTTAATTTTGGACTTTATGATTAAGACACAGCATTGCCACACAGAAGTGTCTGATACTGAACTGGCTGGAAACAGTGCTTCAGGTCATCCTGCAAGAGGTGGTGTTTCCCTGTCGAGGGTGGTATATCCTGGGCTGTGGGAACTGGTCCTCTATGAGCCACTGGAGTGCCTGAGGTGGGATAACCCATTTGCAGCTCCAGTGTATATCTCCTAGGATTTACCACACTGCACCATCAGAGAATGGCTGTATCTGTCAGGGGACTTACAGCTCTTTTAAGAAAAAGAGCTCTGAAAGTGCAGCTCCTATGAGACTGCATCACAACAGAGAAATTCATTAAATAGTGTTACATAGAATTGTAGAATCACAACTTGATATGTTTCAGATCAGTCAGACAATGCAAATAATCTCTACATGATTGCAAATAAAATATTTTTATTCTGGAAAGAAAAGAATAATTTGAATAAAACATTTTTTGACCTTTTTTGTGTTTTCTTATTCTCTCTACTTTTCACAGAACTGTATGTCTGTATGTATGTAAGCAACTTTGCAGCAGGAATCTACCTTGTGCACATCGTGGATTTCTCTTCTTAATGCAGGCAACCCTGCTAGTTCCTGAACTTTGCCCATCTGCTTGAGCCTAAGGGGCAGCAATATTAAATTAATCATAGTCTGACATTTCTTTGATAACTGACATTTGCACAAACAAGACCTACATGCACATGTGCACATTAGGAAATTAAAGTGTAAAGTAAATAAGATTATCCTTGCGTGTTTCTCCTCAAAAACATATTGCAAGTCATTATCTCTCCCTCTAATGACTGAAATTCTGTGTGCAAAACGGAGTAATTCAATTTACATATCTGAATGCATGCCATTTTCTTGCTGTTGCAGGGCCTGTAGTGAATGCCTCGTGAGTTAAATCATGTCATTGTCAGGAGCCGCGGAGCTGCGGGCGGATAACTCCTCCTGACACATCGCGTGAGAGAACAGACGCGCACCGGTGAGTTCTGCTCCTGATGTGCCTCCAGAGCACTCCTGGCGATTCTGGGGGAAGGCTTCTGCCACTGAGCAGCTCTCCTCTCCCTCCAAAGGCAAACCCTCCTCCCAGCTCGGTTTTGTATCTCTTTGCAGTCCCACACAGGCCAATAAGGTTTTTTCTTGGCTTTGATGGTGAGACCAAGATCAAGCCCACAAAAATTGGGTGAATTTCAACCGCTTGGCTAGAAGTTCGCAGGATGTTGAGAAGTCCTGTCCTTCTATCCATTGACAGCAGGTGTAAGGCTGTTGGGTTGGCAGCTACCTCAAACCTGCTATGTTCAGACAGATAATATGAGTTGAATGAAGAGTGTGAGGGACAGACACTTTGCAGTTGGTGCGGGTGTGACTGAGGATATCCACATGGGATGCCACAGAGGAGGAGCCCAGGCTGACATGCTAATTAATTTAAATACCAGAATCCACACCATGTCCAGGAATGCACTGGGAGAGCAACCAGAAAACCAGGCACTTCTCACTGTTTTTCTGCTCAGTGAGTTGATCATAAAGAGTTTATTCTTTTTCAACACATAATGATGCTGGGGAATAAAATTCCCCATATAATAATAATAATAATAATAATAATAATAATAATAATAATAATAGATAAATATTATCTATTATTATTATATGAGGAATAAAATGTGGGGCAAAAAGCATTAATTCAGGAAGCACTTAGTACACTGTGTCCTGACACAAACTCCAGCAGTCAAGAAAGAGGAGCAGATATTTTATTTTTTCAGCTCACACACACAGTTTTGAGATCAGAAAAGACTGTGTTGTCCAATGTCCATATCATTAGGCATCATAACAGGTGGGAATCGAGCACTTCAGAACTGAATTTTTCAGCCTGGCCTGTCAGTCCCCAAAGAATCCCTCACTGGAGGATTTTTCTATGGTTTCTTTCTGCATCAAGGAAAAAAGAATTTGTCTCTCTCTGCTGCAAGCTGCAATCCCTTCACTACCAACTGATAAATGGCCTGAGATTTTATTATGTTTTCTTCTTCTTTTGTTCCTATTATCTCTGCCACCTGTGATTTCTCTGCTCTTTGTAGAACCTTATTTCCTCCAAATTTAATTTCAGCTGAGGAAAGTATACACTTATCTTTTCATCACATGAGGCCATTAATCTCTTCTGGAATGGTAGTTCTTGCTGAACCACAAGCACACACGCAGGCCAGGCAGGCAATATGTGGAGAACACACCTGAAGAGAAAGACTCAGGGTTGTTGGTCAATGAGAAGTTGAACGCATCCCTGCAATGTGTGCTTGCAGCCTGGAAAGGCAACCATTGTCTGGGCTGCATCAAAAGAACTGTGACCAGCAGGCTGGGGATGGGATTCTCCTCCTTTTTCTTCACTCACTCTTGCGACAGCCCTGAGTCCAGCTCTGGGGTCATGACAACATAAGAAGGACACCATCATGCTGGAGCAGATCCAGAGGAGGCCCATGAAGATGGTCTCCACTAGAGCATCTCTCTTACAGGGACAGGCTGAGAGAGCTGGGGTTGCTCAGCCTGGAAAAGAGAAGGCTCTGGGGACACCTTTTAACAACTTCCAGTGCCCTGGGGTGTCCTGCAGGACTGCTGGAGAGGGACTTTTTACAAAGGCATGTAGTGATAGGACAATGGGTAATGGCTTTAAACTGAAAGTGGCAGATTTATATTAGATACTAGGGAGGAATTCCTTACTGTAACATTGGTGATGCACTGGAACAGATTGCCCAGAGAAGCTGTGGATGCCCCATCTTTAGAAGTGTTCAAGGCCAGCCTGTATGGTGCTTTGCCCAACCTGATCCAGTGGAAGGGATCCCTGCCCATGGTGGAGGAGTGGGAACTAAATGACCATTATGGTCCCTTCCAACCCAAACATTCCATGATTCTGTAAGACCTGCTGTGATTTGAGAGACTCACCAGAATTTCATGCTAGCATTCCTCTCTCTGTCATCAGAGGGAGCTGTAGATGCTGAGAAGGTGGTTCTGGATTGGTGCTTGTCATATATGACAGTATTCAGGGAAAGGGTAAACATCCAGGGGCCATTGGGAGTGTAACAATTCAGCACAGGTGTCCATGAAGGGTTTTCAGGAGATCAGGAGATGTAGGGTACCACAGCAATCCTGTCTTAAGCCCCACAGCAACCAAGTGCTTATGTTTCAATGTCTATCCCATGTCTTTCAGGACACGCCATGTAGCAGAGTCTAAGACACCCCTTCTTTGTAGGGAAAGGTAAATAATGAGATACTTTGACTATCAGCATTTTACTTCTCCCATCACCTCTCTGCTCCCACCAGAGGAAGCTCCCACCATGGGGCAGCACTGCAAATGTCAGGAAGCAGCTGAAGCACACCTGGATTTGAAGTTCCTTTTTTCAGGGGAACATACATCTGATCCTGTCAGAAAACTGGAGAACTCCTTAAAAGGTACCTGTCACCTCTGGACCAGCTTTTGAAAACTCATGTTCTTGGACCAAACAAAAATGTGTTAGAGTTTACAAATGTGATGCTGGGCTAAAATGACATTTTTTCCATTATAAAAGTTCTCTTCACTATTTAAATGAATGAAAGAAAAGGAAAATCTCATCGTGTTAAGCCTACACATTTAGTAGTGCTCTCATTTCTTTTCCCTGTTTTTTGAGGTGATGATTAATTTGTGAATTCTGAATATCCTTCTGGGCAAGGAAAATGAGAACTTTGCTGCAGTAGGTGTAAAAAAAATCAAAAATGATCATAAAGAAAGCTGTGAGTGGATGGATGATGTTGTGAGTGACTGACAACTCTCTTCATGTTACATGATTACAGCCCTTGCAAATGGCCTTGCCAAAATTGTGAGATTCTCAGGTTTCCAGCAGCATGTTCAGACATGGTATCTCCACTAATGAGGACAACAGAGCTGTCTCTGCTTAATGTTATAAGGAGGCAGATCAGCTGAGACACCTTAGCATTATTTGATATGCTTTTAGATACCCTTGCAATCATTCCTTGACAGCTCCTCACAGTGGGAACAGGATTAGCTTCTGCAGCCCTGCTCAGTAACATCAGATGCTCTGTTCTTTCTGGCATTTGAGATATGCAAACACCTGATGGTTTTACTGACCAGTGTCCATAAAATATTCATTATTATTAGATTTGTGGCTTACTTGTCACTTGGACTGGCATTTATTGAATTTTGTCTTTATTTTCACCATGAAATTTTAATTTACTGATCTTAATCTGTAAGTCCAGGTATACTGCTTCATATTTTTAAACAAACAAGCCTAGTATGGTGGAAAAGCTGTATTTTTCCCTCTTGTCTTATATTCACAAATATTGTATTGAGGCTTTACTCATAGCTAAATCTCCTGTCTTTCCTTCAGATAAAAACCATTGCGTTTCCTGGCTGTACAAAGTGAATAATATGCTCTTGCTTGAAAAGAAATTTGGATTCTCCACACCAGAAGTGGATTACTCCAAAAGCAGGAAAACTTTCAGCAGATGTTATGTTTCTTTTGAACAGAGAACAGGAAGAAAGTGAGCATTGACATCACAAGGTGCAACAAGCATTGCAGATTCAGAATTTTCCTCTAGCAAACTGAGATTGCCTTTGCTTCTGCCATGCTGGAAGCAGCTCTTAACTGTGGAAACTCTGACAGCTCTCTGCATGGTACAGGAGGTTAATGCAAAGCCAAGTACAAAACAAAATCATATTTTTATTCATCAGCCTAGTCTTACAAAAGTGATCCTAATGCTTACCTCTGGGAAAGAATAGACCCATTACAAAATCAAGACAGAGAACTTCCCATAAACAGAAAGCCTTGATTCTCTCAGATCTTTTCATTTTACCACTTCTTTCCCTATTATGCTCATTAAACATTAAGGGAAAAAAATTAAGAATCTAATAAATAGGAGTCTCTCTTTTAGCTGGCCATCTGGTTCAGGTGGATAATTATCTTCTGACATCTGTTCAGTGATATGCACTATACAGCAGTACTTAGATTTGTGATCTTAAGCCATTTTCTACTGGACACAAATATATCTACAGCTGCAATAACATTCTAAGGGTCTGCAAGGTCACTTCTGGGAAGCACCCAGCACATTCAAATTCTAATAATGCTAAATGTTAACCAAATTTGTTTACTGGCAGTTAAGCTTGTCAAAAGATGTGCACCCTCCACCTCCAGCCTTGAAAGACACAGTGAGGATGTTAAAGGGAAGGATTTCTGCCTTCATATCTGCCTTTATATTTGTATTTTCTGCAACACTATCATTGCCCTGCCAGGAGTCTGTAAGGCTCTCATTGTTTTTCCCAAGGAGGATGGCAAAAAAAATGTGCAAAAGCATGTTAGCATCTGCTCAATTTTCCCAGCCTAAAAGAATCAAACATGCATCAATTGTAAAATTGCAACCCTGACCCCCATATGGTCTCCTGTTAACTCACCAACTCCTGTCACTGCCAGGGGTTTGCTCCATTTGAAAAGGCTCTTTCTCTGTCATGAGTTCTGTGATTAAATGCTCTCTGCTGAAAATGCCAGGTTATTGAGTGGGAAAGTGTGAACAGGAGAGGTTCTTCCTATGACAAATAAAGCCATTTCCCAACATCTAGGAAAAGAAGTTTCAGGATGTTTTGCTTTAATAGTTTCTAATTTTTCTTCTAGTCCAAACCAGCTTTCAAAGTGCAGATAGTCCATGCTAAGCAGAGAAGAAGATGATCAAAGGTAGGAATGAAAACTTAGACTCTGAATGTACTGATCTACAACTGATTTTAGATACCCATTTAATTCCATTTTACAGCAATGCTATAATGCAGCTACCTGAGCAATTTCTGCTCAGCAAATTTGCATAGAGTTTCTGAGGTAATATGGTCTCTGCCTTGGCCCTGTTCCCTGTGAAAATTTCCCATAAATCCTCTGTAAGACTGTGCTTGGTGACAAGCACAGACTTCCCTTTTGACCAGCCCTGTCAGCACACCTGGGATCACTTTGCCCTTGAAAGCACAGAAAATGTCACCACCTTTTCCTTAGGTGTTGGCTCAAAACTTGCTGCAGGGTTGACAGTGACAAAGTCTTGCTGTGTATGGAGCTCTAAGCCAAAATACAGCACTTCACAGCTTGTCTGATCAGACTTTAATCCAGGAGCAGCCAGCATAATATTGTGGATGCTTTATTATAAATCTCTCCCCCATCTCACATGAAAGCCAGTAATTGTATCCTGGGCACTTGGGAGCAGAGCACACTGCACAGAGGAGCCACAGGAAAATGCTGAGGATATGGATGCATCCCTGTCTCTCTCTCCCTGACTGTGGGTGACAGACACTGTACCACAGTGGCTGGAGCTGACAGGCACCTCTGGTTCATCCCTATCTCCAGCAGGGTCCACTAGACCTGGTTGCCCAGGACCATATCCAGGTGGATTTTGAGTATGTCCAAGGACAGAGACCACACAACCTCTCCAGACAACCTGTGCTGGTGCCTGGTCAACTTCACAGAAACACTATTTTTAATTTTGTTTCAGTTTTGTGCACATTGGCCCCAGTCACATCGCTGTGTACCACTGAAAGGATCCTGGCTCGCTCTTCTCACTTCCCCATCAGGTGTTTATACACATTGGAAAGATCCCCCTGAGTTAGACCCAGCCATCTCTGCCCCATCCTTTACAGGCTCTGATCAACCTTTTTTGATGCTTTGCCCTCTGCCAAATCCTCCAAGAGATGAGTGTTGCTGCTGGACTTGGGCACTTACAGAGGAATGACATCCACTCCATGTTTAACTATTTCATGTTGTACACAGCATCTCCTGAGGTCATATTCATGACCTGGATGAAAGATCAGTGGGGATTTTTAGTCACCCTTCTCTTACTGTAATGCTCTAAGGCAACTCATCTTCATCACACTTAGCAGGGTCTTATATATTAATAGGAAAAAGAAAGATTTGCACGTAAAACCTGATACTCCCTTTGTTGTCTTATTAGATACATCCTATTTTCAATTGTTCTGAAATAATGGTTTCAATTTTTTTTTAACTAAAATTGAAAAGAAAAATCAAGTTGAGGTTTGTGTAGAGATCAGGTTGATGTTTCTAGAGACAAAAGCTAAAAGAACTGACTAAGAACAATACTATTTTTATTTTGGCTATGATGTGACTCATATATTGATAGAATCATAGAAAGGCTTGGGTTGGAAAGGATCTTAAAGATCATGTTGTTCCAAACTCCTGGCCATGGGCAGAGACATATTTCACCAGACCAGGATGCTCAGAGCCCTCTCCAACTGTGCAATGAATACTCCCAGGGGTGGGGCATCCACAGATTCTCTGAGCAGCCCACTGTCTCCTACTCAGTGTGCAACAGATATTAAAATAAGTTTCAGAATTTACTTTCTTCTCAACTTTCCTCACCTTCCAATGTACTAATTTCCTCACCAATAGATTCCCCTTGAGGGAGAAGGAGGGAGAAGAAAAACAATTTTTAAGAAGATCTGTGCATAGTCATTAGGATCCAAGGTTCCTGTAAACCCACTAAAACTTAGGAACAACATTACATATAGCACCACAAAACATTGTTTATTGAAAGGAAATTCAAGGCTTTTGCAGAAGAGTTTTGGCACAACCCCTTCCGAGAACTGTCTATGAAACAGCTCTTCCTCCTTTTCTTCTTGACAATTTTGTAATGTGTATTTCATGGACAGAAACTCTGTTTGTCTTTAACAATCTCAAGGGATTTATATAAATCCAGCATCTCTTCCTTCTTTAAGGTTTATGGAAATCCAATTATTTTCCCCCACAGAATAAAATCTATCACACTAAGTCAGTGTAATACTTCACTTTGTGTACTGTGGCAGTTCATTTGTCAGAGCTGTGAAATATTGCATTTTAAGGACAGCAATCAAGCTCTCTGCATGTCATTTCTGTTGACATTCTGCCCAAGGTCCATTTAAGCTTAGAACTTGACTTAGCAGTCTAGCAATATTATAGTACAACACTTAGCACAAATTACTTATTTGAAAGCAGAAAAACTACATTAGTGCAACATGCAGGTGTCTCAATTATACTCCAGCATATGTGCTTTAACTTTTAGTGCAGAACTTTTCTAATCCAGTTATCCTTGTAAATTTATTCATAACAGAATCTACAGTTAATTATTTGCTAAGGTAACTGTGGCCCATTTTTACCATGTTATCACATGTATCTATTGCATTTTCAAATCAAGCCCATGAGGATTTAATTTCAAATCAGGCTGTATACAATTAAAAAAAATCAATGTTATTTTGTGTTATATGCAATAAAACCAGTTCTTTTTTTTTTCTTTTTTTTTCCTTCTTGTAAATCCCAGGGATTTTTGCACTGATTTCCTTATTGTAGATTGAGAAGGTGTAGGTCATTTTCAAATGGCTAAACATAAACATGTATATTTTCATCGCATTAACAACCTCCTGTCTGAGCCTGGTTAAATGAGGCATTTGCCAATCATGAGATGCTTCTCTTCTAGCCCAATTTAATTGGAGGCAACTGCTCCAGCTGGACTGGCTGTCTTACACAGAAGATGATGACATTGTTAGCAGGGTACAGGTTCTTCTAACCATCTGTCTCTAATGGCAAGATGCTGGACTATCTTCAGCATTTTCCTGTTGACTGGGATTTTCAAAGGTGATGAAGAAGATAAAATTTCTGTTCCTGTTTCTTTGGATCTGCTGATCAAACACACTTGGGCTTCTCAGGTAATTCTAGCTTTCTTGCAACTCTGCTTAATGACCTAACTATTCTCAATCTATGAAGACTGATTGGTACTACATTTCCGTAGAGGCATGCAAAAAGAAAAACTGTGGAAGCCAATGTTGTTCTTCTGTCATTCATACAGCAATTGTATCTCTCAGCTCAGACCATTGGATACCGAACTCCTGCTTTCCGTCTCCAGTGCGTGTGCAGCTCTGTTTGCCTGGGACCTTTGTGCAAACCTAACAACAGCCTCAGAGTGTCAGCTCTCACAGCTTCAAAATCTGTGAGAGCAAAAACTTTAATTCTGAACTGTAGGTCAGAAATCAAAATAATAGGAGATTAATCTAAAAATAGAATTTAAACTACTGGATAACACTGGGCAGTAATCTTCTACTGTCTTTCTTTTTTCTGCCCATTTTTCATACATTTCACAATTTGGACAGTCAATATGCGTTTCTTGCAAAGAAATTATAGCCCCAGCTTTTGTGATGCTGTTTGACTTCCCCATTTGTTGCTCTCTTCACACTCATGTTCCAAAGGACACCTCCTTGCCCCAGCTTCCAGCATTCCTGCAGATGTCCTCCACTCCTTTTCCATGCTGGCAATGAATTTCCTACTCTGCACATGATGGCTGGAGTGAGGTCTCTTCCCACAGCCTCAGAAAAGCATTCCACTGGGCTGCACATGTTTCTGCTATCTGTTGCACTGAAGACTTTAGCCATGCCAGTGCCACTGAGGGGACATTGCAAGTGACTGCAATAAATGCTCTGAGGCTGATGCTCCTTCTCCTGAGAGAAGTGCTCCCCTAACATCAGGCTGCCTTTTCAGCCATGCCTGAGCACTGGCAACCCTTTGCGAGAATTAATGTGAGTTCCTTATGATCTCCTGTTCATAAATTTCATATCCCTTAGACACAGCCCTCACAGTTATCTGTAACCAGAAGAACAGCTCAGCTTTCTTTCAAAGTAAAAGCTTACCACAGCCATGTTAAGAGCAGGAGATTCCCCATTTCTTTCAGCCTATTCCCCAGCCACTTCAAAATGGCCCTTCTGCAGCCAGAGGGAGCTGTAGACGGGGTCTTCATTGCTCCTACAGAAGGCATCATCCATCAGACCCACTTGCTGGGGGTGAGTGCCCTGGCAAAAAAGAAAGGCTGGGAAATGGGGGATTATTACCCCTTAATACCACAATCATGAATCTTGGAAGAATGTACTATTTGCCAGTTTCTTTTGGAAAAAGATAACTCACCCACTGGGATTTTTATTAGCACATTTAAAGCCTTGGCTCCTTCTCTGGACATAGAGAGGTGGATGTGATTAATGTGTTTTCGGCTGTTGTGTGTTTCTTTCTCTTCTTAGGTGTCTCCAAGAACATTGGAATTAAGCATTAGAAATCGGTAAAATGCAAAACTTCAAAAGATGTATACACCTCCAGTTTCCCTGAAGACTCCAGATGAAGTAAGGAAGAGCTCAAGGGGGCAGCTGAGACTCAACCTCTAACATGAGATGCAGTATTAATGTTACATTGCTAATGGACTAATTCTGTGTATAGACTATCCAAGAATTTATATTCTGTCTTTTCTCCCAGAGAAACACTTTACAGTGAAAAAGACAATATATGAATATATGAAATGAAATAAATAGAAGTCTAAGTGATAGGTCTGTAAAACAGAGCTGTGTAGAAGCAGCAGCACTAGTATTGAAGACAGTAGCAGGGAGTGAGAAACATAGAGGGGGAAAGAGATCTGTGGAGTTGGGGTGAGGATGTGTATGGCATAAATAATGTGTGCATCAGCAAAGGAGTGGCTTCACAAGGAAAGAGTGGGGAGCAATGGAGACTGAGGCTGACCAGGAGAGAACTGGTGGATGGGCAGTTTGGGTCAGAAGATGTGGGAGAGGGTGCCTCAAGGTGGGTAACAATGGGAAGCTGACAGGGACATGGGCAGATGACACAGGGAGGCATGCAGGATGAGCTGAGCAAAGGCAAGCAGCTTTCTGTGGGCTGGTGTTGACACAGAAGCTTCTCCCTAGGACAATGGTTATTTGGCACTTACTGACAGCCTTCTAGCAGAATTAGACTTGTGACCCTCTCCTTCCTTTATATGCTTTTTCTCCTAGTAGCTTTTCATGTGAGAGAATAAGATAACAACTAAAAAAACTTGTTATTAACACCAGTGCAGAACCCTGACTTCTGGCCCCCAGAGAATGTTTCATTCTTATAAATGAGACAATAGTCTATTTTTTTACATATGAAACACCAAAAGCGATGATATGGAAAAGTGTAAAACAAAAAAGAAAGGACAAAAGGAACAAGAACACAAAAGCATCTAGAAGACCCCAGAGAGGGAGCAGGTCACTTGGGAGGTTCAAGGGAAAATGTGATCTCTCCCTGAAGGCAGGTGAGGGTGCAGGGATGGACAGGAACAAAAATAGACCTCTAGTTCTGAATAGCCCAGGGTCTAATTTGTCCAACAGTCTACACCTAAGTGGAGAAGCCAGAATTGTTTTGCACAGTGATTTTGAACATCTGTAGTAATTTGGAAAATATTGTACTCTTAGAAGAATAAATTTAATGTTGTTAAAATCTACTCAAATGACATTCACAAATGACATTCCTATAGAAATAAGTTTTCTAACAAAGGCCATTTTACAGGCAGTGGGCATTTGAGGTTCCTAGTGGCTAAAAAGTATTGGACTTCAGTCCACATGATTCTGAACCTTTGAGAACACTTTGAGAAACTGGGGACTGGGAGAGGGAGAACTGAAGACTTGTGTTCCTTGCAAAGCTGCATAACTGCTTTCCATTGCATTTTCAGAGATTCTGGTATCAATTCCTGCAGCTGGCAGATGTGTGAGATATCTGAGAGCTGAAAGCAGTGCATAAGCATCAGCTCAATCACAGCCATCACAAAGACTTAGTAGGGGCCATTGTGTCTCAGTAAAAGCTGAAAGCAAAAGAAGTTGGTATCACAGCAGAAATAAATGGTGAAAGGATAAAATGCTAAACTTACCTGTAGAAGCAGTTACTAAAATGTTGTGTGCTGGGTTTTTTATAAATCATTGCGCTATTTTCTTTCTAAACAAGAGAAACTTAAGGGCTTGATAATTTTTCAAAGGTATTGACGTTGCAGGTGTGAGCACAATTTCTATCTCTGTGTGTATGTTTTTAACAAAAGCAAATATCACTGTTTTTGAAAGGAAATACATTGCAATCAGACCATAGCAGCATTTTTAAATCCTGTGCAATGAGCTGAAACAATGAACATGTGATTGTAAAAGTCAATCCATTTGTATCTTTATCCCACCTAGAACAATTTCTTCTGAAAGGCAAAAAAATAATAAAGTATTTTAAAACTGTATCGGTTTAGTGTAATGTGGAAAATGATGTTTTGGAGCAATTTATTAATTAATTTTTTTTTGAGGCAGAGAATATTTCGTTTATGTACAGCACTAAACAACTGATTTCCATGTGACTATCCCAGAGTGTTCTTTCCAGTCCTGATTAATGTTTTCTGGGTATTCACCTTTGAAAGAGACATGAAAAAATCCTGAATTGTAACATTTGTATTTAACATTATGTCTGATCTCTGTGTATGTTAGATGTAAATTTTTATTTTTTTTTTAAAGAGAAGGAACAAGGCTAATGGACACCTTTTTTTCAGAAACAGAGTTCACTGCTTGTCCTAGTCAGTCTTGTCAGAATCACAGGCTAATTGGGCTGGAAAGGACCTTCAAAAGCCACCTAGTCCACCCTCCCCTGCCATGGCAGATACCTAACTAAAACATGCTGTAAGGCAGAGTCTGCTGCCAGGGGAGGATCTCAGGTTTTTTGTTGGTTCAGTTTAGGTTTGAGTGGGAGGAATTGAGAATAGATGAGAATTTCTTACAAGTGGAAGATGATTTCCACTAAAATAACTTTTAAAATTCATTAGTCTAAGGAATTGGCAGAGAAAAAGCAGCAGAATTAGTTATGGAGTGAAAAAAGCAAACTAAGAAAGTAGGAAACTAGTGGGAAGAATTTCTAGACAAAGTCAACTGATTTAAATACAGAGATGTGCCAAAGACTGACAAATACTAAAGGAGATTATGGGAAAAGCAAAGAGGCAAGCTGGACCACTGCAAAGGAAAAAAATAAGATAATTAGACCAATAGAATTACCCTAGGAGTTGTTTTGGGAGTTGAAAATCAAACAGATATTCTGAAAAATATGGAAGAAAAGAGCAGTCTTTAAATCAGAGGATAAGGTTAAAAGTGAGGTGAAGACTACAGCAAAATTAGGGGAACCAAGAGAGAGATGTGCTAACTGTATTAAGAGCAAGCCTAGATCTACCACTTCAAAAGAGACAAAGCAAATTAATTTATGCAAGAATGCAGAGATATGGTGTGCTTTCTTGGCATAAAAAGAGTTAACTCCAATCATTGAATTACTAGCTTTCATTTGTGGTGGTGATAGAGGAATAGGAAAGAAAAGAAAGAGAGATGTATGCAAACCATCTGATGAAGAGGACTGCAAGAGTGAAACAACTGACTTACCTTTAAAAAGCAGAAAAAATTGAACCCACGATATCACATATCCATCAGTTCACCTTCGATCCACAGAAAGCATGGATCTAGAGGATAAGATGGAATAAAACCAGCCAGCACAGTCCTGTAAATAATGCATCCCACTGAACCAGCCTACTTCTTTGCTTTGGCAGAGTAGCCAGCCTTGTGACTTTAGAGGGTTGTTATGATTCATTCTGGTTTTAGTGAGGTTGTTATAACTGCAGTAGACAAATATCCTGCAGATGCAATCATTAAAAGTGGGTGTATGGCAATGTGATGAAGTCCTCTTCACAAGAATTCATCAAAGATTCTCTGTCACTCTGCAAGGGCATTGAAGTGTAGTTGTTCAGGGGTCAGAGTTATTAGCAGTTTCAAAATTGTGTTTAATAGCTGAGATGATGGAACAGAGCATGTGAATACCAGGTTTGAGAATGACACCAACCTGAGTGAAGAGAAACAGCAAGAAAGAACAGGAATGTAAAGTGGCTCCCAGTGAGATGAAATTCAATAAAGTCAAGTACAAAATGCTAAATTTATGCAGAAGGCTCCCATGTATAATGGGACGTATCTGGCTGAGTGTCAGCACCGCAGGAAGGACCCACATGGAGTTATGGGATAAAATTATGAAAAAAAAAGAGAAATTTTATTCAGGAATATATTTTTAAAAATTAGCAAGATGGGATCACATTTATAACTGTAGAATTCTAAAGTGGAGGTCACTGACTTCTTGGAGTCATACATAGTACATGACATCTGAAGGGCGTTACTTAGTTGAATGATAGGGAAATGAGGAAGTCAGAAGTGAGCTCCAAAAATGTGAAGTGGTTTATACAAGTAATTTATGTGGGAAAGAAAAATGTAATATTTTTTTCTGGAAAATGGGAATATGAGCAGACTGATCTTTGAGAAAACAGGATACAATGATTTATAAGCTACTGAAAAGGTAAAGCTATGCTCACTGTTCTCCTTTCCAGCACAACAGAAATCTGCTCACTGTTCAGGAAGATAATTTAGGATAAGTATTGGGAAAAACCTTCAAGCAGGATGGTGAGGAATTGGGCACAACTTGACTGGAAATGCTACAGAAAGTCCTGCTCTATAGATTTCTAAGAATGTGTTAGTTAAAATATGTGCCCAAGGCTGGCAAATGTAAATTCAATCCTGCCTCAAAGCAGAGGTACCCAGGAGTGTACCCAGGAGTCTTCTACTGACAGACTTTTCTATAGTTGCCCTCCCTTTCTGGTGCTTTCATCAGGTTCCCCTTCCAAACAATCTGCCATGTGTCTCTATTCCTACTATCTTTCTCAAGCTTCCCACTTCACTGCCTCCCTTTGCTCCAGGAAACCAAGAAAGAAATTGGTCCCTGTCAATCAGAAAAAGGGGGAGGTGCACGCTGGCACCCCAGGTCTTGGACATCTTTAGATGCGTGCTGTTATCCCCACCACCTCAGGCCTCCAAAGGGTGCAGGGTCCCTCCATGTAACAGTTGAATTGACACAAATGCATGAATATTTATGTACATTCAATACCTCAGCTCATCTTTATTTTTTTTTTTCAAAGACACTGGAAGGTGCACTAATGATGCAGGTGGCAGGGGAACTATAAACAACAGGTGTCAGTGGGAAGAGGAGGTGCCTTTGCCATTCACCCTCCCTGAGGCCGCACAAGCTCAGAGCCTCCTGCACCTGCAGGCAGGATGCTCTCTGACAGAACAAAAGGCAGTGGAGCTAGAAAGAATGGTGAAGCCTGAAACTTGTGCTGAAATTATGGCCCCAGTACAAAAGTTTCAAGTGCCAGGTAACTTGAAGCAACTTTTTCTGCAGTCAGTGAGTTGGGGTTTTTTTCTCAAAATAAATAAATAACTGCAAAAACATATATCCTTGGATGCTCTAAGGACTAGCTGAAAACACAGTTTAATGTAGTTTTTAATATCATTACTTTATTTTCTTCTGCTATTTATCTCACAGTAACAAAATTTAGGGGAAGACAGCCCATAAGTATTTTTTACAATTACCCTGTTAGTGTAGTGTCTCAGATCTTTGCACTAGAATATCTGTGCATGTGCACATCCATCCCTTCAAGAAAATATTTATCTTGTGCTGAAAAGAATAGTTCTAAAAAACGAATAGTTCTAAAAAACAAAATGTTTTAATGCAGTGATATGGTTTTGCTGTGATTGTGTATGTCCTTTTGTGGTGTTTTTTTAAGAACAATTCAAACATCTATTGTCCCAGAAATAAAATCATGGCCTTAACCATTGCTATAAGCCTAATTCAGCCACTATACTCAGTATGTCCACAGAAGACATATTTATGCTTTCCCTTGCACAGTGCTGAGCAGGATCTACCTCTGTTTGCCTTATGTTCAGTCATTTAGTCTTTCAAAAAAGTCTGCCTGTGCTAAACCACACGCTAAACCATCTTGTGTGTATTACATCATAACTATATTTCCCATCAGAAAACCCATAAAGTGCTTTCAAAACGTTGTCACTGGATGTAGTTGGCATTAATGGGACAGGAAGGAAGCAGAGTAAAGGCAGTGTGGTTGTGCACTGCAGTGCTATATTTCTTGGTTTTCCAATATTCTGAGTGTTGCTGAGCTCAGTATTCTGGAAGGACAAGAGTTATCTTACTGACTAACTCAGAAAGGATTTATGAAAAAAAATTGCCTCTTAAATGGCAGAAATTAAGTAGCATAGATCCAGAATGAATGCTTGGAGGGTGTGCACACTGTGATGCACTGCAGCACTTGGTGGCATGGCTGAGCCATTTTGCTCTGTTTGTCAGTAATGTGTGGGGCTCATCTGCAATTGGCTTTACATTATATAGGTTTTACCTGCAGACAGATATGCTGATGTCAGATCAGCTGATGGCACGAGTGGCACAGTTGACACGCCTGAAGGATGGGACACCATCCAGAGGGATCTGGACAAGCTGGAGAAATGGGTCCATGTGAATCTCCTGAGGTTTAGTAAGAGTGTGTGAAACTTTGCACCTGGGCCAGGGAATCCCCAGTATCAACACGGGCTGGGGGGTGAGCAGAGTGAGAGCAGCCCTGCCCAGAAGGACTTGAGAGTGCTGGAGGATGAGAGGCTGGGTATGACCCAGCCATGGGCACTCACAGCCCAGAAAGCCAAATGTGTCCTGAGCTGCATCCAAAGCAGTAGGGCCAGCTGGGCAAGGAAGGGGATTCTGCCTCTCTACTCTGCCCTCACGAAACCTCACCTAAAGTCGTGCATCCAGCCCTGGGGTACCCAGTACAAGAAGGACATGCCTCTGTTGGACCGAGTCCAGAGGAGGCTACCAAGCTGATCAGAGGGATGGAGCCCCTCTCCTATGAAGGAGAAGTTCACATGGGAAGCAGATCTCAGAAAATACCTGTTCTGTTGACGACTGAAAATAAAGTCTGTCTTCCCCAGAGTTCAGAGGAATGTTAGCCAAGCAACTGGTAGCACCCATGAAATGCAGGACTCCCACCCAACATTTTGGCAGAAGTCTTAAGGGTCAGAGGTGTGTTCTCCAGAGAGAGAGGAGTTCTGGATGAATTGAATTCCCCTTCTCTGAACCTCTGTTTCTAGAGTGCTCATTTTATATGGACATTTGTGCTGTCAATTTTAACACACTGAAACATTTGTAGAGCTAGTTTTAAGCTCAGGCACATAAGCTGCCCTGCCAGAAACTTGATGTGAGATGGGATAGTATTTGACAGCAGAAGGGCTGAATTCCCAAAATCCTCAGCCAAGGCTCCTGTAGCATCATTAGGCATGTGCACCTTTTGCAAGGAGGGTGCCTGTAAGCATTATTGGTTTGTGTTGGTGTCTGCAGCTCTGACAAAAATTGGAGCCAAATATCCAGTTTTCCAGTGGATTTTGTACAATATAGGGCAATGCTCAGCACAGTGAACAGCTTTTTCAAAAGCTGGTACTAAGAGCTCTCTCAGGGTCCCAGCTTTAGCCATGAGGAGTGCTCATGCAAAAATGGATGTTACAGCGATCTCCAAAATCCCATTTCCTTCCACTTCTATAAATGGAAGCTTCTTTCCCTTGTAACAATACCTAAAAAATCCCCCAAACATGAGCATTTAGAAATAGTATGCACAAAAGAAAAAGTTTAAGTGGTGTAGAAAACACCAAAGCTCTCAAGCTTTACTTCAGAGTTACAAAACTACAGGGTCTTCTCAACCCCTGCCTTCTATCAAAGCTAGGCTTCACCTGGTTTAGCAGGAGGAAACTGCAACAAAATTTATCCTGTGAATTACAAGTGGAGAATGCTTGTATTGGAAGCCCAAAACACATTAACCAAACCAAACAAAACAAACAGATTAAAAAAATTAACAATTAAATCCCTTAAGAAAATGTTCTTATCTCAGCAACAACAAATTTGTACCAAATTCATGGAACCTGTTCAGAAGGCTCTATATTTTTGTCCTTTTTTTGGGAGAGGTGATAAAAATTATCTTTTTTTAAATTCTAGTATTGGAAAAGAAAGCAAAAATAAGAAACAAAGATGATTAACCACCGGACTTTCATAATGTTACAGTCTGTGTAAACACATAACTGTTGCAGTCCTGTCCACTCCAACCATCTCTGAACTTCCAGTGGACACTCTGGCCTTCCAGCCCCTCACGCCCACTCCCCCTCTGTGCCTCCTTACTGTGGTTCAGGCTTTCGGTCTCTGCATTTATCAGTCCTCCCAGACATTAGCTACATGAAGAGACACTTTTCTCTTCTAGGCTGCAGTCCCACCCCTTTCCTTCTTGCCCTGCTCTCCTTTTTGTACTACTTTTCCTACCCAGCTGATTCCTGTCTTTTTCAACCCAATAAATCTTCATCCAGTTTCAGCATTTCCTTAACAAAAGGGAGTTCCCACTCTTTCCTCCACCTCCATTTCTACAACCTCCCCAGATTTCCCTTGTTGATATTTTCTATCAACTTCTCTAGTACAGGTGATCCTACACTTCTTGGCCCTTCCATCCATGACAGGGTCTGATGCTGACCTTTGACACTTATTTCCATTTTGTTCTACGTGTGTGCTTGGGATGTCTCAACTCATAACTAGAGTCTTTAGTGTTGTAATGTTCTTCAATGCTTTAAGCAATTGTCAAGTGCACAAAATTTTGTGAGGAAAACAAAATGAATAGTTTTTTTTCTTTTTCTGTGAGAAGAGAACAAACAATTTAAGCTGCCCTTTCTCTCTGAATGTCCAACAATATTCAACTTCATGGCTAGTGAGAGCAACTTTCCAAGCATAGTTCCTGTCAGGATATTTTGGCTTGTGCTCACCCCTCATGGAAGAGCTTGGTGGAATTCCACCCACTGCAGAGGGAGCTTGAAGCACTGACACACCAGAGCGTGGGAGGTTCCCAGGAGTAACGTGCCATTTGCTGGGATGCAAGTGCACCACATGCTACCGAAAATTGTTTTCTCCATTTCATTAGTCTTGCTCTTTCACTTGGTGCTTTTAAAGACATTTGAATGTGTGCATTTTCCAGGATGAAAATATATTGCTAATAGACCAACTATTTGCATAATAATACCAGCAATAACAGCAGTATTTGTGTAGAAATCAGAAATGTTCCTGTAGCTTTGAGCACATTGAACAGTTGGTTGCCTTACCTGTTGCTGACCAGCTGTGTGACATCTTGAAAGGAGGAGAATGTGTGTAGGCTTTCCTGCTGGGGTCCCTCACTGTGCCTACCACTGTGTGTGGCAATCCTTAGAGAAAAAAGGGGCTGCAGAGAGGCCATTAGGCATAGAGGGTGGAAGGTTTGATTACAGCCACAAAAGAAGTACTGGATCATGGGGGTAAATTCCACCTCCCCACAGAGAGGTGGAAGTTACCACACCCAACCCTGCTATTGGCAAGTGAGCTGATTAGGCAAGGTTGATTGCCTTGACTCCTCAATAGTCAATAGAGAGGAAAATATCTCCAGAATGGGTTTTGTTTCATCCTGAGGTGGGTGGATAGGAAAGGAGGAATGACTCATCTTCTGGGTTTGCACCTCTGTCTTTATTCACTATGGAGGAAGCTTAGTGATGAGTTATCACAAGGTCCAACCTTGTGAATTGCATGAGACAAGTCACACTCAGACTACCTGTGGCAAGCCAGGTCCGTACTGGAGGAGCTGGGGCCCTGCAACAACTGTATCCAGAAAATTCAGAAAATTTGGTATGCAGCCATATTTGAAGACAAAGATCCTGACTCCTGTGTTCAGCATCCCTATCTGGGGTTCGAGCCAGAAGGAGATGCTGGAGGTGAGCTTCTTCAAAAGAATTATCTCCTAAACCACACTTCTGGGTTCGTGGAGAGAAATCTGGCAGTCTACTAGCTACTAGGCAGTCTGTAGCTCATTTTTTCTTAAAACTCTGTTCTCTTAGTGTTTATTTGTAAGGATAACTGGTTAATGGCTATTCAGCATGAAAGACATGGAGAAGAAAAAGGAAAATAAATAAATCAGACACAAAAATATACAGAAACCTGAAAAGGCTGATTTATGGGTCACTTAATGAACCACACAAGTACAACCTTGAAGAGTCAGATGTTCAGACTGTAGTATATGGTAGAGATAATTCATACTATTAATGTATAAAATATTGTAAGATCCAAACTATGTCTTTTGACCACCCTGGTCGGGAGCAGTGTCTTATTCATATACATCTAGTTCCCGGACTACATTGAGATAACATTGGGTTCTTTAACGTAAGAATACAAGCTTCCAGGGTGATAATCGCTGGCTTCCCCGGTCCCGGGATGACTCAAGAGTGATTATCACCTCGACAATTACATCTACCACGATGATGGACGGGGCGCCACCCTGATGCATGTGAATGCTGACCTCCCCAAAGTTCTCTGACAACATCTCAACACCTGGACTGGATCTTTGTCTACCTCTGCACATGTAAAGCCTCGGTTATGCATGTGAAGAGACACAAAGAACATTCGGTCATCTCTGCCTCAGGCAGAATAAACTGCATAAGAACTCACTGCGTGAAGCAGGATTTGTGAACAGGGGGAGACTCTGACATTCGGAGGTCAGATCCGTGTGTTCACCCAGTGCTGATCCCAGGCTCAACGCTGACCCTTGGCTGTGGTGGTTTTGATGAATGAACTTCGGTCTCACGGACAAATTAATAAATCTTTGCTAAATTTTCTTATAAGTTTGGCTCTCGATTTGATCATTTATAACAAGACTCAACTTTGAAAAAGTAAAAAGAAAGCAAACACGATTACAAAGTGTCATGTGGGTGTCCAGGTTTAGAGTAAATTTGGGAGAGAATCTCTCACAGTTGCTCTGGTAGGAAAGCAGATCTAATCGGCCCCTCCCCCTAACTGGTCCGAGAGAAAATACCTCCTTGGAGAAAGGTGGAAAAAACCTGTTTATTAAACAATAAAACCTAAACAATATCAAACAATAAAATCCCTTGCCAGTCCAAAAGAGATGACAAACTGAGAAAGTCCCTGCCTGGGTTGTGGCTCAGCTCACTCAGTCTCTGATCAGTCCCTCCGGTGCTGGAAATGTCGCAGGCCAGGCCCGGCCCGGTGGGCCACAGGTGTGAGCTGCTGGTGCTCCCCTGGGTGTTCAGTCCAGAGCAGGTTTGAACAGGTCCAAGGAAAAGGGAAAAAAACAAAAGTCCAGGGAACTTCTTTGCCTCAGCTAGCTAAAACTAACTAAAAGCAAAAGAGAGCTCTGTCTCGCTGTCTGTCCATCCACAGACAACAACAGTCCCGGAGCAGGAATGTGGAGGAGTGAGTGCAGTGTCTGAAAAAAACCCTGCCGCTTCTTCTCTCCCCCCTTTCACTCTCTGGAACACTCTTAAAGGTGCAAAACTTATTATTCAACATAAACAGAATGAGACAACTGGGGATAAAAGCATCATATAGTCAACCCAGGACAGTGGGGAAGAGTGATCTTATAATAATTTGAGGGGAGATGTTGTGTTTTTTTGATGTGTGACTGTTTCAAACTTATTACATAAGATTTAGGGGAAGAAACAAAAGGACGCATCAAGGTGAACATGGAAGGGACAAATGTGGGGAGAAAAGGTTTATGGGGATAACCAGATGAAATCTATGTGTTACTAGGTGCTGGACAGTATGCTCACCTGGACAGGCTTTGTGCCTGAGCACTGTAGTCTCCCCCATTTCCTTATCAAACTTTGTCCATAGCTGTCTGCTACGAGTGTGCCCTCTTCCCTGTGTGCAATCTGTCAGCAAGCTTCAAGCCTATGAGTGCAACAGGTCTGTGGCTGGGTGCCGGAGCAACCACAAGTCTGGGGTTGAAGATTTCACCCATTTTTTAAGGAATATGCTGGACACATACTCCCTTGAAACCTGGGATACTTTGGAGAAGGACTAGAAAGAATATCTCCTGCACACAGACTTAAATCACTACAGAAAAAATAATTGCCGCAGATGAGTCCTCCCTTGAGTTGTTCCAGTTTGCCCGTGGTGGATCTGTAAGCAGTAACAACTCTTGATATGAATGACTCCAAGGCATAAAACTCAAGTTTTTAATTTCAATTTTAAAAGTTAGGCAAAGCTTTCACATAAAAGGAGATTTATTTTTTTTTATTAATCAGATATTCAGTTATGCTGTTTTGATTTTCTCTGTAGTCAGCAGGACTCTGCTCAATTAGTACTACAGACAACCTAATCTATGGCAATAATAAAACACCAGAGGAGATTACTATTAGTTTTTGAATAATGCAAGGAACAAATAGTCGCTGCTTAATTTTCCATTTGGTTCCACAAGAGTTACCACAGGCCTTAAGAAACTGACAGAAATATTCACCAGAGTCAAGTGAAGTTCATGACTTTTGGGACCTTTTTGTATTTTTCCTCCCAGTGTATTTCTCTCATTTACCAGACTGACTCTGGACTACAGTTAATATTATTGATGTCATCTTATAATATGTTCTGTAACTGTATTTTTCTGCATTCATTTTTTCCTCAGCCATAGCAGAGGCACTTTCAATTGTCCATCTTCTCAGATAAAGGACTGTTTTGTCTGTAAAAGCCATTTTTTCTCTCTGATTTCAAGTGAGAGAGTTACTACCTCCTCACCTGGGAGGTGTTTTTTGAAACATTGTTTCCAAGGTGATTTCTCCAGCCTTAATCTATCCAGGAGCCTCTGATTATAAAGGATTCTTTCCCATAAAATTTCAGATCCAATGCCTTGTTCCCATTTATTTATTTTATCCTTGTCCAACATGTTTATCCTATAGTTTCAATAGCATTTTGAAGAAAGGGATAAAAACACCTAAGTGAGAAACATAGAGCACACCACTTTCTCTCAACATGTATTTTGTGTAAATAATGATTCTTGGCTTTATAGTCCTGTCTTGATATAAGGCAACTGAATAAAAAACACACTAAATTGTTGTTTTAAATAACAGTGCCTTAATACCAGGAGCTTGGATTTGAAAAAGGGCAAAGAAAGAACATTAAAATATATCTCCCAGAGAACAGAGCTCCAACCACATCTATTCTCTTCTTTTTTTCTCGAGTCAATAACTCTTATTTATCTCTTTCATGACTAGATTGAGCAAGGAAATAAATTATATTCCTCTAATGTCTCGAGTAGATTTATTTTAAGAAATGTATTGGATTGGGGTCTATAATAAATATTTGAGTTGAAATCACATAGCAGAACCTATAGTTCAGGTTGGAAGGGACATTTGGGGATCATTTAGTCCAACTACTCAAAGCAGAGCTCATTTTCTCACTTCAAAGTTTACATCAGACTGTTTGGAACCTTTGCCTAAGTTTTAAATTTCTGAGGATGGAGATCCCACAGCCTTCTGGGCAGCCCAGACTTGTATTTCACTGACTTCACATGGGACATATTTTTCTTAATTTGTTTGCAATTTCCTTTGCTTCAGCCTGAGACCATTGCCTCCTGCCTTCCTGTTGTGCATTCTGAGAAAAGCCTGGTTCTGTTTTCTTCAAAACCTCCGTGACAGAAGTTGATGACAGCAGTTGGCTGCCCCTAAGCTTTCTCTTTTCAAGGTTAAACACACATAGTTCCCCCCAACACTGAAATAATTTTTCAGTGCCTGCAACTCCTGGAGGTGGTGCAAAGGGCTGGTGGTGCAAAAAGAAAAAACCACTTCTGCTGTAATAGTGCTGGTTATCTTACAATCCTAAATGCAATGGTTTGTTCCCTTAGCTTTATGTCTTGCTAATGGTTTGCAAACAATTTCAGAAAATACCAAGTCACATGTTGGTTAGAAAAATAAAAAGTTACTATCATAACTAAAACAGTGCTGTCTATCTCTGTTCTTCATATGAGTTATCCTTTTTACTTCAGCCTTCCATTTTGATTTTATAAGTTATGTAAATTATACCCAGGAGAACAGTTGTAATTTCTGCAATGCCCCAAAGTCTGTAGTTGGAGGAATTCTTAATTTACAGCTGAGGAACACCAGGTTCCCAGCACAGCTCTTTGCAGATATACATCTCTTGTAATACATTTTGTTACTAATAAAGAACAATATCTCTCATCTACTTGCCATTCTATAAAGACATTAGCTGCCATACAAAAACAATAATAGATAGGGAACAATTAAAAAGCTTTATCGCCAAATAAAAAACTCCTGCTGCAGATCTGTCATTTAATTTTGAATAGTGACTGTGCAGAGCTGAGCTAGACCATGCTTGTGGGTAGCAGTAATTTCTTCTATTAGATCATCTAGTACATTCATAATCTGCAATATTGTTTTTAAACCTGGTTCATGGAAGTTGGTATCTCACACAGACTGGCACATAGTGTCCAGCACATCTGTCACCTTAAATGAGACAAAATGCTCCACATTCAAAAGAGAGCCTGTCATTTTCCTGAACTCACCTCATCACGTAGGAGGGCAAAGGCAGCACAGAATAGTTGAGGTTGTAAGGGATGTCTCTGAATGTTGTAGAGTCCAACATCAAGGCCAGTGCAGGGTCAGCTAGAGGACTGTATCCTGCCAGGGTCTGAATAACTCCAGGGATGGACATTCCAAAACTTCTCTGGGCAACCTGTGCCAGTGTTCGGCAACAGGTAATAATTTTTTTCTTAATATTAAGATGAAATTTAATGGATTTAAATTTGCTCCTGCTACCTCTCCTCCTGCCAGTGAGCACTACCAAGAAACCTCTCTTCATTCCTTCTCAGGCAGAACAATTCCATCTCCACAGCCATGAAAGGTCTCCAGTCCCCTCAGCACTGTTTTTGCTTTTTCCTGGATTCAGGCTGGTATGTTCCTGTCTCCCAGGTGCTGGGGAACCCTGACCTGGATCCAGTATTTCAGATGTGCTTCAGCAGAGCTGAGAAGAAAGGAAGGATCACCTCCCTCAATCTGCTGATAAAGTTCTACCTGCTGCTCCCCAGGGTACTGATGATCATTTTCAGCATGAGGGTGCATTTCTGGCTCATAGTCAGCTAGAACCCCCAGGTTCTTTTCTGTAGAGCTGATTTCTGGTCAGACAGCCCTCTGACTGCACTGTTTCATGGGGTTATTTTCCACAAGGTAAAGGACATTGCATTTCCCTTTGCTGAGTTTCATGAGACTCCTGTCAGTCATTTCTCCAGCCTGTTGAGGTCCCCGTGGATGGCAACGCAACCCTCTGGTGTATCAGCAATGTCTCCCAGTAGTTTTATTTCCTTTGCTCTCCCTGTGTTATCCTTGGTTGTCTTTATAACCTCCCATTCCTGACTGATTTCAAACTTTAACTGTAACCCAGAAGTTTAACTGGTCTGACTATTATCAAAAAAGTTACATTCTGCCCGAATATTTTTAACCAGGCTGTGCTCCATCACATGCTCTGCCTCTGTTTGGTTGAGCTTTTACCCCTGCACCTCCCAGTGCATCTCATAGGGGATTACATTTTTGATTTTACCTAGACCATTTGAGAGAAATTCTTTTCCCTAATTAAGGAACCAGGAGAAAGCTACCAAGCACTCTCTAATGAAGTTATTCAGTATCTTCAGTCTAAAGCAGTACTGCAAATTTTTCCTCTCTGAAATACCCACAGCTAGTGATTTGTGGGTAATGAATCAATCTTGGATTCATCATGAACAGAATAAGGTCACAGTTCTAATACTGTGCTTTTAAATAGTTTCAGGCAAGATTTCCTCCTTGAGTGCTTTTCTGTTTATCAGCTTGCTTTGACTCTCTTACCTTACCTCCAGCATATGCCAAGGTGCAAACACTTAACATCACAAACAACTACCAAGTGGCAGCACTTAATGTTGAGTTTATAAATCAGTCCAGAAACTTATTTCTACAAAAGCAATTTTTCTTCATTAACTGAGCTGTTGACATTGAGCAACCACCACACTGTCTACTTAGTTGCTCTAATTAGTTCCTTGGAAGCATTTACCTTTCTCTACTGACTAGATGGGAAACCTAGGATCTGAACAATTAGTAACTTGAATCATACATTTAATTAGACACAAAAGTTGCTTTGAGTGATGGTGAGAACACTTTGTCTATTCAGACCCTCCAGCTTTAATAGAAAGTAAAGATCTATGACATTCTGTCACTGCATTATTTCACAGGCACAGAGCAAAAACAACTGAACAAAACATGCTAGTAATACAAAAAAGCAGTGTAACTCCGACTAATTATCTGCTTAAGCACTGAATTTTACATAATTCCCACATAACCCACCGTCTGTAGAAGCAGCACTTTTGTTCCAATATTTCGATGTGTATGAATCTGTAAGAGATGTGTAAGTTATTACTAGGTTACTACTTCTATCTTCACATCTCTGCATCGCTTAGATGTAGGAATGGTAATGCAGTTCTCTTCTGAGAAGAAAACAGGGAAATATATACAAAGATGCTAATTTTTAATTGAATAAAGATGGAACCCTAATATTTTGGAAGTACAAAAAGTGGAATCCAGTTATCAGATGTTTCTTTTGAAATAGCCACAGATGAGTTGTTTTCTAAATTAATGGGATAGCAAAGCCATAACTGTGGTAAGTGAATTTTACTCACAATTCCACACCACATCTTTTGATATTTCTCGTTCTTCTAAATTTTTTAACAGCTGAACTTTCTTATTTCTTCCTAGGACTTGTCTATGTGCAAGCTGAACAGAACATAGGGCTACTACATGCATCAAATAGAGGTTCACTGGCAAAAATAGTTCTACTGGCAGGACATATTTTGTCCCTTTTTCCTAAATAAAAAACATGGGTTGTTTTTGGTTTTTGGGGATTTTTTTGATGAAGAAAAAGCTTTAAGCTCATCACATGTAATTTTACCTTTCTGCTGGTACTTCAAGAAAATCTCAGCTAAGGAGGTTTTCTTCTCTACATTTCCATTACTGTTTGCCAGGCAACACCAACCCTGTGGTTGATGGATATCAGATTATGTTCCAAATTTTTCTGCACAAGAAATTATGGATTTTAGCCTCTAAACTCTGTGGAGTGTCTTCACTCTCCTTTCTTTGGGTAATAGCAAAGTGTGGAGCTCAGTTTTTTGGACAGGGAGCAAAAGAAATCATGGTTTCATGTGAAAAACCTATAAAAAAAACTTGCCATTTTTTCTCCAGCTTCCAGTTCTTCATTGAAAGCAGACCCAGTCTTTAACATCTCTTGCTGAAATGGTGTCAGCTGAATTTCCAGGGAGACCTTGGGGGATTTTTTTAATTTCTTTTTAGAGAATAGTAATAAATAAACTTGAGAATATTGCTTTAGTCAGCTTTTCTATTTACTTTCCCCAAACACATTTCTTAAAAAGATGATAACAGATTTGTCCTTTCATATGTTGTCATTCCTGCAGGAGTTAAAGTCTGCAAGAACATTTACCTGAATTTGTGTACACAGCAATTATTTCAAATTGTAAAGTTAAGACAGATTTGTTAGACGGAGGCCAAAAATGGTATTAAAATGAAAAGAACAAGCTAATGAATCTCTGTGGGCTCTTTATTGACAGTTTTATGCTTTCTGGCAAGAACCATGGAGAGAAAAATAATACCTTGCACTGCAGTAATATTTTCTGTCTTAGCACCAAGAGAAAGTTTTACAAATTTTGAACAGCAGAAAGGCTCAAATCTTCTGGCTTTCGGTAACCCAAGAGGACACAAATTTTCTTTTATAGAGCTAGGGGTTTGTCTCTGTTGGGAGCACTATCACCAGGTCACAGAGCTCTTCTAGTTGCAAGAGATCATAGTGGTATGTCTGTAGCACATGGCTTACCATGCTGGCTGTGAGCTGTTCTTCCCACCAGAGCCAGGAGAGGCATTTGGATGGCCCTGGGGCTGCTCTTCCTGCTGTTTATTGCTTCCAGGAAGGAAATTATAAAGTTACTGCAGAATGTGCATGGCCACTGACAGCTAAATCAGGGACAAATGCAAACTGAGAGCACATCCAGCAGCTTCTATTGGGTGGGCAAGGGCTGGTCATTCCACTGTCTCCGAAACCATAGAGGATGGCAGAGCTGCCACAGATCTGCTCCCTGGTTTTGGGAACAGATATTATTACCTAGCTTGATTTGCTTTCTGCAAACAAAAAGAAATCTTGTTGGATTTCTGCAATGGGTATTTGAAGCAGATACTCCCTTCCTTTTGCTTGGGTCAGTTCATGGGGTATTTTCTCTTTGGTGCCTGCCATTTCCATCCACTTCGCAAGGCTAAAACATGCCATGGTCCCTTGAGAAACCAGATGGAAAGCCATCTACTAGAAAGGAGCATAAAAGACATATCAAATAAAGTACTCAGGACAGTTCACAGTAGGGGAGAGATATATCCAGAATAACAATGACTCAGAGAGGGATTTTATAGGCAGCAGGGAAATGCTGCATCAAGGGAAGAAAATGTTTACAATTATAAATTATTAATAAGCATGCCAATTTTCTACCTCATAATTTTGATCAACTCCTCTAAAGCCAGCTTCCCTTCTAATGTGTTCTCTGCAGTACCTAGCAAAGCCAGGTTTGTTCCACTGCAGCCAAAGTAATAGAAAGTTTCTTCATATCCCCTTAGTAGCTTTTATTTTTGTCTCAAGAGAAATAAGAGACCTGGTGTCCAGAGCCTGCTGCTTGGTTGCTATTTACCACACAGGTGTCACTCCTGAAAGCTCAACAGGTTTTCCTTTCCTTGAGCTCTCTGCCAGCACTCAAAGCTCGGTGTCCCTGGTGGCAGAGGAAAAGACAGGGCATGGGTCCATGCTCAGCAGCTGCTGGAGCTCCCCAAAACCAACAAATGTCATTTTCGGTCACCTGAGGAACCCCTAAGGGTCCTCAGTTTTATGAGGCTGGAGAAACCACCCAGCAGCTGAGGAGCCTCAGCACCTCTGCTCCTTGGGGAAGATTCAAAGCTTTAGGGATCCCAGAGAGGACCTGCTTGGGCCAGAGTCAAAAATTCCTTGTTGAAGTCCACTTCAGACTCTTTTGCTGGAAGACAAACAAGTACCAAGAACTGTGAGGAAGTGCAGCTGGATGTGCTACCTGTGCCCTGAAAGGTGTGAGGCTGCATCAGTTCCTTATCTGTTTGAAACTGTATGGATTAGCTGGCAGGAGCTACCCCATACAGTGGAATTCCTACCCTATTTGAGTGGGATCCCAGACATCTGTGTGCAGTGCAAGTGTGGGTGTCCTCTGCTACATTCATTTCATCCTCCAAAGATAAGTTGACAGACAGAAAAATAGATACATGCAGTCCCAGTTTATATAATGTATAGGGAATGTTAAATAGCCATTCTGATAAACTCAAGTTCTTTCCTGATTAAAGAGCACCAAATTTATATTTCACTCTGCATATAAAATTGCAAGAAATTCATTACCTAATCTGTAATCTAATCTCTTCCAGAACATCCCATAAAATTTTTCCAGTCAATTTCCAGCCAGTAACAAATTTACTAATGCCTTCATTTTCACAGAAATATTAGGAGAGACCGTGTATTTTCAGTATGTATTCATGGAAGACAAATTTTACATCAAACAATTGAATTTATAAGTTTACCGGAAAAACAAAAATTGTTTTTTTGAAAAGTAAAGTTTCATGCAGATGATTGATTTGCATTCAAGTGTACTTCAATAAACATAAAGAAGTTAATAGTGCAGATGATAAACATCACTGTCTATTCCAAAAATGCTCTAAATAAATATAGTTCATAATTCTCTGTGATTGAATTAATGACTTGCAATAAAAGGACTGATGAATTCATATGACATCTTGGAGAACATAGCAGAATGATCAGGCTTGGGCCTGACTCTTCATCCATCATCTGTGAGCTCCCTGTAACATTTTGTGATGGGATATGCACCACCTGGTTCTGACCACACTTGCTACTGGGTTGTGAGAAGGTAATTCAAATATATGAATGAAGTTTCATTCATATATTTGCAAAAGAAGTGTAATAGCTCCAGATTGCCCTCCTGCTTATTTGTCCCAAAAGGACAAACAGAGGAGCAAGGAACAAGCACTTACTTGTTGAGTGGCATAACACAGACAAATAGCCCCAATACTTATGCTACTAATGAAAACCCAAGGCAAAGAGCTGGGTGAATTTGATAAAAATTAGACCTGTGTTGGGGTAGTGAGCATAGGTCTCCAGAGCTTCTGTGGGTTTGATTTTCTTCCCTCTTGCATCCTTTCTGTCTGGTGCTTGGACGAAGCAATGCTGGTCCCTGATACGTTTGTATCAATCATGCTGGACTGTTATAAACAAAAATCTGGCAATTTTTTGGGGGAAAAAAAGAGTTGCAAAACCAGTCGGACTAGTTGCTGCTAAACTGAAGTTCCACCTGTTTGTTATTGTAATGACCCGTCATTTTCGCTAATTCCTCCTTTTGTATTGGTAAAACCTGCCTGGGGCTAAGTTGTACTTCTCCCTGGACAGTGAGGGGAGGGGACTTGGGAGGGGGGCATCAGAGAGAATGCAAAATAATGTCAGGACCAGCATGCCATGGGAACCTCATCAAACTTACCAAAAAAACCCCAAAACAACGAGCCAATACAGAATTAAGAGATTAAAGTAATATCTAGATGTGAAGAACAGAGTGCTGAGCCTGCAGAGATGATGAGAACCTTTGTTGCCCCTCACCCTGACAGGGCAAGACCTCATCTGAAACCAAGACCACGAGCCGGGAGCCATTCACACGTTGTGAGATTGGGGTCATTCTTAAGGTTTTTATGAGGGTAGGACCCACCAGCTCTGCCCCCAGTGGACAAAGCTGCGCATTCCTCCTCCTCCTCTGAGGCACCCTGGGAGAAACAATGGAGACTGCACACCTGTTCAGCTTCTCAAACTTGAGTTGATCACTCTTAATAAAGGCGTTAAAAGGAGAAATAGTCTTCTGCTCTGTTTATTTCATGGACAATGTTATATATGATCAACTCGGGAGCCAAATTTGTAATAAAAATTTAACAAAGATTTAGTAGATTGATAACACTAAATAGAATCTCGAAAAAGCACCACATCCAAGACAGCGTCAGCCCTGGGTGCGGGCGCTGGGTGAACCGAGATCTGACTGACAAAGTGCCAGCATTTATCTTTGTGTCTCTTCACATGTAGAACTGGGTCCATACATGTGCAGGAATAGACAAAGGTAAGTCCAGGTGTCTTGGGTACGGTAGATGTAATCTTCCCAGGTGCAGGTCCCGTGTGTGATTTAGACATTCCAAGGAAACTAGCAATCATGGCCCAGGAAGGTTTTTTTCATACGTTAACAGACTTGATATTATCTCAATCCGGGAACTAATTGAATAAACATAAGACTCTGCTCCCAGCCAGGGTGGTCACAGACATATCTTAGATTCTACAATATTTTATACACATATATAGCATGAATTATCTCTACCATATACTACAGAAAAGAACTACTCTTGGAGAGGAATGAAACCCAGATGCTATTTTTCTGGCTTCCCCCATGTAATAGGGTCCAAGTCCTGGGATTTCATTACAAATTTTATCTTTCTTAAACACAGTATTTTTCCAAAACTCTGTTATGAGAGGAAACAATAATTTTAAAAAACAAAAACCAAACAAAACCCCAAACAAACAAAAAACCAAACAAAACCCAAAACAGACAAACAAACAAAGACAAACAAGCAAAAACAAACAAAAAAAAAAAGGAAAAACCCCCCCAAACAAAAAACCCACCTGGTTCCAAACCTTACAAGTGGTTCAAAAGACACTGATGATAGTTACTGAAATACCACGTAAACCTGCCTCAATTTCAACAAGCAAGACTAGAGCAAATGAGGATAACAGGTTCTGCAGTCCCTCCTTTCCTTGAAAATCTGCCCTCCTGGGAACGCCCAGTTCAATTCACGGCACATTGACTCAGGAATTCCTTCTCTGAATTCAAAGGCTTTTCATGCTGTTCACTGCATTGTGAGTTTCTCAGCTGAATCTTTTAATCTCGCCCACAAAGATGTTTAAAATGGAGTGAGATTTCTAATACAGCAGAGGTTATTTCTGTGTCCTTGGCTAAGCAGCAAAACATCATCCCCTGCTGCTGTGCCATGCCACTCTGCAAGCTGACTGAGAGTCTCTGCCACAGGAGGAGGTGCACTTCACTAGCTTTGTCTGTTTACAATACACAGTATTTTGCCCAGAGGTTTAGGAAAATGTATTGTATAAAATTTTTATGAATCCCATTCCTTATGTCTTGGGGCTTGCTGCATGTTGATAATGATCTCTGCTTATGGCCTGGTGTCGACATGAAAATGCATCAGGAGCTGGCACTGTAAGCCTCTAAAGGAAATCTGGACCTGAATATAAACACCATGCCTTGTTTTGTCTACAAATAATTTATTGTTTTTTAGTGAGCACATTCCAGGTAATTAGAAAATGTGCTTTTTTACTGCCTGTTGTGAAAATGAAGTGAGAAATAGGGAGCTGGAATGTAGGCAACAGGTACTTATGGATATTTATCATGCTTAAATACACTGTACACATGACTCTTAGTCATGTACTTTGATTACCCTGAATTTTCTCCTTGTCCATCCTCTCTTCTCTACTTTCACATCTTCTTCCTGCAAGATCCCTTTGGATGTAAGGTGTAGGTCCTTCAGATCTATCTCCCTCAGTAACACATCACGTAGTTTAAGAATATTAAAACCTGCAAACCTCAGTGTTCTGGTTTTGGTTGGGATAAAATTAATTTTTTCCCTTGTATCTCGTGTAGTGGATGAGAATAAAGTTGATATCACACTGTTTTAGTTGTTGCTGAGCAATGCTGACTCTAAATCAAGGATATTTTCAGCTTCTCATAATCCTAGAGACGAGGCTGAGGAGGTGGGAACACAAAGCTGAGAAGGGACACAGCCAGGACAGCTGACCCAAACTGGCCAAAGGGCTATTCCATGCCATATAACATCATGATGATCAATAGAATTAGTGGGAGCTGGCTGAGGAGTACCAGTCCACTGCCTGGGGACTGACTGGGCATAAGTCAGCAGGTGGGGAGTAATTGCATTGTTCATTATCTGTTTTGTGTATTCTTTAATTATAATTTTTATTATTTTTCCCCACCTGTTTTTTTGTCCTATTAAACTACCTGTATCTCACTGGTAAAAATAAGTGGGAGAAACAGATTCTGTCCTTCACAGTCACCCTGACCATTAAAATTTGTAAAGAGGAAATATCTGAAAATAAGAATGTAGACTCCCCAACACAGGTTATAGTCTCATCTCCTTAAAATAATTAATGAATGTTTCATCAGACTTTTATTTCAGATATTTGTAGACCTTCAATAAAAGCAAGTAGATATATAATTGAGCTGCCTCTAACAACATTAATCTTCCATTAATTTGATTTCTCCATGGATATTATATTTTTACAATACATTACAGTGTGCCACGGGTAATTAGTCTTCCTTCACTTTAGAAGTTCTGATCTTTCAGGTGCAATTCTGCACTAAAGAATTAAACAAGTTAAACTGAAAGTAGATATTTGAAGTGATTCCCCAAACTAAAATGGCCAGTCACTCTTCCTCTTTAGAGCTGAAATTGATGCTAATAATGAGGGCTGTGGTCAGGACTGGTCTGTGCTCCCATTCCAGGTATTGAAGCTCCTTACTTGGGGCTTCACCTGAACAAAGCTACTGGAGCGTGTTCCAGCTGCTCCAGCTGCCCCAGCAGTTCTGCTCTAGCCCTCATCTGGGCTTTCCTGTGAGAAGGTCCCCTGAGTCCATTGCCCCTTGACTCCATCTGCCCCAGTTCAAGCATGAACTTACAAAAAAGGTTGCCTATCAGAACAGCTCTCTTCCAGTTATATCCATTTTGGCGACAATTGGATACAGGAGATAAACTAGCACAATTTTATACTAAGACTGAGGAAAGATGTAAATGCTGCAATAGTTGCAAATTCACTGAGATTTTGTTTTGATTTGTTTGTAGTCAGAATTTCTTCAATCTAGAATATCACACACATTTAAAGTTGTCTTGAGTGTTAAAAGTACGTAGCATGCAAATATTTTTGGTAGGACCATGGATACACTTTTTTCCCAAGAGAAAATAACAATACATGAGTAAAATTGAAGAGGAATTTTGTTGTTTGCTCCTGATCTATTCAGAGGAATGTGGCACTCCAGCTTGGAAAGGCGTTTCTGCAAACATTGCTTTGGTTCTGGGAGTTTGTGTCAGTGGCATTGAAGGGATCCACGTACATTGAACAGATGCCTTGTTGAGAGGGGAGCATGGATGAGCAGTTGGCTCTGCTTCCACTGGGGAGAGGTGACACAGCAAGCTAGAGCTGAATGGCCAGGCAGCCTGAGCGAGCAGAGGAGGCTGTCCAGGTGCAGGGAGAATTTTCCCACTCCTGATGAAAGAAATTTGCCTGAATCACCAACTGTTACAAGTTGCAAGAATCCCTTCTGGGAGAGTGTTATTACGTCTCTTGGATGAATCGCATTTCTGCTAGCCTAAACTTTCCTCCTCCAGATGGATCTTCCTGTGGAGTTATCCTTTTAGTTTTCAAGGTTTAGCTTTCCCAGCAGTATGTGCTGGGGGATTACATGTTCATTATGTGGAGGATTCAGGTATTTTTACTTTAATGCTGCATACATCCAAAAATGTGAGTGTGGCATTCACTGATTTTTCATCAAGTTTGCCTTTCTTTATTAAACATGAACAGACTTTTGAGCTCAGCAAGGATGCTATGAGTAGTATGCTGTATTTCAATGTAGTTGTACAATTTCAGTTAAAAACTCATCTTCTGGGTTTTAATAGCTTTCCATTCAGTTGAGAATATTAAGACAAAAATCAACATGCAACTTCTGTGCATATCAAAGTATGCTGCTTTTCCAACCATGGCTACCTCAAGTCTGGGAAGTGTCTTCCTTTATGTAAGTGTAGGAAAGGAAGCCCAAAGTCCAATCTAACATACAGGAGAAAGGATACCTTTGCTCTCTCTTGGAGCAGGAATTTCTGAAGAAGCAAAAAAAGAGCTGGGACAGTTTGAGGCAAATCTTCCAAGAAGTTCAATGCACTTTTTAATTGACATTTTATCCATGTGTTTGTCTAACTGGTCTGTATGTCTTAACTTTCATCTGTTATTTTCCCTACCATTATATTCTCTCTATTCGTTTTAAGTTCTGGTCCCTCTTATTTCCTGTTTTTCTACTTTAACCTTGTTTCTCTGTGCTCTCTTCTGTTCAACTTTGCTTCACTTTCTTCCAAAACTGAAAATGAAGGAATTGAAGCAGTTGTCTATAATAACACCAACAAAAAAGAAGCATGACATGAAAATCTGCTTTTGAAAGATAGATATTGGAAGCTTCATTGGAAGCTCCAGATAAATGTTACAGGAGCATTAAAGGAGCACGATTTTGCAAAGGTTGTTTTGTCTAGTAACAGGTTTTGCTGTTGGCAAAATATTTCCTTGGAGCCTAGGTATTCAGCCCATCTCTCTTTCTGTCTTGTCTCTAACAATGCCTTCCCCATTGTCATGGAGGTAAACTTTAAAACTTCAGTGGCATATGATTCAAGCAGAGGCATTCAATTTGAGACATGATATGAAGCTGTCATACTAACACTGTATTCTCCCTGTAATGCTGCCACAGAACTTAATGATATTAATCAACCTTAATGGAAGAAGTTGCACTTCAACATTGCATCTTGGGCTTAGCATGGCCTAATGTCATAGTCCATTTGGATTTCTCAATTTTACAGGACAACATACTCCCTTAATTAAACCTTTACGAGTTCATAAAGTTCATGAGGAAAGAAAACAAACACATCAGTGGTCAAATATGTAAATTCATTATTGGTTTCTTAATTCAGAATGTTTCATAATTTGTAATTCATAACCCCTGCACCTATGAGCAGAATGGTTACCTGGCTGATGGTGAAAATGTTTATCCTTCTTCCTCTGTCAAGTTGTGGGTGTCCCCTCTATCACACCTGGAAGCATAAAAACCTCAGCATTCTGGCTGCCCTTGGATCTGCTTCAGAAGCTTCTTGAGTGAGCTGACATGAGCCTTTCACCTTGCACACTTGGTCTGCACCATTTCTCTAAGTTAGCGGATTCTGAAGGGACAGACAGCATTGAATAGACAAGGATGATGGCTGCAGTGACAACAGCTCTGTGACCTTTATCATTTCCTGTCCATCGTGTCCCATGTGTTGCTCTTGCTTTGAGGGCAAGGATCCCAGCAGACAATGGGTCATGGCTGTGTGCCAGCTGGAACCAGAGGTAGAATAGAGTGAGTAATCACACTGAATTATTTCTGAACCAGAAGCAGTGCTCTGAAAACTTTGTCAGTCTGAAGCATAGTGGGGTCATTAGAATAGAATAGAATAGAATAGAGTCTTTTCAGTTGAAAGGGACCTACAACAATCATTTACTCCAACTGTCTGAGCACTTACGGGGTGACCAAAAGTTAAAACATGTTATTCAGGGCATTGTCTAAATGCCTACTAAACACTGACAGGCTTGGGATATTGACTACTACTGTAGGAAGCCTATTCCAGTGTTTGACCAATTGCTTTGTAAAGAAATGCTTCCTGGTGTCCAGTCTATACCTCTCCTGGAACAGCTTTGAACCAGTCCCATGTGCCAAACCCCTGGACTTGAGGGAGAAGAGGTTAGCACCTCCCTCTCCACCTCTTGTCCTCAGGAAGCTGTAGAGAGCAATGAGGTTGTCCATCAGCCTCAATTTTTGATCTTTCTCATTACTAATTTTTTTCCCCCCCCACTATTATTCCACTGTATTAGTTACAGTGGGAGAATGTAGTAAACCCCATAGATTTAGGAAAAGCACCATGGAGAATATGAACAATATGAATGCTGAAACAGCAAAAGAAAATTCCTGTTTCCCTGTCCTCCGCCCTTAACCTATCTCTGTAACCCTATAAGGCAATGTCATGTTAACCCCTTACCATTGGTCGAGCTTGGATCCTTTCCAACCCTATAAAAGAAGCATACTGTACCCCATTAGGGGAGAAAGAAGAAGAGCAGAGACCCTTCACGGACCTCCCCAAATAAAGCCATCTCCGTGGAACAGCCTGCGCCTTCTCCTTCTCCTCTCTCTCCGTCTGCTGCAGCCTCAAGCCCGGGGCACCACTACCTAGCAAGCAGAGCTGAAATCCTGAGAGCTTGCAATCACTATAGAGCTGATAATCACCATGCTGGCTAGATGGCAGCCCTGTGGCGTTGGCATGAGCAAGCTAGCTTCGGGCACCCGGTCCCTACCCAGGGACTGAGCTCCTGAGCCCTAGTGCTCTGCTTTATGATAACCCCTATGAGAGGTTATTAGGAGAAGATATTCTGCTATTCTCAGTTCAAAGCATTCTTCCTTTCACATATATGTTGGGTCAATGCATAAAAGATTTCAAGGTGTTATTTGCACCTGCCTGCCAAAACAAAGTGACTTCAAGTAATACTGTGGCAGATGCTCATGTTTCTTGGGTTTTCCATCACAAAAGAAGGCATCTTGTGTGGTACTGGTACACTGATGTATCATTTTATGAAATTGAATTTAATGTTCTCATAAAACACTTATGTTCTGTCTGTTTATTCAACCAACTCCTTAACTATCTCCTAGTATGGTAGCGAGTCTCTTACACAGTTTGCTGCAGCCTAAACATAAAAATGAGTGCTGGAAAGTGAAGTTCTGTGTGGTATTAGACTGTCAAACCCTTCAGCCTCCCAGAGAGAGGGCAGAGCAACTTGAATGCTCCTTAGGGGCCCTTATTAAGCCCTGGCATACACAGATCCAAGAGTAGCTGGACAGTCTCCAAAGTACATGCTGAATATAGGAATGAGTATGGATAAGCCTTAGTGCCCTTGTCCCCATCTTTGGCTACCGTACCCCAAACACCTACCACAACTCTGCCTGCATCTGTCCCATCTCATCTGTTTCTGGCTTTGAGCTCTCCTCACCCTTTCTCCAACCCTCTCATCTCACTATTGAACTGTGTAAGTGTTTGTGCTTCAAAACAGATTTTACAGTCCTCAGGCTGCTGCTGGGAAGTTTTTGTGGGAGGTGTACAGTGTGATAATAGAAATTTCTTAAAAATACTTATCCCACATTATCCTTCTACTGCTGTGTTCAAAAACTGTGTCTTGACCCGTTTCAGGCTGTCTGTTCTCAGCAAACTGGGAAAGTGTGGTCTATGGATGCCTTAGGAATGGCCTTAATTGCTAAAGCTGTGTGGTCAGTTATCCAAAATAGTTCCCTGCCTTGGAAGTACTGACCTCTGTTTCTCAATGCTCGCTCCTCAGTAGAATAATTGTAGAGTACATGGTCGTCATCCTTCTGTTCTGATATTTAAACCCAGGCAAAGTAGCAGCATTACCCAAACATAGAGACTGATCCTGAGAGATTTCCTCTTACAGTTCTGATCCAGGCAATTAAAACACTTTGGAGCTGGATTCAAAATATCAATTCCTCTCTTCTGTACTGTAAAAACTCACTTCAATTCAGCTTCATGTGATGGTAAAAATACCTTAGTTATTGAAACACACTATGTTTTAGGATACTATTCTGCATTCAAATTCTAATATTTTTCTTTCCTTTTTGCTTCCTTTTCTTTGGTTGAAATGCAACATCTCACTCTGAAGATCATTACCTTTCATCTCTCTCATAATGTTTAAAAGACAAGTATTTTCAGTTATCAATCCTTTTTTGTTTTCCTTTGTACTGAATAAATTATCCAGATCAGGAGGCAGGGCCTTCATGTGTGAAGTATTGGGTGTTTTAAAACATCTCAAACTTTTTCACATTACAACTCCAACCTCCTCAGCTCAGATTTTCCCCCAGCAGAACTTCACAGTCAAACAAAACACAGCAGCTCTAAATCAGCTGGTGTGCAAGTGCCAAGGGAGAGAGTGGGCAGTGAGAGACATTGCTGCTCTAGCCCATGCTTTCTCCTCTGCAGATCTGCCTGTGCTCCCTGCAGACACACAAACAATGCCTTGGGAACACAGCAGCAAAATAACTGTCTAAATCTTCTCCTAGATATCTTGGTCCTAAAGAATCCTATCTGCAATTGCATATGTGATATACCACATGTGGGAGGGGTAGCACCCTATACTGCCTGTTTGTGACGTGGAGGTTAAAGGTTCCAGACTTCATTAGTCGTCCCTATTGTGAGAAACATTTCTTTTGTTTTTCAAACCAAAAAAACCCTTTCTGTGTGCATTATAAACCCCACACTCCGCACTTCTACTTCAGCCCATCCACTGCTTAATGTGCTTGAGGTAAAAGGATCCCACACTCCATTTGGCAAACGACTGTAAATTTTCTGGAAGCGCCTTCTGACAGTGTACACAGAGCAATCAGCAACTATCTTTTTCCAGAAGGGTTTCACAAGCTCATAACTGCTTGTGACACCCTCACAAGGCCCTGCAGGGCACAGGATCGATCAGGGCTCTAATTTAATACTGGGACTGCTGCTGCTGCCTGTGAGGCTGTTCCCCAGCTTTTTCAGTGCTGCAGAACCTCCCCCAGGATCCCCAGGGGAACTAAGTCATAACAGATGCTCATCATTGGTTTAATGTCACTTGCATTGCCTAATCATTTTTGCTGTTTATGATCCTAGGAAGATGCAATTAAAAGAGTATGTGGCTTATCTGGCATGTTCAGGGTGCAAGAATCAAGGGTTTAGGCTGTGTGTCTCATTGGGTTCCATCACTTTGATAATTTCTATTCTTTCTGTATTTGTTAAACCACTACTCCGCATTTAGATAATTCAATCCCATGCCTGAACGCTACTGAAAATTAACAAGGGTATGCTATATTTAAAGATTAAATTGCCAAAAGAGTGGGATGGAGCAGTGAAGAGAGAAGAGCCATTTTTCTTGCTCTGACTGTCCAGCTGTGGTTGTCATGCACTGGGTTTCCAACACGCTTGCATACTTGTAGTGTTTGGTGGACTCCAGTTAGGAAGAAAAAGGCAACAAGCCAGATTTTCACCAAGGAGGTGCGAAGCCTTTGGTAATCTTCTTTGCTTCATAAGATATCAAAAGTTACTCAGCATCATTAGCAATGATTAAGGATTCTGTCTGTGAAAAAAAGTTTATACTATTTGACACTTTTTCTGTGACAAAGCCTATGACAGCAAGCTAATTTTATGATGCATTTTATTATACATCAGAAAACACATGAAATACAAAGCTCCTGGTAATGACTTGTTTGTTGATTTTGCCTCATACGAGCATTCTGAGTTTCATTTCAAAACCATTACTTGGTTATAAGATCTTAGCTGAAAAGTTTTAAAATTTTAACAACCATTGAATAGTTTCCATATTTTGAGAATTAATATGGTAATTTTATGTCATAAGACATTTAGGATATCTTTCCCCATCTTATATTGTTTAGAATAACTTTTCCTAAATCTGTGAAATCCTCAGGAAGGAAACATTCCAATTCCCCTTCAATTTTTGAATTAGTGCTGGCAGTTCTTGTTAGTTGTGAAGCAGGATGAAGAACAGAGTGAAAGAGAAATATCTTTCAGCTGAAGCATTCAGTCAACAAGTCACGGAAAAGAGGAAAAAAAACCCACACAAGGCAAGACTTTCTTTCATCATTATAAGTCTGAAGACATTTCTTCTTTTTAGACTTTCCTTTTTAGGGTCAGGGAAAGGGGAAGAAAAGACAACATGAAAAATGTAAAGTTTATGCAAATATCAAAATTGCTTTGTAAATTAAGTTAGTTTTATAAGTTAAACAAGTATGAATTACAAACCAGGACTGACATATCTATCTCTTAAGGCTCACTGACACAATGTGAGAAACCATCTTCCTTCATCTGCTGAGTGAAAAAGAGGTTGTAATCGTAAATCAGATGGAAAGAATGGGGACTGATGTGTTGTCAAACTGTGAGTGCTACCCGAGCATTGAGGGCATTGGTGCAAGTTGCAGCCCAGCTTCCCACTCTCCTGGTGGCAGTTCCTGCCCTCAGGGAAATCAAAAAAGATGTGTGTACCTCCACTCTCATTAAACTTCAAAATTGACAAGCTATCAGGATATCTGCAAGCCTGAAGCAGGCATTACTGGATCATCTTTTCCTCAGATTTGGAAGTTTTAGCAAGGACAATTTATCTCTTTCATCTCTGCCTCTATCATTATCTCTATCTAAACATATCTATATGATCTGTAACAATATCCTGTATCAATAGGGATATATATCTATATTTATCTCCATCATTTTTATTGCTTTCAAATAAAACTTCAGCTTTTGGACTAATCAACTGAGAAAAAATGAAAAATTGTTTGTATTATGCCAGTCCCATAAGCAAAAACAAGCTAGCAGTCAGCTTTTGTTGTTTTGTTTGGGTTTCGTTTTTCATAGTTAAACTGACAGACAAAAGCAAGGCTTCCATGTTTTCCTCATCTTTTTTGATTTGAGATATAAATATATTCCATTGTGGTTTTGTTACTTGAAAGTAAATATGCTGCAAATTGTTCAGTTCCTAAGTGATAAAATATTTGATTTACTATTTAATATGCTTGTACAACAGAGATAAACTCGGAAAGCTGCCTTGTAAAGAAGTAATTAGGAAAATCACATAAAATTTAGGATGAAACGTTATTTTTATCTGCCTGTGAACACAGAATAAACTGTGGATCTGTCACTTTTATCTCTTCATAAGGGTGAAGCTGAATAGAGTTTCTCCTAGCCCCCAAACCATCAGGTTAAGGTGCTCTCACAGTTGGTTGTCTTTCCATGGTGCTCCAATGCAACGAGACCTTGGGTGAGGAACAGAACCTGGCTCAAGTATTGCAATCTGCCTGATCTGAGCTGATTTGTCTTTTCATGTCTTGCTTACACTTACAACCAACTATTCAGCATGTGTTTGCATAAGTTCATGTTTTCAATCCATCTGTGTAGCAAAAGTAGGCCCCAATCCACTTAGCATCCTCCACATTGTTCATTAAGAGGTGAGAAAATAGTGGAGTTATTTTGGTGCCTAAAAGTGTGCCCAAGATATGGTCCATGCATCAAATATGAAAATTAATTTATCAAAGATGTGGAAAAATTATTTCAATTGTCTCAGTGATCTGACTCATCTGCAAGTCGTAACATATAACTTCCCAGGCCTGTCTTGACTCATATTTTGCCATGAGTATTGTTGCTAGAGTAGAATGGTTTACCTTGTACAGCTGTGAAGTATTTTTTAAGATTATTTTCTTGTAGCCCACGGGAGCATGTGGTGATCTGCTGTTGGATTTGATCTGTGGTGAACTAATTGAAGAGAAGGTAGTGTCTTCTCACAGATTCATAAATCAGATTTAGGGATGTGTGGCAGCCATAGGGCTGCCTGTGCTAACTCCTCTTGGAATAATGTGTTTCTCAAATAACCTTAGGCAGTTGATGCTGCTGATGTTTTTCTTTATGCCATAGCACTTCCCCATCATAACTGTCACAGATTCCCTGCTGAAAATTGAAAAAAGCCCTAAATCTTCTAAAACCACTGTGCTTTTAAGCAACTCAGATGAAGCTTGGGCCTAAGTCCTCACAATGCATAATATTGAAACTAAGACTTCTTTGTGCTCAAAACCCATCACAACAAATTCTGAAAGGCAGAAATGGGAGATACCAACAAAACAGACATTTTCTCATTTCCCTTATATATACAGAGCTCTATATCTGATTGCATGTTTCTTATAGAAGTTCAGGGTTTTTTTTCAGTCCCCTAACAAACTTTTCTGAAGGTGAAACTTCCATTAATTTGTAATATATGAAGAAAAAATATTGTCCCTGGCTTTGGAACAAAATCCAGGTTGGGAATACTGTCCAGAAGAAGAGAAGAAGAAAATGTTCTTTGGAAGTAGAATCACATGTATAGTATTGGTTTTTAAAGAGATTTATTAGCTTCTTAGTACAAGAATTTAAGTGGAGTTATGTTAGACTTGCCATAAGTGCTTTATCTCTCTCTCTCTCTCTTTCATCTCACGTGGGGCAGGTGCAAGGTAAAAGATCTGGAAAGATGTGAGTTATAAGACTAAAAAGCCAAGTTAAAAGTTAATCAAATCTAGGTGAATTCAGTATGGGGAAGGTAAAAATAGCAAAGTTTAGTTGCTACTCAGAAATATCTTCAAGACTTAGAGAAATGTAAGCTTAGAAGGAGGAATGAAAGTGAGGGAAGAAAGGCAAAAAGAAGCTCCTTGTGAGACATTCTAACAGGAGAAGATGGGATGAGAAGGTCTTTTCTAACCACTATAGAAAAGTATTTGGAAATATGTAGTAGTGGTGAAGTCAGGAAAGCAAAATGCCTGAAGATTTCTGGGCTGATCTAGGAGGATATTCTGATTTTGTCTATTTTAAGAACTAATGAATGAAGGGAAATCAAGGTCAGATTAGAGAATACCATTCACATAGAATTACTAGCACTTTCAGTACTGAGAGGGGCTAGGAAAATTGTGAATTCCAAAAACTTTGAGAGCATATAAATAGCATTTATATGCTATTGCATGTCTTTGCCTTCATTCTGCAATTCCAGAGAACTGAGAGAAAATATGCTGGCATAAAATTTGTATAATGAGGTGATAAATTGGTTTGTTATTTTGAAGAGGGAAAGGACAGTGAAGAAGTGACAGATTTGATTTGTAGCCACTAGTTAATAGCCACCAGAAAATGCCATTGGACATTAAATGCCTAATTATCATATCTATAGCTAAATTGGTGCTTCAGATTCTTGCACAGGATTCCTTTAAAAAGAGAGTGATCAGCTTAGGGAAAATATCCTTGAATGATAGCTTTACTCCAAAACATAGCCTGAAAATATTAATAATTTAGTCAAATTTTGTGAACTAAAATTCTGCTTTATGAAATCATTAGTATAAGTTGCCCTTAGACAATAATTTCCATTATTTAATCAGCCCTTTAGAGCAATAAATTTACTTGCTCTGCAGGTGGTGGATCTTAAGAAACTTGGAGAAATGTGCATATCTAAAAGGAAAAGCAAACAGGTGCTACCTAGCTGCAACTGTCAAAGGAGTATCACACAGTATTGGGCTTTTTCATGAATATGTCATGTTCCTTGGCTACCACAGAGTCAGAACCTCCCAATACTGCTCCTCTTTCTCATATGTCTTATTCCATGGATGCCCAAGGCATCCTCTCCTGCTCCTCCTTCCAGGAGAATTCCCTGGGAGTAGGATAATCTCTGATAATTAAATCCCTTCCAAACAGAGAGGAAAAGTGACTTTTTGTTACTCAGCTCCCAGTGCTGGCTGCCGTTAATCTGCATGTAAATGGGGTTTCTTTTCTAGAGACTTGATGTATTCTGCAGGCTGGTTTTAACATAAATCTGGTTTAATCCTGATGGATGCAGTGAATCTCACTTTCCTGGAAGCCATTACACAGGGTGTGTTTGTGATGAAACTCTTCTGCCAACTCAAGACTTTTGACTGAGCCCAAAGAATGAGAGTATTATCTTGCTTTCACTTTAAGAGTAATTTTTGCCCTATTGACTAAAGCTGGCATATTAAGACAATAAAAAAAGAAAATATAAGCAAACAGCCTGAGATCTGTTTTTCTCTCTGGGTCTTCTAGACATGTGGAAAAACATAGAACACCCCCAAAACCCATAACTCCTTTGCCCCACTTTTCTTTCTTTTGGAGGAGTAGAAAATAAAGAAAATAAACATCACAAAATGCATACCAACTGTAGATGGTATGCACATGTGCTCAAAGATGTGCGTGATGCAGAGAATGGCAGGCAACAGAAAGAGAGTTACAGCCTCAGCAGGTGCTGGTAGAGGCACCTATCTCCAATAGAAGTGAAGCTGTGTTTTGTGAGTCAGGAAGATTACTACAGCCTGATCAAACACAAGGTAAAGTGTTCTGAGAGCCTTTTGTGGGAAGAGTCCATACAGGACTTCATATTTATGTGTAGGACTCCTTTTAGGTACACAACCAATTTCTGAGGTATTTATTTCAGTGTTTCAATAATAGCAAGGAAAGGCAGCAAAAGCAGTAGAGCAATCTTCATACATTCTTCTGCTAACAAAGTATCTCTCTGCTTTCTATTGTCAGATTACTTTCATTCTAATTACAAGGCCAGAGCTTCCCAAATGCATCTCCAGAGAAATCCCTGAATGATCTCACAAGAAGAAAATACTCAGAATGAAACTTCGTCAATTCACATCTTCATAAAATCACATTTTGGGGAAAGTGATTAAGGGATATTCACAAGTGAGAGGCAAATGTCTGATAAGATTAACACAGGCTTTGCAACCAGCTTCTTAATCTGTGGGAAGACAGCCAAGATAATCATCTTTACTTTAGCAGCTTTTGAGATTTAGATGTTGCTGACCAAAACAATCCACTGATAGCAAAGGCAGTTTCCTCCAGAGCTGACTTTGACAAAATGAATTTTTTTAATACTTTTTTTCTTATGTAAATGCAATTTTTATTTTTTCCTCTTCCTTGGAGCAGGCAGAGGTTCCACATGAACAATAGATGCCTTCATTATAGGAAGCACACACACCATGCAATGGAGTGAATTATAGGATGGTTTATCAATCATTTTGTATCTAAGAAGTTTTTAGATATATATTCCTTCATTCCCATTTACATCTCTATTTTAATGCCTTTGGATACTAAAAATCTGTGCCTTAAGCACTGTTATTTATAGTGAGAAAATAATCTTTCAGTCTTCAAAAAAAAAAAAAAAAAAAAGAGCCAAATTTATGCTGGCATCTTTTTCCAATAGAGGAAATCATCACATCTTTCTGTCTTCCTCTTGAGAAATTCAGTGCTTCCGTTTGCTCCTGTTCACTCACAAGCACTGAAGTTGAATGTGTGGAACTGAGTTTTATTTTGGGTAAAGAAAAAATTCAAGCAAAATACCCCAATAAGCAGTTATCAAATTTCTAACATTATCTAGTAGAGTCTGTGTTGAACAAGAGACTGCTACAGGTATTAAAAATTCTCAGATTTATCTCTGTTCTTGACACCAGGATTTAGAAAGTTCAGGTTAAACCACAGCGTCAGTGGGCTGCTGTTACTGCTGTTGCCGTGGGGCTGAGATAAACTCAGCAGTGAGACCTCCAGCAGCCTGCCATGGATATCTTCAACCAGAGACTCAGAGACCTTTTTATCCCCTGATCAGCCACACACATCAAATGTGCTTGTGTAAGTGGGACACAAATAAACAGCAGTACTGACGTTCCCTCTTCCCCCTTCCAAACATATGCCCCTTCACACACCTCAGTCCACTGACATGGCATGTTGGATACAGGATCCAGACAGGATGGTTAGGCAGATGGTCACTTCAAACTGAGCTGCAGAAGGTGCCAAGAGATCTACCTGTAAAATCAAACTGGTCTAAATCGTGTGCTCAAATGTGAAAGCAGAAAATACTGGTGAGAACATCTTAAGGATAAACGACTCTCTGGCACAACAAATTGTTTTGCCTTCATTTCACTTGTGTTAGAGAGTCTTCAGCATTGAAAAGAGATTGAGTAAAACAGTCTGTCTTAACCTTTGGTCCAGAAGTATGACACTGCATTAAATTTGCATTGGTTCAAGCTAGAGTGACCCACAGGGTAAGGATTTATTTGTATTCATGGAGACCCTTTGCAAATGTTTAGTTCAAAATGCCACGTGGAAAGCCATACAAATCACACTGACCTCTGGGAAGAAAAATAAAAGGTAATAGGAGTATATTTGTATTATTAGGTCTGTCTGATTTTGCTCCTTGAGGGGTCATACTTGAGGAGAGAAGGAGAGTAACTTTTTTTGTCTCACTCTACAAAAACCAACAACTTTGACAAAGAAATCTGTTCTTGATTTTTTTTCCCCTGGTCTTGAACTCAATCCAAGCATAAAGAACAAACAGAAGTACACAGGGTATATCTTCTGACTGATTTGAAAAGAATTCTGTAATTCTTATGAATTTCCATGGAGTGCTACTGAACAGGCAGACAAGATTAACACTCAGAGCATCTTTGAAGAATTCTGTGTTCCTGTTTTACTTTACAATGAATTTATAGCCAGTATAAGCCAGTATGCTTACCAAGATAAGAAATACATTTACATATAGCTTTACAATAAGTTAATATTATCAAAATACCTGTCCAGGTTACTAAATTATTCCATTGTGAAATTCCATTGAATTCACAGAGTTTTGATGGCATGACTGAATTTTGCTCATTATTTTTCTTCAATAATAATAGAGAACACCTGTGGAAGATATAATTTGAAAAGAGAAGGTGCTGGTAGAGCTGTGAATCTCCAGGTGCTTTTAGCCCTGTAAACGGGGGATGAAGCTGATCTAACTCCTGTAAATGTACATGTCTGACCTGCTTCCCTAAGGTTCCCTGTATGGTCACTGAAGAGAATAGGTGCCTCTAGAGTAGGATTTGCATATCATAAAGCAAGTACCTGGAATGGGTCATGTGAGTTATATCCTGAACAAACCAATTCCTCTCAAGAGACTGTGGAAGGAGTCTCAAATGTCTGGTTCACAAAAAGAGGTTTGTGCTGTGTAGACTCTCTAGGTGAGGTGAGGCTGGAAGGATCTGTTGGATGATCCCCACCTGAAAATCCTAGGCCCTCATATTTCAGCCTGATGTCTCTATATTATGCTTGGCTAAAGCACACCCTGACTAGGGGCACAGGAGCCTAGTCAAGATTTGAAGACCTCAATGGATGGATTTGCTCCCTCCTCCTAAGGCTCAGACATTTAACATAACAGCTGAAATCTGGGGACAATATACCTGGGGTATAAGTCATTTAGCAGTACATGCAGAGAGATGATATATTAAAAAAAAATAAAAAAAGAAAAGAACACCTAATATTCCTGCTAACTTTTCTATACACATGCATGTGCAAGTGTACATAAAACATAAGACTACTGCATCAAACAAAAGCTCTCTCTGGCTTGACATCAGGTCTCTCAGTGTGTCCTAAATGAATGCCTAGGGAAATAAATAAGACCAGACCAAATATGTATGACATTTCCCTGACATACTCTCCTTGTTTTCTATTTACCATCCAAGGACTTCCTGAGCCAGACATTTTTCCTATCCCAAATGGACCCAATGGTATTTCTGACCTCAAACTCTTTCACTGAGCTCTCTTCATCCCTAGAACTTTCAGTATTTATGATATCTTGTGCAGAGGTGTTCTGGAGCCAACCTACATTTGAGGGAAATAGTCACTTACTGCTTTGCTGTTGTGGAAGCTGGCACCCACCTCTTTCACTCAATGCATCCTCATTCTTGTGCTGAGAATTTTTTTTTGTTTTAATGGTGCTAAGGTCTTCTCTGTCAGCCACTTGAATTTGGTCATACTGTGACAGTAACTTTGGCTTTGATGTCTTTCCAGATAGGCACAAAATCCACCCTGCAAACCTGGTGAAGACTACAGACTCCAAAAGATTTGGTAACATCATTGAGGGCTCAACTCTGAAACCATAACTTACACTTCCTGGAGAAATTCTACCATACTGGGATTTTAGATCAATCCGCTGCTTATTGCCTTTGAAGCTGGAACAACTACAGGCCCAAATATTCCTTTTGCCCTTTTTTTACTGCCCAAGGAATCATTTAATAAAGTTTTCATAGGGCTGATTGAATTTTATAAGCAGCTTTTCCATGGTTGCTTGTTTGGTTTTGCCTGCTTCATTGTTGTTCCCATCCTTTTCTGCAAGTAAACTAATGTATTTAATGCCTTCTGGCACGAATGTTCAGCACAGCTGGGAATTCCAGCTGAACAGGAGCAGAAAGCCAATTCTGAATCCCTAATTGCTTTCATCACAAGCAAGGGGACTCGTGGAGCTTTTTGTAAATAGTTCTGGTGTGTGTGACCCAGAAAATGACACTGAACCACAGAAGTTAGCATCTTAGTCCTAAAGAGTTAACAACCGAACCTGAGATAAAGACTTGACAAGTCACAGCAGCAAAGCACATAGGAGTAAGGATGCCAGGGTTGGCTGTGATAAATAGTTTCAGAAAAAGTTTGTAAAGCCACAAGTCATTCAAATTTTTGCTTGCTTGTTTTCAGATGTAAATAAATGCAGGCATGTTCCCCAGGCTATGAGCAACTGGTACTTTTCTTCACTAACACAGTCAACATGGATCTCAAAGACAGTCATGAAGAAACAAGGGATGACTTCAGAGCTTGACATGGGGACAGGCTTTCATTTGAAGAAAGAGAAACAGGAGCAAAGAAATTGTTGTTCTGATGGCAGAAGGAGCACCAAATATGTTATTTGCACACTGCCCAATGCAGGACAGGAGTAGCACAAAAGACAGCAAAATTTTAAACACGCAAAATAATTAGGAATCAGAAATGTATCATACTTTCCTCATTCTTGGTAGGGCTTTCATTTTTCACCACACTGAAGCTATGCTTTTTCCCTCCATCATTTGTGATTGGTGCTGTTGTTAAGTGGCTGTGAGGAGCTGAGAGCTCCCCTCAAGCTCTGTGCCAGGCACAGTCTCAGAGGCTGAGAACACTCCCCATATGCACCACTGTGGATGCCCCAGTGCCCAACCCAAATAGCAATTCACAACATAACAGATCAGCCTGGGAAAAGGTGCTGGAGGAAAGTTCAAGCCATCCAGAATTATGGCACTTGAACTCTCCCCACATTCAGGATTAACACGTCACTGCAGTGCAAATGCAGTCAGATCTGAGAGTGGCACTCCTGAGACACGCTCCTACCTGGGACAATGACCTCTGCTGTCAGTCAGCATAAACCTACAGGCAGGACTGAGCTACGTGGTTTATCCAGGCCATGGGTCTTCATTTGAATCTGTACACTCAAAAGAATTTGAACTGAAGTCAAGTATGGCTGTAGTTGATCTCACAGGTGACTGGATTTTCTAAGTTGCTGTTGTGGGGCTGACACAGCAGGGTCTTGGTTTTGGCTGGGGTCTCTGAACATCACCTTAAAAAACAGAGAAATTCAGATAGTAATATTTCAAAGTTGTAGGTCTTAGCAGAGAGGGGCTGAGGGTTCTTTGTTTGTTTTCAGTTAGTAGTACAGAAGGCTGTTCTTGCTGTGAGCAACAAAATGAAAATTATTCAGGCTGAGGGTTGGCGTTGATTCAGAGAGATTCCTGGAAGTTAGCTGGAGCAGAGCTCATTATTAGCCACTTATGCATTCTTCTGCCAGTTAAGGTATTGCCTTTATTTTAATATTTATGGAGAGGCTAGTCAACACAGAGGTACCTGACAGGTGAAACATGCCAAACAAATAAGAGGTTACAGCAAATTAACAAGTGATGTCTCACTTTTCTTTTTTTTTTTTTTCTTTTTTGAAGGCAGAGTGGATTAGACAACAACTGAATAGGAGACTGACATTTGATAATAGAGCAGAACTCAGGAAAACAAGTCATCTGAAAACCTGAGAGACCTGGTGATGCTGAACATCATGTGAGACTTAGTGAAACTGCCACAAGGCAAGTTTTGTTGTCTCATGGGGCTTCTCTGCTTACCATCAATTACTTTTCCCCAAGAACCTCTGCATTTGCTAGTTTATTTAATCCCATGCTATAAAGCAAGAACTATCACTGTCAGGGCTGAGCAGCACCACAGCAGCTTTCACTATGTGACTATATGGAGGTTGGGAACATGACAAAGATTAAAAAAGCAAACAAACATATTCTCTTACTAAATCCATTATTTATATTTTCTGTCTCCCTTCTTAAAAATTTCCAGTAGAAAGTTAACTTATGACTAACATTTGTGGGATTTTTCTTTTACAAATAAATCCTTTCTTTGCATATATCATTAAAGGATGTCTTGCTGTCAGGTCTGGTGAAACTGTAATTACAGTGAGTGCAATAAATAAAAGCATAATGGCTCCACTGCATAAATAATGGCTCATTATCCCAGTTTTATTGGTGTTTAGTTTGCTGAGCCAATAAGTCCTCCTGCATTTCCAAAGAAAGCGGTCCAATCTGAACAATTCTGCTACATTAAATGAAAGAAACAAGAAGGCAGTTTTTGTATAGAGAGGACTCTTGGTCCACTGATAGTCCCTTGGATGGGCTTGCACTGCTGTTTCCCAGCTGAAGAGGCATGTGAGCATCCTGCCTTGCCATGGTGCTTTTCCAGCATATGTGGTACCAGCACAGCAATGCACTGACTTGGCAGGGTGTTCCCAGCCTGCATGGTCCCCAGAATTCCCACTGGGGTCAGCCTGGGAGGATAATGCTTTGGGCCTGGTCACATTGCTTTGTGCCATGAGTATTGATGGGAGATTTGCTCCAGCCTGAGCCTCAGTGCTCTGCCACCACTGTCACTCCAGATCTTGTCCTCCCAGCTCCTCTGGGGCCCTGTCATGTGTCCATTTACTGAGTCTTTCCCTTCAATTCTCTTGAACACCTGTTTCAGTACGCAGGAGTGAGATTATTAAGACATTAATGCTAGTTTGATATCTGCCAGCCTTCTCATTCCTCTTGCCTGCTGTGGGTAGGGTGCTAGCTCCTGTGTTTGCACCCTTGTATGTATTGGCATACACCGAATCAGTAAGTCCAAATAAAGCTAGTATTTATACAGCAGTCTGCATGGCAGAGTCTGAAGGTGAGGTTTTCTCAAGCCTCCAGCTCACTTGCCCTGCTCTCCAGAGCAGGTATGATTTAGTCCTGTGAGGCAGGCAGAAACCATGTTCTGAATGCTGGTCCCAGTGTCCTCAGAGCATGACATCAGGCTCTGAAAAGGTTGGAGGTTACTCTGCATTTTTGGCACTTGAAGAATAACAACAAATGATGTAGAAACCTCCAGCTCATTGGAAAGTTTCAGCATTCAAGCAAGGAAGAATCAGGAAATTCTCATCCGAGGTGCGCTTGGATGAGAACTGGTTCTCATACAGGCTGCTTCTGACATCCAAGTCCATGGAATGTTTGTTCCCTGCATCAAACCCACCCATGGGACCACTGACACCACCAGGGGGACAAAACTGTGTTCCAGATGATTATTCATTACTCTTTCAGGCAATGGTCTGCCTGAGGAGACATGTCAATCAGCTCATCTTAAATGCAAGGCATTGAGTGGTAACAGACACATCTTCAGGCGAGACATGTAACCAAATTACCAAGGCATCACGAGGCACTGGATGTCACCCAAGTCACGGTCACAGCCTGTGCCCATGCTCCTTTCCCATGGTGAATGGAGCACTTTGCACTTGCCATGAGTCAGAAGTGCCTGTGGACATTTTCCCTGGCCCAGCCAAGCACGGTGACCCAGTGGCTGCAGTGCCTCCACCAAGGCTGAGCCACCTGCTTGCAGAAGGAGGTTGTAGCCTCTCCATCAAGGGTTGGAGCTTCCACATTTCAGATGCTGGCCCTCCAAATGTTGGATTTCCTTTAGCAGCTGACACTTTCCTAGAACTGGTGACTCCTTTTACCAACCCATTGTCAGTGATTCTTGCTGACCTGGGTAGCCAGATTTTCACTGGGTTGTATGCACCCCAATCCTCAACTCAAGTCACTACATGGGCATTAACAAGAGATGAATTATTGGCACAGATTTGCTCATTGCCCCTCCCTGGGGCTGTGTCTCCATTTCCAGCCATCCCACACTCGTACCACGTACTTCTCCCTGGAGCCTGGCAGGTTGGCTCAGTTTAGCATACTGTCAGCACTCTTGTCCTGAGCATGGGTGTTGCTCACACATCTGGATCCCTGACTTTCAGGCATTGCCATGGAGAGTGGCACAAAGCCCTTTCTGGCTCCCTTTTGGGTCCTACTTGCTGGCTTGCATCTTGGAGATGCTGCATAGGAATCAACACACTTCACCACACTCCTCCTTTCTTTCCTCCTATGGCATCCAGGTTCTTTATTTTCATCCTACCTGTCCAATTGCAGATTCACCTTCCAGTGCTTACTTAAGCTTAATGGTAATTGTTTTCCTTATAATTGCATTTTGCACTGAGGACGTGCCAGTTCTTTCCCAGTGCAAAACAGCTAGGTCTAATACATTGCATTAATTTGTTTTCCAAGTGGCTAGATTTGCTGTAATTGCCTGAATCCCCCTGAATGACCCTTATTTGGGGCTTTAATGAAGAATTGCTGAAATTCTCTTCTGAACTCTGTGTATTTTCTTTCATGTATATCCCATAATAAGAGTCCCTTCATCTGCAGGGACAGCACTTGTCATCGGTGTTTTATAGAGAAGCAGAAATAAGAAATTGCCCTAAACTGTTACTCAGAACACTTATTTTAGATGATATTGTCATGTATCTTAGTAAGGTTTTCACTGAAGGCTGCAAATTATGGTGCAGAGAAAACACAATCCCTGTCTTTCAATTATAATCTATCTTGGAGCTAGAAAAACCCTTTCTAGCAGTCTGGGCCATGCCTGGCAAGTCTTGTGCACACTGCAAAGTAATATATAAACAAATAATAAATATTAGGCTACAGTAACTTCTCTACTCTTGGGAATTACTGTATTCTTGGGCAATTACTGTGTTTCACTGGAGTTTTCAGCATGTTGTGAACATTTACATAATTCTTTCAAAAGGAACAATAGATCTTGCCTTCAATATATATATCTGATATATGTGTTCCCTAGATTGAAGGTTGAGTGCCTTAAGTGGTTTTTTTTCCTTTAAACAGAAATACATGTAGGGAAAGAATAAGACTTCTGTTATCATTAAAGCATTTAAAAATCAGTGCTTATATAACTGCTATTATATAGTTCCATTATCATTTTTTGAATAGTGCATTACCCGTAATTGGTTTAGACTTTACAGCCATATCTATCTCACATCCGTTATCAGAGCGGATTCAAAGAGTGCTGGCAATGTGCAAAGACAAACAGAACTAATTGAATGCATACAGTCTCATAAACTGAGTTTTCAAGAAATTGACCTAGTGCAGAAGTCAATTTGACTCTGTCAAACTCTGCCCTATTGAACCACTGCTCTGGTCTGTAGGTGCCCTGCTGCTGCAGCACAAGGAGCTTGATTCGTGATGGTTTGCATGACTGAACACTTGCTCAAAACTAAATTAAAAATGAGCAAGGGTTCAGGAATTCTATGTAATGAGTTAATATTTCTGACTGTAAAATGTTTTAATGACTGATTATAATTCTCCTCAAATGTATTCCAGTTCAGATTGCTGTCTTTTTGAGAGGAATATATAGGGATATTGACATAAGCCCAGGACTAACAATCAGTGCGGGGTGGCAGTGACCAAGGGAGACAGACAAGTCATTACTCTTTTTCAGTAACAAGCATTAGATGATACCCAGATTCCCTTGATTCCCTTATGAAGATGCCATTGTATGCAAATATTAGTCTGGAACTTTGTCAGTGTAGCAGACCCAACAGCCTTGAGCCTTCTTCTCAGGATGTGACTTTAAAGCAGTAGATTTTAGATCCTTTTATAAAATGCAGTTTTTAACCTTTAGGGGGAATAATCTTCTCTTCCTAACTGAGGATCCTTGAGATGGCACTGCTGCTTCCTTGACTGGCAGAACAGACACAGGTCCCTGGAGTTTCTGCTCTGCACCACCAGAGCTCCAACATTCTCTGTAGGAACAGTAACAGCAATGGCAGATCCCAAAGGCTCTTTATGTGCATGTCACATGTTGTTCTGAGCCATCTAAAAATAACCATTAGCACTGTCCCAACTGCAAGCTAGTTGAATCAAACAATGTGTAGTAGAGGTCTGTTTACACCACGAGCTTCAAACACAGCTTTTGTGGGGGTGAAACTTTTTTAAACCACAGACAAAGTGCTGTCGTTCCCTGTGAGGCAGGGAAGCAGCAAGTAAGGTTTGGAGGACCCCCACTGCTGTTTCTTTCCCCCACTGAATCTTGCAGAACTGAGCACTACCCTTATTGAAGTAAAAAAATACCCATTGTCAGATTTCCATAGCTCATCCTGGACACCAATCATGGCATTAACTTGTAACCATCTCACAGATGTGCAGTGCCCCCAGCATGATGATCTAGAATCACAGAATATCCTGGACACAGGAGGATCATTGAATCCAACTCCTGACCCCACACAAGGCAACATAAAGCATGTATCTGAGAGCATTGGGCAAACACCTGTTGAGCACCAGTAGGGTTGACTTTTTCTCTGGGGAACTTGTTCTAGTGCTTGACCACATCCTCTGTGAAATGTCCAGTGTGAACTTCCTCTGGTGCAGCTGTAAGCCATGCCCTCACATCCTATCAGACACCAAAAAAAAAAAGATCAGCCCACCCCTCTACACTCCCCTTCAGAGGAAGCTGTAGACAGCCCTGAAGTCATCCCTCTCTTTACTCCTCTCTAAGTTAAATAAAACAAATATACTTAGCCATAAGTCATGCCCTCTAGTCCTTTCATCACATTCTTCTCCCTCCTTTGGACACGTCCTAATGTTAAAACATCCTTCTTACACTGTGGAGCCCCAAGCTGTGCACAGTACTTGAGGTGAGGCTTCACCAATGCTGAGAATAGTAGGACAACCACTTCTCTATCCAGTTGGCCATGCAGAGCTTAATGCACCCCAAGATAGTAAAAAAACAGGGATTGATCTGTGCCCACAGAGAGATGTTGGTGGTACCATTAAAGGAGGTAAGAGAAATCAAGCCCTATCCATACTTTTTATTTCTTGGTATTATTACTAGAAATGAGAAGAGACAAACACAAAAAAACCTAAATTTCACCTATGACAACAACGTAGCAGCTGAGAAAGAAGAAACAAGACCTACACAACTCCCCACCACTACCCTCCTTTGCTATTTCCACATTATATTCTCCAGCCTTCCTCCCCTTTGCTGCAGGATTGGGTTATATACCAGGAGGTGAAGAAGACAATCAAGGGCTGCTGGTGGGACTGCCATGATCACTGGATGCATAGGCACTATCTTGTAGTGGAGATACAGTCATTGATAGAGAAAGGAGAAGCTACTCAAATTTAATAATGATAAAAAAACTACACTCTGTACTTCCTGGGTCCCTTCAGGATAAGCTGGCACTTCATAATGCCATTTGTAGAAAGGCAACTCCTTTCTAAAGGAGGCTCTAAAAATTATGCTCTATTAAATAATTGTAGAGACATTTATATAAGGGAAGAGATTTAAAAAGACCATTAATAATGCCTCTGCTTCTGCTGAAGTCCCCTAAATGCTGCCCTGAGTTACAACTCATTCCTCTAGAGTACTCTGAGCATTATATATTTCTCTCTGGAATATGTATTGCCTTTATTTTAACTAAAATGATACGTAAAGCTAGATATTTTTAGTATAAAGACTCTACACTAATTCATTTTTTTTCTTTACTCATTTCTCCTTCATTCCAGGAAAATATGATCCTTCCTTGAGAACATGGTTTTATTCATGGCATTTATTCCTCTGACTGATGAGGCTGATTGTGCTTTTTTGTGAGTGAGGAGCATTTACCTGAAATTAGCTACTTGTAAAACTCCATGTTAGAGATATTCTTCACCTCAAGTAAACTTCCTGGAGGAAAGAGTGACTAATCTTTGGAAAGATTAAGGGATGGGAGGAGAGAGAGAGAAAATAGAAGACCAATATCACACTTAGGTTTTTTTCATGAGGCACACATACAGCACTCAGAGAGGGACCAGTTTAGGCTGCTCATCACAACAGAAGGAAAGAGCTGATTCAGTGCATCCTGGTGCAAAAAGTAAAACTGATGTCTTGAAAACAATAAACATTTCTTCTGCCTCAAAGAGAACTTTACATAAATTCAGAGTTTTAGTAATGCTCTGCACGTAATCAGAGCTGTCTAATCTTGTCAAACATTTGCCCTCTGGGAAACAGGTATTTCCAAGGAGTGCATCTGACAGGCAGCTCCATTTTAGAGACTGGCAACTGAAACACCTGTAAGGGCTGCACCAGGATCTTCCTTCCAGCAGCAGTGACATTTAAGCTGTTTTTGATCCTCAGGCAATTTTAGCTTTCAAGCATAGGGCATTTTTTCCCCCTTCTATTATGGAAAATAATAATTTGTGCCCCTGTAAGTTTTGTAATACCCAAATCATATTCACTTTCTGTGGGGATTTTTTTCCTTACACGAATAACCAATGTGAAGCTACTTTTTCTGTGACTCATTTTCTTTGCAGTTTCCAAATGTTATCTCACCTGAATAAGCTGTAATTCTGTCCCCCTTGTCATGAGGATCTTCCATTTACCCTCCAGGAGGTTCCCTCTGCTGAGGAATTGAAAGCCCTGCAGCAAAAATGAGAGAAGCCAGAGAAGATGGAGGCATTTTACATAGTTGGAAGCATCAGAGTTGGAAGAATTATATAATTTTGCTTATCCCAGTCTGGGCAGATGCTAAAATACAGAGGAGGGCAAACTCACAGTGAGCTGTATGAAGTTCAATTCACTGACTGGGTCATGCAACCTCATTTCTGACCTCCTCCTGCATCCTCCTGGCCTGCCCTCCCTGTTCAGCATCCCCACCAGCCTTCACCCTCTGTGTCCAGCTGCCAGTGTAAGGAGCTGTAAGGCTCCCTTTCCTGTGCTTTCTCAGGGCTGGGACTGATTCCTCAGACTGGTCCAGAGCCCAGCAGGTCTCCCAGAGCCCATCACTCCTTAGGAGCTGCCAGGAAAATTGTCAATTGCTAATGGGCAGGCAGTAGGACCACCGGGAATAGCAGCATCATTAAACAGCACTCAGGGCTTGCAGTCTCCAAAGGGAGATCTGAGCTCTGCCTATTCTCTGCACCCCATAGGCACAGTTTCCCATTGCTGCTGACGTTCCTTTCCTTCCTACGCTCTTCCTGCTTGCTCTGCCAGCTGCTTGCCTTGCCCCAGAGATCCTGTGGGCATTCCTGCCCTGTGGCTGGAGGAGGCTCAGACTGCAGCTCAGCCTCCGCTCCCAGGCCCATGAACTCACAATGTGGGAGGTAAATAACACACATCATAACTGTCACCTCTGAATAACACAAAAAAATGCTTGCACTCCGTGCCCACAGGTTATAATTTCTGTGGCAAAGCTGAAAACATGGGACAGATAAAGGAGACATGCACTTATAAAAATTGATGATGTTTTCCTTTAGATCAGCTCGTGACTTTGTAGCCAGCTGTAAAAGAGCCATGGGGGAAAGGTCAAAGGAGAGCAGAGTTGGGTGAATTGCCATTCTGGTTCCTGTCCTTCCCATGCCTCATAAAATGAAATAATGATACAGTAAAGTGCAGTTGCAGCCTCACTAGGAGATGTCATAGCTGCAATAGCCTAATGAGCTTAAAATGACTGAAGAGTGTCAATAGATAAAATCTATTGTGGGAAAATTGCTAATGCTCAGCACAGCAGGGAAATACTTTCTGAAATCCCAGAACGTTCATCAGTGACACTTCAGACTGTAAATTCACACAATATAAAGAGATATTCGGTACACTAATAAATCATTAAATAAAACAAGTACTAAACAAAATCAGAATGTAAAGTGTTACAAAGCAAAATGTACTTTAGAAACTTGAATTTTGGGAGGTTTAGGTTTTTTTAAGAATTTTTCTTTGTAACATAGGATATTAGAGTAATTAATTCCTCAGAAGAGCATCAAGCAACTTCCTCTGATTCAGACACATGGCCAAGCTTTATATGTTAAAACAAAATGTTTGAAATAAACTAAAAAACATCCTACATCTCAGTAGCAGTCCTTGTAAATAGGGGTGAAGGAGAAGGTATCATGGCTTGATTTTATTAAAGTTTCTTGTGTTGATTCAATTGCTTTCTCATAAAGAATCTAAGGAACATATGTTCAAGACTGTTAAGGGATGTATGCAAACCTAGGTGCAGACCCTGATCCAGGAGGTATGCAATCCAAAATTTACCATCAAAAGGATGGGTTGGGAATTTACTGTTCTGCCTCTACCACTGCTGAATGTACTGAGCTGGTGGGAGGCATGCAGGACACAAGGAACAGCCGGACAATCTATCAGAAGCCCTCTGTCATTTCTTGTTACCATAAATGTCAGTAACATCACTGAATGCACAGACCCAAGTTCAGCACATGAGACAGTCTTAAGACTGTGCCAAGACTCTGCTTGGCACTGGTATGGTCCCATTTGATGTATCAGACCTGGTATGAGACCCTGTGCCCAGCAAAGGCTTGGGTGACTTGAAAAAAGCCAAGGAGATACCAGTGAGTATGGCAGGAGGTCCAGAAACCCTGTTTGTAAAGATTTAGAACAATGAATTGAAGAAAGATGGGAACTGTCATACCAAACACAGTTCAGATACCAATAAGAACCCAAGAGGAGGGTAGACAAGCATTGCCAGGGATTGGCAAGTATGCAGGTGAACCAGGGTGGAGGCAAGAGTAAAGATCAAGAAGCTCTGATTATGCCCCAAATCTAAGGTACCACAGAAGTGGAACATCACAAAGGGCAGAACATCTGCTTGTTCACAGATCTGTTGGGCAAAAGGCCAGACCAACACTTGTCCAGACCTGTGAGCAGGCTGTCCCTGATGAGAGGGACAAGGGCATGAGACAGTGGTGCTTTCCAAGATCAAAGCAGAACCATGCCATCCATAGCCTCAGTGCAGAAAAGTCAGTGCCACCCACCTGGGGGCTGGTACTCTGGATTCACCACTTGATTTTATTGAAACTAAGAGCACACTACAAAGGCACTAACCCATTACTAAACCCATTACTGCTCTTTTGGGGTAAGCAAGGAAAGGAATTCAAATTAGAGTGTGATAACTGGATCTTTTTAAATATTTCAAATACACATAGCTTTCCTTCATATGACTGCTTCACTTTCAGAGCTGTGTCTGACAAAAAAGGCTGGTCTCCTTGACAACAACATGAAGCCTTTTAGACAGAGGGATCGTGCTGCATGGCTCATCACAACTTCCAAGACACTGCTACTGGACAAAGAGTACTCACTCAAAATAGGCAGACTTCCATTGCATTGTTCACTGTAACAATTTCCTTTGCAGCTTTCCCTGGGCAGTGAGGTGGGTTAGAAACCAGGGGAATGTCAGGACAGTGAGTTAAAAGTTAAATATCTTTATTCAGGATCAAATAAAGCACAGCGGTGCACTGTTGTTTTTATTTTTTTTTAACCTAAGGTCCTTATCTGTTTCTTGTCCTAACTAGGAGTGAGAAGTCATACAAATACATTGTTAGAATTCTTTCATATTCATCTTTTACTAGCAATGATCTGTGTGATTCAGAGTATCATATGATACTGAGGTTCCAGCTCTTGGGTTTTTTTTCAGGCAGTTTACTCTTTTTTCCTGCTTTTTATTCTGATGTAAAGAACAAGCATAAATGTTGGCAAATGGAAATACAGAAAACTACTGAGAGCTCTAATCTGGATCCTTTAATTTCTGTCACCCAGTTTTGCTATGTGTGTACCACAGTAATATTGATATGCAACAGTGGAAGTGGGATAAATTTAATTAACACTTTAGCAGTGGAAAAATAATAAATTAATTAATGCTTTTCTCATTTTTGAGTGCAAAAAGCTCTGGAAAGGAATATTGCCATTTGTGAATTTAACTGCATTATTCAATTTTATTAACATGACAGGGTACTTAAAAACCTATCTAGGATTCAACTGTTTCCACATTTTTCAGCTTTTTCTGAAATTTCTTTATATCAGTGTAAAGCAGAACATAATAATTTTTTAAAAAAATCGGTATTTTGCTGGGTTTGCTCTGAGAAGAATCCAGATACATAAGCCATAAATAATTAGATCTCATTTTAAATGACTTACTTGCTTCAATATAGTCATCAAAATTTTTGCTTAATACTGAAAACTGCATTTGACATCAGGACTGAAAAGGTTTTGGAAACCAGCAGCAATCCAGATGGTACAGGCAAGCAGAACGTTCAGCCTCTGCCTTCAAGGCAGAGGCACATATTTAGAAGGCCACAGAATGGCTGCTTCCATTTGCTCAACCTTGTGCTGCTGCTCAGTTCTTTCTTCTGTCATCTCTGGTTTCTCAGGGATGAATAGATATGCAGAACAAAAAATTTGATGTTAAAACAAATGTGTCATACATCCTTGTATCAATTCCATCAGGACTGAACATTGCTGGTTAGAGGCAGGATCAGGGCAATTATTTTCCTTCAGTTACTCTCTGATCTGGACATTGTTACTAAACCAGAAATGAAAAAGGAGAATGAGCCAATAGAACAACTCAATGCTGGGAGATACATGTAAGTAAAGATGTAAATTAAATGGTTTGTGGAGGAAACAGCATGTTTAAGAAAAGAGTATCTGAGATTTGCTCAAGGTTAACATCTGCTCCATTGGCTGGCCATTTTCTTCTCCCAAGCCAAGAAGGCGATGAACGCAAAGAGGATAAGAAAACATTTGCAAGATTTAGCTTCAAAAGAGTTTCTTTTTCATTAAAAAAGAAAAAGCAAGCATTCAGAACTCATTCCTCAATTTCTGCCCTGGTGAGCCTGGGACATGCTTTTGACAATAATTAGTCAGATCCAATAAATGTAATGATTAAGCTTTATCTAATCTCAATCCAGACTCACAGTCAACACTGGAAAGAACTTGATCCAGACAACACAAAGTCCCTCCCAGGTATCAATGCACAGCACAACACATTGCCTGAAGCAGTCCAGCTAAATAATCAGCCCACATCCAAGGAGATCCATTCAACACAGCTGGCAAAACAACTGCATGCCTCTGTTTTGGTCACTGCTGCTCACTGCCTCCCCTGCAGCCCATGGGGCTCTTTGCCCTGCAGGTCTGCTCTCAGCTCCTTTCCTCTGTGGAGCCGTGTGAGACATCAGGTGCTTTAAAATAAGAAAAGGATTCCCTAAATGAAGAGGCACTTAGAGTGATGCTGGAAGCTGTGGTGGCTGGAAGCTCATTTACTTCAGAAACCTGTGAAGGTGCATTTAAATGTGGTCCAGAGCAGGAAAAATCTCATAATCCAAACTAAGGGGAGAAATAGCATACTGCAGTGGAGACAATGAAAGACTGGCATGTGCATCCAAAACACACAGCCCTACCCTGCCCCTAACCCCCCTTGTGGGGGGATGATTTGTATGTACTCCTTTCTTTGGTCTGAAGAGCACCGATCTAAGAGCATTTACTTTCTTTCTGCATCCCATTGTTTCTGCTGTCACATCTCTTCCTCTGTCATCACCCTGAAACTGATACCATGCTGCACTCACAGCAGCAATCACAACTGTTATTTTACTCTGAGAGTTCTATTTATCATCAAAAGTTAAGAAGTTCTAGCACCAAATGTTCAGCTTGGCAGAGGCAAATAAACCAATATCTCAGTTTCCATGCTTTTATATAAAGCTCCTGTTAATGAGAATGCAGAAGCACTGTTGTGATTTTCTCAACATGGTTTCATTGCTAAAGAAGTTGGGACTATTTTCTGCCCTCTCTGCTCCCTTGATTCTGTTCTGGTTTGAAAGCAAAACCAGTGAGAGACTCCAAGTCAGAAACACAATTTACTAGGAAAAGGGAAAAGAAAACCAAAATACATGCAATAATACAAAAAAAAAAAAACAACTGAAAATGTCAGAAAACAACCTGACACCCTGTTGGTCAGGGTCTTGGTAGCAGTGCTGGATTAGCAGCTGCAGTCCTCCTGGAGTGGCAGATGTGGCTCTGTTGTAGCAGTGATCCTGTAGAAAGGGTGTAGTCTTCCTCTGAGGATCCAGTGGAAAAGGCAGCCATTCCTCTGGGGATCCAGTGAAAAAGACTGGTGATTCTGTCCGAAATCCCAGATTATATCCAGGTGGGGATGCTTAGCTCCTCCCCACTGGGCGGAGCATTTCCCAATGTGCTGGTATCCTTCTATGAGTCATTACACAGAAATGGCCCCTGGAGGGAGTTATCTCTGAGTCATTTAGCAAGGCATTGATGGGCCCATTAACAGGAGATAAGGAAGAAACAATGCCCCTCCTGGTTTCAACAGCTCTTGAGGATGAGAATAGAATATATCTTAATATTGTAACCTAGGACAGCTTCCCAGAGGAGAGAAAAGTGAACATACAGATTCCACATGTTCCCTATGAGATGGGGACCCTCTGAACAGAGAGTTGGAGGAGTCAATGACGGCAGTTCCCAGACATTGTGGCCCACACACAGATGTCAAGCTGGACAGTTTCCCATAGAGCTCTCTGCACGTACACTATTTAACCTGTGAGAGAAAAAATCAGTCAAAATGGTCCTGAGGATTATTACCTGTCCTCACCAGTGCAACATGAATCAGAGTCTGGGAGCCATCACCTGAAAGATAAAACAGAAAACCTGAAGCACTACTGAGCATGTGTCTGAGTACAGCTTCTCCATGTATTGCAAGAGCTTCACAAAAACTTCAAGCCATTTATTTTTATAATCCCAGCACTTACAGATGAGATGTTCAGGCAAATGGGATATGGCTATGGGCTGGATAGCCAGCTGAGAGTGTGGGAGGTGAAAGATGATGGAACCATTGAGTGCACCAGGACATAAACACAAAGAGCAACTCTCATGAAGACCAGGAACTGAGCCCTGTTGGGAGAGGATACAGGAATAGATGTGATGATGGAGACAGCTGGGCACTTCCCTTTGTTTTCCATCTCCATGTGCTGGAGTCCTTCCTTTCCACTACATCCTTCTGTTCCTCCCAGTGGTTTGAAGTATTATTACTCACTTTTTTTCTGGCACTTTTCTCATTTGTCATTTTTTCTCTTGTACACAGCATGGATTTTCTTTGTTTCATTAGTTCTTCTCCTTTTTTGGCCCAGCTTTGTTCCCTCTCTGTTCCTGCATAAATTTATCCTGGTGGCTGGCCATTATATAAAATATTGTAGGAACAGGATGTTCCTTTGAAACATAATTAAGAATAGAATGTGAACAGCTGATATTCTGGCACTTTCACCAGGAAAAAAAGGGGGGAAACTCTTTGATTGCACATCTTTAGATGAAAGTTGTGCTGGACAGAAGCCAGGTGGTGCAGTGACCCCATGTATCACCCAAAGACTTCATTCTTCCCATGCTAGGACAAGAAGCATTCTCAAAGTCACCCTCCCACATGAGTGAGGGCAGCAATCATTCTGCTTCAGAAAGGTCTTTCAGTCTTTCAGTGAAAACTGACAGGCACTGGTGGGTCCACTGCAGCAATCTGGCTTCTCTTGGGATTTCAGCTCATTCTTCCACCAATCCCATATCCCCCAGGGCAGTTGTGGTACGTGTGGGGGAAGCTGGAAACACACAGAAAATTTCCTATGAGCATGACTTTGACAAAGGTGTGTGGATGGCGGTGTCATCAACCGCCTGCATGTGAAGTCTCAGGACTAGGCAAAACCAAATATACAACTTTTGGATTTACGGATGGAAGAGAAGGATGAAAAATTGGACCATGCCCACAATGGCTTATGAGCAGTTTGGAAGACATTGAGGTACCCTGGGAGTTCCCAGGTTATTAAACAGAGGTTAAGCACTATGTCACAAGCTAATCTGACCTACATAGAGAAGAGACACTCAAAATAAGCAGCTATTTTTAGCCTAATTGCAGTCAAATAGAAAAGAAATATTTACAAGTTTACTGCAAAGAGAAGCTAAGCACTATAACATTTTCCTAGTATTAATGGTAGCTGCTCCAGGACCAGAATTTTTTAAGAAGAAATTAAGTGCCTTTCCAGGTGCTGCTGAATGTTTCAAACAGTGATTCATCTAGGACTGCCCCTCCAGCCTGTGCAGAGCAGCACTATAGGAGAGGTGATCACTGCAGTCCTTTTAGGTTTATAGCTGACCACATGTGCTTAATGAAAGTATACTCTCAGGCTGCCTGGCTTGGGGTTGCATATGGTGGATGTGTCTTTACACAGTGTGCAAGATGTCTCTGCTTTTCAGTGGGTGGGATCTGAATCAGAAACAATCTGCCTCAGAATTCCTGGGGCTAAGGAACAGCCTGAAAGCGCCCACAGGCATTAACATGGAAAACAGGGGAAAAGGCACAAGGGCCATGGACTGAAACACACTGCACTCCAATGGAGCAGTGAGAGCTGCTCTGAGGCACCACTGGAGCCACACTGGCATTTGAGATCCTAGCAGGCTGAGGCCACACTGCAATTCACTGCCACTGCTTTGCACAAGCATCATGTGAGCAACCTGATGAATGGACAACAAAAAGCCATCAATCAGGCTGAGAGATAAGTCAGGTTTTATTCTTTAACAGAGCATTCACACTCTATTCTGTGTTTCCCCTGACTTGTTAAATATTTCATACTGTATGTTAAACAGGGGTATTAGGAACCAGAGGTACTCTGGTCTATCTTTATAGAAAATATATTAGTCACGAGGAACATAAGCAATTGTCATCATCCACTCCACTCTTGCAAGTTCACCCATTGTGAAAATGTCAGGGTAGGCTAATTTTATGCTGCATAATGTATTTGACCTACTCCTTTCACTCAGATGCACTTGAAACTATTCAGCTGATCCTAAGCAAATCTTGCAATGAGCACTAAATACCCAGTATTATTGATTTATGGTTTTATTGCTCTATATATGATTATAACTGTTGAACACTGTTCAATAGGTCAAGTACCCTCTTTGCTTAATTAATTTTTGCCATAACCAGTAACCTGAAGGAATGTTGGTAGAAAAAAATATAGAAATATGCAGGCTGCAAACTTCATGGAGCTAAGAAGGTCCTTTACATCCTGCATTGATCTTCCATCATATCCTGAGACACATACATTGAGCGTTTTCCTTTGTTTGGAGAGATGCACAGAATTGGAATATTATGAAAAATTCTGTTTCTTTGTCACCTACAAATAACTGGATGTTTAATCATAGGTACACACACACCACACATAACACTCCTGGTGTCATTCCCTCTGTGTGAGCATCCACCCTCCACCTTCAGGTAGCTCTGTTTTGCTTGCCCATGATACCAGTCAGTCCTGCTGTATCCAGCCCCATGCATGCTTCCAAGAATGCAGCAGTGGGCTGCAGTTTCAGTGAGGAAGATCTGAGAGATTTTTGCCCTATAGCTAAGTATACACCTGGACTTCCTTTAACTTAATTTTGACAAATATTGTGGCTTTGACCAGAAGACAATTGACAATAGGGCTGTGCCAGGAGGCACAAGCAGTGATCCCATTCCTGAAACATGGCACCTCTGGCAAGTTTCAGTAGGTGTCAAGGTCTGTAACAACTCCAGTGAGTCACCTAATGCACCGTGCAATGTCTCACAGAAACAGCAATACCCAGCCCTGTGGGCATGTCTGAGAGAATGGATTGTGCACAGACATCCATTTCTGTGTGTTGGAGGGTTTATCAGCATCCTGCTGGGGTCCAGTCCCCATAAAGCTGCCCCCATGTTCACACAGATGGGGCTCCACTGGCAGGAAAAGCTGATCCGTGTCAACCCCCTTATGTCAAAAAGCAGCATGCTGCAGGCCTCTCAGTGTGGACAGGACAAATTCACATGGCAACCCCAAAACAGTCAGGTTAAGTTATAAGTTATAAGTTAACTTATACATCTCTGATCTTTTGGGAGTTTCTCAAACACAACTTTTAGATTTTTTTGCTCTACAAGGATGCAGTGTTTTAGTATACATTCAATTGCTCCATCAGTGAAAAGTGAAATGGCATCTTTGTTTCATTCTGCAGCAGAACACACTTTGCATGCTTCCTTTTATTTCTTTGCACAGACAAATTATTGGCTTTTCTATCTCTCAGGCACTATTCAACTTTAACTCTTCTTCCACATTTGCAGTCACCCAGCAAATTCCATTGCATTTTCTTATTTATCCTTACTTGATTCTCCCTTGAATGAATGTTTAACAGTTGGCCCTGAGGGGAATACCTTTCCTCTCTCTTTCTTCTGGAAAGGGAATGGGAATTGAACAACATGGAAGGAAAGAGAAAGGTGGAGGTGTTCCCTTTTGCAGGTAGGAAGGTCACTGTGACATATTGAGATTTGGCTCTTGTTTTATACCCTCCTTGGACAGACAATTCTTGCAAATCCATAAATCTTCACAAGCTGATGTTTCTTCCTGCACTCTGGCTGGGTTGTTTCAAGCAGATACCACACCATCCTCATAAAAAATATATTGGTGATTTTCAGCTGCAGGGATCTGCCTGGCAATGGCAAATCCTGCTGCAGTTTCTGCAAGTCCCTCTAACCCTTGGCTCTTGCAGCCACTGTTCCCTCTGCCTGCCATGGCCTGACCATAGTGCTGCAGCTAGAGCTGTATTGCTGTCCTCCTCCTGCCCCCCACAGATGTTTTCATTTTCTGATGCACAGATCTCAACCTCAAATCCCATTGCCCCTTCTATCCTTGTTCCAGGGTGTCCTCTCTCTACTCAGATCTCTAAGCATCATGGTTTTCCCTTTCCCCCTTTATTACTCTCTTAAAACATCCAACCTGCCCAATTTTCCATTCTCTCAAGCTGGGAATCTATCTTTTTTCACCTTCACCTGTTCCTGGAACATTTCTTTCCTCACACAGGGTCATCTCCTTTCTTCTCCCTTGCCCTTCTTCAGCCCAGTTCTGATGGTTGCAGCAGTAAACCCCACACTGGCCCTTTGCCTCTCCAGTCAGGCTGCATCTTTTCATCCTACTCAGGGGGCATCTCTGCATATTGGAGGCATGGCCCTCCACAGCCCAATTTCCCATTGATTCTAGACTTTAGTCAGTCAATATTTTTCTGTAAATACTCAATGCTGCCTCTGAAGGGGCCTCTTTATATAACTTAATTCTGACTAATTTATTCAGAAGATTTCCTTCAAGCAAGCTTCAGAGTGTATCATGTTTACTCCTGGATCATGGCTTAGACAATTTACTTTCAGTGAAGTCACTGGATTTCAGGATTTTGCATTTCTCAGCAGGTCATAAGGCTTATTTTCAATTTCATACTTTTACTGAATTGAACTGAATTTCTGAATTACTGAATTTCTACCGAATTCAATCAACAATTGATATTGTTGATGTGTTTTTCAAAAAAAAGGCATTAATAAAACCCCCTAAGGTAATTCTTTTGCAAGAATCTCCTTGCCATGAGAGGAGTTTGTTATAACTCTGACATCTTTCTCTGGTCTGATACAAAATATACACATTACAAAGATCCTGTAATGTACGCAAATCTTATTTTTTTAACTTTGTACCAGACACTTTTTTTCTGCAGCTCTTGTATTTCTGTGTACCTGTGAGTGACTCTGAGCCCTCATCTACTACTAAGTGCAATGGGCATGTTGTGAAAATACATCAACATGTGCCTATTAAGGCTGAAAGCAGGAGGTGGCATTTATCCCTGTACTTTCTAACAAGACCAGAACTCTAGTCCAAAACCATAATGTCAGGGAAAAATAACATAGCTCTTCTAGCTGTGATACTTGTTAAAACTTTTCAGCTAAAGATGCAGCTGTAAACAGACGGAGACTTTGAAAAACTCAGGACAACAAACTTTCTGAAAGTCAAAGGAAAACCTGGATGAAATTTTACTAATATTTTAAGACTTTGGAGTCAGTAGTACTTGCTACAATATGTTTACTTCCAGAAAGAAAAAGGATATTACTGTGCTTAAATAAAGTTGTTTAATACACTGTTTAAAAGAATGGACAATAAGTCACAGGGAAAAAAAAACCACCTCAGACTCAGGAAAATTTTCAGAGAGAGCACCAGTTTTCCTATGGCAATGAAGTGTGCACAGGAAGTCAGCAGAGTGTGACCAAAATGTGCAGCTTTGTCTTTACTAAATGCAGGGGTAGAGCAAGTGGGAAATAATGATTCTTGGGAATAAATTATACTATGAGAAAGAAAAAAAGAACTTGATTACTTGAGGTTCTTTGGACTGCCAGTTTATTTTACTCAGGTTTTCTCTTGTCCTGAGTATTATGAGAAAGGGGCTTGATGCAGCAATCATCCTGTGCAAGCACCATTTGTGGAGAAAAATACAGAGATCACGAGAAACTCTTTGAGCAAGACCATGAAGAACATGAGTACCTGATCCATGGATAGCATTAGGATGTCTGAGTGCTGTCAAAAAGGGAGCAGTGGAAAGTACAGTGAAACCTGAGCCTAAGTCTGGAATGTGGAGATTTCCTTATGAAGTTGTGAAGGGAAAACCTCCAGTTTTCTGGGCGCTGATTTGCTGGGAGGCCTTGTTTGAGAGAAGGTACAACAAAATATCATCTTTCCTCAAGACTTTTCAAGGCAGGCAAGCAAAACATTTTGTTGCAGAGATTAAGAACTTCTTGGCCACAGGGGATGCCAAACTTTATCCACTTTGTATTAAGCCTTTGAAAGTCTGACTTCACTTTTCCTGAATGGGCTTTGTTTTACCCTGGAGGTGCTGCAGCTTCTGACAGGCTGAAGCACAACCCACAAAATTTTGTCTCCCATTGGTCATGGCTCCAGGAAGATTCAAGGGGATGATTACTGGAAATGGGGCTTCAGGAGGCCAACTGGGCCATGTGCCATTGGAGAAAAAAGTCCAGGAGTGATGTCCAGAAGCTGGGGCTGCCTGAGCCTTGCTGTTGTTCAGCCACCCAGCCCCACACAGGCTAATCTCCCCACAGATGACAGCAGGTACCTGTATTAGAGGAAATGTATTTGAATATCTGTACAGAGGCTTTGCCCCAGAGGTCCCGGTTGTCCTTGATGGGCTGCAGCTGCGATGTCCTTAATTGGGCTGCAGCTGTGACCAATGAAGATGACTGGGATAAAAGGGGGCAGGTTAGCCAGACAGGGAGAGCCTTGGAGGAACCCTGAACTGAGATAGAACAGCATGCAGCAGAAGGAGTCAGTGAAGATCTGCAGCCATGAGAATACACCAAAGAGGTATGGGCTTTAGAAGTCAGATAATATCATTATAGGAACTAGAACAACAACAGGTACCACCCTGGCACTATGCAGGATTGGGATGATGGGGGATTGCAATGCCTGTGAGTCTGGAAATCAGTCATCACATTGATCCAGACTAATGTACACAGCACAGCTGCACCAAAGGCTCTCAGCCAATGGCATGGAGGTACTGCTGTGATGTGTTTGTGCAAGAAGCCCATGCCATCTTCTGCAATTCTCTATCAAAAACTTAAAGATCTATTCACTGATTGACCTAAAATGCTGTAATCTTTCATCCCCTTAAACAAACAGCAGTGCAGAGGGACTGAGTTTCTCTTGGAGTGCCTAGAAACACCAGCTGCTGATGTCCCAGGTGGCAAGGGATGCTCCACCTTTGCACTCCATCACTATTAGCAGTGGAGAAAGGATGGCACTTCACTGGCATGGGAATTCTAAAAAATCACCAGTATATTAAATGGAGGAAGAGAAAAGACTATAAAGACTGATTTTTTTTTTCTATTCTGTTGGGCTTATCCAGAAATATCACAGAAACCACCAAGTCACAGTGGTAACTTGTATCCCATGGCAAGTCCACACCTTCCCACTACTGACAGGAAAAGGCATCAGGGTGGCTAGCACAAACCCAGCAGTGGCAGCAGACAAGGAAGTGATGAGAAAGACTTCACCTCAGGCTGACTGTAGTTCTTTTATTTGATATTTTCCCCCATTTTCCTTCAGCTGGCCTCTGATTTGCTCCTCAGTTGGACCTGAGGTGACCTGTCATTTCCAGGCTGCAAAGACAAGAAAATGTACACTGCTTAATCACACTTCTAAATGGACCTTGTCACTTTGCTGAATTGGATGCATTGAAGGTGTCTCACTGTTGTAGCTAATTCCCTCCACAACACAAACAGCTCACGCCAGCTGGCCAATGTTCATAACTACCTAACATTCATCCCATCTAATTCCTAAAGTGAAAACAACTTTGCAGTTAGTGCAGATCACTACCAGTTCATTTCTAGCAGAACAGCTCATCAAAGTGCTAATAGAAGCTGTCTTTGATAACCAGTATAGTCATGGAGATTTAGACTCCAGTTGAAGTAATTATTTCCTTGACCAGTATAGACAAAATGAAATGGTGCTAAAGATTGAAAATGCATGGAAGAATATTTTCATTAAAAACTGAATATAACCATTTACCAATTTTAATTAGAGTGGCATCATTTGCATTGCTCTAGTTAAAGCTTTACTGGTATTTCTGGTATAAGTAGACTTCCATTTATCATAAAATCTCAATATACATTTGCAGGGGTGAGATAAAACTTGACAGAGTGTATTAGCTTGGTTTTAATATGTTTTTTAATGCTTATTTAATATATATTCAGAGTAAGTAGAAATTTAAACCCAGCTTTGTGAGGAATTAAATGTCCCTCCTCTAGAGCTGTGTTGTATTAGAGAATCTTTTTAGCATTAACTAAAGGAGTTTCCTGCCCTGAAAAATATTTTCTGAGTTTTCAGGGGTTTCCCTACTTTCTAAATTATGATGAAGTCAAGATTGTGCCAAAGTTATTGACAATAAGAGCTACCAATAGAAAAATTAGCATTGCCCTAAACTAGCTGGAAATGCCAGCATCTGATTCTCTCTCTTGATGGTGGCAAAAAATGTATTTCTGATTCTCTGCATCCATAGTCCATGGCTCACTACAGTATTTGGGGCTCAGTCCTCAGAACTTCTTGCACTGCTGTGTCCCTTGATGACTTCCACACCAATCCTCCCAGGGTCTCTTCTCTAGGTTTGCACATGAATTTTGCCTGTGAACTGAGACCTTTTCCTGGCCTGTGGGCATTTGCCACCAGCTATGGTCCAGCTACAGCAGCTGTAGTCCAGTCTCTTCACCAAGGAGTCTCTTCCTCATCACAGTCCTCTGAACACCTCCTGGGGGTGTTCACATACACTTTTTGGGGAAACACCTCTCTCCAAGTAGCCTTCCAAATGGATAAAAAAATTCCTATGGTACTGTCATTCTGATCCTTTTTGTCCACTCACACATGCTGTCTAGACATCTCTCTTACTCTTTACAAGCACTAACAAGAGGCTGTAACTATTTCTGAGCACTGTTATGCCAGATTGCTTGGTAGTGTCCCAGGCTACAGTGTGCAAGTGAGCAGAGGCTGTTCACCTATGAACTAAAGATCAAATTTTTGTGTGAGCATGGTGATGTGCATGCACCATTTCTGGTGCACAAAGGTAGTGGCTGCACAGGTGTTGTCAGCTGCAGGTGGAGAGTAGAAACTGGTCTCCATGGAGTAAAACTATATGTGCCATGCCTTCACTGAGCTTTGTGCAGAAAGGTGGGAAGAGAGCTTGCAGAGCAACTGTCCCAGTGTAGAAACATTTCTGAGCTGAGGAAGGTGACATGCAAGGAGAAGCAGCAGAGAAAGATTGAGGAAGGGCAGGCCGGTCAGAAAAAATCTCTTCTTCCTTTCACGCATCTTGGCAATCAGTGTCTTCTGGTTTGCATTTAAAGAACACCTTGTTTGTAATTTTTCTATATATTTATTAGGAAAAGAAAAAAACTTTGGAATTATGGCAAAAGCTCTCCTTTCATCAGACATGATAGAGTGAATGCAAATACTTTGCTCAGCTCTCCCAGTTTCTTTTCTTTGCAGGTAGCAGGGAAATACCTCCCACAGACACAAAAGGGGTTGGCTATGCTCAACTAAAGATTTGAACCAATTCCTGAGATTCCACTTAGGTTTTATCCAGGTCCTCCCCTTTTTTTGTAAATGAGACAAAAGGTGATTAAGTACAGGTTGTGCGTGCACAGAACGCTAAAGGCAAACAAAATTTGACTACTTAGATGTGTGCATCCCTTTCAGGCAGAAGAAATAGAGCTGAAGGCTGATTCTGTACTTCTGAACTCTCTGAGTTATTTATCTTACTCCAGAGATAGAGCTGTGGCACTGCCAATGCAAAGCAGCTTTCTCTATCCATACTGACTGACACTGAGACAAGCCCCACTCATTATCCACATCCACACTATGGTTACATATTCCAGCACTAGGTGCTGGGAGATTATTGTGGTGTAGTTTTGATTTCCTCAGCAGTACTGTATAAATGATCCTAGAAAGTGTCCAATAGATAATTGTGGGACAGCTGCCCTTCTACCACCAACTTCAGGTACTGAAGCTATTTTTGCCTGACCACACTGTCAGACTTGTCAGCCCTGGACACCAGTGTGTTCTTGTGGTGCCAGCTGAGTCAGCAGAATTTTGGATGGCCACCATTTGCTGAGAATGTCACCCAATGCGCAAGGGAGAGCCAGGCAAGGCAGGTTTGGGTTCTGCTCACAATTTGTGATGTTCCCCTTCCTTTCTGCCTCCTGAGGACTGACTCAGCATATCAGAGGGACCAAGGTTCTCCCAAAATTGCTCAGCAGGCCCCCAGAAGTGCTGTACCTGTTGTTCATGAGGGAGTAACAGCTAAACAAGCAGCTCCTCTCTATGTTGGAAAGTTCCCTTCTATGTTGCCATGGATATGATGACCTCTTTGTAAAATCCTTTTTGTCCCTTTTAATGTAAGATCTCTACTATGATCCCTACATTTTGATCTATACTAAATATAATTTTAAATTAATTACTGTTCTGCATGTATGTTGTGATCACCAAACTGTTCTGCAATTTAGTTTCTTCTGATTCACCTTCTGCCAGTCATCAACCAAATCATAACGTTAAAAGCAAGGAGAAGGAAAAGCTGATTTGGCTGAGTGGGTTTTTCATTTGTTTCCTTGAGAGATGTTTTGGGCCACAACAAAGAGCTGAAATGTGTGTGGTGAAAATAGCCTACAACCATGTTCCCACATGCAAGTGAAAGAGATTCAGAATTTCATCAGTAATGCTGGAGAAAATTTGCCATGTTAACTCTCCAACTTATTTATTCATCAGCAGTGCTTGTTTACACAATGTATGGAAGGAACAAATTCTGGGAATAATAAAAAATACATTCAGGTAAGAAAATGAAGCCTGAACTCCAAGTATCTGAGAAGAAGTCATTGTGTGAGGGGATTATTTCTACTTTTTTGATGACTGTGATAGGTGTGTATGTACAGACCTCCTTTAGATATTTTCCTTTAGAAAATATCACCTAAGAGCACCGTTCTCCCTCTGTTATTTGTTCTTGAGAGTCGCTTTTCCCTGACAACAGCTCCATTTTAGGCAACTAATGTGAAACCTCTGTGGGTGGATCTGAAGATTGAGCACATCTGCATTAGTGTCAGAGTGGCCAAAGACAACAGCAGAATCTCACTCACTTCTTCCTCTGTTGAGCTGCAGTCCCTCAAATGTTCTGCTTTGCTCTCAGCCAAGGACTTACTCCATTTCAGACTTTGCCTTTAAGATGCACCACACCACAGTGGCAAACACCTTTACCCACAACATAAGGAGTAATTCGTTCACCATTTTTCTAGAAAGAAGATTAAAGCTGGACTCCCTATTGTTCCTATCTGGTTGAGCAGGGAGAGAAGATAAACTTGGGTTTACAATACCTTTGTCAGCAACAGAGATGAGGAGAGACACATTTTGTTTTGAAATAGTTTGTGGTTTGTCCCCCAGATGCTGCCATCCATTCCCCCTGGGCTTTGACACCATGAGGCAGCCCCCAGCATGGCAGCTTGTGGTTCTCCATGCAGGAGGTGGCATCCAGAGGACATGGTGAGGCTCATTTGGCTCCACACAAACACCTGGGACATGGGAAGTCTGAGCTGAGCACTCAGATGACTTAAATTGGTGTTTCTATAACAAAAATCTGAACAAAGAGCAGAAGTGTGTGCAGGGGTGAGGGAGGGGGGCTGTTGTTAAAATGCTGCTGTAACTTAAAAGAAAGTAAATAGTTACAGTGCTTTGTGCACTACTATTTGCAGCATCATTAAACCTCCCCTGAAGCCTTGCTATTGGAAACTAGATTTAGCCAGGGCCCATTATGAGCCCAGACAACTGTACAAAATTGCCTGCTTTTTTCATATAATGATGCCTAAAATATTTAGACCTGTGTGCCTCAAATCAGGCATCTCCCTATTTACATTCCTAAATTAGAGTCCATTTGTTATTCATGACTTGCTTACCTGTGACAAATAGATTGGCTTGTTCATACAACCCATCTTGTCCTGTCTCAGAGGAATTTATTGTCATTAAATATTCCTAATTTCCTTGCAGTGCACTGTACTTTCTGGAATGTAATCCATTCCAGAGGTTTTGACATTTCTACTTGTCTGTCTCAGGTGGCAACTAAATATGAGAAAGGCACTAGCAAGAGCTGGGTTTTAAAAAGTCCTCCTAAATATTTATCCAAATTTAATCAATTTCTATAAAAACTCAGTATTGGAATCAGTATGTGGTGTTAGCAGAAGGTCAAGTTATGAGTTTGCTGAGGGATTACCTGACTGCATCCAAAGAGCAAGTAAAGAAAAATGCAAAACATGTAAAAGTATTGACAATATATTGAAAGCATTTAAAATGTATTTCAGAGATGAGATGTCAGGATTTTTCTGACTGATTTTTCCAGCTGGTTTCTCCCAGTTACAGGCAGTCACCACTAAAAATGTACCTATAGCAAAATTTGATCTGCTTAAGCCACTTTGTTGGCAACAACATTTTTGTTGTTCACCAAATAATGACGAAGCTTTGAGGTAGAAATACATGTTTCTTGGAAGGGAGGACATATTCTATCTTCCATGGTTCTGGTGCTCCCACTGCCCTGTGTGTCCCAGAGAGCTCATGTAAGCCATGTTGACTGTCATCTGGATGCCTTTCCTTCACACCAGCGTGGCTAAACCATGTACAGCTGGGGAATGCATCCTTGGGCCCCCAGAGAAAATAAGTGATGGAGGATTTGCAGTGAGGGGTAGCTCTACAGTGCTGCTTCTGGGATCTGCAAATTCCCTCCTTTGTGTTTGGATAGAATAAAATCCTTCCTAAATCTCAGTATTTCCTCCCTGACCTGTGATGTCTGGTATTGGGACACAGATATGCTGATCAAAAGGCCATCACAAGCTCCTATTGCTTCTGAGGGGCTTCTCAGCTCTCTCCCAGGCACATCTCTCCCTCTTTGGGGGATGTCTGCATGAGTTCTGCTTGCAGGACTGGGGAAGCCTTCCATCTCCTCCCAGATGGACAGCCCTGCCTGAATTTCCTCCTCCCTATCATACCCAAATCTAGTGCTTCTGATACAGCTGATGTAGGCAAGCTCAGCTCTAGATACACTTACTGCTGGTGTGGCTGAGGTGCTGTAGGGCTTACAAGGCTGTGCTCCCAAAAAGTCCCCAGAATTCCCCTTTCACTTACCTGTGAATTTCAACAACTTCACAGGTATCTCTCATCTCAACCACCTGCAAAACCCAGCCATCCCTTGGGGCACCATCTGTGACTTGTGTGAGGTGCCTGTGCTGGCACCTGCCACATCCAGTGAGTGTTCTCTGTTCTCTGCTGTGCCCAGCAGTGTCCCCGGTGCTGAGCTGGAACCCCATGGCTCCCTGCAGCACTGCAGGGAGAGGGGCAGAGCTGCTCCTCCTTCCAGCAAAGCTTAGGGTGGGGAGATCATATGAATCCAGAAAAACACTGTTGTTCCATAAAATGAATGACACATTCCCTTCACTTGCAGCAGCTGACAGCAGCAGTTTGCACAGCAGGAGCAACTCCAGGCTGCAGCACAAGACCAAACACACAGGGCCAGTCATTTCTCTTCTTGGTCAAGTACATGCTACTGTTCATACAGGAGGCTTGTTCTCCCTTCTTTGCAGCTCCACACCACTGAAACAGAAAGTATGGGCTTATAAATATTGTGTAATTGAATCTTACTCTGTGTACTGTATGCTGTCAGTGGCCTTTTCTCCCAGCCACACATCTTTCAGCACTTGCTGCTGTGATTCCACATTAATACCTCTGTCTGCTGCAGGAATGTGCACTCACTTCAGCAGCTCCTTCCAACAATAGCACTATTAAAAATAATGAAATGTCAGGTTGTGCTACTGTGCCTCTAGATCCATTATGGAAATGTGCTGCAGGATGGTAGCAGCCTGAGCCAGTCCTTCATTTGGCTTTCAGAGGGGGACATCCAGAGAAAGGCATCAGTGGTTTTAAACAGCACCTGGGTTCCTGTCCATGGCTCACCTTTGCCTGAGCAGTGCTTCTCCCAAAAGATGTACAGGGTAACACTTTACTGGAAGAGGTGCCAAACATACCTTGCTTTTTTTACAGTCCTTCTGTTGGTAGACAGAAGCCCTGCTATTTTTATCCCCCAGAAGTGTGTGAATTAAAATGAAATGAGAGCAGGTTGTAGGCTCTAGAAGGAGCAGACTGGCATAAGATTTCAGGAGATTGGCATAAACTGAACTAATAATGTAGGAAATTAAAATGTAATGGACACTGTACAGTCAGTTTTAACTACTGTTCACTATACTGCCAGACAGATCAATAATATTCTGTCATTACTGATTTCCACTGCAGATAGATGGAGTGTTGGGGAAGGAGCAACTAAATTATGGGAAAGGAGCAACTAAATTATGTAGAAGATGCAAGGAGCATGAAGAGTCAGGTAACTGGAATTTCCATGCAACTTATGTGCTTGAATTCTCTTAAAACAGGCTAGCCTGATTGCACAGACAAGTTCATTTCCATCTATATTAATCCTCTCACTGGGAATTCTCCACCTGCTTCTTCTAAATAATCCCAGGCTAAACGAGATGAGCCTAAAGGAATGCAAACTAGGCAAAGGAAACACTGCTTGGTAGTGACAGGGTGTGAGATATCTCCAGAATTACATGCAGAAATGTTCTACCCATCCCATTTGATTTGAGCCTGTGCTGGTGTTACACAGAAAATAAACCTGGCTCTCCCTCTGTGATCCCACAGCATCTCTTGTGACAAGGATGCCTGGGCTGTGCCACCTACCTGTGTGTTGCATCAAATACTCATGGGTGCACACACGTGGACAACAGGACCTAGCAATGGAATATAAAAGATACAAATGGCATAGACAGTGGCACATAAAGTTGTTCCTGAGCAATCTGGGATTCCAGAGGGAACCATCTTCAGATGCTTTTGTACCTCCAGGATCATGACCCCCTTACTGAATAGGGCTGACTCACTGCCCATTAACTCTTTCTGTGTGTGTTGAAGCAAAACATCAGAGCAGCATTGCCCTGCACACACACTCTCTGTATTCCCCAGCCACAGCCATGAGTAAAACAGACTGATCACATGAGGGCCATGAGAAGGAAGCAAAGCTGTCAACTTGTCAGGGATTTTGACTGAGCAACAGCCCTCAGCAGCTGGGATGCACCTGGGAGCCCATGCAGATAATCAGGCAACCACCAGCAGCAAACACAGCTCAGAGAAACTGTTCCATGTGTGCTTGAGAAACACATGATCCATGAAAAGCCCCATTCCTACCAGTGACGTGGCTAAGCTGGGCTCTGTCATGTCAGAAAGTTTATAGAGAAGAGTCAGAAGAGCAGAATCACAGCAGATAAGTAACTTCTTGCATTATCTGGTGGTGGTGGGAATACTTATTTAACCAACCCCAGCTGGAAGCATGGGAAGGATTTAATTGCTTGATTACTTGCAGCTGCTGTTCTAAAATATTAGAACATACATGTTCTCAAAAACTCTGTATAGCTCCTTGACCCATAAATTTTTCTGCACTGTTAGATCCTAATATATCTTCAATTTTTGGTGATAAACCCCTGAAATTTAGTGACCCTCTAACTGGGCATTGCCACCTTTGTTGTGTTTTAGGTAATGTGGAACATTACATAAACATTTATTACAGAAAAGGCAGGAATAGAACACATGATGTCTGAATGGAAATGGTTTCTGCACAACTTGTTCCAAGCATGTGATCCACGAGCCCTCAAACTAAGCAAGTTTTCTTATCAATTTCAGCAGGCTTTGGGTGCAACTAAAACTCTTGCCATGAAAGTACCTGAAACAATTTTAATTTAATGCAACACAGGCAACTGTATCAAATGTCAGACTGAAACAGAATTATAACTGTTGAGTGTCAACTTCATTTCATCTTTTAAATACATAATGAGACACCTCCCTATTAAAGGATCATATTATCTCTCCCTCTATAGATCACCCCTCAACATCACCAGTTAATCCTTTGATATCAGCAATGGCAGTGTTTTCAAACAGCATCTCAAATCAATGGTCCATCCCCATTGAAGTCAGGCTAAGAACCACACAACATCCCCAGCTAACAGCAACCTAAGCTAATGTTACAGCAGCAGCACAAAAACACACTGTCATAAAATTTACAGTCATCACAGGCACACCCCCAGGAAGCAGGATAGATATCATTAAAGAATTCCTGTGGGATATGGTAGCAAAAAATAAGTCCAAGTTTGGGGAAATTCTCTGGGAAAAGAGTAACACAATGACTTCACTCATGAGGATTTTATCAACAGTAGCTATTGCCTACAGACAGCTTCAAACATGAGCTGCTTTGAGTGCTGAGTGTGAAACTGATTTTGCTTTTCACCACGTCCACCACATTTTTTCTTTTCTGTGTAATTTCTTTGTGTTCATATTTCAAATCATAACAGAGCACTGTTATTTGCTTGATGTCTCAGCAAATGTTTGTTATTAAGCTGAGAAGATACAGACTTCCAAGGTCTTAAGATACTGTTTCAGTTATTTCTCATCTAGAAACATGAAAATGATTTATGTGCATTTCTTTGTGGTTTGTCAGAATAACACTAAATTACAGAAAAATAAAAGAAGGGGAAATCATTCAGTCACTGTACAATAAGGGACTGAATTGCATACTTCAGTTTTTAGCAGAGAAATTCTGAGTGTATTCAGAGATACTGACTGCCATACTGGACTCTCCCCATACATACAAAATCACTAAATAACTGATAAGAAATTTGAATGAATTCTTAACCAACTTGGAGTTTAAATATTGACTGGATAGTCATAAGCAAAGTGTTTGTAGGAGACATCCTGTTCTATTCACTTTATTGTGAGTAAAAAAAATCCCATGATTAATTTTAGGTGGCATCTAAATAAGAAGTACTTAGTTTTCTGTCAAGAATAGTCTGTGGTTTGTGTTTGATCACAGTTTAATCAACACTGGGGTCTTCTATCCAGTCCAGACAGGAGCCCACAACAACTCCTATGCCAGTAGTGAAATACCATTGAAAATCAAAACTAGAGGTACATTTTATGGAATTTTGAAGCCCCTTAACCACAATTACATTTTTAACATCTTCTTCCAAATATATATGCCAGGAAAATTTATATAATGGTTCACCAACTTCCCATCTCTTCTTTTTTTAGGAAACCCTCTAAAACAGCCAGAAGAAGTGAACACATCTTCAGTCAACATGCAGCATCTTCACACAGCATCTTTGGGTGATCTGAGCCCTGTGAAAGAAGAGGAGTCCTCAGGCAGTGCACAGTGCCTGGCAAAAAGGCACTGCAGCTCCATTGCCCCAGGGAAGCTGGGCTGAGGCAGGGTGTGACAGACACTTTGCAGAAACCACAGCTCAGAAGGTGAGATCCAGGGGAGTTGGAGCTTGTATGCTGTAGAGCACAATGCCAACCAGACAGACTCTAAGCAAGTCAAAAGCCTGTGACAAACACCAGCCTTGGTGGAGCATTGGTTGGGATATATCACACTAAGGTGTTGCTAAAGCATTAACCAAAGCAGATTCCATACAAGCTGTGAGCAGTAAATGAGATGCCTGTGCAAGAATTGAGGTTGGAGAGGTGCTACAACACAGCATCCTGCTAAATATGCCTGCAAAATAACCAAGGGGGAATGATGGAGCAAGGGGGACATTTGCTGAACACCTACCAGTGCCACTGAGAGAGATGGCAAGAACACACCCCGAGTAAGGCACACTCATAAGACAATCCATGATTATTTTGAGCACTGTACAAATAAACAAGTCACAAACAGACTTTGCCCCAGCACAGCAGAGCCAGAACACGCTGTGCCCATAGCATGCCACAGACATTAACAGTTTGTCTGCTGGATGTGAGTGGGTTGGAGCTCTGTCCTCTGGGCTGTGCTCCCAGACTGGCCCTTGCTGCTGAGCTGACACTGCAGTGGCTCTGCTTGGAGCAAGAAGACATCACTGACAGCACCAAGCAGCACATCACAGCTCCAGGGTGTCTGAGTCTGCACTACTGACATGTAGACAAAAAAGGACCAGAGAACAACAGCAAACTAATGACCAATTGACTCCTTCTTGCTGAGGAGTATGATTCTGCCAAGTTCTGAATTTCAGTAGATTTATTAGGACAGCATATTTTAAAAGGGCAGCTCTGCTTTTCCCTGCAGAAATAGCATTTGTTTATACCTCAGGGTCCTACTAATGGCCAGGGACCACCCATGAATAACATAAGCCTGAGAATATTTCTGAGAAGCTCAAACATAAAATTACACATTATTTACACTAGTATTTTTGGTATCATCTGTCAACTGTTAACTGCAGAAGTTAACCCAAATAAATGAGGATGCTGTGTTGTTAATTTGCTTATGAGAAGTAATTGCAGTGCAGTGGATTACTGGTTACTGACAGCACAACAGATCATCTTTTCAGAGGGAATTATCTCCTTAGGAAGGTAACAGAGTGTCATGCAGAGCTCAGAAAGAGGCAGTTTTGAGAAAAGGACTAAAAAGGACTATGGTGAATCTAGTGAGTCTCTCTTACAGCATCTCATCATAGCCAGCACAAGGTGCTTCAGAGAGAGCTGCAAGAGCCCTTAAAATGGGTTTTGAATCACTCTAGTGCTGAACAAGGACCTGTTTTAGAGTGGTTCTGTAGATCCCTGTTTCTGAGCAGCCAGCCACCACGTAAAGATGGACAAGTGGGTGGAAGCAGCCACCTGCCTGTACAAAACAGCACCTCTGGAACCTGCTTGAACAACATTTCTCTATGCCCTCCTAGATTAGCATCATTCTGCTGCCCTGAGATTAAGCTGACTGATCAGCACTGCTTTTCTTTGCTAGAAATCTGCAGAAGAGCTCAGATTTGCCCCCAGCTTTAGGATTTTATGGGATATGCAGGAAAGTCTCAAAAGGTTCTCAATCTCCACTAGGTCATGGCTACCAGAATTACTCAAAAGAAGTGAGATTCATTCCACTTCACTGTACATACCCACACGTTAATCATCTTTAGCTAAGCAAGTCACCCTGGGCTCCCTTCTGACTCGGTGGAGAGAAATGGGCCCCTCCAAAGGCAGCTCATTTCATCTTCCCATAGAGGATGCCTAAGATGGATGAGATGAGTTGCCTTCTGGAGGTGTCTATTTCTCTCCATTAGCTATACAGAGAGCCTGAGGTGATGTGCTTGCACTCTGATGATTAACTCACAATGTCAGAAGCTAAAGGCAGATGAATCCCACGTGCAGTGCATCAGCATTCGAGCAGCCAGCCCTGCAGACAGAAGGGATGGGGTTACAGAGCACACTGTTGATAGCCACTCTGGTGGCTCCTTCTAGCACTGCAGAGATGTACCTGGTGACATGTCCAGTGACCACCTAGGAAAGAAATAGCAACTTAAATGCAAAAAATGGATCAGGAAAGGAGAAGGACAATACGTTAAAGAAAGACAAAAAGAAATGTGTGCAGATAGCAACCAGCCCATAATTCCCTGCTGGGTGTTTTCTGCCCAAAGTATCATGGCTCAGCATGACCAGTTATATCTGAATGATCCAGAACTGAAGTAAGGCAGACTGTGGTTAGCCCACACGATGGTCCACACTACTTTTCCCTGTGCATCCACAGTCCTGCCATGATGGATATTTGGTAGGCTGAACAGATGCACGCACACGTACCTGAATGAGTAAGAAGTCTTGTCTGAAAGGCATGTTCCTTTCCATGGCAAGACATTTGTGATATCCGAAAAGAAGCAACTCAGCAGGCTCTACATCATCTACTTACAAATATGCCCAGCAAATCACTGATCAGGTTGGAGGAGTATTGCTGGGATGCAGTAAGAGACGATCCAGTTATAGTGATTCCTCCCCACCATGCAAGCTGAGTACTCATCCCCAGTATCACTTTATAGAAATTAAAGAGTCCTCTTATCATCACCACTCAGAGCTGGGCAGATAAGACACAAAACTCTCTTGAGTACCAGCCTGGTGCCATAATTACTGACTAATGCTGCCTCTGTAGCCTGTCACAAGAACAGTTTTTGGCAGTCATTTCAGCTCTTTTCACAGTCACATGAAATTAATTTAATTAGTTTTTAAAATCTAAAGAATAATGGGATTTAATTGACTTAATGTGAAACTTTCTGGGCTGTCATTCCACCCAGCTTCCGATCAACTTGAAATCATTCAGCTGTGAGTGACTGATATTTGTGCCTTTCATTGAGAACACTTTGTCTCGGTTAAAATCCTTCCTTCCATGCTTAATTTTTGCATAATATTACTTTTATTTTTCAGTCTCTGTTTTCATTGTCTGATACCCTGGATGAAGGGCTCTCCATGTGGGATTGGTACAGCCAGCTCTTGCTCCTGGAAGTTTCTTTTACCTGTAGCTGCAGTATTTTGGGGAAAGTATTTTAGGGAACTCTACATTTCAGATGTAGAGTGGCTGCCTGTCACACATGTCAGAATGGAGTCAGACAGCAAGTTGTTTTATACAACCATGCACATATCTAAATACATATCATGGTGCTGGCCCTGCTATGGCTGATGTATGAACACATATCAGCCTTATCATCCTCCTCTAATGCCCAAACAGAAGAGATGTAAGAAACTCTATGGAAAATCCAAGACAGAAATTTTATTCAGCACTGATGACCATAAAAATGCTTGGGAATCTCATTCCTTTGTTGTTAAAAATTTGAGAAGCGTATTATCATCATTAATGAGATCCAGTGATTGTTCTTTATCTATGTCATCTTCCACTGTCATTTTAGATCATGGACCTCTCCAGAAGTCTTGAATGCACTTCACCAGAAGGCACCAGGACAGATCTCTAATTTTTCTGTCCCTTTGGTAAAGTGTGAGAGACAGGAGCAGAGAGTTAGTGAACAGATTTTTAAACCAACCCTCCACATTAAACACAAGTTTCTAAAGCTGTGCATAATAATACCACTTCTGATTAGTGACAACCTCATTAGAATAAAACAGAGGTTCTTTTACTTCCATTCTTCACTTCATAGCATCCCATGAATCCTTCCTTCCTTAGGAAAGTAAAAGCCTTTTAAGACTCTCCTGTGGGATTTTTATCCAAATTATTTGGTATGTGGGGAAGCTTTCATCCTACCTATTTTGGTGGAAGATCTAGCATCGAAGTTGCACTTGACAAAGTTAACATTACTAGTAGAAATTCTGTCAGAGGGAATAACTACTTGATTTTGAGTCATTGATGGCCGCTAAACTTTCTCTATGGTACTTCCATAGGGTATCTATCGCTCTGTACAGTGTATACATTGCAAAACTGAGCGACTCCACTCCCGTGTGTTCGGACAGCGTGGACGCAACGCTACAATCCCAAAACACGCTCGCAAGCCCACATGGTTCTCACTCCAGCTCCGCCCGCTCCAGGAGCGCATCTCCGGTATCGGTCAGCACCGGGTGATCAGGGACGGACTGCGAAGAGCGGGCAAGCCCCGAGCAGGCTCTCCCGGTTCCCAGACAGTCCCCGCATCAGGTACCAGCCCTCGGAAGCGCCCTGCCGCCAGCACACCTCTCTCCGTGCGGCTGCCCGCACCGGGGCGGGCTGATCTCCACCGGGAGCAGGCTGATCCAGCGCCGCAGCTGGGCTCCGGGCAGGGCGGCAGCTGCAGCCGCCTCCCGCCCCGACAGAGCCCCGACAGGGCAGCGGCAGCGCCCCTGGCACGGGCCCGGCAGCGGCCACGGCCGTGCCTGAGCAGCGGCGGCAGCCGCGGGCGGGAGCAGCGCCGGGGGCTTGGCCGGAGCGGCGGCAGCCGGGCCGGGGCAGGGTCCGCCCGCTCCCCCGCCTCGGTGCCCGGAGCCGCCTGTCCGGCGGTGCCCGGCGGTGCCCGGCAGTACCCAGCAGTGCCCGGCGGTGCCCAGCGGGCAGACGGGCGGGCGGGCGGAGGTGCTCCTCGGCGAGCGCAGCGGGGAGGGGGCGGTGCCGTGTTTCCACCGCCGCGGAGCGGAACGGAGCTGCTGCATCCTCATCCTCATCCTCCTCTCCCCTCCCCCGGCGCGACCCCGCCGGCTCCCCCCGCCCAGGGGGCGGGAAGGCAGCGGGCTCTGCCCGCGGTGGCGGCGCGCCCCGAAGTGGCTCCGCACGGCGTTTCCCCCCCGCCCGCTGCCGCCCAGCGATAAATCCCGGCGCCGGGGGCAGAGCGGCACTTGGCGGCTGCCGCGCTGCGGGGAGGCGGCGGAGCTCGGCCCCCTCCCCGCGGCGGAGACCCCCAACAGGAGCAACAGCAGCCGGAGCTCAGGTGAGCGCCGGGGCTGGGGGCGGCGGGAGGAGGAAAGGGACCTGCAGGGGTCGTAGGGAGCTGCGGGAGTGTGCGGGACGCTTCCTCTGACATTCCCCGCCGCTGCCTCGAGGGGAGCGGCTGCGAGGGGGAACCCCGCTAGCACAGCGGCGTGCGGACAGCAAGATGCTGCCTGTGGTTTCTCTGTGAACCGTGAAGTTTTCCTTCGTGAGCTTTGTTTGAGGCGGGTCCCGGAGGGCTCCTTGAGGGCTGCGGGGCTCTGCCCAGGGCTGTGGTACCGCGGGAAGCTCGGAGAGGGGTGAGCGGCGGGCGCACCCCACCCAGCGCGGCTTCCCCCGCAGCCGGGGCTCCCGCGGTCCCGGTGAGCAGCGGGCTCTCCGGGGCTCTCCGGGCATCCCCCGTCCCTCTTCGGGGTGCTCTGAGGTCCTCTCCAAAGCGCCTCTCAATAGGTAAAAAGGTCAGTGCTCTCCCCTTGGTTTCTCACACCTGAGTGGGGGCTGAATGGTGAAATGATGCACAGAATGTGAAAATAGTTAGTCTCAGTACTGTACGAGGTAGACTGTATTCCTCGCTTCAGGAATGGACCTCCGGGGGCATGAAATGCAGGTGTTGAGCTGTTCATCTGCCTGATAGTCCTTGTGACTCAAAACGAGCAGCAGGTGGAATCGAGACCTTCATTTGGCTACAGGCTGTACAGTCCTTCAGTATCTAGAGAGATGGCGAGCAGAGGTGAGGGTTCATTTTATTGTTTGTAACCAACCTTACACTTTAAGTTTGGGTCTACAGCAACTAAAAAACATGTTCTTAACAGCATAAGGCATTTAATCTGTATTTAGTTATTTCCTGGTGGCTGGGAATCTTACAGAAAAAAATCAGGAATATTCAGTTTCAAAGGATTGGAATTGCCATGAGATCATACATTGAAAAAATTTGGGCTCTAAGTTAAGAAAAAGAAAAATGAAAAACCCACCAAATCTGCACCTCTAATGATGCACTAATTTCCCATAGAGAGACATGTAAAAATAGCATCAACCCAGCAAAGTGCTTGTTAAATTCAAGTGAGGGCTTACATACTATGAGCTTCAGTGGCATTACTCAGAAGCTAAAGGCAAGGCTGAAGGCAAATGTGCTTCTGTGATTCCCCAAACCCAGGGCTTAAGTACTGTTCAATGAAGTATTCAATTGCATGAATCACACTCATTCAAAGTTCAAGGCAGACCAAATCAGGGAAACCATGGACTGAACATCATTGTCAGCCTCTCTGCACAAGAACTAGGTAATCACCAGCCCTGTGGATTTTTCCTGGCTTTTTTAGGAAATCTTTAAGTATAGAGTGAGCAGCTCTTGACTGTCTTGAAATGTGGATTGCAATCTCCTAGGAGCCAATATCCCTTCATGATCATGGATTGGCTTTAGCCTACCTTTGCATTTCAGTCATGTCTCAAACTTTGGGACTTGGGAGGGCACATTTTATGGTATCTGCCCAATTTAAAAAATACAAGCACACAGAAAAGCTCTTATTTCTGAAAACCATTATCTCAAATTCATTTATAAGCACCAAAAGCATAGATTGTCAGGCACAAGATACATAGATAATTTTCAGGAACCACAGCACTTGCCAGCATGGAAAAAGGACAGCATTATATAATTAAGATGTCCAAAGAGTAGCATTTATTTCTAAATATCTTCATTCTTCTGTGAGGTACTCTTGGATTCCTATGAAATTAGAGAAAATTGTACTTAACTGTTCCCTGGTTTTCCTCTGTTGACAAAGTCCTGTGCAAGGTGAAATAATCTGTATCCTTGGATATCCTCCCATTCTTTTCAGGATGCACATAAACATGCCTGTCTTAAGAACTTTAATAAATTTAAGATGTATATTTGCTTGTATTGTTATTTAACAACTTCAGGAGTGTACAGACAGAGGCAGTGTTGGGTTTGCTGTTCTGAGCTTCAGCCTGTTGCTGTTGATAATGTGCCTTTGTTGATGTTGGGGGCAATTTTTCGGTTTTTCTTTTTCTTTTCTCTGTAAAACCCACTAGCTTCACCAAGTGGCCACCTAAAGACAGTGGATGTCAGCTTTAAACTTTGTGTTTCCCTGATCCTGGTATTTCTGCTGAAATCCTGGTGCCCCTTGCTGGCAATTGCATTAGTAAGTAAAGAGGAAACTGGCAGCAGCCCCTTTCTGACTGAGGGGTTTGGATTTAGCATAACCTCCCTGTAAGAATGATATGTTTAAGGCATAAGGATCTCTTCCAGGACACAAAGGAAGCAGTCTCATATATTAAAAAGGGAGGGGAAAAGTTCCCAATGCAAACAGCAAGAAAAGCCTTAAATCCAAACAGTTGAAACCTGTTTGGAGTGTCAAACACATGGAGTACACCAGAAGAAAGAAAAAGGTCACCAGGCCAAACTCCACTCCATCTAATTACATTAAGTCTGTCAAATTAATCCCTGGCACAACTTGACTGAAAATATTTCTCTGGGTCTCCTCTGTAAAGTGACTAGAGTATTAAAAAGACAAGCACCTATTTCTCCACATGTTCATGTAAATATTTCTGTTTATGAACAGCCCTCTCAACAGCATTTGGCCTGTGTAAAATGAAACACCTGCCCAAGATTTTACTTCTGCAAACAGCTGGTGGATTAGCCCTTCTAAACCTTTTTACACAGAAAATTTTGGGCTCTTGACAGTCCTGGCAGTAACAAATGTGGGGTCTGTGGAGGCCACTGTGGTGGGAAGTTCAGCAGGTCCAGATGAGGTCAGAATTTGAATGTAGCTGAGGTGAAGTAGAGATGTGATCTGCAGAAGTGAGTTCAGGAAGGACAGGTAGGGAGCATCATGCTGAGCTGGGAATAATCTGCTGCACAAATGTAGTATGGAAAGCAGCTTGCCTGGTAGCACTTCTGCCACTAAAAAAAAGCAGTGCTGAGAGGAAGACAGACCTTCCACCATGCTGCACAAGGAGGATTGCAATCTACAAAATATGTGGTGGGATTTGGTCCCACAGCTCGATGTTGGTGAGGTCTTGGCTGAAGGAGTCTGCCACTTGGGACACAGCTGTCAATTACCTGGTGAGGGTGCAGGGAAGGGCTTAAAAACATGGCCTGAGGGAGATTAATCAGGCTCTTTAACCTCAAGAGTGAACTGAAGCAAGATGTGCTTGTGGCCTCCAGATTTCTAAGTCTGCTCCCTGTGCAGCCAGGATGGACTCAAGCCCCCCTGGAACCATGGTGTTGGACCTGCTGAGAAACTTCCCACAGGGAAGCAGCAGCTGTACTCCTATCCAGGCAAGGAAACACCCTGAAAGAGTGACAGGGTATATCCTTAGATATCCTGGGCTTGGGTACCCGTGGCAAGGGTGCTTTTGTAACAGGGAGCTACTCCTACAAAGGGGTGTTTTTCTTTAGTCCCACAGGCAGCAAAGTCATCTTGGGCAAAACAAAGTTTGGGTGTCTACATTATTTAGAAACAGAATAAGCACCAACATCCACCCCAACATCTAACTCCTCTGCTCACATGGAACTGCCCTTTTCCTTACTGTTTCCTCAAATCCAGAATGGGATCAAGGAGCCAAAATGCTGAAAGTGAGGCCACCCTATTGAAGACAAAGCTTAATCTTACAAATGGCAGTTGCCAAGGCTGTGGCTGATGCACAGGGCTTTCTAAATGCCAGTTGTCTTTGCTGGCTGGATCCTTTTGCCCAGCTGGCAGCTTCTGGCAATATATAATCTGCCTGCTCTCCCTGGAACTGCAGGGAAATGCCTCACAAGGTGACTGCTGGGGGCAGGGGACATGTCCACTCCTGCCTCTGCTCTGGACACCACCCACACTGCCAGAGTTTCCTTCTCCATCCCCTATAAGCACCCATTGCTGGGCACTTCCCTTCCCAAAGGGCCTGTGGGACATGGGGTACAGCTTCTTCCTGCCCAGCCCCATTCCTGCAGAAAGGCACAGAGGGACGTCTCTTTTGGAGCAGGCAAATCAAGTATTTGTCTGTTGCAGAAGCTCAGACAAATTTGCCTTTCAAGGTCACTCATGCTCTCCCAGGGGTCTGTCTGGGATCCTAAAAAATGGAGTTTTTGGTAGCACCCAAACCATCATTCACTCTCTGTGGCACTATCAAAATATACACAGTGGAACCATACCAGCAGCTCATCAAATACAATTTAAAATGTTTGGGGGGCAGTGTATTGCAAGTCCCCAGCATTGTCACCTGGTTACTACCACTGGAAACCCTGTTCCTTTACACTTCTGGCCAAATGCTGTGCCATCAGCCTGGCAGGGAACAGGATGCACTGAGACCTTTAGCACCACACTTGCAGAATTATCCCTTTTTCCTTGCAAGTACACATATCCTGGAGGAATATCATGCTGACAGCTTCTAATTATGCTACTGGTTGATTTACCAATTTATGCTCTTTTAAGAGCTAGAAGTCAAGGAAGGCCAGGAATGATCCCTTCCCTGAGCCCACATCTCAGATGAAGTGGCATCTCTTTGGCAGAGCCTTTCAGAGCAGGGGAGGAACACACATCCAGTTCTCCAGGATGGGCAGCCCCCATTCCCAGCGTGGGCTGCCTGAGCCTTTGACTGTTTCCTGTCCCTCCAGACACCCTCTTTTTGCCTCTGAGTGTTTTTGCAGCTGCCTGTGCCGTGGCAGTACCCCACAATTTTTGACAGGGCCCAAATACACTGACTAGCTCCAGATCCACCTCTTTTTTTAATCTGTTTGGAAAGATTTTGGTTTATACTTATAGCATAAGCAGCACAAAAAAGGCAAGATAGTTACAGACCTACACATTTATTTGCTTTAATGTATTCCTCCTCACAAGCTAAATTAGACAGATATTTCTATTAAGGCTTTAGTGGTTGTGGTTCACTTTGTATGTTTCTTTTTTATAATCAAGCAAGCCAGGCTATCTGCTACCCCAGACAGAGATTGCTACCTGCCCTGCTGTTCTGATCCTTTGTCCTTTTTTCTTTTCTTTTGTTTTAATACCCATTACAAATACTCATATAAATACCCATTTCCAACTAGGATAAGACCATACAAATGGGGTCCCACATAGCAAAATGCTCTCATGAACTGGGTCCCACGGGCTGGACACTGTGCTGCTTCTGTCTTCCAGTGTCTTTCCTGTAGGAGACAAATTTGAAGCCAAGCATAAAAACTGAAAAGCACCATTCAGAAAGATTTATGATCCTGTTTCATTAGGGATGCATATGTGGAATTATTCCCTGCCTGAAAGCACTGACTCAGAGCTCACATGTAAATTGCCAGGATAATTCCACTATTCCATGTTTCACAGAATTGAATGTTCTGTGCCTTGCTTCAAGTGTTTTGTTGATGAAAATTTTTCTATTTTCTCATAGAGAGAGTTTTGTAGTCTGTTGAGCTGTAAGTATGTTGTCCTGACTTACAAACACACAGTGACTGCCAGTCAAATTAATATCTTAATTTTAAACTGGACAGCTTCCTATCAGCACCACTCTGTTCCTGCAGTAATGCTTTTAAGTAGTAGCATTTCTCATATGTGTGAAGTTCTGCATGAGGGGAAATACTTGGAACTTAACAAAGCTCTATCCATGTTGTGTCTTAGCTTCATATCCCAAAAGATCCAAAGGTGCAAAACCTAAGTTGGCTGCCAAGCAAGACCCTGTCATGAGTGTGGGTGATCATAATACACAGGCACAATTCACATGTTTATACCACAAATAACTTAATTTTGATCTATTTACAATGACATTTCATTAAAGGACATTAAAACAAAGTGCTTTTTAAATTGCTGAAATGGGTGAGTAGTTAGCACCTGGTTTGGAAAGTGAGTGAGGTCTGAAATGGGTTACAAGCAGGCACACATTTGTTTTGTTTATTAGATATTTCCCAACTGATTCTGCCAAACTTGTTAGGATCAGAACAGTCTGACCAGAGTGAAGCAGCCCACCTGGGTACATGCTGCCCCAGCTCTGTTTGACACAGCTTGCTGTGTTAGCTGTCACTGCCCAGGTGGCTTTCCATACAATTCATGTTTCCCTGAGTCATGACAGTTAAGTGTCCACTTTTCTCTTCCTGGTGAGACTAATGCCTTTCTAGCTGTTGTATTTCAGAGGCCAACATAAAGCAGGTAAGTGCTCTGGCAGAGCAGTAAATATTTGATAAAACTGCTTTGCATGGTGTGAGTGTGAACTTCACAGTGTGGAGACAGCTTAAAATCAAATTATGCTGTGCATAATCTTCTTGAATTAAGAGCCCAGATTGTTACTGGTTTTGTTCACTGGACTGAAACAAAGATCTGAAATTCCTGAATAATTGGACAAATTATACATTTGAGCTGGTATGAATAGAAACACTCACCTGAATTACAATTGCACGTTCCTGCTGTATGTGTATCTAAGCCTTTCTCTGGGCTGCACTTCACACAGCAGCTGTTTGCTGAGCCTTAAGAGAGCTTTCAGGGGTATTGAAGCACACTGTGTTCCTCTGAAAAACAGCAATCATCCTGTCCATGTTGGAATTCCTCCCATGGGTCCTCAAAAACTCACCCATTGAACACAAGGAAAGGCTGGGGGAGGCCTCATTAGCTATTTGAGCCTTTTGCTAAAAGGGAGCCTCTGGTCTCCTTTGGATATTTTCCAGTTGTCAGGTAACATATGGACATAGAAGAAAAAGCCCCCCTCTTAACAGGAGAGAACAAAACAAACACAAAAAGTAAGTAAGAAATAGTAATAAACTCTTATTATAGTATGAGAAACAGTAGTTATCTAAGATCCTTACAATTTGTGCTTGAAGAAGACTTTCTGTGATGGGACTGTGCTGCCTGACTGAGCCTCTGTGGGATCTGAGGGGTCCAAAATGCTGTTTGGGCATAAGGACTACAGTCCTAGCTGCTCTTACTTGTGGAGAAGTTTGGAACAAGAAAACAGGGAAATTTCTACACAGAATTATTATTATTATTATTATTGTTATTGTTATTGTTAAAGAAGTGAAGCCAGCCCTGCATTTAACCTCTTAGTCATGTTGATCTCTGTGTTGAGGAGTTTGAAGCAAACACAGATTTTCTTTTCTCCCTGGTAGCTGCAGAAGTGTCTGTGAAAGACAAACAAAATGGAGACATCTTCCATGAACAGCAATTATGTCAAATATGCTCTTCATATTAAATGAAAATTGACACTTCTTCATGACTTAGTGTAGTCCAGTTGTCTCTTAGAAAGGCTACAGTATTTAGTGTCAAAATACCTGTTTTCAGTCACTGTTGGTTTTAGGCTCTGTCTTATGATTAAACATACATACTAAGCTGCTAAGAGTAAATACATATCATACAAAAGTAAAGATTCCTTGTTTCCCAAGTGTTTGATAATGGAAGAAGTGGTTGCAGACACTTCACTAAAAAAAAACAAAACAAAACAAAAAACACACAGACAAAAAGAAAAAAGGAGAATACTTGTCATATGTCATAGAGGAGGAAAAAAACATGTAAAGAAAATTAGATACACTAGAGACTTAAGCACAGCTTGCTTTGAGGCAAGTTTGATATGTGGGTGGGTGATAAATATACTGGGATTTACTGGTGGAGGTATTTGTAAGTGTTTTCACTTGTTGTCAAAAAGCACAGCATGGATGTTTGGAAACTTACAATCCTGCAGTTTCTGCTGACTGTTCCTGTTAATAAGTGCTAGCAGAGAACCCTGGCCTGTGCTGATGAAGAGCAGCCAGAAGAACAAGTGAGAACATCCTGGCCAAGCCTTAGGGACATCCAAGCTCAGGGAGGGAGATGAGCTTGAGGCTCATGCTGCGGCATCACTTTGCATTGCCAGAAAATCTTAAATCTAGAGCGTGGCAGGTCCAGGCACCAGGGCCAGGGGAGAAACAAGGAATTGGCCCAGTCACAGCAGTATTTTGGAAGAAGAAATCCTGCCAATTTTCTTGAGTCCCTGCTATCTCTACAAATTCACTGCACATGCTTTGGGGGTTTGTCCATGTCCGCTGGAGCCAATAGAGGTCTGGGAACTGCTGAGCATGTAAATGAATTTTTAATATATAATCAGATAGGGAAGAAAACGTTACTTAAATGTCTTCCACAACCTATTAAAACATTTAATTTTTCTTAAGCTCATTTACTTTATTCTTTGGTTGTGGAGAAAGTTTTCAAAGGTAAAATTCTATTATCCTGTCTCCTTTATAGTTTGGGGAATTCAGAAGGTGGGACTAGATCCAAATGCAGGCTCTTCCTAAAGATATTCATATGTACTGGAGCTTTTGCATACCCTGTGTATGAGATACCTTAAAATGGGCTGCCACACTTAAAATGAACCTGAAGCTTCTCCTCATGGACACAGTGACCTGACAATCATCACCATCTGCCAGCCACACTCCACACCATTCAGTAAGGCTTGTGACCAGGGGACAAGTATCTCATTCATCCCTGTCTGTGTTCACCCTGGCCATCTCCTGCCACTGATTCTGCTTGGCATCAGAGGAGGATTGGGGAAAAAATACAGATTGAAAGGGTGGTTCCAGAGCAGCCAGACTCAAATGATGGTGAGAACCTTGAGAGTTTGCCACCTTAACTAAAGCAGTTTCCAACAAGTGAATGACATGGAGCTGCATCCATGCTTTATGGCTGCCCCTGATGTGACAGCTCCTGTGTCCCTGATCAGCCCCACACCAGAATATTCCTTTAAACACATACAGGCTTGTCCCTTAAAATGCTCCTGGCTCTCCCTGCTGTGCAGCTGTGCCCTGGGACCTCCAGGTGCACCACTGCCAGCAGCAAGCAGTAGAGCTGTTACCACACAGGCTTTGGAGCTTGAACTTAGAATGGAAAATGTAAGAGTAGGTTAAAAATGCAGAGGCTAGCATTTGTCTCATCTTGTGCTTTAATTTTTACAGCACGGCTTAATTTGATGTTCTCTTTTTCATGTATAGCACATTCTAGTCAGCCATTTAATAAGAAATTCACCTAACATTAGGAGTCACAGTAATATAGTCCTTATTTACTGATAGATTTATAGCCCAGAAGCTTGCAGACAGCACTGTGTCAGCTGTGGGATGATTTTAATGTGCAGGCAGCATTTTCATGGATAAAATTTCCATTCTTTCATAACCAAGCTATTGCTTTCTAACCAGGCACACAATGGGCATTATTCAAGAGGGGGAAAAAAGATATCTTTCTTTCAGAAACTATATTTGGATGCATGTAAAATCTCTCTTCTCTGTGTATTTAATTCATGATACTGATGATACCATTGTTTATTTTCAGAAAAATGTTTTTTCTCTGAAACTGGCTTATAAAATAATAGGTTTTAAATATTGTCTTCAGAAGAAAAGCATGGTAATTTTATTTTTAGTATTTTAGGCATTAAAAAATTGATTCAACAACATATAGCTTAATGGAACTTTTAATGTAACAACCTTTAAACAATTTCACTGTCCAGTACAGTAGTACCAACGCTGATGTAATTTTGGCCCATTTTAGCTAGTGTGCTTTTAAGCTGTTCCATGGGGCATGAAATCCTGCATGTGTGGCTCAAACTGTGGCAGTACAAGGCTGAGCGACTCTGCGTGATCATGAAAATCATTCTGAAAATCAACCAGTCTGAATTTCCACTTATGCTAGAATGGTTTCTGGCAGATAAAGGGCAGGGGGAGGGGAAGAAATACAAGGATGTTACAGGGTTGAAAGGAGCTTGAAGTACACAATGCATGTAAAAGTAGACCTTGGGCAGCGATTACCAACCAGTAAGAAAACCATCAGCAAGTTATGTCCACTGATAATTGCCACATCCTGGCCATCTAGCCATGCCTAAAATTATGGAGTTAAATGACCAAAATTCCTAGGTGTTTCCTTGCATTCCTGCACTGAAGTGTCAATGCAATGAGATGTAGGTAGTCATTGGAAAGATCTAGATGGTCAGTGCTTCTTGTGGAATCAACGTTGCCTTCAGAAATGTCCCTGGACAACTGACTATTAATAGGTCTCAAAAATGATGTCTCTTTACCTAATACCATCATTCCCTCAAAAATTATATTCAATTTCTCTTATAAGCCTGTCAGATGTGCTAAAAAATACTGCCCTAAATTGCTGATTTTGTCAGCTTATTTAGGCATAAATTTTCCTTGAAACCATTTCCAGCACACTTTCTATCCTTCATATTCAATTTCAGCAGATGTGTTGATGCATCACCTACTTCCAGTTACCCTCCAGTGTTAACCTTTTTGTGCCAGCATTTATCCCTGGTTGCATTATCCTTTGCACTGAATTCACAAGTGGATGTGGATGTAACCAGCATCTTTGGAAAGAACCAGAATGTCTCTATTATGTCAAGATCTCTACACCTTCACCTGTAGACTCTTTTTAAATCAATGTCATCCAGGCAAAGAAAACTACTTCCTATGACTCAAAAAAGCCTTACATTTTTCTGACATTTTGTGTTCCAAACGTAACCTAGCTAAGAAAAAAACCATGACTGATGGTTTCATGGGGGATGAAAAGTGAGCTCTGTTCTTTTAATGGCCTCTGCAAACTCTGTTAATGTCCTTATAAGTGAGATATATTCAACATCAGCTGGTTTTTTTAATGGCTGTTGCTTCAATTACTAGAAAGTATTGCTGTTGTTTGTACTGCTTCTGGGACTAAAAAAGAAAAGGACCTGGGTTTGGTTGAAGGAGAAATCCTGCTGGTGTACTTCAGTTGGACCAACCCTCTGGCTCTACTGTTCTTGAGGTTTCTCAATGCATCATCTTTCCAGGATGGCCAGATAGATGGCAGGGAGCTCAGCTCTGATTTTCTTCAGCCTTTCCAGAATTCTGACTTTGGTGAGACTTTCAACCACCCCAGTATTCCTTAAGTGTTGGTTTGGGGGTTTTTGTGCTTTTTTTTTCAATTTTCCCTAGTCCTGTGATGCTTGGCCACTGTTTGCAAGCAGCAACACCACTCATCCCCAGGAGGAGGGAGCTGGTCCTGACAGCCCAGCCATGGTGAGAGGAGACACAACTAGCATTCTGTCTGAAAACTGCTCATCCAGTTTCTCTCTTGTTCTTTGCAATGTAGTCAGGGAATATGCACATATCCCACAAAGAAGCACTCAGGAATAGAGTAAAAATCCAGTGAGGGAATATTGCTGGAGCACTTCAGAGCTGCTGTAGTTGTGTAGATGATGTGCTAATGCCCTTCATTTCTAGCTGATGTTTTCTCTTAATATGCTCTCTGCAATGGCAGAGCATATGCACCTCTCTTGGACTTAACAGACTGAGACACTCAAGGGAGGCAGGCAGATCCTTTCCTTTAGTCTCAGAGCCAGAACCAAACAGAAACAAGGATAGAAGCCATATGAAGCTGGAGGGAGAGCACATTGCCCCTGTCATGAGCTAGTGACAGTGAGACAGGAGGGGAGAGAAATTTCCCTCTAGCAAGCAGAGCCTCTGAGCTCCCATTTTTAGCCCAATGCATTTCCCCAAAGCCCCACACAGGAGTGTGGGGATAGGATCCCTTGCTCCCTGTCCCAGCAGTGAATAGCCAAACCAGCAACTGCCATTACACACCAGCTTCATGGATGCTTGCTTTCTTCGACCTGCATGTTCCTTAGAACGAGCTGTTAAAGACTGTGTAGAATGTTTTTACATGTTCTTCTGATTTAAGGACATCAAATTCTGCCACTATTGCTTAAGTAGTGCTGGTTTTGCTATTTCCCAGCAGAAATTAGGCAGAGGATCTGGGATTCAGATGTTTGAGATTAATGGGATTGCTCAGTCGAAGCAGTGACAAAATAGAAAGTTATTCCTAGTAGAAAAAGTAATTAGTCCCCTTCAGATCTTCAGTTTGACAGTAGCACTAACATCAATTATTCTCTGTTGGGAATATTCCATTTTAACAAGGTTCACTGTAATATCATCCTTTCTCAGTAGTAATCGGAAGAAAGAAGGCCTTTTCAAATCATTGTCTTGTTACCTTGAGATTTTTAACATTTAAGCCTCCCACTTATCAGCTGATGCCTTGCATTGACTTCAGCACCTGAACAATTCCAATACTCTCAAATGTCTGGAAATGAACTCCTTTTTTCCTCCCTCTTTTTTTTTTTTCCCTGGCAAGAGAAAATCAACAGTGTTTCCAAGCTAAAAGGTATTGTAGAAAGTAAAGTTAAAATCCTCAGGGTGGAGAAAATATGTCAAAATAATCTGGCAAAGCTATGAGCCCTGGTCTCAGGGAGAAAAGGTAGCTCTACTGTACTGGTTTCAGCTTAATCATGAAGCTCCAGGTCTCAACTCTGTTCCTGCTGGTGACAGCAGTTTTTTCAAGGAGAGCATGCCATCAGCAGCTTCTTCCAAAGGTATTAAATTATCAAACTCTGAGCTCCTCAGGTGCAAAATACGCTTTTTTGAGTGGCGCTGCTGTCCTAGTGCACACATCCTGGGGAGCTTCACAGAGCCTGATGCAGTTTGTGCTCAGGCCAAGGAGATCCTTCCTCCAAGCCAGCATTCCTGATGAAACCTTGCAGCCCCATGCAGAAGTCACACTTTCACTTACTTTCTAACCTTGGTGCTCCCTCTCCCATTTCACCATCTCTAATCCAAAAATCCCATCTCCAATTTAGCATCATGTGTTTGAGACTGTTGAAACATGCTTTAGGAGATTTAAATGCACAGCTGTGTGACTCAATCCCCTAGATAGGTTTTATAATCAGCCTTTATGCATAGCTCCAAGTTATTTTGAATAGAGGACTGCTGAAAATAACCAGAAAAAGAATTAAAGAAATTTTAAATGATCTCTTTTCCCACACCTCCAGATTAAGATACTCTCTGGTTAAATATCTCTGAATAAAACTGTTCTAAATTAAATACCGGCTTTGGTGCTATATAAGATGAAGCTGGCAATAAAAAGTACATAATATCCCATCAAGATGCTGAAGTCTTAATCCAGAACTCATTGGGAGCAGTGTGCACTGCTGCCAGCACACCTGGCCACAGTAGGTGTCTCACAGAGTGCTGTACCCTGACGTGGCCCATTTCTGCCTGCCTGGATTTGCTGTTCAGATGTCCAGGGCAGATTGCCAGCTCCTTCCCAAATGACACCTTGGGAGGTGGTGAGACAAAATTAAATCACTATTGTGACTCAGTCAAAGAGTAGTGAGAAACCAGTGAAGGCTCTGGAGCAAAAGAGTCTTATGAAGGGTCTTATGTGGAGCAGTTGAGGGAGTTGAGAATGTTTATCTTGGAAAAAAAAGGAGGCTCAGGGGAAACCTTACCACTCTGTACAACTAACTACCTGAAAGGAAGGGAATGTTGGTCCCTTCACCCAAGTAATAAGCTAGAGAGCAAGAGGAAATGCCTCACATTTCATCAGGAGAGGTTTACATTGGATGCTGGGAACAATTTCTTGACTGAAAGGGTTGTCAAGCATTGGAATGGTCTGCCTAGGGAAGTTGTGGAATTGCTATCCCTTGAAGTGCTTAAAAGCCGTGTAGATGTGGCACTTAGGGACATGGTTGAGTGTTGGACTTGGCAGTGCTGGGTTAATGCTTGAAATGGATGGCCTTAAAGGGATTTTCCATTTTCCGAGAGCTAAACCATTCTGTGATTCTGTGACTGCTACAACTGGACAACATCCAGCTTCAATCCATGGGGCCTCCAGAAGGGTCACAAAGTTGGGTGTTCTTTAAGAGCTCTCAAAAACCTTTGGGTTCAGCAGGGAAGCTGTTCTGTCTCTGGAAAAGTAGAGGGCTCCTGCCAAGATGCTTGCTCCTGGCTGCTATACTGTGGAGGCAGTTAAGTTATTGTAGGGCCTTAGATGAAAATGAAAAGGCATATTTGAATCCAGTGCTGAATACTTTAACTTGATAATTTGAAACATTTATATGATTCTATTGAAACCCTCATTTTAGTTGATGGGGTTGTTTTTGCAAATAGTTCACAATTTCAGGTCACTTTTGAGATGGAAACATCTTAGAATTGGTTGTAAAAGCATTTTTAAAGTAACTTGTGGCTTATTTACTCTGTCACCAGATCATTTCATGTGCTAATGCACTGGGAATGTCAAGCTGTGCTAATAAGAACAGTTTTTCTTCTATTTGTTGTTACTCCTATGTAAATATAATTAAGGCAAAAAGTGTCTGAGGGGTGCCTGGTCACATGCATTAAATTAGCTTCCTTTTTGGCTCCTAAGGCAAACACACCCAGAGCTGCAAGGTCTCTGGGAAAGACCCAGGGCTTAGGGCAGCACCTTACCTGCTAGCCCCTGAGCCCATGCCTGTGCTGGTTCTGTGCAGGAAATCATGGAGGGTGATTCACTGGGAACTAAATATGTGTCTCATCTTCAGCATGACAGCAGATCCAGCAACTGCCTCTGGAAGTACTGTCACGTTTCATGTTAGGCTTGTGCTCCAGCAAATGCAGAGTCTTGGGAAAACTGAGATTGGAAGATTTGGGAGTGAGTATTCCAAAATTTGTGTGAAAATTGAGATTTTTCCGCTATCTGCCAAGAACTCTGTGTTAGTCTTATGAAAGAAAGGTATGGAGTGATCTCAAGGGCATGTGTCTGCATATCTGGAGAGCATGAGCCAATATGACAGCAAAGCTTCCATGTAGCACAAGGGTAAGTACACAAGGGCACACTGAAGACATCCAAGATGCAGAGGAGGACAATCTTAGGACACAACTATATCTTAAGGGTAAACTTTGAAACTTGCTAATTATTCTCTAAAGCACCACAGGGAACTTGCAGTATTCAGTGGGATTCTGGCTGGGCATGAGGCATCCAAAAGGTAACTTCATCCATCTGCTGGAGGCTTCCGTGTGTCAGAGACCAGGCACACAAAAGGGTGGCTGGAGCCCAGACTACCTAGCAAGCAGTCTTTTGAGGTACTCTCACCATACAGACAGTCATTTAGGCACTGGTTTGTGCATGCTGATGACCCCTAAAAAGCAGACTGGTTTTGATTAAGTACCCAAGAGTGGTTTCAGATGCCTGATATAAGACCTTTTCAGATAAGGAGCCTAGCGTGACTTGGTCAAACCACTCCATCACTACACCATATAATTTGAAGCACATAATTTGACACTGTGTAATCCATCAGAGTTCATCTAGCTCAACTAAAAATGACTTTTGTACATGAATATATGAAACCCTAATGCTGTCCCATTTTCCAGTTCCCATAAATTAAATGTGTTCAGTAGAAGACTGAGAATACATAAGTGAAATGATCAAATCTCTGCCCTTTTACACTGGCAAAAGGTTGTAGCAGACTACAATTAAAAAGTAGTCATAACTTGTGCCACAAAAGAACCCTGGGATGAACACAATTAGAAAAAGAGAAATGATGGTATGTTGCCTCCATATGACAGAACTGCAGATGGACAGTGAAGTGTCAATAACTTGAAGTGAGACTGGCTGCTGTTGTTGCTATTTTTTTTAACCTACTCCAACATCCTGTGCCAAATAATTTCAACAGCTTCCAGCTATGAGGAAATACATTGGCAAAATTTATGGCTGTAAGCATATATTCAAGAGGAGGATGGAGTAATTCTCTGTGCTAATCACTGTGCTGTCAGCACACTGCTGAATTGTGAGTGTTTACTGGATGATGAACATAGTGTTAGGAAAAAAACCATTGTTTTTCTGTTTACATGGCTTTTTTTTATACTAGTTTCACCATCTTAACAAAATGTCAGATACAGTTGCCTCACTCTGGTTCCAGCAGAGAGATCAAGTGGAATAACCTGTCAATACAATAATGCTCACAAAGATGCAGGGATGAAGACAAACCATAGTAAGATTGGTAGTATAGCAGCATCGTTAACCTTTTTTTCTTTCCTGCACTAAATTTTCCACAGACAAGAGCGTTAGTAATTTTAACTTTGATTGAGAACTGCTATTATCCACTCACAGCATGTGGGAGCAAACAGGCACTTGGATAAATCACAAAAAAGAAAACCACTTAGCATGCTGCTTCCCTCAACAACACCTTTTTGTGAAGGCGCAAGGCCGAGTGCTGCAGTGAGAGCACGTGTGAAGACAGAAGCAAGGCTGCAAAAGCCTCCTCAATCATGCTCAAGGTCAGCCCCTCTCAAAGAAGACCAGAAGGTCACATTTGACTTAAAAGGTATTCTGATATGCTTAAAAAATTTAAGTAATTAAATAATTCAGTGAATGAAAGCCATCAGGATTCTAATGCGGTGTTAATGGGGTCTTTCAGAAATCACGAAGATGAGTTTCATGAGTGACACAACTGGAGCCATTAGCAAACTCATCCAAGAGGAATTGTCCATTGAAGGTGCAGAGGAGCATGAGGAGGAGCACAAGCATTCCTGTTTGTGACCACTGCAGAGAAACACCTACAGATACCTTCTGAACTGCCTCACTTTGCTCCTGCAGGCGCTCAGCCCTCGGGTGTGTTTGTCACCCTTCAGCAACAGATGAAGCAGACAGTGACTCCACTAACGTGAGTATGCAAGAGGCCATCTTCTCTACAACCAGTGCTGCTCCAGGAGATTGCTGGGTGAGAAGCAAATCAGACTGATTTGAAACATGGAGTACTTCACACATGGTCATTGAGAAGAGCACAACTTGCTGGACAGTCTCCACAGAACTTCAACACTCTTTTGGAATGGCGTTTCCTACCCAAGTGTGCCAACTGTGTCAGCGTGACAAAAGACAGCTAGTCCTAAGGCCTACAGCTGCTCCTTTGACATGGTTGGGACAGCCTCCAGAATAAACTTTGAGCTCCTACTAGCTCTTACTGGATGTATCTTTGATGCCAAGGCCTCTGCAAAGTAACAAAATCAGAGGAAGTTTGGAACTATATCTGTGCTGTGTAGACTCCAGCAATAAATTACTCCAATACAAAGGTCTAATAGAGTTAATAGAGCATATAAAACTGTCTATTATGTGTCATCATATTTAATTTGCTGCAATAACCTGGAGATGTCCAGGTTTCAGCCTCTCTTTTGCAACCACCTCTGAGAAATGCTGTGCCAGCTGAGCAGCGTCTGTGTCACCAGCACCTCTGCAGCAACAGGCAGTGCAGTGCTTCCAGAACATTTGGCTGCTTCTCATCTTCCATTATGGTCCCAAGTGAAGCAGCACTATGGGGAGAGCCACAAGGGACCTATGGCCTGGTCATCCCCACAAAGAGTGGGCATGGAAGAAGGAAGACCCAGCCTTCGGCCACCCACAGATACATCCTCTTATCTAAAAAAACTTTCCTAGGTAGATAGGCATTTTTATTTAAACTAGAATAAGATTAGATGGCTGGTTCCCTCTTGTATTTTCTTGTAATAAGTGTGGCAGTGGCTGTAATCATAAAAGTAATTTAGGCTGGACCTCCAGAGGTCATGTAATCCAACCTCCTTCTCCAAATGTAAAAGACAGGTTAGTCACCTGCAAGTATGTTGTGCCATGTGAAGGATCACATGAAATGATTGTTCAGGAGATTAAAGGTCTCTTGGGAAGGGGCAGCAGAGACAATACCCATCTCCTTGTTGGGCAAGAGTGTTGATCTGCTGCAGGGTAGGAAGGCTCTGCAGCAGGATCTGGAGAGGCTGGATCAATGGGCCAAGTCCAATTATGTGGCATTCAACAAGGCCAAGTGTCAGGTCCTGCCATTCAGACACAACAACCCCACGCAGTGCTACAGGCTGGGGGAAGAGTGGCTGGAAAGCTGCCCAGTGGAAAAGAACCTTGGGGTGCTGGTCAACAGCAGCTGAACATGAACCAGTGTGTGCCCAAGTGGTGAAGAAAACCAGTGGTGCCTGGCCTGGATCAGCAGCAGTGTGGCCAGCACGACCAGGATGGTGGCCAGCATGACCAGGATGGTGGCCAGCCCCCTGCACTCAGCACTGGTGAGGCTGCACCACGACTGCTGTGTCCAGTTCTGGGGCCCTCACATGAAAAAAGGACTTCTTGATACTGGAGCAAGCTGGTGAAGGGCTGAGTCCTATGAGGAGCAGCTGAGGGAGCAGGGCTGTTCAGCTTGGAGAAAAGGAGGCTCTGGGATGACTTTATCACTCTCTACAACCTCTTTTCAGGCAGCTGTAGCCAGGTGGGTCTTGGCTTCTTTTCCTAGGGAACCCACAACAGGACAAGAGTGTCACATCCATATTTTCTGAAAAATCCCTTCACCCAGGAGTTTTCTCCTGGGAAGCTGAGAAGCCGCCAATAAAAAGGAAAACAATCTTATCTCATTTGTTTCTCCTGTGTTGTGCTCACATGTGGAATGTGTTTGGAGATTGTTTATCCAACAGGTGATTGTTTCATTGGTTTCTGCTGTGAATTATTTTGACTCATTGGCCAATTACGGCCAAGCTGTGTTGGGGCTCTGGAAAGAGTCACGAGTTTTCATTATTATCTTTTTAGCCTTCTGTAAGTATCCTTTCTGTATTCTTTAGTATAGTTTAGTCTAGCATTCTTTAATATAATATAGTATCCTAAAATAATAAATTAGCCTTCTGAGATCATGGAGTCAGACTCATCATTCCTTCCTGCCACTGGGCACCCCACAAATACAATACAAGAGGATATAATCTCAAGATGTTCCAGGAGTGGTTGAGACTGGGCATTAGAAGGAATTTCTTCACAGAAAGGGCTGTTGACTTTGGAACAGGCTTCCTAGGAAAGTGGTGGAGTTACTGTTTCTAGAACTGCTTAAGGAAAGACTGGACATGGCACTTAGCTCCATGGTCTAGTTGACATGGTGGTGTCCAGTCAAAAGCTGGACTTAATCTCAAAGGTCTTTTCTAACTAAACTATTTTGCAGCTCAATGACACCAAGGATGCTGCAGCTGGAGACAAAGGATAACAGGGAACAGCCACTACATGTCAGAGTCTGCCTCTGAACCTCTCATGTCCTTCCTCAGTGTGTGAAGGTGGTGCAGGGCCAGAACCACCTCCCCGCAGAAAGTGCCTTGGACTCACCAATGAAGTCCTCAGCAGGACAGAACAAACAGAGTGCCCTGGGCTCTGGGGCAGGTGTGCTGAGGAGATGTTCCAGCAGGGGTAGAGCACTCCTGCAAAGGCCAGTCAGAGTTCTACATTCCTTTGGACATATTCTCTTTTGGTGACTTCTGAATTGTAAATTCTGTATCATAAGTGGTACCATATAAGCCCAGAAATAAACCCAGATAACAGTGACACAGAAGCACAGCAGCTCCTTTTCTTAACCCAAAGTCTGCTCTGTTTCATAGGTACAATGTCCTAGAGACTCTGCTATATGAAGGAAGAATATTTATCTTGCACAAGTTTTGACAGAGGAGATTTTTTTCTGCATGGTAGAGTCTTCAGGACCATCCTGTTCAGAATCTAACTCTGTTCAGTTAATGTCACCCAGGTTGGTAAGTGTTTGCTTTAGTGACAGAGAAGAAGTGTTGCCTAGTGAGCAGTGTGCACATTTCACAAAGCAGGAAGGGTGTTGGGCCTGGCAGCCTGTTCAGAAAGGATTAGAGCTGTTGTCTGTGTGGATGCTGCCCAGCATCTCCCACTGCAGGTAGTGCTGGGCTGGGTATCAGCTGCAAAGCTGACAGAACCTAGGAAGTGAGACAGCAGCAGCTCTTCCCACATGGGATGAGGAAGCCACAAATGCTGTGAAAGAGTTGTTCCAGCCCATTCTAGGGTGAACAGAGTTCATGCAATGTTAGTTCCTTTTCTTTTGTTACCTGGGGGGCAGATGAGTCAGCACAGCTGTGGCATTCATGATTAGAATCCAAATTCTCAAACTGATGAGGATCTTCAGGTCCATGGACTTTCATTAAGTATTTAAAGAATAACATACTCGTTGTACAACTTCACAGTAATACTGTATGTACAAAGCATACACAGTGCATACATTTTTAGTGCCTCTGTGAGTTAGAGAATGTATGCTGCTTTAATGTTATAGAACTGATGAATTTTAAAACACTTTGCTATATTTACCTTTGATCCCACAATAAGTTCTACCCAAGCCTGTATCTACTCAAGCTTCCTGAAGCAGGTGTCTGGTAAAGCTAAAAAGACAAACATCTTCTATCCCCTCATCTTCCCCTTCATTTCTGAGGCAGAATAAATTGAGGCTTTGCTTGTGCTGCTGATTGAAGTATTCTGGTTTAATCCAGAAATTAATATTTCTGGATTAATAAAATTAAATTAATACACACAGTAGGTGTGAAACATATTATGCTCTTAAAATCAGTCTTCTACCATTGAGAGAAGCACCTGGAGGAGCACTGAGGTGGAATTCTGGTTAATTCTTTTTTCCCATGATCCTGTCCTTGTTAGCATGATATTAATAGATCTTAATCATTTTCAGTATTAACTGCTGCAGCAAAATCCAACCCAGGGCAGGACAAATGGCCACATAAGCATTTTTTGGGTTAAAAGGGCTATGATGTGCTGGTCATCATAGAATGTTATTAGCATAAACCACAGTCTTCTATATTCAGTATAATCAATTTACTACAGAAGGGAAAGTATAAATTTGGTATATACAGTTTGTAGCTGAAAAACAGTGGCATTGCTCTTTTTCTTTCTGCATCACACATACCAACTCCTGCTATTTTAATGTATACTACTTTCAACAGCCTTTGATTCATCATATTTTATTGCACCTGCTAAACAACAACTAAATCTTTGTAGTGAGTGAAATTTTGTAATTATTCCATGTGTGTGTTGTATCTGTGGGTTAATTTTAGTGTGCCTATGGTTTTTGACAGCAAATTATCACTAATTCATATAATGACATGTCTGAAAAAGTTGACATTGAATAGTTTTCATAACGTTTTTTGCTTATTCTGTATTTACATGATGCTCCAGATAAGTAATTAAAATGCCAGTCATGTGAGCTTATTCGCAACCAAAAGTCTCCAAAAGCAGACACATAGTTTAGTTATTCCAAGCAATGCACAGAAGTGTGCATTTTAGCTTGGCTGTGTGTATTGTAAGGGTTTCAGGGAAAAAGTACATCTTCATATGAAAGCTACAGCTAGACATGGCTATTGCTAAGGCCCTGGATTATGCAAATGCAGTGGCAATTTTATTTGGGAAACCAAAAACAATTGTTTGTATGTGCTGTCAGCTCAGCTCATGGCTTCCACTACCAACAGCAAAATTCTGGAAATAAAAGCAGGAACTCTTTTTTCGTGGGATTTTTCAGGATCTACTGACCACATTTAGCTGGAAATTTTTGTTCAAGTCACAGCTCAGGACCCAACCCCTGGAGCATTTGCCCTAAGAATGCAATGGTAACATGAGTTCAGTTCAAATACAAACTTGTACTGCCATAAATGTACGGCAGCAGCTTTGGACCATCTTCAACTGGAGAACTGAGCGTGCATCAGGCCACCATGGAGGTCAGAGCTCAGCCAGTCTAATATCTGAACGCCTCTGCCTCAGCAGGGTTTGCACCTAGGGCTTGTACAAGAAGTGATTTCTCATACTAAACAGGAGTCTGTCCTTGACCTTTATGTTGCTGTACAGCACATGTCAGTAATTCATTTCTCCTGTGCTTGCAGCAAGCACACTGCCCAGATGGAAATCCCACGCTCACAGTCCCAGGCAGCAGGCTCGTGCCATCAGCCCAGTGCTTCTCTCCAACATGAGACATTTTTCTACATGACTAAGGACCCACAGCACCTTCTGCTACAATAAAACTATTTGTTCAGTCACACAAAATATTCCTTTCAAAGCAAGTCTAGAGCCATTGTGTGAGTCATCTCCTTTATTTTATCAGTGCAAAATATGGTGGATATTCACTAAGGCTTAATCTGAAATCTTTTTGCTCACAATGGTAACTTTTCCATTGATTTCAAAGGATCTCAGATCAAGAATTACTAAGTTTTAGTCTGTCAGATTTTTTCATTTGAGGCCTTTATGAATTGCAGAGCAGTTGTGTACAGAACCAAGTCATGTGGAGATTAAATAAACTCCATTGACATCAGTCTCCTGACACAGAATAGCAGCAAGAACCAAATATTGACTAGAAAAACAACGCATGTACAGTGACATTTAGCTTGTATAAAGTCATAGTCTCCACATAAATGCAAATAGCACCATTTCCCCAGAGGTGAATAAATGATATTCATCGGTAAATATTTGTGTGTCTCTGACATGTCTCTAAGCAGCAAGATGAGAAATTGAGATGGAAAATACATTCACAGGTGAGAATTCAGTGCAGATTTTTTTTTAAAGTTTTTCTCTCAATGCATTTAGGAGACCTTGAAAAGCAGATGCTTCCCTTTCTACTTAGTCACTTAAATGCAAAGCATCAGAACTACAATAGGCCATCACAGACTCAGCTCCTGTGAGTAGTTTCCTGACCCTGCCACTCATGCTGTGCTACATGGCAGGGCTCCAGGCCTGAGAACTCCTCAGAAGAAACCCTAAAGCAGCTAATTAATTTAGGAGCTTCATACCGATAGTCAGAAGGGATTTATGCACCAGGAAGCTATTATTTAACTATCTTTATATGAGAGTTGGGGATTTTATGGACCAGGGTTTCAGTGACCTATGTGACCTAGGCATCTTTAATTATGTAGCACCTGTATAAAGTATGTGCAGAGGCTTTATCCTCTGTATGAGGAACAGCAGCACAGCTCATCAGTGTAAGGAATGAGTGCTCAGGCTCTTCAGTTAGGAAAGAGAAGACTGGGAGCCCAAATCATTACAATAGAGGTCTTTAAAGCCACAGGTGGCACAGGTAAGGTGGCTAGGTAATAACCGTTCACCATAGAGAATAAGTCTTCCCTACAAAGTTGCACTCTTAGAATCATATTTAGGTTTGCTTCAAACCATAAAACAATGAAGATTAAATAGGATTTCAGGCACATGCCTAGAGATGATAAACCCACTTCATGGGCAGCTTACCGTGCTGCTGAATTTCTAGAACTGACTCAGCATTCAGCCAGCAGGAGCTGCAAAAAAAGTCAATCCCATTGTCTTTACATGGTCTCCTAGTCACAAACTGCATTTGCCTCCCTGTGGAGGCAGTGGACCGTGCCTCCTGCCAGGCCTGTGTACAACATGTGAGGTATTAGGCTTGCAAACTGTGTTGGGATCTTCAACTCAAGGAAGTAAAAATAAGGATTATCAGCATGTAAGAAAACCCAACTGTTCCCACAGCAACTCTTTCAAGTTATATTGGACAGAGTCCTCTTATTCTCCTCTTCAATTTTTAAGATGTTCCAGTGAGGTGCTTTAATAGTTTGCAAATGAAACAGACTTCTTTCTAATGAAGGATTCTTTTTTAAAAATAGTTTTCCCGCATGGGATTTTGCTCCAGCAAAATAGTCATGGTTTACAACAATTTCACAAGCTCTGCATGATTTCTGTTCCAAAAGACCATGGGAGGAGAGTCACTACAAGGCAGTTTTGTTTCTAGTTACAAACAAATAGAACATAATTAGTTCAAAGGATACTAAATTTCAAAATAACTCATATTATTTTAAAAGTTACATAGGGGTCTATGGACCTGGAGGTACTTGGAGGTCTGGAGGTCTCTGGACAGTTCTTCCATTCTCCACATAAATGCAACCAGGGGAAGCCAAGAATTTTTTTTAAGAGTAAACATTATTTAAAATGAGTTTGAATAATGGATTTTCTTTTCATTAGCCTATTCAAAAGGAGAAACAAAGATTTTTTACTGAGAGAGATTGCACTGTTAGTGACCAAGAGGACACTGAATTATTTTGTCCCTGGTTCCAGTTTTTAGAGTAAGACTTTTTTCAGAAGAAATAGAGTGAACCCCTCTCTTTCTGAGTCCTCCAGCACCTTTTCTGTGATTCTGTATCTCCTTCAAACACCAAGATGCTATCTCTGCTATTTGCAGCTAAGAAACAGGGGATCACTTCAACACCAGGCTTGCAGGGCTGTGACAGCGTGGTCTCTGCCTTTGGAATTACTGTGGTTTTGTTTGGAGTTTTTTAAGGTGAATGTCGCTGCTGTTTATTTTGCTTTGGCAAAATGTTTCTGGGAGCTGTTGTGGATGGATCTTCATCTTAGTTGCTGCCTGGCAGACTGAGTCGTAGCTGCAGGAAGAATTGCAGGTTTGTGGGATGGACTCACCTGCTCAGGACCTTTCAGATGCTGTGTGCCCTTACTTTACCATTAAAACTTACTAACCAGCTTCATTAATATCTGTCCCTGGGCCACTCATCAGTGAAGCACCATCCCAAGTGCTGTTTTCCTGAGGAGGGCTGTAAGTGCTGGTGATGGCACACACTTGTCTGCCCTCTCCCCTTACCAATTACAGGGAGCGATCTCGCACGAAGTTTAGCTGCCAATGTCTGATAGCATATCTCATTATCCAAGCTGTCCTCCCACCTGTATTTTATCTGATTGCAGGTTTTAGTCATACAGTCAATGAAGAAATAGTCTGAATGGAAGGTTGAGCAGTAGGAGGAAGGATTGTGAAGGGCCCCAGGACCCGCCAATACCCAGCGTCGATGCTCTTTTCTTTTGTGCCTGTGTGCACCTTGCTGAACCATTCAGTGGAACAAAAGGGAAGAACAGAGCAAAACAGCCAGGCCAAAAGCAGCAGTGGGTACTGGCAGCAGCACAAAACCCTGGACAAATGTCTTCCCTTGCCATAACCACTTATTCCATAGCCAGTGATTTGGGTCTGTCACCAGGTCTTTGAGGTTTTCACGTTTTCCTGAAGCATGAATAGATCCATAGCAGGGATCGGTGACATGGTCAACTTCATAAAACAGCATAGGCTAAAAAAATTTTAAAAGCTTTAAAAATTTACTTAGAGGAGAGGGAATTCTGGGGACATAGCATGTTGTAAAGATGCATGTACAAACTGAAGTAGGACCTAAAATACAGAGGAAAAGTCTTTAGTAGTGAAAAACTCAGAAATACAAAGTTCAAGAAACACAGTCTTAACCACAAGTTTTCTAAAACAAAAAATTAATCAGAGAATAATGTCTCTGTGAGAGTGACTGCTAAGCATGAAGGTTGCAAGGGTCAGTAACAGGTACAGATTGTATTTTTCTTTCCAGATGAGAGGTTAAGTGTGTAGGTTATGTGTCTTCCGGGCCTGGCTATTTACTAAACTGGGATATCACCAGGGATCAAGAGCACCTTTGCACTGAGAAAAGATCAGGTGAGAAGCACAGCTCTGGAGTGGCTAAATGCTGCTCTGGGGCAACCAAACAAGCTTGCTGCCTCTGTTAATATAGATGTCATGCATGTACCAGGGGAGAGCATGTCAGCTAACTTTAATCAGGTTAACTCCTGTAACAAGGCTGTCTAGCTGTGGGAATCAGGAACTCCATGACTGAGGATTTACAGTTCTTGGCTGGGTGAATTAACCCATTCAGCTCTCCATGCTAGTGTAACATGTTTCTGTACCCAAGCTAGCTCATTTCAGCACTTCTACAAAAGCTGTCTGCAAAACAAATGAAGGCAAATCACATCATCTTTTCATTTTCTGTTCTTTCAGACATAGATTTATAATGAAAGAAGGTTTCTATCTCCATATATAATCTCTGGAGGAAGAATAAGTACAATATAGGGAGAAGTTCTTTCTGCCACAATGTGGTGGAAAAGGCAGCGCTTACATGTTTTGACAGTGTAGGGTTATACAACTATAAATTCTACCTCAAAAGATTTTGCAAGATCCAGCTACCCACGTCTCTTGGCTCTATGGTATGGGAAATTAGAACCTCTGGTGTCCATAAGTTAAACATCTCAAGATATAAGGCTGGGCATGAAAAGGGTATGGTGAAATGAACTACTAGGAATGAGCTGAAGTTTACATGGATATTTTGTGTAGTGTAAAACAAAAGACACTTTTTACAAGTACAATGCTAAGGGTCTAAAGGGATGTGATGATGAGTTTTGAAGTTATTTTTTTATTTGATAGTCCCCTGAAAGCAAATAATAATAAATTTAGAGTGTTATTTATTACAAAATATTGCAACTATAGTAGAATGCTACTCTAGTTGTTTTTTTTTTTTAATGAGAAATCTGTGTGTTTCACTACCCCACAGAATTTTATTTATGTCTGATGAGAACCAGGATTCAGTCTGTATTGAGTCCTAGTTTGCATCAGGTTGCAGCTCAGCAGCATCTTGCCAGCTTTCACTGCCTCAGATTTACTAACTTTCATATTGAAAGTAGATAAAAATGAGTAATCATCTGTGAATGATAATTATACCACTGCTTGTGGGAGGGAGCATGGTTTGAAGATCATCACTAATTATTGTTTCTCATTTGCATGTGCCAAGATCTTCACCACAAATGCTCACCTCTATAGTGTAATGCTGGTGGAGTTATTTCTTAAAAAACCTGCAAAAATGCACCAAGGGTTTTTGGAGGCAGCACCTCCTCTCTCCCGTCAGTTTTCCCCCAGGCTTCTAATTTGGGAAGGAAATCCTCCAGGCTGGCAAGGTTCAGTGGGAAGGAAGGTAAAATCTTTCTGATATGCAAGTGGAGATCCCCTTTCCCATCCTGAGGGAGTTGAAGCATCGTGGTCACCCTGGCATTTAACCTGGGCTCTTCAGCAAAAGAGACAGAGAGCAACATCACAATATACAGCGACAAGACACAAATAACAGTGCCCAAGCACTGCTTTGCAGCTTGACATTTTAGCAACCTCCTAGACAGAATTTAGTTTTCAGTGGAAAATAAGCAGTGCCACAAGGGCTCCTGCACACACACACAGCTGGCCTGCATGAACATTTGGTTTTGCTCTTGCAAGAGGACAAGAGGACACAGACTCACCTCTTTGCCATGAGGAAGTGATGGGTAGCTTCCAAAGCCATCAGGCCTGGTGCAGGCATCAACACAGCAGCACCAGAGTACTGCATCCCTCTGTCTCCTGGGTCCTGTGCTGGCTGGGAATAACCCAGACCTCCCTGCTCCCCAACAATGGTGTCAGATTTGACTCATGTGCTCTGGTTTGAGCAACAAGTTGGGTTATTGCCCTGATTTTGGCTGTGGATGAGTAAGGCATACTCACGTTTTCCCTTGTTATCTCTTCTTCCACTTTTCACCAGACTTGACACTCCCTTTCTCCATCTCAGCCTGCTCTCAAAAGAACAACTCTGGCCAAATTACCTCCTACCCATCAGTCCCAGTTTTGCAGCAACCACTGAAATTTCTGATAGAATTGATATAGGCGTGCTCAGCTTTATATGTGATTACTATTTGGGGCAACTGAGGTGCTGTGGCTTTTGCAAGGCTGTGCTCCCAAAAAGCCCCCAGTGCTCCCCTCCACTCTTCTGTGAATTTCAACCACTTCTCATGTAACTGCACCTGCAAAACCCAGCCATCCCTTGGGGCATCATCTGTGGCTGGTGTCAGGTGTGTGTGCTGACACCTGCCACGTCCAGCATGTTCTCTGCTCTGCCCAGTGCTGCCCACTCAGCCCATCCTCTCTGGCCAGGACTGACTGAAGCACAGATATCCCTGTATCCCTAGAAATCTACATTACACAAAGACAGGCTGCAGGCCACTATATCCTTGATTACAACATGCTGTGCTTTGGCTGTTTATGACAGGGTCACTGCATGTATGAACATTAGTAGGATGCCCACGGATGCAAACTCACAGCTCTGCCTCCACACACCTTGCTTGCTGCTGAGTCCTTCCAACCTGTCTTTCCATCATGCTGCCTGTTTCAGTGGTGTGCACAGGGTGAATCTTAATTTGAAGGTCAATTCTATAGGTCAACTCATACAAATTTCATAGTAATTTCATTCCTGGCCTCATTCAGTCTGTGTAGGAAAAGGCTGCATCCCTAAATCTATGGCCCCATAATGCAGCTACAAATTCCTCAGACATGTTCTTGTAATATTTGGGGTTTCACACAAAAACAGCCATTTCCTTTATTGTCCTACCCCAGTTTATACTTCTGTAAGGCAACCCCAATGCACCAATAGTTTGCTTTCATTTTGCCAACAACTGGCATCAAAACATCTCATACTGTGGCTGTGATTATGAGCTGCCTGGTGAAAACAAGATTTTGCTTTGCTGACAATTTTGCCAGAGGTTGGTGTGATTCTGACCATCTCCATTTTCTCAGCTTTTGCATGCTACTTTTCCACATACAACATGTTACAAACAGCATCAGTGCCTATATAAATCCATAATGTGACCTCTGCAGCACTGACATCCTTAGAAACCCAAAGCAACACCAGCATGCCAGGGTACAATACTTAGTATTTGAAAACCTATAATTTTCAGTTAAACCCAGCTGTATCATTTGATTACCAAGGTGCCATGAAGCCCAAGATTTGTTGACTCTACAAAAGCAACACTAGAAAGTTGCAAGTGAAAGGCCTGAATTGCAGGGCTTTGTAAATAAAGTTGGAAAAGAAAACTTCTTTGAAGGAAGAGGAAGAGCACTGAAAGTTTAGCATCTTCTCATAGCTTGAAATATTAGCATTATCATAAATGTGCTAAGTCTTATTTTCCATAAACTGTCTCAAAAATCATGGCACAGATTCTTGCCTTTCATAGCTCCAATCATGGAAATATTAAAAGTGAAAAGCACTCAGACCAATTCAGAGTTTAACAGAGTCAAACTGATTATTGCTGTCAAGGGCAGAAAGATGTAGCAGCCATACAGTACAATAATTGCTTAGAGGAAATGTAAAACCATGGATGTAAAGGAACCAACCTGCCTTGTACATACACGTGTGCAATGCCAGTTCCACTTGTTTGCTCCAAGTGATATTATTCCATTTGTTATGAAATGGTGGAAAGTTCAGTGGCCAAGGAGTGGGAGTCAGGCAGGCAGAAATTCAGAGTACTCTGCTACACTGTGCTCCTCTGCTGAGAAGAGGGAGATTTTTTTTTGGCATGAGGAGACATGGACATTGCCATCTCAGAGCCTCAAGTTATCCAGTTCCTTTTAAGGAACAATTAATCAAACTCTTTCCCCTTTCTTCCTCCTAAACAGTACTCAAAGCCATTACCAATAATCAGCTACATGAAACATGATTGATTCCCATTTGGAGGAAGCCAGATGAGTTTCTTGCATCAAATGCGAGAAATTAGTCTGTGTGTGTAAAATTCTCTCTGTAGGAAATGACTGACAGCCTAAAGTGATACAGCTGCAAAACATAAACACAGTGCTCTTAGTGAGAGCACTTTAGATAACTGTTATTAATGTCCCTTCCAAGATGTCACTTAGAAAACCACAATCAATTACTATAGTGATAGCAATACTATATATAGCAATTGTATGCAAGTGATGGAGATGCTGGAAACCGCTATTATTGCTCAGACATAGTAAAATTCTCCTTGTTAACACTCATGCTATGACCACAAACACACCTGCATTTTTAAAAGATTGATGGTAAGTAGCATTTAAATCCTGCCCTCCTAGCAAGGTCAATCACTGGCATCTCTTTGTAAATCACTTCCCAGTTTAAAACATCATTTCTTTCCTGGGCCAAAGTACTCTCCTTCTGTGTCTTCTAATTCAAAAGTAGAGGGAAGACAGTTGGACAAGCAAGGACAATGGGAGAGTGGCTGGGGAGGAGGCACTGCAGTGCTGAGATGGCTCAGTATGAAGAGTCCAGCTGGAGAAAGACTGTCCTTCTCAGATGTCCTGGCTAGCTATCCAGCACCGCTAGCAGTACGGGGGCACTATCCCGATCTCCGTGGTTCAGGACAGCACCTGAGGCAAACACTCTGTGCTATGACAGCAGTGCAGCTCGTGGTAGGACGTGGCTTGGCTTACGGCTACAGTCAGCAGAAATAAGAGAGCGCTCTGCAGCTGTGGTGAATCCAGGTTTACAGAGGCCCAGGGAAACCGACAGCCAAAGACAGAGAGGGGGAAGTTGCAACAGCTTATAAGGAGGGAGGGACACAGAGGAGGAGTCAGTTCTTTGACGAATAGGGTTTCAGAGGGGAGTGGGATACAAAAGATTGACTTAGGGAAAACCCCAATGGGGATAACTTGAGGGTGGGGCCCCGGCCCCTGAGCCAATCACTCGACGCTCTAGCTGGAAGTTTCTAGAGAGTTCTAGAGAGAAGGGTGGGAGCGCTGAGTGACGGACAGGGCACCAGGGAGGGATTTGAGAAAGGGTACATTGATCCCCAAGGCAGCTGGGGAGGAGTTGGGATAACTGGCAGCACAAAGGAGGGAAGGGAGAACCAGGGCAGAACCATTACATGATAGAGGGAACAGAACAGTCCAACTTATACAGACACAACATAACAGCACCAGGCACCTCAGGCTGCTCTGGCACAGGACGTGAGCTGGGAGGTGAACAGGCAGGTCTACAGTCAACTAATCATAACTAACTAGTTATAATGCCAGTGTGTATCCTCATCATGTGGGTAAGGGAGGATAAGAGGCAAAAATTTCAGCTGTAGAAGAAGCCTTCAGCTCTCAAAAAGTGAAATTACTTTTCAGCATTTAAATATACTTCCCTAATAATACTGGCTTAGTGCTCTTATGTGGTATTTATGTTGTCTGAATTTCTAAGGGCTCATTTCCCATGAGGAACATGGGAATTAAAACGGAATTAACTCTCTGATGGGTTTAGATTACCATGAGCTTGTGGGGTCTGAGGTACCTGCAGGCAGGGATGATGCTTTGTTTTATATTTCTCCCTGTCTTCAATTATTGCAGTGCTTTCCAGGCAAAAAAAGTTGGCCCTCCTGAGCAGTAGCAGACTTGTAAAGCCAAACTCCCCTGTGTTATCAGTGGTATCCCTTGTCTTAAAGGAAACCTGATGTTTGGATCTGATTAATTTTGTTTAAATACAAGTTAATTAAGGAAAGCAAAAAAAATTATTTTTCAGCGTATCCTTGAGGTACAGGGAACAGGTAGAGCTCTGAAAGGATTTTCCTTGGGATACATCAGTGTAGGCCATCTTGGGGAGAACCACAGCAATTCAGGTCTTACTGGATTAAACCTGTATGTAGGCAGAGAAAGTGGTGGGGACTACACAGGGTAGGATGTCCCAGGGCCATGAAACTTCAGGGCTCCAGAGGAGTGAAGGACAAGCAGAAAGAAGCTCTGCTTACATCAAGAAGCATCACAAGATCCCCTGTGTGTGTGCAAGATCAACAAGTGGTTGTGGAGATGTTAATTCCATGGTGTCTTCCCAGTATCTTTGAGTGTGCTTGTGAGCTGGGGTACTCTCACCAAATGATAGTGCTGAGGAAAGGATATGGATTACAATTGGGTTTGGTCTGTGCTCCGGGTGTGCAGAGAGGGAGAGAAAGCCTCTTTGTTTCATCCTCTGATTAAAGCATCAGACATAATGAGGGTGCAAACTAAGGAAATGAGAATCTGGCTCAACAGAAAAGACTCCCATGAACAATTTATGAAGAAGGTTTGAGCTGATATTTTGGCTTTAGGCCTAAACAATCAAATTGACATTTCCATGTGTGGTAGCCACATGAATACTGATGGATGGATTTCCATCTGACTTCTCTAGTCAATTTTCAATAAGCAGGCCTAATATTTCCTCCAAGGCTATTCGTAGTTTAAAGCTGTTTAAAGTAGTTTCTTAAGAATGGCGTATGCTTCGGAGGGAAGGCTGTTCTTCTGTTCCTTGAGCAGAATTAAAGCTCACATTTTGCTAACCCAGAGACTACAGCAGTCCGGATCTGCTTTTCTAGAGCCTATCCACAAATGGAAGTTTTTATCTAAAGTTTCTATTTTTAATTTTTCCTCATTCAGCTCATTCTGAAACGGCACTCCAGTTTCTGAAGAAGAGCATATGTACACAAAGCTAAGCAGTCAACTAGCTTTAAATGCATAATTCCTCATTCAATTTCTTAATTCCTCATTAGCTTGCATGTGCAAACTCAGAGCCTAATCCAGCTCCCACTGGTATCAGTGAGAATAGGTTTCACCTCTCAGATTTAGCCATCTAAAAACCAGGCATGTATTCTAAATGCAACTGTGGAGGAGCCACTTGTCGTGAAAATAGAGAAAGATCAGCATTTCCAGGATATGATTCATAGCATCTTCCTTAAGGGTTGTATTGAGAGGGGACAAGTGTATTTCCAGCAGCCACTATCTTTTTCCCCTGCTTGTAAAGAGAGCTTGTACAGCTAACCTAGAAGCCTCCTTACTACAATAAATGAAGCCAGGGGAAGGAATCTTTCTGTTTATTTCAGTGGATAAGGATTCTGACTTTCAGTTTTCCACATCCTTTATGCCAAGATAAATTACAAGTGAGTAAGCAAGGTCCCAGAGGTCATCCCAAGCTGCATTTCATGGACTGTTAACTCTGGATTCAGTTAACTTTTGGGATGTATTGAAAAGACATGAGAACTTCTGAAATAAAATTAAACTTTTTGTTAATTGTTGTTCCTTGCATCACGCTGGACTCCCTGACAGGGACACAATTAGATGGAAATCTCAAAGCAATGGCAGAAGCTTTTTGTCTGTCTCCTCTAAAGACACTCACAGTGGGATATGTGAAATGTCAGGAATAATTAGACAAAACTATATGAGCTCCTAGCAACACTGATGTGCTGTGTAAAACCAAGCATTTTCCATAATGCTTTAAACATTGTTGAAAACGTGCATGATAAAAGCAACTCGAATAATTTTTAAGTACCGTTTCTAATATCTTAATACAGACATGGATATGAAAAAGCAGAACAGAAAGGTATGAAATGTTGGCATGCCTTTACTCAGGTAGGCTGCTCTGCTGCTTCTTTTCCAAAGGTGATATATAAAAGTAATTGATTCTGCTCATATAGCAATTAAAATGAAGAGGCAAATTCCCTCAGCTCTTCATCTGCTGGAGTGTATTTTAACAAGCAGGAAAAGGGCTAGCTCCTGGTTTCTGTATCACAAAGATCATAGACATGTTTTTGAAAAGGAACCTGTGGAGGTCCCTTAGTCCTGCCTCCTACTTTAAGTAAAATCTCCAAAATGAAGAAGGAATAACCATTTCACATCAGCAGGAAATCTGGCCCAAATTGCCCTTTAGAGAAGAAAAAAAATGAACGATGAATGCAGAGAAAAGGGGAGAGTAAAGGCAAGAGAAGAGAAGGGAAAACAGACCAACATTTTATTTGAGATTATAATATTAGAAATGCAAAACTTTTTTACCAAAAGGTGGGATTATCCTAGATTGACTCACATATGTGGTTTTTTTCTTCTAGGAAAACAATGAACAATTAATTTCTTCTTTCCGGGAAGAACCCTGGGAGCTTTTTTGCTGCTCTGTTGAATATGGGATTATAAAAAAGTTTTTTAAAATTGCACATAGAGTATCTCTTTCAAATGGATAACTTCTGAGCCTGGAACTCTTCATTACCAACTTCTTGCATCCTGGAGGGGAAAATGAATTTCACAAATTGCACCACTGAAGCCAGTGAGGCTGCAAAGCCAAAGACAGTAACTGAAAAGATGCTCGTTACCCTGACCTTGGCCACAATCACAACCTTGACTATGCTGCTGAATTCTGCTGTAATTGCAGCAATCTCCACAACCAAGAAGCTCCACCAGCCGGCAAATTATCTCATATGTTCACTGGCTGTGACAGATCTCCTTGTTGCTGTTCTCGTCATGCCCTTGAGCATCACTTACATAATGATGGATAAATGGACTCTGGGATACTTCATCTGTGAGATCTGGCTCAGCGTCGACATGACCTGTTGCACGTGTTCCATCCTTCATCTGTGCGTCATCGCGCTGGACAGGTACTGGGCCATCACAGACGCCATCGAGTACGCCAGGAAGAGAACGGCAAAAAGGGCTGGGCTGATGATAGTCACCGTGTGGACCATCTCCGTTTTCATATCAATGCCCCCCCTGTTTTGGAGAAACCACCACAGCATCAGTATTCCCAGCGAGTGTCGCATTCAGCATGACCATGTCATCTACACTATTTATTCCACATTCGGGGCATTTTACATCCCCTTGACTTTGATCCTGATCCTGTACTACAGAATTTACCATGCTGCAAAGAGCCTTTACCAAAAGCGCGGTTCAAGCCGCCACCTCAGCAACAGGAGCACTGACAGCCAGAACTCATTTGCCAGCTGCAAGCTCACACAGACATTCTGTGTCTCAGACTTCTCCACATCTGACCCAACCACAGAGTTTGATAAAATCAACGCATCCGTGAGGATTCCTCCTTTTGAGAATGACTTGGACCCAGCTGGCGACCGGCAGCAGATCTCCACTACACGAGAACGAAAGGCTGCTCGCATCTTGGGGCTGATTTTAGGTGCTTTCATTTTGTCCTGGTTGCCCTTTTTCATCAAGGAATTGCTTGTGGGCCTCCACATTTGCACTGTCTCTCCAGAGGTAGCAGACTTCTTAACCTGGCTTGGGTATGTCAACTCGCTCATCAACCCTTTGCTGTACACGAGCTTTAACGAGGATTTCAAGCTGGCCTTTAGAAAGCTCATCAGGTGTCGAGAACATACTTAAAAGTACTGAGAGATGATGATGCTGGCATGACTCCTGGCCTTAAAAATGAGCAAAACTATTTGACTCTGCCACTGTTTCCCTTGATAAAGGGGATTTTTGTGTTTGCCTATTTGCTTGACTGTTCTTCAGCCTGTAATTCATTATGCCATTTTTTAATCTCTAGTGATATTCATAGTAAAGGGTTTGAAATAAATTTATTCTACAAAGGAAAAGATTTTTTAGAAATGAAACAACAAAAAAAAAATTAGTAGTATTAGGTACTGATGTCTCTAAGACATTTTGTGTAATCAATGATTCAAGAAGCAAACAACAATATTCACTTTTATACTTTTTCCATTTAAGAATCAAACTATTAAGAATCTAAATTATGTACTGTATAAACTAAACCCCATAAATACATATTCAAAAATTAATAAACACTTCATGATCATGACAGCTAAACAGCACCTCTTTACTACAGGAAAATTCCAGGAGGAAAATTACCACCATTTCCACCTTGGGTTGAGGCAGAATAAACTATTCCTTTCTTCAGGAATACACTCCCAAAACAGAAAGCAAAGTTCAGTTCATTGCATCTAGAAATGATCCCATTTCATAACCCAAAGGAATTTTAATAAGTGGCTCTCTTTGTGTAATATTCCAGATTTACATTCAAGGTATTGGGCAGACAGCTGTGAGATTGTTTGGCAATTGAGAGGATGCAGCTAGCGGGTGTCATACTTGTGAAACTAACTGCACATCTGAGCAGTCACACTTCCAATACCATTAACCCTATTTCTTCAGGCCTTGTGCCTTACTCAGTTCTGGGGTGGTACTTTTCACTTGTGCCACACTTCACCTGAATGTTGTGGTGCACAACCCCAAGGATCTATGGATCTTACCCCCACCAACTCAGACAACTGGATATCTTCTCAGCAGGCCAGCTATATACAGAAATTCAAAAACATCAGTTAAACCTAATTATTTCTGAATATCAGGGAAAAAATAAAATAATTCACTAAAATAATTTATTTTAAATGGCAGTCTGCACATATGCCTTGTTCTCATCTCACAATTTCCAATGGCAATCTTGCCCACTTAACCTATGGTCAGGTGCTCTGGTAGGATTTCTTGCTCTGGGAGTCCTTCACAGACCTACTTCCCCTGTCCTGAGAGACAAAAAGTCCTTTGTATCCAATCTTTTCTGCTTATGGAAGTTAAAACTTTCTGATTCAAATATTGTGGAAATCAGTCTGGGAAGAGGAAAAATCAAAGCTGAGAATTTTGTCCATTTGAAACTCCTAAGCACGATTTAAATATTTATTACCACCTTGCACCCTTTTCTTCCCTGTCTATTTTTCTGGACAAATTCTTTTTGAATTACACCAATACACAACAAAGGTGACACCACATATGTCAAGCTGACATCCAATAACTGTGAAAACTATAGTATGGCGGCTCCAAATCCATCAAAACAAATACTAGAGGTAGCAAAAGTGTTGTAACAGCACTGGAAGCCATCTCTGAAAAATGTTTTGGAAATTTACAAGATGACAATCATTTTTCTTATCAAGAGTCAAGGAAGTGTAAGTAATATGTGGGTAATAAACTGCAAATGGAACTGGGAAATGACATCCTTATTGGTGAGAGAAAGCATTTGGCTGGAAAGATGCAGTGCCACAAGCTGAGTGTAAACCAAGTCTGAAGGTGACAAAAGCATGACCTGCTGCTTACCCACATGCAGTGGGATTCTTCTTACAGGACTCCCTGCCTGAGTTTGAGAGGTCCAACTCCAGCTGACCTTCTGAAGCTACTGTTGCAGTTGCCTCCAGCAGATACCTTTGGATTCCCTGCTAGCAAACATTAATACCTAAAAAGAGAGGAAAATTATCTCAGCCACTAAAAATTTCTTTTAGTGAGGAAGCACAGACATCCATTATGGTTTTTCTTTTTTGCAGCTTGTTGGAAGTGGAAATTGTTGATTGGAATCAGGGAAGTGTGTCCTGACCCTGCCTATCAACAAAGCTTCCAAAGCAGCTCCCCAGAGTTGATATGCTATTAAGAAAAAAGAAAAAAACCCAAAAACAAAACAAAACAAAAGAACTGGAAATAAAAATAAAAATGTGGTATTTGTAAGAAGTGCTGCAGCATTTTTTTTCTTTCAGAAAGAACAACAGAATTTATTATTAAAGAACAAGGATTCGGCACAATTTCTGAAATGAGTTGACTGTGGCAGAGAAAACAGGACACACAAGCAGTTATGGCTAGAAGAGAGTAAATTTTGGTGTCCCTTGGGTGCACAAGGGTGCCTAGCTGCTGTGATGACCAGAAAGGGAAAAGTGCAAGGCTGCCCCAGCAGACTGTCTGAGCCACCCCAAGGAACTCAGCTGAGGCAGAAGCTGCACCCAGCCAGGTTCTTTGGGGCTGTCTCTGGCTTAGCTGTGGGGTGGGTGGGCTGCACAGGGGTCTTTGACAGGAGAAGGGGAGAGGTGGGAGTGACAGTGCTGGTGAAAGGTGTTTCAGAGTGGAAAACCAACAAAATGAGAGATGCTTCCAGCTCTGACTGCTGCTCCTAAGGGCACACATAATAATTTAGCTCAGATGGGACCTCTGGAGGCCAGCTAGTCCAAACCCCCTACAAACAGCAAACCTCAAAGTGGGACCAGCCTCAGCTCAGCACTGCTCTGATGTGCTGTGTGCAGTCAGTTTTCTCCTGGAAAAACAACAGCTCAGTCAACTCTGTTGCCAAGACTGACTCGTTTAAAGCCCTATGTGTGTCTGAAGGGCTGGAAATGCTGGCTGTGACCTCCACAGCAGCTGTCATAGGCAGGTAGCAGTGCTTCAGAAACAGGGATAAAAGCTGTAATATACAGGAGCTGCATCATCTTTATTTCTACTAAAGGATTCCCTTTAGTATGTGAACACTGCTATTACCACTCAACTACCAATCAGGTTGAAAGCTGTATTCAATTTTAATATTTAGAGGTAATTAACAGGAAAAAACAGATGGATGGCTAATTTCCGTGCTTTCCTGTTAAATAAAGACTCACCATTCACTGCCAGCTGACTACTGATTTTCTAATTAAGTCATTAGCTAAACACAGAGAATGTTTTCCAACAAATGCCACTAGATTGATGAAGATGTATGTTTTCCCCATGATCAGAATCAAAGTCAGGAACAATATAAAGGATTGGCTACTTAACTCAACTTGATCAGAAATTACCAGTCTTCTCATGAAAATGGAAACTTTTGCTAGTCTGACACCACTGTTTGACAACATCTTTATTTTTCTTTTCTCTGTTGAGTTTTTGCTGCTTTTACAATGGGTTTGGAGACATTTCTTGACCTGTCCATGGCAACTCCCCATTCACACCTATCCTGGATCAGGCCCACCCACTCCATGTTGTGCAATAGAAAATCTTCCCAACAAGCTCTTAGTGATGTATTCAAGACCTACAGACTACCTCCATCTTCATCAACCTCTCTAAACCATCCTGCAACCTCAAAGCCTTATTTTCTCAAATGGTGCCCTTGCAAAGGTGTCTTGCTTTACAACCCTCACTTCCTGCCTGTCCTGCCCTCGGGTTTCTGACTCTGTCTAATCCCTAAATTTATTGTGGTCCTACTAGAGCAAGCCCCTGTTCTCCCCCCCTCTCCCTGCAGTTATCAGAATTCCCATGATTGTGGCTGTTCAAGTCTGCAAGATTTTACTGTCTTACATGTATCCAGGCCATATCCAGAAGATTTTTACTCTCTGTAAGCAGCCAGTGCTTTGGAGTGAGTTCATACATCCCTGAAGACTGCAGCAATCAACAAGTTGTCCTCCCCAAAACACAGACTCTTCAAATGTTATTTTACCTATTTTTTATCTTGCTGCCTTTCTTCTGTAACCTATCCTTTTGTTCCCTTTCTTCCACATTAAAATTGACCCTCATATTGTTCTTTTATGGACCAGTATCTTTGTTTTTAGGGACCTGTCCCTACACAGGTTGCTCAGGTTTCACTCAGCTCCTGCTCTTCTGCCTGTGCCAACCACAACTCTCTTCTCTGCAAGCTTTGTCCTCACTACCTTCATGATCTTTCCACATCTCTCCTGTTCCTTGCAGGTTCCTTCTCAAAACCATTTCTGATATGGTAAAACTCCTGAAAGAAAAGCAGTCACCATGGGCAGTGGAGGAATTTGTGTGTGTGTGTATTGCCTTTTTTTCTCCACCTTTCCCATACAGATCATATCCTCTTCTAAGGTGAGCTATCTCTGAAGTGCACAACATACACAGGCACAGCAAAAACACATTAAGAGTTGCATATGTCCTGAGCCACTTTGATTTGGCTCACACACAGTACTTTAAAGTTGTGGTTCCTCACCACAATGATGTACCAAGTTGTTCACAACATAAGCTAATTTTGTTGATCTCCCCATATGGAGAAAAATGATGGGATTGGACTTCCCAAAAGGTTTAAAACAAAGCCCCTGCCTCACCAACTTTATAAAAGGCAGTCACTATTCAGACTTCACTGCACCTGAGCTGTCCAGTTTTCCACAGTTATCACTTCTTATTTCTTTTTCCTTTGCATGTGTGAGGAAGGAACAAAAAAAAACCCAAAAAAAACAAAAAACCCCACAAAAACAAAAGAAAAAACCCAAAAAAAAAAAAACCAAAAAAAAAAAACTTTAAAAAATTGGGTTTATCCAAGACAAGATATTAAAAGAATAAAGGAATCTTTTCTAAGGACTCTATTTCCACTCCAATGTTTTGAATTCCAGTTATCAAAAAGAGCATTAGAGTGTTGAGGGGAAATATACCCTTCCAGCTTAAGTTCAGAGATAGTCCTTGTGCCTGGGCATTGTTTAACCATTGCAAATATCAATAATAGACAAGCTGGTTTATGTTAATCCTTTACACACCCAAATGATTTCTATGAAGAATTATCTCAAATTGCTTTATTGCTTAAGTAGACACAGTAAATCTTGGGATCTCTTTTATTGTTCAAGTAGTATTTCATAAGAGTCCTATGCAATATACAGTAACCCTTTCTAATTACTGTTTTTCACTTGGAGCCAAATTTTTTTTTTTTTTAATTATCTGACTTTGGATAAATTCCAGGTTCATCAGCTGTAAAATTATTCTTCAGCATTCTCTATTTTACTCTATGTACATTTGCAAACATTGCTCCCTTCCTCTCTTATACTGTCAGGGGATCTTTACTTCTTCATTAATCCCATGCAGGTAATCACCTATAGATGATGTTATATGATTAAATTACTCCTTCCTACTCAGCTAATTTCTATGCTTCTATGAATCAGTGCTTAAATATAAATTTTTGATGCTGCTGCTGTGAGTAGAAGATGTAACTATGAATGAGCTGTGGGAAAAAAATCACGATTAGAAAATTATATTAACATCTTCTCAAAAACCTAAGGGAAAGAGACTCATTTCAATTTTTTACCTTCTTAATCACTTTTCTTTCCTTCTCATTTCACTGTTTCCTGGCCTGTGAAGCCTGTTTGTTAACTTTTTCCCGTGTTTATCTTTCTCTCCTTCTTTTCCTTGGCAGCCTTCCTCACCACCACAGAGGCATCTGGTAACCTGTAGCAAGAAGCAAAGCCACGATGTGCTATGTTGATACACATCACCTAAGCATCTACTCTTGGTTTTAGGAAATCAGGCTGCAGGCTCTGTTCTATGGCACTGTTCTGCAGAGCCTCTACTTCAGCTTTACTGCAGTTTTACTACAAATCATATTTCTAATGTGCATCGAGATTGTTCCAAGTGAAAGATGCTTGTATTAAACCATGGTTTCTTCCCATGTGTCACAATTTTTGAAAACATCTTTTTAACAATTCCCCCTCTCTTCTACTCACCCATGGGGTTTCTATCAATAAAAACTAAAGCCACAGCTAGCATGGTTTCCAGATGCAGGAAGTGGTGCTGGAAATGCCACCCCACTCCTCCCATTGCCCCTCATATTTCACAGTCTTCCAGTTGCTTCCACTGCATACTTAAAACACATTAGCATATAGAGCAGATTTCTGAAGTTTTTGTGGGTAATTTCCTGCATGACAGGTTCTGAGCCTCGTTTCTATCTGGTGCAGGATCCCTTATCACTGGGGTACTCAAATTTTCTAATGTACTGCATCTCCCATATTCATTTTGTACACCACATGACTGCAAACTGCACACACTTCTACAAGGTGAGGCATAAAGCATCATCTCCTTGCAACTACACTTTATAAAAGATGCATGTTTTGTCAATTAAGAAATAAAACATAACTTTTGGGAAAAGGGGGGACAGAACTCCTATTTATTTGTAAATTGTTTTGTGCACAATTTGAAACGACTTCTGGATATTAGTTTTTAAAAAGAGCACCAAGAAACAAAACATAAAATCCCACGTGCATGCCTGAACAACTTGCAACATGCAGAGTGACCCTCCAGTGGATTTTACAATAAAATATTGTTTCTCTCCAAATGACATTTCCAAGGGAATAGAAAGTTCCACACAAAAGACTTTCACCTTTGTAATGCCACAAGAAATATTACCTCAGTCCTTTATAGGAGGAACTGCCCTCCAAGCTGCTAGACTGCTGGGTTAAGCCTCAACAAGCTTATTTCTTCAATAAATAGAAAAATGAGGCTAACACCTCCAGCTTGAGAGTTTTAAATTGAATTGACCACTAAAATAAAGTCTATCAGCTAGAGTTTTCCTTTTGTTCATACATATTTCGCTGCAATTCCTCATTTGTTTATTGGTAAGCCTGTATATGAGAAATTAAAATAATCACTTTTTAAATTCAGAGTAACAAGAAAATACTCTCATATTTTTCTGATTTCAAAACATTTCTGTATTATGACTGGACAGTCATGTTGAAGCTGGCAGAAAGAAAAAAATTAATCTAATTAGATTCACAGAAGTTAATCTAGGACTGCAAAATTAAGCGTGGTTGTCTTGGTCTGCTGCTTGCATATACACACAAGTCACAGATCAAAATCTTTTAATTTTTCAGTACAGCAGTTTCACTACTTGCTGAAGAGCAGGTTATCTGTGGTTTTAATTAGGATCAGTAGGAGGCTGTACCCTTTCCTACCATGCATGCAGAGCAGGAAGGGTACTGAGACCTGGGCCTTTATGGCTGGCCTAGACTGTGCACTGGGGACATGGTGCCACCACTGCTCCCTGCCTTCCTCAGAGCCCAGTCTTCCCCCACACAAACCATGGCTTCCACCTTCACCCAGAGGACTCAGGGCACCTCTGACCAAACAAAAGTGAGAAGTGTCAAGGACTGACCCGTACTTCCTCCTGAGCTGTTCACTAAGCACATTTGGCCGGAATTGTGTTCCCCAATGCCATCAAACCAGCAGGTGTGTGACAGAGCAGGAGAGGCATCTGGACAGTGACAGACTGCAAATAAGCCACCTGCACAACCACCACACCCTGGGCACCTCTCAGCAAGGCACTGCCCCAAAGCAGTCACTGTCCCTCTCCCTGCAACATGGTCCAGCACACCAAATGTGCTCCACACCTGCAGCAGGGACTCCCAGCAGAGCAGACCTGCCTGGAGCAAGAAAAGCTGCCACGTTCATCAAGCCCTTCTAGCACACAGGGCACACAGCAGCCAGGGCTCAGCACTGTCCCTCAGTGGGGTTGCGCTTGTGTGTCAGCCTTGCAAAAGCTTGGGCTGCAGCATCCTGACCAACAGTACTCTGGTTAATGCAGAAAGGACACAGTGCACGTTACAGGGATGCCTTCACCTTGCCCAGCTGGGCAGCTTTCCACTGCCAAGCCCTTCTTGGTATGGCAGGCGGGCACACAGCCCTAGGGCAACACCAGACCAACTCATGGGGTAAAACAGCCACACAAGAGACAGTTTCTAAACCTCCCCATTCCCTAAAGCAGACTAACAAATTCTGACAGTCTACAGATCAGTACAGTCCCAAGCAGGAGAATCAACCCTCGTGTAAAAGGAAGCATTGCTGTCCTCCACATCCAGAGGTCCTGGCTGGAAGCAAGGTGTGTCTCTCCTACCGACACTGCAGTGGCTGCTCTGGCTGGCAGTGCTGACAGTGTTACTGGGAGCAAACCTCGCTCCCACACAAAGACAGCCAAGGCACACAAAGGCACTGAGACAACTGAAAGGTTGTGTGGGCAAAACCAAGGGAAGGGCTGATAAAACCCACCATCCAGTGACAGCATTAACCCCCAAGCTCTGTGGCTGGGATTCCTGACACCTCACACAGCAGCCACCAGTGTTCCCAAAAACAACCACTGCCAAGGCCTAACCAGTCTTTAAGAGCCTCTTGAGGTGACAGTGACTTCTCAGTTCAGTGCCCTGTTGTATTGCACTAAATAGTTTATTTAGTTGTTGTTTTGCACTGGGTGATGGGAAATTTTTTACTGAGTATGTTAGGTCACCTAGATTTTTTTTTCCCCCTCCCCCATCACATGGTCTCTTCCTCACACACCCCCCCTGTTCTACACACCTGGTGGTCTGTCCCATGGGTACCCCTCCCCTCACCCCTCCCCAGCAGTATCCCATTGGCCATTGTCCTCTTTCCCCGCCCCCATCCCTGGGTATAAAACTCCACTGCAGCAGTGGCACGGGCTCTTTTCTAGCTAGGTGGTCACTGCAGCCAGCAGTGTCCTGTCCCAAGCCAATGAACAGGATACTCATCCCCACGTGGAGAAGAGCGCTTCTCGTCTCTTACTTTCTGTCCATGCAAGTCCGTGTGGGCCAGAGTCTGAGCTAGCCGGATTTGGACTCACATAACAGCCCAGAGAGCCACGGATTATTGCAGTGCCCAGCTTGAACAGCTGAGAAAATGCAATGGAAGACACCAAGTGCCCTTTTTTTTTTCCCCAGGCTGGGGAGCAATAAGCTGCTGCCACTGCAGCCCCAGAGCAACCACAAACTTGTGGCTTTGCTGCTCTCTACCCTCAGGATGGGCACAACTATGGAATAAGGCAGTTTTGGTCCCTAGAACTGCTGGTTTCATTTACCCTTGAATGTGCCATGTGGCAATCACCAAGGGCAGCCTTGGCACTCAGCAAGAGTCAGCCATGTAAAAGCTCATGGAGCACAAAGAGCACTGAGCAGCTCCCACTGACTCTCCTGGCTAATTGACATCCTCTCGCTAAATGTGTTCCTTTTCCCCTCCCTCTTTTGAGAAGCAGTCATTATTGATGGATCCTGCTAAAGTCAGCACAGTCTGACATTGACACATAAGTCTAAATATCAAACCCCTCAAGGTTTGAATCAAACTTTGCAATATTTGTAAAGTAGCTATAGTGTGATTAAGCAACCGCATTGTGAACACTGTATGCTTGGCTAATCTTTTGTTTTAAGGAAGAGGGAAGACAATTCCAAGATGAATGGGCTGTCTGTCTGGAAGCCACCAGGAGTGAATTCAGCAGAACTGAGCATTAACTGAGGGAAAGGTAATTCTGGCTGTGGGAGATTGCAATCACTGACTCATTGACCATCTATTCAAAACAGACCCCAGACTCAGATGGAGGGGAATACTGCACAGGCAGGCTAATTAGCATGAGAAACAAGAGATTTAACTAGCTAATAGGGATTTGAGTACTAATTTTTTTTTAATTATGTAATTTCTAACCAATGAATGCTGATGCCTATGTTATGAAAACATAATAGTGTAAAGTTCTGATGCCCAGTAAACAGTTCTGGGCCTTTTGCTCACCTAGCTCCCTACTTTGCACAAATTAGAATGAAAAATGGAAATACCTCACCTAGGTGTGTAAATTGGTGCCATGCATCAGGTAATGAGCCCACATTTGGGACAACAGTCTGACACTGACACACCCCAAGTCAATGGTAATGACTAATAGCACACAAAGGAGGTCCTCTGGGCCAGCTTTGGAGATTACAGTTACTTCCATACTAAAGAAACAGCTGAGGTGTCTCCTAAAGGAGAATGTTTTGAGAGGACAAAGTACTGAGAAGTTCTGGAGCGTGGTGATCTGTTAGTCATGTTTGTGTTTCATATACTGTACACCCATAAAATTTTGGAAACTGGATCCAAAGTAAAAAAAAAAACAGTGTTAGACCTAGTACTGTCCTCCACTACCTTTGAATGAGTCTCTTGGTGTGCAAAATTGGGAGCTATTTTTGAAGGCTGTTTGAAAACTTGCCTTATAATCTGCATTTTGGAGTTACAATAACCAGTAATGTCTGGATGCTGATTACCTTAGATGAGTGGCTTCTTCTCTATTTTCTCCCTCTTCCACACATTCCCCCATTATACTGTTGGATTAATATTTTGCTGTGAATCATTATCTTCAACCCAGTGAATCAGTTTGACTTTGGCAGCAGCACAGAGACTGGAATGTGCTTTCCTCAAACTTTAACCAAAAGCCACAATAAACATGAGGAGCAGGATGTTAAACAGCAGCAGAGGTAGGGCATACCTTGGATGAGGGCTGACAAGCCCTCTAATATGCTCCACACTGAATTTCTTGACAATTTTGTATCTCTGCAAAGCACTCTGCACTTGGTGGCACTCTGAGATCAACCCTTCTGTCATCATAATGACAGGGGAAAACGCCAAGAAAACTGAAGAAGTGACAAGTGAAATGTATTTCGCTTTCACAAATATGTGCCACCATGAGGGACAGAACTGCCATCACCAGCATGAAACCCACAGGCTGCTGTCATCTGAGCTAAAAGGAGTGCTTCCCTAATGAAAAGCCTTGCCTCCTTGGCAGGCCAGTAGCTGGAGGCAGAGGGAAGATCACGGCCCCACGCAGACCCTCAGTGCGGGAGGCAGGGAGGGCTGCCCAGCCCTGGCCCCAGCCCTGGCACTGGGCTGTCAGGGAACAGGCACTGCCCTGCCACCCCCACGGCTCTCACCAGGGATGCTCTGATTGAGCAATGACACAGCTCAAGTCTGGGTTTGATTCACACTTGCTGAGTATTGTGTTCCTCTGCACAGGAGTGTGATTGCAGGATGGAGATAACAGCTGCAGGGAAAACAAAGGTATGGAAGTGAACCTCCTGCCAAGGACTGTTCCAGATTCACCCAGCTGCAATGGACTTTGCCATAGGGCTGTGGATCCCTGGGAATAAAGTCAATGCACCTGGTGTCTCATGGGCTATAGGCCAGAGAAAAAGCACTTTTGCCTGTATGCAGTTTGACTTTGTTTTCCTCATTTCAACAGACATCACATCTTTTTAACAGCATCACTGAAGAGTTTGATTTGAAGAGGCAGCCAGGACCAACCCCTCCAGGCACAATCCCTGGGTTCAAAAGCACAGCTGCCAGCCCCTGTGCACATTGGTGTCATGGATGTCACCTCTCTGACCTGGGGTAGGCAGTGGGGAGGCAGCAGCTTCATGCCCAGCACTTGCACCTGAAATTCCCTTTCTCAGGATGGCCATAAGCCATCTTCAGAAACACTCCTAAACACCCAGCCTGCTTTGTAGTGTGGACAGGTGTCTGTGTCAGAGCTCCAGTACCCTGAGGGGAGCTGTGTCTGAAAAAGGAAAGTTACTGTTTATTAAGTTAACTACTAAGTTCTGTTTATTAGGAGGGTGTATTTCACAAGCAGGCTTCAAACATCATTTGTTAGATATGTAACTTGCCAAAATGTTATCAAAAATGAACATGCACAAGCCTAATAATCAAACAGATCCTGAAAATCATTATTTTTAAAGGGAATTTTGAGCTAAGTGAAGGAAACAGCCAGGAGTGCTCAGAGATGACTCTCCTACAGGTTTTCACTTAGGTCGATGAACTGCCTCCATACTCCATTGTTCCCTGTTACTTTACTCTGAATATTTTCCAGTGGTAGTTTTCTGGCTTTTAACCTACTTAAAACACAAGTTGTTTCCACAGCTCATCAGGTCTGCTAGTCACACAGTTCTTCCATTTTCCCTGGAAACTCACCATCTCATGATCCTTTTAACCTATCTACCACTATATGTAAGTTGATTGACAAGTAAGCATCTTGAGAAGCTACATTAATTAAAAGCAAAAATCAAATACTTCCATAGATGTAAGACCTCTCTTTGGCACTAAAGCAGCTTTGCCACTTATCTTTCAAATTCCTGCCAATGTAATTGCTACATTTTGCCTTACAAGAAGCTCATTTTCTTGCTAGCACAGGAAATGTAGTACTTGGCTTTCTTGGGATTCAAAGCTTTTTGGTGTCCAATTTGTGAATGCTTTGTTTTCCAAAGGCAAAAAAGGAAAGTTATGATCATTTCACTTATCACTTCTTCCAAAAAAGAAGAAAGCTCAGTTGCTCTTTGCCAGAGATACAAAATGTATTGAAATACCAAATCGTCAAGGCTGCATCATACCCCCAGCTTAATGAGGCTGAGACTGGGAGCACAAGAGGGATATCAGAGACTGTCTGGAATGGAGACAGATGGGACAGGACGTGGCTGCTTATGAAAACACAAAATTGAGATGCACAGAAACACCTATATGTGTGCTGGCTTTGTCTGCTCCCTTGACATCCAAGAGGGATTTGTCCAACATAGCCTTTGGAATCAGGGGCTGTGATTCACTTCATCCTGGAAGATAGACCTGCACCCAGGCACGACACAGGCCTCACACACAGACCTGCACAGCAATAGCAGGATACTTTAGGGCACCTCAGGAGTCAGTGGATGCCTACCTGGGGCAGTGGAGTGAAACCCTAGATTTTCAATGTCTCCAAAGGGAGCTTGGACTCCTGCAGGCAGCTGCACATCAGCTACACTTGAACACTGAAACACAGTCATGCAATTATAAGTTTTCTACTTTGACCTTTTAAAAACAAAGTCTTTTAAAAATACCCCACACTCTCTGTGAAAAGCCCATTTCTTAGGTAAAAATAGTTTTCTTCTTTTTCCAGCTAAGCACTTGCTTTGCTCTGTCTTTGAATCACATAAAAGAATTTTCTACTGCACATTTTCAAGTTTGTCATGTGTAGGTCAACAGGGTGCTGGGAACAGCAAGGCTAGCCAAGGAAAAATACGTTCAGATGAAGGAAATGGCCACCTTTTTGTAATGAATATATGAACATGCTGGAGAAAAGGGATGCAAACAAGGCCAATCTTTCAGGTCACCTAATTCCAAAACCTGGAGATAAGAATAAGTTTCTGCACACACACACACACATACGAAAAGAGAGGCTTAAAAATAACTGTTGAAGGGTAAGACAGTACAACTTCTCTGCTCACAAGCTCATGTGATACATGTGGGGCTGTGTTAACACAATTTTTTTGAGTGTATTTTTTTATCTGGTAGTGTATCTGTGTTGTTGAAATATTTGTTAATGATCTTTTGGTCTACAGGCAGAGGTAGGAAATGCAAATATGGTGGAAATTCCTTGTCTTGACAAAAGCCCTGAATCCATGTGTGAGCTCCAGCCTGACCCCCAGGGCAGCCCAGTGTCCTCAGCTGCACAAGAGAGAAGCACCAGTGCCTTGGGGAGCAGCATGGTTTGGGGATTTGTCTCCAGGTCCATGGCTTCACCTGGCTCTGTCAGGTCTTCAGGACTGCATCAACACTGATGTGGTCATGAATGCATGAGGTGATCATGCACAACCACAGACAGGTTAATATCATGGTAATATCAGAAGCATCCCCACAGATGTTTTTAACATTCCAGTTAGTTCCCATCTTTGTCTCATCTCCAGAGGCTTGTGCCTACCCACAGGTTCCTGATCTTGCTGTGTTGGCCTCCCCACCTGCTCAAAAAGGGAGGGAAAAGCAGCAGGTGGTGCTTGCATACCCCAGGTACAGGGGCATGCCACAATTCTCTGTCATCTGCAGATGTCTGCAGGTAACTGCAAATATCCGAGGGCTATTTTAGGAGCTGGAGCTCCAGCACCAGCACCAGTCAGTTTTTCGCACACCAGAAGTGTGGCCCATTGATGAGAGCTGTTGCCATCAGTTGTAAATCTACTATATCTTACTACTAGGGACAGCTCAAGCACCTGTTGGGAATACCTTGTACTCCTGATTCAGAGGAGTGCCAGGCTGCTCACCTGAGGATGTGGATCTTCCCAGTCCTGGGCTCAGAGCAGAGCAGCCAGCAGCTTTGTAGTGTCAATTCATCAATTCACCAGCCTCAATCCCTCAATACAGATACAGGTAACTGCTTTCTTCTGAAAGCTCACATCAGTAACCCATGCCCACTTCCCCATGTAGGTGCTAACCATCCTCACCACAGACGCCACACAAGTCATCTGCTGCCTCTGCAGCTCGCTCCCCCTGTCCCAGCCCAGGCCTCACCTTCCCCTCCCATGTAAGCAGTGTGTCTGACTGGTTTGGAGCTGTTGAGCCTGGACATCCCTCCAGGATCCAGGATCCCTCCTGGATAACCTCCTGTGGTTATCACAATCACAATCACAATCACAATCACAATCACAATCACAATCACAATTTCTTCTTAGGCCAAGGCCTCAGCAGTCATTTCCAAATTCACTCACAAAGCCTTTCTCACATACAGTGCTGGCATACTCTGGAACCCCATTCTTCCTCCGACACATGTACCTATAGTGACACCTAGGGTACAGTGACGATGACTCTTGCCGATTTCACCACCACTTCTGTCATCCCAGCAGTCATCATGTTCACTGGGAGACCAGCCTTGTTGTCATTTCCCAGCTGATGCTGTCAAGCACAGATTTTGGTGGCCAAAGGCCATCTGGCACTAACTACAAAACCACAGAGAACCGAGGAGGCTGCCTAGATCACTGTGACCAAACTGCAGTACACACACCCTGGGATACTGGGGGGAGCAGATGCTGAGTGGGTGGAAGCTGACTGGATACTGAGAATGTACTTGCCCAGCCAGCTGACCACCCTGGACACAGCTTTGGTCCAGGTGGCTTCTGTAGAAGACGTACATCATGTCACCTTAGGCTCTGTTCAAAAATCTAGTGAGAGAAGGACAGACAGCAAGGGAAGCACAGGGAGCATGCAGGGAAAAGGGATTGTTCACCAGCAGTATCAGGAAGATGCTGTAATTCACACAGGTCTGCTGTACACCACTCAGGTTCTGAATCAAGAGTAACTCACACCTGAAAAATAATCAACCTGCCCCTCTCCTGCTCAGTTCTTTAAAAACTGTAGTGCTGTATGAGCCAGTCTGCAATATTAGAAGCAGCAAGTGCTACACTCAGACTTTTTAGAATAGGCTTCCTACATAGATTCCTTCATCCTTTACTTCATTTTAGGAAATAAACTTCAATTAAATGTGAAGCATTAAACTCATGTCTGTTAGGCTGTCTATTTGTAGTCACAGTGATCCAATAGTCTGACAAACACATTGTTGTGGTGTTTACTCCAACAGACTTGTCTGAATTAGATAATCCATCTCAGAAGGAGCAGATCATAAGGCTGGAAGGGCCTCATCCATTCCCTAGCCTCAAGGCAGGGTCACCTACAGCTATGTCACTTCTGACAAATATTTGTTCAATCTGTTCTCAGAGTTCTCCAGTGATGGAGATACCTCATCTTCCTCAGACAGCCAATTTCCCTGCTTCATTTCCTTCAGCAACAGAAAGCTTTATTCACTATCTAACCTCAATCTCCTCATTTGCTACAATTGGGTCATGTTGCTTTTTATCCCATCTACCACCAACAAAGAGAAAACAAAAATGCCCTATTCTTTGCAACAGCCTCTGAACCCTTACCATCCAACAAATCTTCCTTCGTATTCTGGTTATGTCTTGCCCATAAGCAGATTGCAGCTATTTGGACATTACAATATCAAAAATTTCCTTCAAAATGTCATGCATTTTAAAAGCTTCCACTGTGCAAACTGCTGCTGTGCTGCATTTGCTTCACAGACCTCCTGAGACCCCTTCTTCTCAGCTCAGCCATGGAAGGAGGCACTAATACTCCAGTCTCTGTTGAGAGTATTTGCTGACAGCAAACTTCAAATTTGCTTAATATTAATAATTGCTGAGTAAACTTTGGCTGCACAAAAATACATGGAAAGCAAGCCAGAAAACTTGGCTGTAGACAGACATTTGCTGTTCAGTGGAGGAAACCATGCACTGCAAAAGATGGCATTTAACAGCAGTCTTCACTGTCACTTCCTACCTGCACCCTCATGCAGGGTCTGCCTCCTGAGATTCTCAGTAATCTCCATCTCCTGACTCATCAGCCTTCTCCTTGAGGCACCATCAACAGCCTCATCTTGTTCAGTGTCCTTCTGTCTGCCTCAGGCCCCAGGCAGTGCCACTGCTCAGGCCAAACCAGCAAGTTCAGCGCTGCTCAGCAGGGCAGATGCTGCTCTACCATCATGACATGTAGTGGTGGCAGCACTCCCAGGCTCATCTCACCAGTTAGCCAGCACTGAGGTGAGATTTATTTCACCTAGTTTTGGCCACCCAGAAAAGAGGCACTTGAGCTATGTATGAAATCTTCTTCAGAACACAAGGGCACAAACGACCCCCTGTACAGGGACATGTCTCTCTGTACTGGTTATAGAGGCAATTTAAAAAATTCTATTCCTACTGAAGAGAAATCGTTTCCTTCATCAGTGCCCAAGTCATCGGACTTCACACAGTTTCTAGCAAAATTCAAACAAGAAGGAGTGTTTGAAGAAAATACTACTATCTCACACCTAACAATGGAAGGGTCAAGGTCAGCATCAAAGCCTCACTGCATAGACAATTACTTTTTCTTCAGATGCCTGCTTTTCTGTGGATCTCAGTGCACAGGGACCCTGAGGCCCATGAATTGCAAGTTAAAAAGATCATCAACTTCACCTCAGGTCAAGGGGAACAGAAGACAAGAAACCAGCCTACATTCAGTAAACAGCTCAGGCATGCTTTCTTATTATTCCTCTGAAGCTGGGTGCCTATTACAAGAAGCACTTGCAAGTTTGAAACGCCCCATCTAGCCTTCACTTAACTATCAGAGCACTCTTCAACAACTCTTATTCCTGGAGATACGTATTATGGGAAGCACACAACTTAAGAAAGGATGTGTGTACCAGAAAAATAAAATCACCTTTAGCAGCAAAAGAAGTCTCTGATCCATACATCTGAGCTGCAGGCTTTACAGCCAATTGTTTTTCATATGCCTCACATATATGCATGAAAAAGTTGCTTTTTGGTGAAGTACATAAGCCCTGCACATAAAATAACCATCTTTCCTCAGATGGCATTCTCAAATATCCCAGGCAGGCACTGATTAGGAGAGGAGAGCACAAGTGACTCCCTGCTCAGCTAGCAGATGGGTGGCAATCCAGGCATCCAGCAGGTCTAGGACTAACTGGTACAATAGTGTCAGCCCTTCTCATTTGAGATAGTTGTTAATTACACAGAGGTGGCTTTGACTAGTTCTTTCCATACTTGTTCAATCAGGCATGTTCAGCCTGACATAAACTTACATGTTCTATACCCATTCTCTCAATTATTTTTAGTCTATCCTTGATCATTTCTTCCCCTTTCTGATCTTGATGTGGAGAAAAGCAGAGAAAGTGCAAAAGAATCAGGACTGTCCTCCCCCCATAAATATATTCTTCTTCATGAGGGGAAGAGGAGGGGCAGGCACTGATCTGCTCTCTCTGGTGACCAGTGACAAGGACATGAGGGAAAGGCCTGAAGCTGTGTCAGGAGAATGTACTGGGTACTAGGAAAAGGTTCATCACTCAGAGGGTGGTTGGGCACTACAATAAGCTCCTCAGGGAAGTGGTCACAGTACCAAGCCTGACAGAGTTCAAGAAATGCTTGGAGAAGGTTCCAAACTTTGTGTGACTCTTTGGAATGGTCCTGTGCTGGGACAGGAGTCAGCCTTTGATGCTTCTTGTAGGTCCCTTCCAAATCAGGATATTCTGTGATTTTATGATTCTATGTAGCTTCTGATGTCTGATGTCCTGTGCTGGGACAGGAGTCAGCCTTTGATGATTCTTGTGGGTCCCTTCCAAATCAGGATATTCTGTGATTCTATGATTCTGTGTAGCTTCTGATGTCTGATTAGTTTTGATGGCACCTGCTGGCAGACACAGGATATGCCTCTGCAAAGCAGAGAGGAGCCAGCAGACAGACACAGACTGTCAACAGGAATACATGACAGAAAGCAAAGTAAGGCAGAACTGAAAGGATAGGTCCTGGTGAAAATCATGATGTCTTGTGAAGAAATTATCTCCACCCAGCACCCAAACTTGTTCCTGTGCTGGTGGAAACAAGACCTTAACTGTACTACTTGCAAACAGAGAGGAACACTTCAAACAGCACAACACTACCCAGAGTCGGAAATCTGAGGAGAGACTCCAGGCTGAAGCCCAGCTAAAGGCAGAAAACACATCTGTGTGGCAGTAGAACAGCAGGGGTCTCAATATGGCTGCACAATGTATCTGTCAGCTTCTTCAGACATGAGAACCACGGCCTCTGATTATGCAGGACTGACAGAAAAACCAGCTGCTAGGACCAGAGATCTGTGCTGCCTGCTGGTATTGCCACCATCCTGAGCACCAGCAGGACTGTCCAGGCAGGCACAAACACCACAAACATGGTACCTGTGTCAGGATTAACTCAGTGTAGCAGTCACATTCCTTCCCTGCTTCCTGAATCACCTTCCTTTACCCTTCTGCTTGGAATTAGTGGCTAACCCTAAAACTGGAGTGAGATACTGAACCCCCTGGACAGCCTGAGGAGACAAGGGAGATGGTGGAAGGACCACAGGCAGCCTTGCCAGTCTCTGCTTGTCTCTCTGCACATGGGTGCAAGGGTACAAGGAAGGCAGGGAAGCTTAAAAGCATGGTACCACTAAGGGCTGTAAAACTAGCAAGCAAATAAACTTACAAACTATTGCTGTGCATAATTGAATTACTTTTACACTAGGTTCTTAAATTTTGAGGCTTGATCTGTGCTTGTTTTTCAGCACTTTGAGAACTGCTATGAATCCTGGTTTCTAGGAACGCTGTGTTCCTTGAGACATGTGACAGATAAAGAGAGATGCAATTTGCCTCCTCAAGAGAAGTGGATGCAAGACCCTAATGCAAAAGGCATAGGGAATATGTCTGTCAGAGCAAAGAGTAGAGAAAAATTACACCAACAGGGCTGAGTGATACCTCTTTCTTGGGGTCAGTGTTCAGGGACAGGCATACTTGGAGTGTGAATCCCAAAATGTATGCCACTGTTGCTGCAATAGTTTCCCTGAAATTTTTACCTAGGGAATTGAGTGGCACTTCTGATCCCATGGTCCCCAGCCCATAGCAATCCTCACAAACATGCAAATTGTTTTAAACACTCAGGATGAAATGAAAATTTATTTTGTGCCTCACTACAAAGCACAAGGACTGAGTAGCCATTAAGGCCAATGCCCAACAAAACCATAAACAGTGTCTGGCATTCAGGAGATGTTTGAGTACTATATTCTAGAAGCTCAGAACCTGTACACAAGAAGTGCAGACACTCAGCCATCTAACACCACTGGTCCTTGCTTCCAGCTCCTAAGGCGAGCTCAGGAGTTCTCTGTCCCTCTCCAAACTTTCCTTCCAAAATCAGGAACCATACTGGAACTGTCCCAGGTGTTTTCTGCTGAACCAGATCAGGTATTTGTGCTATATGGCATAAACTGACACAGTGTCCTGGGTGTGCCAGCAGGCCACCAGTATGAATGTCCAAGTAGATGGAATCTGCTCAGATAGTGTCTGACAGTAGCCAGGGAGAAGGGAATTGTTAGGTGGAAGACCATGAATATCCATTCATCTCTGCACCCCAAATCCTTGCAAGGCAACCCATGAGGAGAGTTCACAAGCCTGAGGCTTCAGAACAGGGGCTGACCCTCACTATTGGACTGATGGTTTAGCACCAGACACCATAACTGGTCACGACTCAGGGTGCAAGTGGGGAGTCCCACTGGAGGGCAAGAAATCTGGGCAATAATCTCACTGAAAATCAGAAGTGACTGGGCAGAGAGTGTTTTAAATTTAAAAAAATCCCCAAATGTAATGAATTTTAAAGGAATGAAAATTCAGTTTGTGGAGATGGAAGAAAGAACATGCTCTTCCATGTTAGAAAAAACAAGAAAATGAGGATTTGGTGGGGTTTCTTGTCGGTTTAGAGTGGCTTTCTGAAACTTTTTTTCTGTTTTTCCAGGCATTTCCTCTTTGTTCATTCTATATTGCCATCATTAAATGGCAGTGTGAGGACAAGGAAGAAACAGTGTGAGGAGAGCAAACAGTGAAAATGTGACTATAAATTGTGATTTAAGAGCTGAACCATGATAACTATTTGAAGAACTTCACTTATTCTATATGTTTGTTGCTTTGGGATTTTTAATTTAAAAAAAAAACTTCAAAATATATGTCTGACTTCCAAACAAACCTGGTGTTTATTTGACAGGCTGAACTGTCTTTGTTGTTATCTGCAGTCTGTGTTTTTGTAATTGCATAGAATTGAATACTTACTGAATCCACACCATAGGAAAGGCGGGAAGTGCTATCACTTAGGTAACAATGTACTCTCAACAAGGCATATCTTGCAATCTCTGCATGTTACATTTCCAAATACCCAGATATTCCAATGCCCTGCATGGAAATAGTTAACAAAGCTGTCTCCTTCCATGTCAGCTCATGTTTTAGTTCTCTTGAGCAAGCAAATCCCAAGAGAAAATTCTGCCTTAAAAAATCATGATGAAGATGAAAAAGTCAGCCCTTTCAGTTGTTTGAAGCCTGAGCTTTAAAGCCAATTATAATTCAAATTATAAATACAGTCTATTTCTGCCTCACATTTTAAAGAACTGTGAAACGCCAGATGGCTTTTCTGTCGCTGTGCCCTGCCATATAAAATATATTTTTACGGTTTCTGATCTCACTACAAATAGGGCATGAGAATGATAAGCTGTTAATGTAAAAATAATTTTCCGTGTGAACTTGCCGTGTCTGGAGGCAGTTTCTCAGCAGGCTGGGAGATGCCCTGCTTTTCCACCACTGGATGGCATTCAAGGGCCATAAATACTCACACTGGGAACTGCAGCAAAAGAAAATTAAAACATAAAGTGTCCAAAGCCTCTGGATTCTTGGTAATGCTTCTGTAATGTATTCATGCTTTCAAGGTTCCTAGGAAATAAATCTGGAAAGATAAAAAAACAGTTTCGGAGGAGAAAGGAGCTTTCCTCTGAGACGAAGCTGAATATGCATGTAGGATGTGGGACAGGAGATCTGAAAGCAGCATTCCAATTAGGAGAATCCAACAGTCATATCTCGGCATCTCAGTCTACATCAACATTAATACAGGTTGGCAGGAAACAATTCGATGTGGCTTGTGTTTTTCCTACCCAATATGGACCCAACAGGGAGAGAAAAAGTGAAAAGTATTAATTTGACCTTGGGTCTACACAGATACAATGTCCCGGTCGTGCAACACCTGCACACACAAAAAGCTCTTTAAAGCGTTTCTGCCTTTGTATTCCTTCTTTAAAGCTCAGCCCCGTCCTACCGCCAGGCAGCATCATTAAATCCTCCCCATCTCACGGCTGAGCGGCTGAGAGGAGGCTGGGCTGGAGACCCCTGGGGCCCCCTCCCACCTGAGCCGCCCCGCACTTCCAGCCCTCATTAACAATAAAGACAGACCGACGTTTCTCAGGGATCAGACGAGCCCCCAGAGGGGGAGCAGCATTGCGGGGGTAGCGCTGAGGGTCTGGGAGTGCGAGTAGGGTCGGGGTTGCCGGGACAGCCGCTGTCCCACAGCGAGAGAGGGGGAGCGCTGCACGGACCGGGGGCTCCGCAGCGCTCAGACAGCGCAGCTCGCTCCAGGCCGGCAGCATTCGCTGGGTTTCACCAGGTAGCACCTTGAAAGGAACACACAGTTTGCACCTCTGCGGTACAAAGGAAAGTTTGGAAGAGGAGAAACGATAGAGCCACGGCCTCTGCTGTGTAAAGACGGAGTACGAGCAACAAAACGCTCATCAGGAAAAGCTGTGATATTCTGGGCAGCCAGTGTTGCTGCCAAGTCTGTAGGTTTTGCTATGAAGTCTGGCTATGAATTTTTGTTCCCTCTTTAATTTTTTAAGTCTGCCTTGGGAAATCAGCCTTGCTGCCACTTGCTGAGAGTGTGGTTGGCGGTGGTTCTGGCCTCGCTTGCCCAGAGGTGTTTGTGTTCCTCAGGCTGTGCTGCCTGGAGTGCTGGTCATGGTGTTTGTGGTGATGTGCCCAGGACTCTTTGCTGCAGTTTAGTTCCATTTGGGGTATGATGGCAACAGGATATGTTTCCTTCTAGTGAGGATTTAACTCAGGGGATAGGTCCCTGCAGATAAAAAGGAGTGAGGTCCAAGGATACCTAGGTTAAATTGTGACCTTCTCTAGCTGTTATACAGAGTGTTTCACAGCACAAAGAAGTTGATGTGGCTTAATCTTCCTATTGCGGTGAATGTGTCTGTAGTATTCCAGTATCTCATAAAAATATATATATACTCTATAATAAATACATTATATAGTGTTTAATAAGGATATAAACATATATGATGTTATATATTTAAATATTCATGTCCCTAAAGATGTGTCCTTTGTTCAGAGAAGATCCCCAGTGGTATGTGGGGTAAAGTCCTCACAACAGCCTGGTGGAACCTTAGCACCCAGCTACAGACAGCTTTTAGGGGTGCTTGGTTGCTGGTTGTCTGGAGAGACTCACATGGGTCCCTGGTTCTGATATGATAATGTGTAGTTTTCTCTCTAATGTAGTTTATGAGGCATAAAAAGAAAATAGAGGAGTTACAACAGTCCTGCCTGTACAATCTTGTTCTCCCAGCCTGGGCACTGTTCAAACCAGGGCTTGAGGGCAGGGAGCTGCTCCCAGGGAGCAATCTTCTGGTCTTCTTTCATAGCAGTCTGCTCAGGAGACTCTTATCAGATATGGATCTTGTCCAAACCCTCCTCCTGTAGGGCCTATTTTATCTTACCTGAAGAGGTGGAAGCAGGTGTAGTGGTTATCAGTCTTAAACTACTATCGACCATGCACAAGGTTTTCTACCCAGCCCATTGAAACAGGGTTTTACAATAGCAGAAGCAGAACAACTTCTTTTCTTCCTGTAGAAGAAAACAGTAACCATGTTTTTGACACTTAGTAGTATAGTGCAATGTAAAACAGAAGAAATAGGAAACATCAAGGGCAGAGTTTTAACTCTAAGTATCAAAACACTGACTTTGAATTGGGTTTTAGAAACTACAAAGCACAGTTCAAACACATAGTAATTACTCAACAGAGATTATGCACACAACAAAGGCATTGTGCTCTATCTGACATTCCTCATGTAGGAATCCCAGCATTATCTTTGCCTCATGGCCATTCTGTAATCAAGCAGCTAAAAAGGAACAAATCTTCCTCATTACCTCCAGTACCCTCACAGCCCTGTGGACACCCAGAATCACATCAGCCACTGAGATCAGTTGTTCTATGGTCACCACCACCTTTTGCCTGTGGAGCCAGGAACTCAATTCGTCCTTGAGGTGATCTGCAACACAACACTGGATGGATCCAGAGCATAACCACTGGACTAATCTGTATTGTCACCAGCTTTCTCTTCCCAAGCACTTCACAGAAATCTATTACATCCATGGCACCAGCAAAAAGCCCCATGGCTAATGCTGCCCAAGGATGGAGAAAATGAAGAGCACAGAGAGGCAAATTGTTATAGTAAATAGCACCATGCTGTCTCCATGTTTATTATTCTGAACACTCTGCTGGTTTTCAGTCTCCCCACTGCTAGACCACACATCTAGAGCAAAATTATGTTTTCTCTTCTGCTTGGGACAGAAATTATTCAGTAATGCTAAGAAACTAGAAGACATCCTTATTAGGAATACTGGTGCACTATGAAACCCTTTATCATTGACCCAGCAATGGTTAATGCCTCATGCCCAAGGAAAGGAAAAAAATTAATAAAACCTATCAGAAACAAGTATTTGATCTGACCAAAAAGCAATAAAAAGACCCCATTCCTTCTAATGCCTACAGGGCCAAAATGATTTGTTTATGCTTCCCATTATCTTTGCATTTATGGCTGTAAATGTTACTAATGGCTATGCAATTACCCATCTCTTTTAAGCAATAACTTAGAGCTCTTTCAGACTTCTACCTCCAGCTCTGTGCTTGGAGGTCCCATCAGCTGGAGCTATTTCCCCTGGGCTCTCAGGCAACTGTGCACCCTTATGTCTTCCAGTAATACATGGATCAGTGTTCTGCCCTTTTATTTATTTTGTGACTTTTCAGAATTGCTTTGCTGTTGTATCCTCCTCTGGGAATAAATTTACATGAAAGGAACATTATGAACCACTTAGTATAAAGACTTAAAAGAAGTGAAATGACAAACACATGTGCAAACATAGTTATTCCAAATCAAGCTAACTCAAAAACGTGCAGGGGAAAGAAAAATCATTCTCCCTTCATGCCTTCATCTGGCCTCACCTTACTTAAATTATTATTAAGTGTACACTTGTGTTAAGGTGTGAGAACAAGGAATAACATTCTCTATCCCTGTCTTCTGAGGATGACACCTGATGGGCCTGGAATTCACTAGAGTATCACTATGAAGAAGATGGGCAGAAAATAATGATGGGGAATAAAATGGAAATTAAAAATAAAACAACAAACAAACACAGAAATAGAGCATGTTGGCTTTTCCTCTTTAAACACTGATTCTCTTAGCTGTGACTTCTTGGTAAAAGTTACAATGTTCCTACAGGCTAGCAGTGACTTACTAGAGTCATTTCTGGAAGAAGGAGAAACAGGGACAGGAACTGTGTTTGGAGTGGTGGTTTTGTTTCTGGACTGACCCTTCTCTAGACTGTCTCCATGCAGAGGTGTAGGAAGTTCAAACCTTGCTGTCTCTGAGCCAAACTATGGCTAGTCTTGTTCCAAAAGAAAATACCCTAACAAAATTTTCAAGAAATGAAAACTGCCTCCAAACCCTGCAGCAGAGCAAAGGCAGTCTCAGCAATTCCAGGGGATTGTTCAGTCTCTATCAAGCAGCAGTGTGAGACAGCTTGAGCTGGATACTAAGACTTGGGGTGTTTTACTATTATAATACTGCAGAAGATGGCGACATGCCAAAATAATGCCTAAAGAATGTTTTTAGAGAAGATTAAGTTGCCACAAGGTTGGAGAAAAAGTTTCTTTTACAAAGTAAAAGCTAGCTAAAGGATAGAAAACAAAGGGTAAGGCTGACTTGGATCTTTTACTTACAAGAATCAGTTTTACTCAACATAGTAATCAGAAAACTAGAGAAGGAAATCCTCTGTGACATTTCCAGATTCATAGATTGTACTAAACCCTTGTTCAGGCTGCCAACATTTATGCCGAAGGTGAAGAAACCCAGAAAGACCAGACAAACCAAAATGGTCAAACAGATGTTGGATAAACTTCAGAGCATATAAATATAAGTTAATGCTTTTAGGGAAAAGTAAGCCAAACCACAGATGATGCCAAATGCAGAACTGGAAGTGACATGTCAGAAAAAAAAAATTAAGAGTCATTAATCTTTGGTCTCACAAGTCTCTGGGCAGCAACATAAGATAAAACAATATCACGAAAAAGGGTACCAGAATAAGACAGAGGGCATCATTTTGCTGCTTCATGTAACTTTGGTATTATCACACTGCAGTTCAGGTCAGGGTCTGCTCTGTGCATCTCAGGAAGGGTGAAGTAAAGTTAAAGCAGGTGTGGGGAAAACCAACCCAAAGGACCAAGCAGCTGCCTTACTAGGACAGCCCTAAAAATGCTGGGGTCTTTGTGATAGAGAGGACAATGCTTAGAACAAGAACAGTTGAGTATTACAAAATAATTAAGGGAGTATCTAAGAAATTAGTTTAACATAGAGCAAGCAATTTTTATACTTCTCTAACTTATTGTGACAAGAAGTTATGAAAGCACATAATATCAGCAGGTTCAAACCAGAGTGGATAAATTAATACAAAAGAAATGCATGCATGGGTAGATCCAAAAAGAACCAGGCAGAGATGTAATCCCTAGCAGCCCTCAGTAAACCAGTGTGGATACTGGCACATATGGGAGTGATTCTGTGATACTGTGGGAGTGGCACAAGGGAAACCAACTGCAAGAAATGGCCAGAGTCTTGTGATCCCATAAAAAGCATCTGATGCTGCCAGAGTCAGAAACCGAGTGCTTGGGTAGAAGGATGATTGATTTGACCTGAAAGATATTTCTTATGTTTTTAGACCATCAAAATTATGAAGAAAGACAGATTATGAAGAAAGAGAGATAATTTTAAAAACAAATTATAAAATCAATAAACCCCAAATTCTCAAGAAAATAACACTGAGCTGAAGTCCTCTCCCAGAGCAAATTTCCTGGCCTTTTGTTTCCCTCAACCAAAAGAATAATGATTTCTCTCACACCCCCAGACCCAGAATGGTTTGGCAGAGCAGTAACTGTTGGATTTACTGCATACACATGTGTGCAGATAATGAGATGGCATCTTACTGCAACCTGACAGCAGGCCAAGTGCTGGGTTAACATATGTCAGAGACATGGGAGACTGCAGAGCTACAGGGAAACCCCTTAAACAGTGAAGTCCTCCAGACACCTGTTATAACAGACACCTGAATAACTGTTAGTTTTATTTCATCACCAAGTGAGTTTACAAATTTCCTGGCATCTTCTTCAAATCAATCTTTTCCCATGGCAATCTTCATTGATGCCCTTCCCTCCACTGCAAGAGACTCCTGCTATGTATGCATATATTTAAGTGAATTCCAAATTAGTAAGGAGATTTTCCTAGCTGTAAAACGGAGACAACCTGTGCTTTTCCAGAACAAGCCCTGGGATAACCTCTTTCCCCCTCACCACTATTAAAAAACATTGTTTAGGCAGGGTTAAAGGGAGGGAAAAGGACTTCTCACTTGGAACTTATCAGTCTTGCTAGGAGTAAGAAGTCTGGTCTGAAACATCAATTCATTAAAATCCCTACAGCTTGAGAGATTTATCTTTCTGCCAAGAAGATGCCCTTCCTGTTCTCACCAGCTGTGGACTGGAAATTGAAAAGTTTCTCAGCCTGGCACCTGGAAGCAGTGAGGCACTCACACTGTCTGTTTGTCCACACAGGTGTCCAACAGCTGCTCCTCAGCAAATGTTTTTACCCTCTGGTCAATTTTAAGTATTTTTGGATAAAGGGTAATGACCTCAGCTCTTGGAAGTTCTTAGCAGCTCTGTGAAAATAAACACCTACTAGTGGTAAAATATAAAAATTGGGATCTGGCCAAAAATAAGTTGGTAGCACCCCTAAGAAAACATGCTGGATGGACAAACAGCAGCCCTGGCTCTGGCTAATGGCTCTGCAGCAGCTCAGGGGGGCACCTGATAGGACCACTAGGTGGAAGAGGGGTTTGCTGAGGACATGGCAAAATGGATTTTCAATGAGACGTGGCACAGATAGTCAGGAAATCAAGCTTCACTAGCCCCTCTGCTCACAGAACGAATTTGTTATTAGGACTGTGGTGATGTAAGTTTATATAGGTCACTGTGACAGCAAAAATATATCATTTTTATCTTCAGTCTGCTTGATCTTCAGCATTTTTAATCCACAGTATCAGTCTGACTGATTCATTGTTACTTATAAACCACACTGACAAAGACTTCATTTTATCTCCATGCACAAATACCCTGTTCCTAAAATATAGAAGATGTACATTGGCTATCTACATAAACAAGGGATTAGTTTTTCTTCTGATTTTATGACATTGTTTTCCCATGCCATCTTGAATATATATGACCAACTGAGCCTCTATTTCAGCCATTTTATAATGCAATGAAATTGTATTTTGCTGGTTTTTCTGTTTTTCTTTTTTACTGCAAATATGGTATTTAATCCCTACAAATATAAATCTAGATAGTCTTCCAGCACTCCTATTCATATCCCATTTATTCTTTATTATGGTCTGCTGTATTAACTTCCTTGTAATATGTAGCATTGTTTTTCCTAGTCCTGACTGTAAGTGGGCCCACTGATCTACAATTGCCACTCTTTCAACCATGGCCTGGATTTTTGCTCTTACTTTCAAATGTAAAGAAACACATTCTGACCTCATTCTGACAATGACCTAAGAAAATGTATTCAAATAATATATGCTAAAGATGTAAAGTTTGGCTGCTGAATCCTGTGGACTTCAGGACTCAGGGATTTCTCTGGGCTTACTGGTGCAAGCCAACTGTGGGCACACAGGGACTCTCCATCCCAGTCTGTTGGACACAGTCCCTGTCCTTGTGTGCAGGTTTGTCCAGCAGAAAAGAGGAGCATTTGTCCCAGAGACGCACCAAGGAAACTGCACAGAGATTACCCAGCAGACCACTGCCTTCAGCCACACTCACATAAACACAAACAACCCTCACCCTCCTCCCTTCCAGCTGATGAGGATTGAAATCCTCTATGAAAACATATGTGTCCTCACTTTTGAGATTCATGAGTGCAGTTACATTCAAGATCCTTGAATATCAGCTCAGCTTGCTTGGGCTCCCCTACCTAGACCAAGTGGGTCTCCTCCTACTCTCCAGACAGTCCAGCTTGAAGTTTGCTAGCAAGAAAAATGTGTGGACCACACATTCATCTCACAAACCTCTCCACAGTCATGAATTCCTTGAATTTAGCACAGCTTCTCTGTCTACTCATGCCCTGACCCTGTGTCCCCTTATTCAGCATGACCTCAGACCTTGAGTCCTTCCAGGTTCAGGCTTCCTCCTGCTCATCAATTAGTCCAGCTTAAAATTTGTCATACAATTACACATACATGTCCATACAGGATTAAATTAACTAGAAGAAAAGGAAGTATATTTTGTTATTCACATGTGCTAATATTTAAACCACTCCCACATAAATATACACCCTGGTCCCTTCAATTGCTGAACAACTTGACCTACCCACTGTCCTTCCAATTGGGACAACCCTGATGTCTAGAGAAAAATAAATTTGATGAGTGTTCTCTTTTAAAATGATAGAATCATTTCAGATGGAATAGACCTTTAAGATCATCTAGTCTAACCATTAACCCAGCCGTGCCAAGTCCCTTACTTAATCATGTCCCTAAGTGCCACATTTAAATGTCTTTTAAACAGCTCCAGGTTTGGTGACTCCACCACTCCCTGTACAGCCTGTTTCAGCACTTAACAAGCTTTCTCTGTGAAAAAATGTTTCCTGGTATTCAGTCTAAACCTCCCCTGCTGCAGCTTGAGGCCACACCTCATGTCCTATCACCTGTTACTGAAAGGGGAAAGGGAAAGAGACAGAGCCTCACCTGGCTACAGCATCTGTTTAGGGAGTTCTAGAGGTTGGTAAGGTCTGCCCTGACCTTCTCCTGCCGGCATATTGGTCTTGCTAGTTGCTGTCACCAAGACCTATGGGTTTCTTCTCCAGTTCACTTAAGCCTCGCAGCACTCACACACGGGATACAAAGTTTTGCCCAGTCCCCGAGCACCCACGGAGCAGACAGTAGGCTCATTCCCCCTTCCCACTGCTTAGAAAGCCCAGGATGCCCCCCACTGCCCGAGTGCCATCCCTAATAGCCCATCAGCCGGGGGCTGAAGGGGTCTGGTCTGTCTCCGTGTTTCCCTTACCCCCTGCTGATAAGTTTGTGTATCTGCGTGCTTATTCCATCCCTTTCCTTGCTCTGTGTTGCTACTCCTGAACCGAAAAGTTAGAGCCAGAGAACTTAAAGAGGCCGGCGCTGCCCCATTCCACACAGCCTCACAATACACACTCTGCAAGCTCTTGGTGCCCGAGGTTGCCTGAGGGGATGAGGGATCCGTGAGTTGAAGAGGTCACGACTAAAGCAAAAGAAAAGCCCCTGAAAAAAACGCCAGGCATCCTCGCAGGACACAGGGCTTGAGTATCTTTTTTTTTCTTTCTTTCTTTCTTTCTTTCTTTCTTTCTTTCTTTCTTTCTTTCTTTCTTTCTTTCTTTCTTTCTTTCTTTCTTTCTTTCTTTCTTTCTTTCTTTCTTTCTTTCTTTCTTTCTTTCTTTCTTTCTTTCTTTCTTTCTTTCTTTCTTTCTTTCTTTCTTTCTTTCTTTCTTTCTTTCTTTCTTTCTTTCTTTCTTTCTTTCTTTCTTTCTTTTTTTTTTTTTTTTTAATAAAGCATGGGTTTCACTCAAATTGGTATTTCTATGGTTTCACAACCCGAAATATGGAAGTTGATTCAGAATTTGCAAACAAAAGTTTATTGTGCGGCTACTGTGGGCAGCACAAGCATAGGTAGACAAGCAAGTGTTGGATTCTGCCGGAGGAGATGATTAAGATGTCATCCAGGAAGGTCGGCAACATAAAAAGGCACATCACTCCTGCAAGCAAACTTCAGGGAACCTGTTTCCCTGCTCTCCTTTTCAGTCCTGTCAAAGTTATGAGCAAATGCAATACCATTCCCGAAGGTAATCATCAGCTTCAAATCACTCCTCTCTCGTTGCCCAGGAATCCCAGGTAGGACCTGGCTTTCCTGCAAAAGTAGCCACATCAATCACGTTTAATAGAATTGTACAGCAGCTTGGAATTGTGAGTCAGCTACAGCAGCTGCTTGACACGTATTCCCACGATGTTCGAGTGATGATCCGGAATGAGAAATTAGACTCCTCATCCTGAAAACCTGTGCTGCTGGTGTTACTAAGCTAATCCTAAAGACCATCCCACTGAACTTTCTCTCCTCTGACCGAAAGTAATATGGAAACAACTGAGACTTTGATAAAACACTAAGGGGAAAGCTTTCCAGAATATTGAAATTTTCCAGAATAGTAAGAACAGTGAAGCAACGAGATCAGTCTCCTTCATAAAATCGGTTTTTTTCAAGAGCAAGTCAGGCAAAACATCTCCCAGAAATGGCACGGTGAAGCCAGGACATAAGAGAGGGTTAAGGGGTTAAGGCGTGGAGATCAGCTTAGTAAGGTTTATTGAACATACATTGAAAAACGCTTCTCTAAGCACCTCATCTCCTCTACAAACGAAAAGCCTTTTCTTCTCCACAAAGCCCTGTGATTGTGTTCTTAGCAGATAGCACTGAATTTGCACTCCAGTAGACAGAAGGGGAGTGATTGATGGGTTTAAACGATCATTAGAAACCGATCTTCAGCCCCTCAAGTTCCCCATCACTGCTTAGCCCTGGGGGTCCGTCTAAACTGCTTCAGTCATTTGGCATCGGCACAGGTATCAGCCACGGCCATGGCCCGGGACAGACCAGCCACCCTCGCAGCGCCACTCCGAAATCCTCCCTGTCCCCATTGGAATCTCCTACTGCTGTCCTCACAGCTTCAGCTGCAGGGAAATCCCCCACAAATATATCTGAGCCTTTTGGGGTCACCACATTTAAATTCTTGCGGCCAGTGACCAAAGCAAGGATAATGTTCTCACCCCAGAAATTAGGGTGAAGAGCAAAGAAATTCATTCACTTCAGTTCCCATGGGCAGGCTTCAGACCTGTGAGCAGCTCCTCCAGAGCCCCCGATGCAACCCACTACAACTAAACAAGTTTTTTATACTAATGTCAGGTGTAATGAGAACATATTCTGTGGTCCTCTTCTCACCTAACACATTCCCTACCTTTTCCATTTGTATACCTGGGTCTAGCACAAGGCATTTGGGAATTACTAAAGCCCTATGCCTTGATGAAGACAAGCAAAAGGTAAGCAGCTTAAACAGCTAATACTCTTGTATGACTACTCTATTCCACCATTGCTACATGAAAATGTACAAAAATTCTTTATACTGTTTGATTTTGCATCATTTGCCTATCTATATGGGAGGAGATTAAACTCAGAGAAATATAAAAGATGGCACAGAAAGACAGAGTACTGTGCACAGATTATATTATACTATTATACTTTCTGCCCATTAGATAAAATAAAAATGGGAGGAAAGCAGGAGGAACAATACATTGCAACTTCAAAAAATTTAATCATAAAGTGACTAAGGGGAAAATAATTCTTCTGTTCAGTTTCCCATCCCTCTCTTCTTTTTTCCTCTCTCTCTCCCATTAAAAAAAAAAAACATTAAATTGCATCAGAATCTATTTTTGTCTGTTAAGCTAAGAAATCACCATTTTCCTCAATAAACATTGATGATTTAACTGACAGTTTATTTTAAAAATAGATCAAGCATTTGGTCATGCAAGTGCTGTATTTTATCCCTAATGGAAATAATTACACTTACTTAAATGCATGAAGAAGCAAGGAGGAAATAAAATAGCCATCTATCTTATCCAGAGGTCTACCCAGAGTCTTTACCAGAAAACATAAGGTTTTACACTGTGGTGCTGTAAAAGCTGAAAACAAACGTTCCATTCACTGTTGTCCTGTTGTCCTTGACCATTAACAAAGGGACAGGCTTTAGGATTTATGATAGTAGCAGGTACTGCAGTGACAATCTGTATGGTTCTCTATCTTCACATTGTCCTTAAGGGTAATCTTAAAAAAAGAAAACACACACATAATACAAATAATTAGGATTAGCTAAGCAGTAAAAACAGTATTGTCAAGTAAAATATGTCTGAAAACTTCTTCTTAACTAAAAGTACACAGGCCCTTTGGGGTACATGTACTAGAATGGCCTCAACACCAACCTATGAAGCTGCATCATCACTGTTTTTGGAGCTGTAATGTGAAAGTTTTCAGTAGTGACATGCACAGTGACACAATTTGCTGCTCTTTAACTTGGACATTCCTTAAAGTGTCTCATTTTCCAAAAGTGTCTAGTAACCAATCTATGGAAAATCAGAAAGTGTCCTTAAAATACATCACATGGGAATGACAAAAACAAAGGCAACAAACAAAAGAGTCTCCTTTATACTTAATCTCAACCAAATTCTAGCTGCTGCCTCGGGGCAAGTATAGCATTGTCAGTGTAGAATAAGATCTATGTTCTCCTCAGGTGAAGAGCCAGGATTGGTTCAGCAGAGTTTAAAGTCAGGTGTCTGGCTCTCATTGCAGGCAGTGGACATCCAGGGCTCTCCTCAGCTGCACCCACTGAACTGTCAATTGTCATTTGAGGGGTCAAAGGGGATCTCACCAAGCCTCCAGCTGTCACTCTAGAAACACTTTCATGGGTTCTGTGTCTGTCAGCCATACCCATGTGACTTCAGTACTCTAAGGTATTCCAAATGCACCGAGTCTGTGAGTGGGTAACTCAGCTGAACCTCTAGCTGACACATTTAATGAGCCAGATTCAGATTACCACAGGATAGACACCTTGGCTTGTTTCAACTAGCTTACCATTTATTACATAAAATGTAAGGTTTCTTCACTTGGAGCAGAAACACTCCCAAAATAATCAGAGTTAGAAGAAACTTTAAAAGATCCTTCCAGGTGAATGTTAAATGCTCACAGTACTTGCACACATTTACAGTTCCCTCTTGGTTATACTATGAAAAAGTAAAACACCATCTCAATTAATCTAACGAGCACAGATGGTTTTTGTCCCTCATTCCCATACATGTAATTGATAGTATTGACCAGACACCTTCCCAGAGAACTCCTTTCTATGCAGGAAAGACACAAGGCAATTGACTTATTAAAATCAAATACACACTGCATAGCATTTAAGGGGAGGGTGCACATCCAGGAGAGTTGAAAATACTGGGACAAGTCCACCACCAGAGCTGCAGGTGTCATGAGACAAAGCAGTTTCATAGAATTCAGTGGCACTGCACCAATTTCCTCATCCCAGCTGAATATCAGACTCATTACTGGTTGATGATTTAATTTCTTTATAAAAAAGAAAGAACCAAGGCATAAAAGACATAAATGCCAAGGATTCTTCCCTCAAACTGCTCTCCAGTGTTCTCCAGCAAAACCATATTCTTCACTATTCACTGCTTCAGCTAAATATTGCATTCTAAAAGAAGCTAAAGCAGACCTCATTTTCTCACCCTCACCTTGGTAAAAGCCTTTGCTACACAGCATGTTGCTTCTGATGTAATGTTCTTTGGAACAAGCATGGTCTTCTTGGACCTCATTGGAGTGGGATAGGCACGGGAGAAACAGCACCCAGTGCACTGGTAAATGGGTGCTCCTGGCTTGGAAAAGAATCTGTTCTCCCCCAGTTTGCACTCTGGACAACCTGCCATAAAAATATAAGGAAGAGAATTTTACTTGGTTTCCAGATGTATTTTCATTTTCTAAAAGAAAGGGAAAGTGCAGGCCATAAGAGGAAGCACAAGCCACATTCTGTTGCTTGATGTCTGCAGAACAGAAAAGCACAACACCAAAGCTCTCCTCTTTAGGTTTTTTCAACTCTGCAACACGCACCAGCTGTAAAACTAGACTGTGGCTTTCTAGGTAAACCACAAGCATGGTCTACTGGATCTTTTCTGGTTTTCTTTTCAATTTTGTTGATACTTGTGAAGGTTTGTTTCTGTCTACAGCACTAGCTATTCCTAGAAAACTTCCTACTAGCTGTAGATAGATAAAAGCACCAGCAGGATTTGTAGTGCTTCTTAAACATTGCCTGTTTTTAGGCAAGATTTTGTTATAGAATACTTTTAAAGCATTCAGTGGTACCAAGATTTTTGCACATCACATTTTTTTATATTTTATTTAAGGCTAAATAAAAGACCCTGCAACTTCCAAAGTACCCTTAAAATCTAATATGTGTCTTTCATAGAATGCTACACCACCAGCATCCCATATTCTGGGATCTACACAGGAAAAATATTCTGCATATTATGAGGAAAAGCTGTGGTTCTGCTGTTCCTAATGTTACGTTGTAATTTGGTTCACAGAAGTACAAGAAATCAAACATTTCTATTCAATAGTGTTTCAAGGTTTAAAGTTACCAACATCAACTTGAGGACATGGTCATCTAGGATATCACTGACCTGGAGAAATTAAATTTAAGGAAGAAATAGGAAGCATGCTCACAGTGAAATTATCTTGATTTATTATACCCTCATTGTCAATAAATGCCACTGAATGACAAAATTTATGACTGCATTTATAAAATGTGAAAATTTAATGAATACTCTATAATTGTTCCATTTCTGAATGCTGAAAGCAGCTTACCTTGCATGAGAAACTCTCCATCTGGGAAAGTATGAAGAATATGTAGAAATACAGACAAAATGGTCAATGTGACAGCTGCATACTTCCCATAGCAATCCATGATCTGTCTAGAAATACAAATACACACATTTTTGAAGGCTGAGACCAAAGGCAGCATGAAAAGAACATGGCCCCTGCCTGACAGGGGTTACTAAAGTGGAAAGAAGCAAAGTCTATGAGCAAAAACTGATATGCAATGATTTCCAGCGCAATGAATGAAGGCAGTGGAAACAAGCATCTTCCTAATAAGACAGAAAAAAAAAATAGAGGAAAGAGAATGATCTGATGCCCAGCTAAGCAGAATGGCTAACAGGCTGATGATGTGATAGTCATAGGTGTAGAACAGCTGGCAAGGCTGGGTGCTGGGTACAAGTAACTTCACCTTCTCCCTCCCACCTGCCCAGTGAGTCAGTTCATGCTGGAAGAAAACAGAGGATAAAGGAATTAAAAGCAGCCAATAATGATCAGAAAGAGAAAACATTGGCAACAATTTTGGAAGCACTAGAAATTAGCATTTAGAAGATGTATCCAAAAGCCAGTTCAGTGGATGCATCTAAATATGCATACAGGCTCTATGCAACTTGTGATTTTCCTTCTCTGCTTGGACTTTTCCTGAAAGCTTTGGAAGCATTGAACATGGCTGTCAGGTTCCTGAGAAGCAGCTGCCAGCCCTCTGTGACCTGTTCCTTCAACAAGAGTCAGCTGTGTCTGCAGGAGAAAGGTGGTCCTTCACACCGTTTAGATCTACAACCTCTTATCGTCCTGCCAAACATTTTGGGAACTGAGTTGTACCCAACAGCATCTATGGAGCCAGCAGAGTGGATTGGCTGGATCCCTCCCTCCAGAAAATAAAGCACTTTTTAAAGTTGTTTTCTATATATCGTCTTTCCAATCCCTTAGAGGGGATGTGACTGCTGACAGACTTGCCTGCACTGGAACACAATTCCACAGTTTAATGTTAACCTGGTCCATCCAAGGGAACATTCCCCAGAGTGCAAGAAGTCAGCTGGAGGGCCTCATACACCAGCAGAAGACAGACAGATTTTTCCAAATGATCTGTTGCTACATCATCCTGAGCCTTTTGATAGCCTAAATGCTTCAATGGCTTCAATAAAAGAAGCCAGCCACAGGAATAACATCACAACACTACACAGATTATCCTGTTTTTCATGGTTTTTGCTGAAGGCACTGTGGCATCCTTCACCCTAATTTTTCCAAGAAGATATAATGCTATAATTTTGTACACTGTAATGGCTCAAGGGAATCCTAGAGGGAAGGTGTTTTACATTATATTAACCAAAAGGGGAATTGAAATTGCAGTTTTGCACTTCCTCTATTGAGTCAGATTTTCAGGCTCATACCAAAACCACCAAAGAGACCTGAAAATAAACCACAGATGTGATCTTCTCTACTTTTCCAGAGCAATGGCTGTTTTGTCTGATGGTCTTACTTGAATTTTCTGACTGTGCCCATGCTGTTAAACCAGTTAATGTTCTCACCACTCATTGCATCTCACCGACAAATCCAAGGAAGCTTCTACTTTGTTCTTTAAATATTATCTTTCTTGAGCTACTGGAACAATACATAATGCCTGAATTTCAGGAGCTCTTTAGAAAGATGGTAATTTTAAATCTTTCCTGGCAGAAAGATTTCTCATTATTTACAAGATCTTGTCTTTTTCTGTTAAAGACTCTAAAAGATTCTCTAATACCACAGGTTGTGTAGTGTTTGATATTTTAAATCAGTTGCCACCATTGAGCAGGAGAAAAACACAAAGTTACTAATGAAGAAGTTTGGGACCCAATCCAAAATCAAAATTATCAATGTTTAGCTGCAATCTAATTCTAGAGCCTCATTTTCTCTTACTTACAAAGTAAGCTTAACTCTAAGCGTTGATGTTTTAGTAACTTTTAAGTTAATGTTCAAAGCAAAAACTTTGACAGAATGGTAGGAGGAGGAAACTTCTGGAAAAGAAGAGAAAGCGAATGTCAAAACATATGCAATTGTTCCTCTGTAACAGTAATGAAAAAATAAAAATATATTACCTCTCTTGATCGACAAGACTAAATCAGAGAAACTGCAGGATGGTGTTTGAAGATGAGCTGTCCTCAGCGCTTGGTGGTAAGTTGCCAAAACTGATGTATGAAAAAGTTGCACCTTTCTTTTATACCAGTAACAGCTAGATCATATTCCTCGCCCACATCTAAGCCATTGGATCAACTGTACATTTTCTCTAATGACTGAACATCACTTTGTGTAATTACCAGCCCACCATGCTGATCTTATCTTCAACCTGACTTTCATAAGGATTATTTTTTTTTCTTATATAATGAAAAAAAGGTCAGATTGAGAGCACAAAGTCAGTGCTGTATGAGTTTCCGGGGGAACTGAAACACTGAACATCCATTGTTTTGCTACAGTTTTCAATGAACAGAAGCTCACTTTCAAAAAAGAACAAATTAATGTTTTCTAACACTTCTTTTTAAACTGGGGAATATTATTAAAAATATATTATAAAACACTACTATAGAAATGGCATTGTTTTAGAAGAGAATAAAAAATAGTGGAACAGTGATTGATGCAAACATTTAGAAGAAATGTTAGTTTGTAAATTCCCCATTTGAATTTAATGCCCAGAAAATGAATGCATGGATAAACATAAAAATATAGAAGGAACACCTTTGTAAAGGTAAGATTTCTTGCAGGATCTTATCTTGCTTTTAGAATAAAGTTAATGCAATGGAGGGACTTCTGAAAACTGCATCAGAGTGCAGGTTAGAGACTTGTAAGTCCTCAATTTCAGGTGTCAGACTCTGTGTAGAGCCGGCTAAATAGGACGGGTCTTACTCTGCCTTCTGGCACCGAGGCCAAACGGTACAGCCCGGCTCACATCCATTGGATGTTTCCTTTCCTCTTCTCAAAGGGGAGGCCAACATTCAGACCCCTTTTGGGAACAGCCCCTGGCTATGCAAACAGCCTTGGGTCGGTGCTCAAGATCCTGCTGTGCTTCCAAGTCCTGGAGAGTTGAGGGAGGTTCACTTCAGATGTAAAAGCTCACTGCAGAAAGTGAAGTGCCTAAACCCCAGTTACTCACTCTGGATTGCCCTTACAGACAGTGCAGAGAAATAGCCCTAAACATCTATTTCAGTACAAGATTAAGCCACTTTTACCGTGTGCCTATTTTTCATCATTGAGAGCCCAGGGTAGCTACCTTGGACTGATCACTGTTCTACCCGGAGAGATTTACAAATGTTTTATGGTTTAAAAAAATTCTTAAACACCCAAAGGCTTAAAATTACCTTTTAAGGACCTGCTTTGTGTCACCCACTGATGGAGATGGGATATTGAAAGAGACCCCCTGCAGCTCCTCGTGTTCCTATGAAAATGAGGCTTTTATTCACAAAACAATCAGTCTCTTACAACAAGTTTATTGTATAGTTGGATTTGGTGAATTGCACCTCTGTAGATTTCTGCTCTTCGGTTTTCTTCTCCCTTGCCCTGACTCTCTTATTAACCGCAACACCCCCAGACTCCATTTGCTATTTCAGACACATTTATCGCAACCTTTATCACCTCTGCCTTCACTAACAACCTCATCTGCTTCAAGGTGTCAGACACCTTTTTCTCTTCTATTTGTTCAACTCATCACTGTAACAAAGTTAAACTCAAAACAATTGTCCCTAGCCTACGCTTGGCTTGAAATTGGCTCCTGTTTCACAACTGAAGACGGATTTCTACACCTGTAAGTTTGTCTGTTTTTTTTTTTTTTCAAAAATGTGTGCTGGTATAATAAAAGATAAATAAATTTTTTAAAAGTCTCTCCACAATTTTTGCTTTATTCAATAACGAAAGCATACAGTTGAAATTTGAGAGCTATTGGTAAACATAGTTTATTGAGAAGTGCTTCCCTAGAAGACAGAAGCTTAATTTTTCTTGTCATTCAAAGCAAATTGATGAAAATTGCTGAAGTTTACAGAGTGCCTCTGTCCTGCCCATTTCATACTCACCTCAGCTTGCAGTCCTTTGGGAAAGCCAGGATGACTTGTAAAAGCCAGAAAACTGTTTTCATAACAATGAAAATAAGTAAACTTTGTATTGTATATTTGATACTTTCCTAGGTATTGTAGCAAATCATCTACTAGTAAAAAGCAAAAGCTATGCCAAACGTTTATTTCATGAGAAGGATTCCAGCAGTGACAATGTTACCCCCACAGCGGGGAAAAAAAAATAAACCCACAACCTGCTACTCTTTCCCTATCAGAATGTATTAGGAAAAAATCTTGTGAAGTCAATGGAATTACACTGGCATAAAAGATAGTTTAAAAAAAGCTCCTATATTTATTAAGAGGATTTCTTACTTTAGCTGCTCCAAATCTCTGACTAAAAATACTTGGTCAAATCTGTCTTAATGTGTGAGTGAATGAGAAATGAGAGAACGTGGCTCACTGTTTTGGAGGGGGAGAGGGCACCCTCTAGTCTATTAAATCACTTAGCAATACTCTCACAAGTATTTTTGCCACACTGATATCATGATTTTATGGTCTGTACAAGCATATGGATGAAAATATAGGTAAATATCTACCCCAAATTGGACCATTGAATATGCTTTGCCAAGATCAGTATTTTGCCATTCTGCATTAGAAAAATGCAACGAATGGCTAAAATTTTCAAGTTTCTTTAAGGCCAGTATGTTCCTAAATTGAGACTCTATTAAGGAACATACGTGACACTAAATATAGCACTTGTTAAGGCTGAAATCAGCGTGAGTTCAGAACCTAAATATTATGAAGCTGCAGAACTTTTGGCTCTTTTCTAGGAGCTGGGTCCCTACAGCTCCTTCTCTGGCTGTCTCTGGAAAGGAGAGCTCACGTCTCCTCCCTTGCTCTGCCAGATGCTGTCTCAGGGTATCTGTCCTACTTCCCTACTTAGCGATATCTGCTTATCTGCAGGCTGCTTCCTGATGCTGCCTCTTCCTTGCTAGAGGAAAGCTTTTCTACTCTGCCACTCAGCACTGATACCCAGCACTGTCTGTAAAAAACTGGGGAAGGGCTCTTGATTCAGAAAACAAATGCTTTTATTTAAAAATAAGTCCACTCTATCAATAAACAGAAACACACCTTCAAGTGTGTTTACATATTAGCACTGTTAAAGAGAATCTGCCTATTTTAATAAGGGTAATACAAGGTTTACCATACCCCAGCAGAAAATACTGTAGAGCACACATCTAACTTTTGGTTTTTAACTACTGCTGTGTTCATCCCTGCCTTCTTTATTGGTCTTCTTAATCCCTGTTGACAAGTAAATGAGAAGGAAAAACCTTTAAAATGAAGTTTTGGTAGCATTTTTGGCTTGGATGGATGAGCAGGTTGAGCTTTGGAGGATTTTTTTTTTCAATAATAATTACATTTCAGAACTTCCTCCAAATGCAGCCAAAATTCACCCTTCATCATTTGTGCAAAATCAGGAAAGAGCAGTCCTCCATTTGAGAGAATGGAATGTTCAGCAGATGCCAGAAACTCCTCTTTCCTTCTCCCTTGCAATCTTCAAATGCCTCCTTGATAGCTTTGTCCAGCCCTGCCCTACAGGCTGACACAGCACCCACAAGTGAGAGCCTGCACCAGACCCTGCACCAGAAGGCATCCTGAAGGATTGGTGCTATCTTTTGCATTTTGGGTGTCACTTCCTTCATTTCTTATGCTATCTTCCAGACATTCCTAGGAGCAGAGAGAATCCCACATATCCCAAGTCGCTCCACACTGACTTAACCAAATTATCAGGATGGCTGAAGAGAGAGAACAACCAGAATGAGTGAGAGCATATCTTGGAGAGAAAATATTTGCTGGGTATTCAAGGAACAAAAGAAGTAACTTGAGTGTTCAATAAAGAGATATGCAGGTATTTCAGTATTCCACAGAGTCTCCCTACTCCTTGTCAGCTTGATCCTAATTTTTTTAGCTGCCGTCAGTTTATTCCCAGAGACAGTAACATATACATATATATATATATATATATATATATATATATATTTATATCTGTAAAAAAGGCCCCCCAAGGCAACAGAAAATTTTATTTTGTATCTATGATACACACCATTAGGAGGTCCCCTCTGCTAAAATACTTCATACTGTATTATGCAAAGAGTGAAAGTCAAATTTTCTATTCTTTTACAGATGCTTTAAACTGATTATCTAAAATTATCTCTCAAAGCAATACTTCTTGGCCTCAGCATCCTTTGTTTAAAATTGACAGGAGTTCTGCCATTATTTCAAATGACACTGGATCAAGACTTTTAAGATCAGCTATTAGCGTTCTCAAGCTTCAGCCAAACATTGATTATTCTGAGATAATAAGTCTTTCAGTACTTATTGCACATAAATAATTGACTGAAAAGCCTCTCCTGTTCTAAAACCATAGTGTAAAGTGGGGTCACTAATATATATTTTTTGTCTGTTCTTAATAGAATTAATATTACAGACTATGGCACTTCAGAAATATCTGCAATAAACATTACTTCATGCAAGCTTAGTAAAAACTATGCCACTGAAGAAAACCAGAAAGATTATAAGGACTAGATATATTTTTTCCCCTTTCTTACTGTGATTTTCAAGGTCAAAATGTTTAATCATTGCTTATTATTAGGCAACTTACAGTACTAATAGGATGATGACTCTTGTTTAGCTCTCTTTTCATGCTTCTTTTATTAATAGGTTTATTTGAAATCCAATTCCTTTGAGAAAATTTAGAATAGATAATATTACAATCCTCACAGCATTGTGGGACAGCAAACAAAATGTCATTAACATGTAGGTTTCACTTCAAGGGCTTTTGAGATTGCATTTCAAAATTCTTATTCTCTACTTTAAATTAATAAAAGTAACTACACCTCATATGATGACTAAAACAAGATTACAAGGTCAGGAAGGTCCGTTCCTGTGATGTATAATGCTGCTGAGTTGAAGTAACCAGGTTTGTTAGAATCCTGAAATAGTAATTATTTTTAATTTATTTATTATCAGACAGAGGTAAACCACTGGACTGGATAGACTACTGATCAAACCACTTATGTCAATGAATATGTTCTTGCACCACAAGGGTAGCCCCACAGGGGTAGCCCATGAGAGATGGATAATGCTGCCTTACTTTAAACAGATTTCAACATTTATCCATTTTCTTGAAAAAAACCCCACAAAACACACACACCCCCCAAACCATATGACTGCATCATTGCATGTGAGGTTTAGACTTGATAAATAGCCATGTAAAAGTGAAATGTATGTCTCTAGTGCAGCTAAAACAAAGAAGCCTGATCAATAATGCAGGATGTCTCATTTATACAACTAGCTATTTCAGCAACTCTCATTATCTTATACACTAATAATTGCTCAGACAATTAGCTATTATCCTTTTCTAGTCCCAAATCTGAATGCTTTCATTTGCTCACTGTATCACCTCTTCTATTAGTAGAGGTTTATATTATTAATTGCTTTCACATTTCATAGAACTGTATTTCTTGATTTAAAAACAAAAGCAGAAAAAATGCTCAGGTTACTCAATTTTCAATCAAATTGCAGCAAGCAAGAAGCAGCCTACATTGCTGATAATAAAAAAAAATGCACTCACATAGAAACTTAGCTGGGAAAAGGCTTCTGAAGAAAACAGGTTCTTTCTATCACATCACCAAGAGGATCATTACCAGGTTGCTGTTACCCTCTCTTACTGTCCCTGCACAGAGAAAACTGGCTGCCAGATAATCTGGCTGAATAAAAAGCTCACCATACTTCAGTTCCATATTGCAGCAGCACCTAAGAAACCCACACAGAGAACAAGCAGATAATGGTCCCCTGCTCTGGAGAGCTCACCATATCATACTGGCTTTGGGGGACTAAAATCCTTCTCCTAAACTCCTTCTGTTCAACCCACTTGGGCATTTTTCTTAACACATCAGATGTCAAACTGATGTTCTGGGCTTCACCAGAATTTTCAGATGTGGCCTTAGGTCTACATAGTGCAGCAGATCATTTCCCTCACTCACAGTGGTCTCTTCTGATCATGTCTAAGCTATCCCTTCATACAGCCACCTGCCCTTTGGAGGAACTGCACACAGCATTTGTTTCACTTTTGCCAGAGACTGTCAGAGCAACTAATAAAGGAAATTAGACATGGTATTTGGCTATTGGTGTGAGTCAGCACATGGAAAATGGGCTAGAGAGTTATAATTAATGCCATGTTGGAAAGCAAAGTGGGCCAGTGTTGCCCACCTCCATACAGTTGTCTATCAGAAATAAAAAGGGCTTACATTTACATAATAACACTTCAAAATAGAACTTACAGTGCTTTGAATGCTGGATATTTAGAGTTTATTTCCCACATTGTTGAAATTTAGCCACTCTCACACAGCAGAACAGTAACCATTTGTTGCCAACAATATTGCATGGCTGTCTTCAGGGGCCAGCAATCCATTAAATTTACATCTCAAGTTTAGGCTAAATGTCTATCTAAGTAGACTATAAAGGTCTAAGCTGTAAATTTTAGAGGAGGGAGAAGGCAGGGAAGGCAGTCTGAAAAACAGAAAAAAATTTAAAGCTGCTATTTTATATTATTTTGTGATCCACACTATTTCTTAAGGTAAGTTAGAACACAAAATGAAATGACTGAATAAAGTCTCCTGTTTAGATGGTCTAGATGGTGTGTGTCTCATCTTTTCAGACATGAGAAATACAGTAGGAAATGCTTCAGGAGAGCACTCCCTGCTTCAACACTCAGGAATTACTTTGTTCATGCAACATTCTGTGTGCACTTCAGTAGTAAAATGTCAAGAAGTATAGATTATTGATATTTTACCCTTGCACAAGTGCACAGAAGGCAAAAAGCTACCACAGTGGGATTCAAATCCCCTCAGCTTTAGACATCTGCAGTATGTATGGCCAATGTCCATGCTGGTTGCTGTGGCAGTCAGTTGAAAGACACAGGCATGGGCTGTCAGCTCTCACCTTAGAATAAAAGGGGTGATGCCCTACAATTGCTTGCTCCACTGGTTACAGACAGGTCAAGAAACCTGGCTTGGATAGTCATTCTTTAAGATATTCATTTAAGATACCCATTTTTTAAGATATTCCAAATGAACTAGATCCAGTGCAAAGCATCTTTAATGTTTTGTCTAATATGCTGGAATGAATATAGGTATGTTTTTTCTTTTGCAGTCAGATAGCCTAAGAGACATGCTGTAAGTAGTTCTCTGTAACTTCCCACAACATATCCTGGAGGTTAGAAAGGGGAGAAAAGTGAGGATTGATCTTATCTGCTAATTGCCTTCCAGATTCTTTCTCTTTGTCCGTGTTCTTTGTAACCTTTTGTTTTAGTGGGTACTTAGCTTGAAAATTCTCTGAAGCAAAGGCTATCCTTTTATCCAAATTATTTTTATCCATGATGTACGGTGCTAGACAGTATAACAACTACAGACCAACACTCTGCTTGCTTGATACTGAGAAGGGAATGCTCTGTATCCTTTGAAAGGATGGTGCTGCAAGTGCAGCAGACTTTCAGGAATGTACCTTCCCAGAGCTATTCACAGGTAAGAGTAACTTCACCAGGACCTAGAGTCCAATAGGCATAGACAAGTCCACAGACTAACACAAAATGCATTTAACAATATCGGGTTTGAAATCATGGAAATATGTATTGAGGATTGTCAGCTTGGAGAGTCTCTATTAGAGGCAGATACAGACTGGCATACAAAATCTTTAAAATGAACCTTCAGCTCCAGCTTCATGATGTTGATATCTGAGTGTGTGCTACATGCTACTCTAAGAAAGCAATCAGACCTTTTGGCTAGCAAGCTAATAAAAACATTTCAATGTCACCACTTGTTAATTGACTGTATTTTTTTTTTCTTGCTAATATCCTTTACAGTTTTTTTGGTATTTTTTAAAAAAACATTTTAAAAGCCATACCTAGATATTAGGTGGGAAATTCAGAAATAGTACAGCTTTGCTACTTCTACTGGCTAGGACCAAATACTACCAAGTGAAGTATGACTAGGAAACAAATGTTAACATTTGATATGCCTTGTCAAGCTGAAACATACATTTTTAATTTAAACAGAGCTTCACTGCAGCACTGAACCAGGCAGAGTGCACTGGCCAGTGAAACCAGATTTGCTGCTGTTTTATATGCTGCAGAACACAGCAATACAAGTGATTCATTACAGCAAATAAGGTCATGAGTTTACCATTGATTTATTGGTTTAAAGGGTTGTGTGTGTGAAATCAGCTCGCTCTGACAGGGAAAAGTAAAGCTCAGTGCCAATATCTTTGTGTTTTAACAGTTTCCTGGCTGTTTGCTTTAAGTCTTCCAGCAATGCTGCTTTAATATGCAGAGAAAACAGAGGAAGAAACATTCTTGGGAACTTTTTCAGGCTGACATCCATAGCAGTATGCTTTAAAAACCTATATTAAACAAATCATGAATTAGTACTCACAAACATATGATTAGTATTCCTCAGAACACAACTTGCAGAATTGCTCAGTGCAAACAGGGAGGAGGGGGAATGTAGTGAGTGATAAGTTCAGTTTCCTGGGGTGTACAAAAGAGTCCTCTGTGATTACCACCAGTTTATGTTGGAATCACTCTTCTTGCTGTCTGTGAAACAGCACTGGGTCACAAGTTTCTGGGTGGTGGTCTAGCAAATGTTTCCAAGAAGAAATACGAATCCTATGCACATGCTTTCCCTCCCACTCAACCAAATCCTACATACAAAGTTGTGATCAGTGCCAGTTACAAACGAGGAATGAGCAAGTGCTAACCATAGAGTAAGTGATTCATCAGTCTAGCAAATTTAAGCCTAACAAAATAAAATTGAATGCAGAGGAAAGAGTGGGGAAGGAAATTAGGGGGGGCAAAAAGCATGCATGGATATCAACTGATACTTTCATTATTTACCACATTTGGAATGGATGTATGGCTACACATAATCTGCAAAGTTTACTTGAATGAGCCTGAGATTTGCCTCATCAGACAAAGGCAACTGCAATTCCAGACAGACACCTGAACTGAGTTTCTAGACTCTCTCAGAATCAAAAGTGGGGGAAAAGGCACTTTTAGACCTATTTTTGACAACTATCTCAGGCCAAGACAAATTCGCCAATCTCCTTGGTTATAAGGGGAACCTAGACATCTATCTCAGATGTAAACATGTGCAGCTGCACTTCAGATTCTTACATTTGGCCAGATAAGGTTCACAACAAGCCCCAAAATACTAAAACTTCACCTTTTAGTGACCCACCTAAATTTACTCTATCTACTCCCTATTTCAATCACTACAGTTTTTGTCAGAGCATCACTACAGACATCAAGGCTCTGAAAACAGCTTTAAAAACGCCAAGGCAGGTATCAGGAGAGGATCCAGAGGCATTCTAAGGCACCAAACGGCCCCAGGATATCCACCGCTGTGATATGGCCCCGTACAACACACCAGCTCAGCCACAAAAGCAGCAGAGACTCGGCAGCGCGCTGCCACACCTGAATTACTGTGCTCGGCTGAGAAGCCAGGCTTGTCACGGGAGTCCCAGCAACACCGGTGCCACCGGATTGCTGCTGTACTCAGCATCAGCACGTTCCAGGCGCCTCCGCACGGCTTTCCCCGCCCGGGTGGAGCTGACAGGATCGATGCGCCCGCGGGCACAGCCGGGACTCGGCGCTTGAGGCGAGGGCGGCACACCCCGCAGCAGCCAGCCGCCCGGCCAACACCCCTCCCCAGCGATCCCGGGGTGCTCAGGGATAACATCCCACAGCCAGCAGCACCCAAACACAGCTCAGGGCAGCGGATCGCACCGGCTCCCCAAGCCAGCAGTCTGCACTGCGTGCAGAGCAGGCGCTGCTGTGAAGTCTCATTAAGCTCGGTAGTGTCGCAAGTCCCAGCGATTTGAGAGGCATTTAATCATGTACTTACTTACACGTTGGCCGAGCGGGGAGTACACAAGCGCACACGCTTTGCTGATTACAACAATTTTTTGACACTAAGCACACATGTTGCAGAATGGTATTGGAATTGTCAAGTACAAGTTTAGACAGTCCAACCTTTGATCTCACAACACTTAGGGGAGCGGGGAAAGTTAGAGGTGGCTAAGTTAGCGGGCTGTTGCATTTTTAGTGGCTCTTAGTGGGCTTTTGCATTTTCTGAGCTCTGCCACCCTAGCTGGTCCTTTTCTTCTTGGACGTGGTGTGGTGTGGTAGCCTTTTGTAATTTAGTTGTCTTCATTACTTAAGGCAAAGGCTTGCTTGTGGTATTGGCCTCACTTTCCCTATCTTTTTGTACTGGGAAGAGTTCATCACAGATAGAAACCGACCTGGATTGCTCCGGTGTGAACTCAGATCACGTAGGACTGTTAATGGTTGAACAAACAAACCCTTGGGAGCGGCTGCACCACCAGGGTGTCCTGATCCAACACCGAGGGCATAAACCTCCCCGTGGATACGGACTCTCGGAGGAGATTGCGCTGTTATCCCTGGGGTAGCTTGGTCCATTGATCAATTGTATTGGGTCTGGATGCTATTAGCACGTTGAGGGGTTGCTCTCAGATGAATTAACCATGAATGTTCACAGAACTAACTGAAGTAATGTTTGAATCATTAATGATGATTTTCAAGAAGTAACAGCAAGCAAGGAAGGTTCAAACTGTAGAAAAGTATAAATGCAATACTTATTTTTAGAAGAGAGAATAGAGAACATAGAGCATTTTATATTGTCAACCTTTTATCCCCTGAAATGGAACAAATTATTAAATAAAAAATCGGTAAATACCTGGAAGATTATGATAATTATTAAAAACCAGTTGAAATGGGTTAGTCATGAGAAAAATTTTATCAATTGATGCTAATCTCATTCTCTGACAGGATAATTGCTTTAACAAATAAGTGCAAATAGCAGATATGATGCATCATGACAATGACAAGCTTTTGACATTGTTCCACACAGCATTTTACTAAGTAAGCCACATCAGTGCATTCCAGAGATAAGTAGCAACCCTGTAGGTGCACAACATTTGTAAAATTGTTCTCAAAGCGCAGTAATTGATGGTTTGTTGTCATTCTGAGAAGCTTTCTCAGGAGGAGTCCCACAGCAGTCATCCTGGGAACAGTTTTATACCCCACATCCATTTAACAGCCTGGGTGATGGCATGTGAGTGCACTGACACAGGCAGCGATGGCAGCTTGGGTAAAGTGGCAAAGTGCTCTGAAGGATGGAAATAGCACTAAAAATGGGTCTTGAAGAATCAGCCTAAAATCAATCAGACAAAATACAAACCAGGCAACACTTTGGAAAGAGAAATCTAATGAGGGCAGAAATTTAAATATGGAATAGGAAACGACTGTGTAGGCAGAAAACAATGGGGGAGATCACAAACTAGAGCCAACAATGTAATAGATGACACAAACAGTAATCATTCCACTTAGCTCTGGCAAAGTGCCAGCAAAGGAGAACTGAGCTGAGCACTGGACACTGTGCTCCAAGAAATAAAAAGTGCAGTCCATCACTGAGGGTGAGGGACTCATATGCCAGCAAGGAAAGTAGGAAATACCAGCTGTGAGGAAAGCTGAAGGAATGAGGTTTATGCGGCTTAGAAATAAGGCAGTAAATTGCGAAATAAAGAGCTCAAGGAGAGGTATTATAGTGGCACTCAAAAATGTAGTAAGCTGCCATAAAAGATTTGGTGGCTATTGTTCCACTGTGACAACTAGAGAAAGAACAAAGATCAGATGAATTTCCAGCAGGGATTGAAGTAGAATACTGTGAATCCAATCAAACAGTTCAGATTGCGAAGCATTTAAACAAGCTACGTTAGTCCTGAGCCTGCATCTTTTGAAATGCCACACAACAAATTTGTTTGTGTGATTAATAAAAATACTAAAGGTGTAGATGGTCAGCACTGAGTTTGAAAGGCTGTTTGGTCTCTGTAAGGCAAAAGTTACCCAGTATTGCTACATCATTGCAAGTCCACATCACAATGATTTGCTGTTCCTGTAAGCATGGGCTTGAACAGCAACAGGATCACACCCACATTTTTCCTTGCACAATGGTGCCTAAGTAATGGCATGCACGTCTCAGATCTTTTAATGTAACATAATTTAATGCAGGTTTTGTATTTGAATAGTATGCATAAATCACTGCAAAAGAATTGCTATCTCACTATAAGAAAGGAGCTACTAAACTGTGTGTACTAGACAAAGGAAATATTTTTCAAGAGGTTTGCCTGAGGGAGGATATAACCAAGGAAGTTAATGCATTCCAGCAAGAATCTCCATCACTATACCAGTGGATTAATTGTAAGTAAATCTAAGGCTCTGAGTGAGGAAAATTTGTAGCATAAGGAACGTAGATGAAAAGTGTGGAATGGCTGTTGAAGATAAATACATAGTCTGAAACAAATTCTTAACTGGCTATATTTTTTCAGCATTTTGTTATTTCCATGACTAACTCTCAGCTATAAGAATGAGGTTTTGATTTAATTCCAAGAAATCATTTTTAATCAAGAATTCATTAAATTGCCATCTTTTCATTTTCACTGCAGTGGTTTCTTTTTCCATGCAATGATTTTATCATCTGATTGCAATCAATATTGCTGCAACAGGCAGTATATGTAGTTCATCATCAGTCAGAGAATGGTAAGGGATTACAGAACATTTATACTATCTCTTCTTAAAGTCCATCCCTCTACCTCCTCCTCCTGTCATTTGCAGGTTGTACCATTCTTTCCTTCTATTGACACAGGGATCTATATTTTATCAAAGGCTTTCAATATTAATTTGCTGAAAAATTCAATGAAATATTTTTTTAAAAATAAATGTGTTGCTGTAAAACATGCTCTTGTGAAGCAGTTTTACACTTTATCATAGCAAAGAGCTGGGTGTCAACATTAAGTAACTGGTTATAAAACAGCTAAATCGCGAAGAATCAGAAATCATGCAGAATGCAGATCAACATGAAAAACAAAATGTTCTTTTAACTGACCTTACACCTACACCTAAAGTAAATTCTTCCTTTACCTATTAGCAGGATTATCTGTTTTTATTTTAAAGACACTCTCTCTTCTCCCTCCCTAACTTGTTCGCAAGAACTGCCCTATCCTAGTGCCCGATCCTTTACTCCGTACTCATGAAAAAGATTCAGCCCTTAGACACAAAATTAAAGTAACCACCAAAAAAAAAAAAGTGTTTCTGTGGAATTCTCCTGACTGAAAAGCCAAATCTTGCCAAATGGGGAAGAGAATGAAAAATACAACGATGGGAAAACACATCCATCTACAGACACCCTTCCTTTCTCTTAATAATTTTTTAAGGTATAGCTAGAACTCTGCTAGATGCTCTTAATGAGAAGTAAACTATTGAGGGTTTAGGCAGTGTGCACTGGGAAGTGATCAAAGAAAAATGATAAACAGAAAACACAATTGGAAAGGTAGAAAGGCACCATTAATTACAGGTATTAGCACTGTGGTTTGTATTAAATTATATAAATGAGAACATATCCACTCCCTTGCTTTTAAGATGGCTCTGAAAATATTTTGTTATATTTCCTTCTGAAAAAACAGCTCAAGCCATATCCAGGCTGTATTTTCAAATGTGCTGTCCTCCCTCATCATTAATTTGCTCCTTTCTGCAACCTGAAAATGGATATTGCAAAAACTTTTTCCATTTCTTCCCCCAGCTTATGCAAAGACTCTGCTCAGTTGGTTTTTTTCTTGCTGTCAGACATATAGGTCATGTTGATCACTGAGTGATATATGGACCTATATCAGTGATTTTGAATACAGGTGAATGTGGACCCAGCCTTGACAGAAGGCAGCAGCATCATTAAGGAAGATGTGACTACATAAGATTAATTTTCTTGCCTCTTTTGGAGTTCATGTTAAATTTGCAATTAATTTTCATTATCAGATCCCTTTGCACAAATCTACCATTCTACCATTTTCATGATGTTTCTTTTGTAACCTTGTGAAGGAACACTTAAATGCCTCAGAAATAGCACTATTTATTGCCTAACATGACAGCTATGTATATTTGAACATATTCAGTAATCAGTTAACCCATTTTTCTTCACACACTACTACCCTTCAGCTTGAAAAGCTTTTGTCCTAACTAATGCTTACTTCTACTGTTTCCAGACTGAAATTACACTTCTTTTCACCTTTTGTTTCTCTAGGCTAAATGTACCATTTTTATTCTCTTCTCATGAAGCAGATTCCCCATTTTACTGATCTTTCTTTGAGTCCTCTCTGTACCTCCTGTGGTGCGATCTCATCTTTTCTGAATAATAGTGACCAGAATTGCATATATCATTTCAGATGAGGTGAGACCAATGTTTTTTTCTGCAATATCTAATGGAAATAGCTGACCTGGCATGTCATGTGATTTTATCAACTTTTTTTGCAGCTGGATTATATCTACGACTTGGTCATCATCAACTAATGCAACGAGCACATCCTACCCACTGTTACTTCCAACTAATGAGGTTCTTCTCCAGTAGAAAGTATTGCTATCAGTCTCCTTGCATGTTGTGTTATTAAAATTAATCCATTCTGTTATTAAGGTTCTGAAGGTCATCTAGTCTTGATCCTTCTCATATTGAAATTGTCTCACTGTTTTGTATCATCAGCACATTTCATTATTATAGCTCATTTTTTTCCCCTACACCATTAATGGAAATTTCTGGATGAATAAAAATCTTCTGATGTTTCAGATGGGTATGTGATAGGGTTTATTCTTTCATCTCAAATGTGGAAACATTTCGTATCTTCTTTCTCATTAGCCCCTGCTTTAATTTCCTTTGTAAAGGAAGCTGAGCTTCTCAAAATTCTCACTTTATTCCTACCCTTCTCAATATTTTTCAAGTAATCATATTGTTCCTTTCCTTCCAAGCTTTTGATTGTACCCAATAATCCTTTTGAAGTGGCCATTTATCAAGCTGGGACTGACTGTCGCTCTTGTTTGAGACTTGAATTACAGATATGTATTTTCAGAGAGATTTGGCAGCTGACAAACTTTTTCCACAAGCAAGTCCTCAACCACCTAGATGCATTTGTCATCACCAGCTCACTCCCTTAATTTCTCAAAGTTTGACCTAAGAAATTAAGAACCTTAGTTATCAACCTATTTTTGTTCCAAGTAGTATTTTTCCTAATTATTCTTCTAAAAACTATTTCTCTCCAGACTTGAAGCCAAGCATCTCAAGCACATCTTCATGCTCTCTAACAGAAGTTCTTGGACACATTTTCCCAATAACGACTCTAACAAGTTCTACTTTATTTGTCCTGTTGCTGTTTGTTTCTTAAATATCTATCACACTGCAAATTCTAATCTTCCATTAATCCCCTTAGCTTCCCAAACACCTTGAGTGTTTTAATATTTGTGTGATCCCATCCTAGTCTTTATTCTGTCCTATCTTCTGTTATCCCTAAAAGATCTAGTTTTGTTGCCAGGGCTCCAGTGATACACAAATATCACAGCTGTTTCTTGCTAACATGACATTCTCCTGGGGAGAGTTAGTCCTCCTCTCAACTACTGGCTAAGTACAGTCTAAGCTACACTGTCATCACTATTCCAACCCTCTCTCTTTGCTGTCGTCATTCTAACCTCTGATACTTCTTGTGCTACTTGCTCCATTTCCCTCGTCCACTACCTAAAATCAAATAGTGGGAGACTAATTTTTTTAATTATTTAAAGCTATTTCAAACAACTGGTCATGAAGACTCCTTTACCTCTTATGCATTTCTAACCAGGCCCTGCATCCCAAACCACAAAGAGTATCTGATGTGCCTCCTCTAAATGACAGCTTTGAGACATGAGAATCAAAGTATGGAGCTAGGAAAACACCACATTGCGGAAATAATAAATCAGTCAAGGAAGAGGCAAGAATAAGACAACAGGGAAGAGTGTAATTGAACACCAAAGAAATTTCTGATGGTGAGGAATACTTACTGCTCTAAGTCCTTATCTTAAATCTTTATTTCTAGTACACCCAAGTAATAAGCCTTTCAGGTCTTCTTGACAAAAAATCTGTCTTTGAACTGGTGTAAAAAGTCAGGTCCTTTCCCTTCCAGTCTTCCATCCTTTTTTTGTTCTTTCTCACCATCTTCTCAGTCTTTGTTCTTGGACTGTTTTGGTTGAGTTCATTTTTTTCATCCCTCCTTTTAATTGTCCTTCCTAATACATGCATCTTCCTCATCTGCTTCTCTCTTCTCCATATTTTTCTGTTTTAACAGCAAGCGAATTATTTGACTATATTTACAATTACAGTCAATGTTTCTTCTTCTGCAATGTAAGCCTCCTGTCTCTTATATTCACATTCTTCCACTGTCACACAGCCTGCCCCACAGGCCTATGAGGAAAACAGGTATCTGAAAAGAAGCTCTGCTCTGCACAATCTCTTTCTCCTGTCAACATCAAGCAACAGCTCTTCTCTTCCATGAGCTCTATCCACCATAGTGTAGCTTCTGTCAGGAGTCAAATACAGGATGAATAGCAAGGCCTTGTAGTTGCTCTTTTATTCTTTTCCTCTTTCTCAGGCCATTGCCACGCTTGAATCAGTTGCTGTCATCACATTCTCACTGTTGTCAAGAAAAAAATAACTCCTTTGTTTTTTGCTACTGTTTGTGGTCATTCCTTCTTCTTAATAATTATTTTCTGTGTCTCTTAGATATAAGATCAGCAGTTCTCTGCCTGTGAGTCATGATTAAAGACAGGAGTCCTCCCTTGCACAAAGCCCCTGGAGGCTTATGTGCAAGTCCTCTTCAGGGTAGCATTGAAGGACTGAAGGACAGGCTACTTTTGGCTTGACCCTGAGGAGAAGAAAATAAGCAACACTTACTCTACCCTCTCCAAGTGCTAACCATTGGCATGATTGAGAAACCCAGACTCCCTTTCTCCTTCCTTCCTGGCCTGGGCTCAATTCAGAACACCCCCTGGTCAAGGCAGAAACAATACAGCAAGCTAAAGCAAGGACAGACTATCAATTGGGGTGTTGTGGTTCACCCTTAAGTGAAAATAATTGCAAACAGCACAGTATAGGACAGTTATCCAGAGGAGGAGGTATTTTAGATCCTGTAGTATATTAAGTGATTGAGAAAGAATAAACAGGTCTTCATGCCATTGTTTCTGGTATTTGCATGGTTGACTAGAACTGGCATTACAGGTGGTTGGGTAGCAAGGGATACATACAAACCAGATTTACCTGGTGCTACACTAACCTTAAATGGAAAAGCTGGAAGTTTTCTCTTCTGCTGCTTGTAACAGAATGGATTTCCCGTGCAAAAAAAAAGTCAAGAAACTTAAAATGTTTCAGGCTTACAAGTTGCAAATAAGATATCTACTTGGACACTTGTATGGAAAACAAGAAATATACTACTTTGGGTTCACTGTTATGACCCAAAATGTGGTCATTTTTGGACCAGATTCCCAGGCCTGTCTCCACAATGTTGCATATGCAGTGCTCTCACTGTGAATGTCTACACTTGCAAACTAACAGTTCTGGAAGAACCTCTTTTCTTCCCAGCTCTGATTTAGTGTTCATTTCACCATACACCTCAGCTTTCAACTTGCGTGCAAGAAGGAGGTAGTGCCACCTGTCTTTTTGTGACAAAAAAAACCCCATCAAATCAATCCCATGGTCATCCAAGATAAGGTAGTGGGTATGGGATACTGAGTTACACCTTGGTCAGTGCAAGACTGGAAGGCATGATTAGGGGTCTGCTGGAAGCCTCTTCCAGTCAAAATACTGTTACACCCAATTTAAGTTTGTGCAAAGTACCAGTGTTCCTCATTTTTCAGATGATGTGAAATGCCCAGTTTAAGACAGTGCTGGCTGGCTATGAGAAATGATTCAGTTCAGTTCAGGCAGGGCTCTCGCTGCTGTAACACATTTCCTCCTCAATCCCTCAATGAGGGCTGGCAATGTGAAGAGTGTGAAGCCATCAACACACGTCAACCCGTGCAGCCTAGAAGACTGCAAAACACGTATCCATGCCAATTCAGTGTCCATCAGATCCATGTTTCACTTCTCACCAGAATCAATGCCTCAGGCCCATCTCCAGTACTTTCAACACCTGTGACAGACAAAGGAGTCTCCTCAGCTAATTCAGTAGATGCAGGGAAGGACAATGTCCATGACTGGAGCTTTGCACTATTGTGAGTACATCACCAGCGTGTGAGAGGGTGTTTGGCCCAGCATGCAAGGGCAACAAAGCCCTCCAGAACCTCCAGATCTCAACTGCTTTATCTGAAAAGCCAAGCTGTACTTCCCATTTCCAATTACAAAAGCAGGATGATCCAGGTGTGAAGACAAGTCAGTGGCATCCTTGAGGCTAACACACTTCCTGCAGAGGGAGAAAGGTGAGGTAAACAACAAGCCACAAAACCTAGGTGGTGTGGACCACGGCCCGTCCAACAGTGACTCGTGCCATATGGCGCTCTCAGGTGCAGGGAGGAAGGATCGGATGTGACCCTTAATGCCAGGGTCTAGTTGACGTCATGGTGTTCAGTCATAGGTTGGATTCGATGATCTGAGAGGTCTTTTCCAACCTAATTGATTCCGCGATTCTGAACTCGAGGGTCAGCGGCCAAACCGGACCGATGGAGCTCTCCCTCACCGCCCCCGAGGCTGCCGCCATTTGCGGCCGCTTTGCCGCCAAAACGCGTCGCCGCGCGGGCGGGGGAGGGCCCTGTCACGTGGCCGCGCGGGGGCGCGCCCTGGCGCGCGTGGCGTGGCGTCACGTGAGGCGAGGAGGCCCCGCCCCCTCCCCGGCCCCAGTCCTTTGCGCCGCGGGGGGACGGCGGGCGGTGCGCGCGCGCGCGCGCCGCGCGCTCCCGCGCGTCTCCATCTCCTCCGCACGTGACCCCCCGTCCCTGGAACGTGGCATTGTGTAATCACGTGACCTGGAGCGGAGCGGGGGGAGCCGGGGGAGGCAGGCAGGGAGGAAAGGGGGGCGGGGGGGCTGCGTACGCGACGGAGCGGGGTGCGAAGATGGCGGACGAGGAGGCCGAGCGGGAGAGCGGCGGCCCGGGCGGCGACCTCCTGGAGCTGCGGCGCCTGCGGGAGCGGCTGCTGGAGCTGGAGACGGGGCTGCGGGAGAGCCGCGAACCGGCCGTGCAGGCGGCCACCGAGTACTGCAAGCAGCTCTGCCAGGTCAGGCCGCCTCTTCCCTTTTCCCTTCCCTTCCTCCGTGCCCTGCCCCCGCCCGCTCCCTCCCCTCCCCGGCGGGGTGTGTGTGTGTGTGAGAGCTTGGCCAGGCCGGAGCGCGGGCGCCGGGCGGGACCAGCGCCGCCCCCGCCGCGGGGAACCCGCAGCCGGCGGCCCGGTGCTGCGGCCGGCGCGGGAGGGGGGAGCGGGGACTCAGTGCTCGGGACCCGGCCGTGCGATCGATGCCGCTGCCGCCGCTTGTTGTGGACTGAGGCGGAGTGGCCCCCGCGCCCGCTGCCGTTCCGGCCCGGCCCGTAATCCCCATCCCCCGCTTCGCCTCCCCCCGCCCCGGTTCTCGCGGTCTCCAGGCCCCTTTGTTGTGCTCTGCGGCTCGGCTTATCGAAGGGCCCTTTGTTCCTGGCGGTGGCGGACCGGGGGCCCCCCCGTCCCCGTGGCTCCGACACCCCTCCTCCCTTGGGGGCGAAGGGAGGGAGGCGGCGGCCCGGGAGGTGGGGGCTCCGCCGCTCCTCCGAGGGGCCGGGCAGGAGCTGGAGTCCGTCCCGCGTCCCTCGGCGCGGGGCTCCTGCTCTATGTCCCCTTCCTCCCCCCGCTCCCTTCCCTATCTCGTACCCGGGAGGGATAGTGGAGTTTCTGCCATGCTGGGAAGGTGAGGGTGGTGGTGGACTATACAGGGTCGCTGGTGTGGTGGTGGCAGGTCTGGGGTGTTGCTACCCGTGTTCTTGCCCTATCAAGGCAGCGCAATCCCACCTCGGGCGAGTGCTCCCGAGCCGGCACTGTTTGAAGCACCATTGTGTGTAATTATTCAGCCGTCGGAAAAAGGCCCGCTTCCCGGAGCTTGGGCTTGTCCTGAGGCAGGGCTTGTTTGCAGGTGTTTCTTCTGAGCTGGTGAACCTGCTGAGCATTTGTTCCTAAACAAACTTTGTGGTACTAGCTCCACGGACTGCTAAAAAAGCAGACCATTTTAGTCATATCTATGTTTATACATGGCCTTGATTTCTCTTAGATATCCTTTCTTGGATAGCACTGGGTGCATCCCAGTGTATAGAACAAGTTCTCAAATATTTTAGGCCACAGAAACCGTTACTTGTGTAGCTTTACTTTGTTTAATAGTCTGGCTGATACAAGTGATAGTGTTTGTTTACACATTACTGTCACCCATTCATGGATGGTCATGAGGCAAATTATTAAAAGGTGGAATGGGTAAGAGTGAATTCACATGGTTAGTTTGAAATGTGTTTTATTTATGATTTTGTATCTAGTTTGTTAAGGAGTTGATTCTTGGTGGCCATTGTAGCATGCTAATTTCGCATCTGTCGCTTCTGGATTAAACTGGGCTCTACTTCCTACTAACCAGGAAGATTTGCTACTAAATATTTTAAGCATAGTTTTATTTTATTTTGTATATACAGTATTCATATGTCAGGTTCGTTTTCCTCTGGTCAAAATTTATCATGTTGTGCCTGGTTAGAATGTCCATGTTGATGCACAGAAACATTGGATTAAGCACAGAGAGATTGGTTTATGTTGGTTCAGATCAGTGTGTTCTTAGTCTATTTTATCTTTGTGTCTACTTTCTTAACTTCTTACACTGAGAGGTGGAAATCTGCCTTTCCTGGCTCCGGCTCGACTTGTGAATGAGCTGTTCATTGAACTGAAGTAGTGTTGGGTGGGTGGGAATGAAGACACCATCCTTGACATGTACGGAGTAGATTACTGATGTCTAAAGCAGATTTATCACTGAAGAGTGGTTGCGTGTTCTTAGCGAGTGGCTTCTAGAGTTGATTGATTGATTTCAAGTTTAACAAGTATGAATATTCTTCTCATTACTTTAATGACTGTTACAAAAGTCCATTGTAAAGCTCAAGGTTACTACGTTTTTTAACCATGCACCTTTTCAAAGTGAGCAGATCAGTTGTGTAGAAACTGACATAGAAATCATGCTGTTTTGAAACGAGTTACTGTTCCTTCCATACCAAGATTTATAGTACGGCTGTATCTGTTTTTGCGGGCTGAAGGCTGATGTGTAACCCTGAGGACTGAGACATGCCATTCAATGTTGAAAGATCTTGCTTTTCAAATTTTGAACAGAGCACTAAACAGATGCTTAATGTATTAAAAAGTGTTGTTATGCAAGCATTTTTGTACTGGTTCAGCAGGCGTTTTTTAAATCTGTTCACCTGTGCTTGTGGTGCCAGAATACTTATCCAGCCTCTTCTGCAGTTTTAATCCTTTATTTGGGCTAACACAAAATAGTATTCGTGATTCAGAGAGTAGGCTTAGCTACTTAGCTTGCACTGCATGACACGAGTTGTAGAAAAACCATGTAATATAAAAGCCAGCTCAAAAATCTCTTCCAAATAACAGTTTAAAGGTATCTGCCGTGCTTTCTAGAATCAAGTCTTTGAAAATATATGCATGAAAGAAGGATTTGGTCAAATATATGAAACTGAGAGTTGTTATTTATTATATATATATAAATTGAATATATATCACTTATTTATATCTTGTGTCTAGAAGCTCAGTAATGAAGAAATATTTTAGTAATTCTCTCAGTATGATTTCACATGATTTTTTTTTCCTTCTTAGTTCCTACTCATGTAATAACTGCACAGATCTTGGTCTGGTGTCCTTGTTTTGTTTTGCCAGGTGGTCATTCTGGAGCCCAGCAACCACCTAGCTTGTTGCCATGAATTAACTTTTATTTTTTTTAATGAAGTGGGTAACAGTGTTCAAGAAATAAGCTTAATGTCAAACTGATGAAAGCTGAAGAATGTGCAGTAAAGCGTGGAAAGATCCTTAGGTTCAAAGGCAAATAAAGGATTTAAGTATTCTGTTCTTATTAAATGAAGTGGGAGCTGTATAGCTAAGTCCTTTATCTGGTTTTGAAATACCTCAGTTTGAAATACTTTATTGTTTATAACCCAACAGTGTAGAATAACTATTAAAACCACAGAAAAACAAGACCCTTGTACCTTGACAGAAAATGTTATAGACCTGTTCTCTTGTAATAATAAAGTTTACTTTGATGTATTTTATATGCAGCATTTCATTAGCTATAAATATGTTTGTGTGTTGCTGCTGATTGCTCTGCGAAATGGTGCAATTATTCTTAAATTTTAAGGGGATTATAGACTGGGCCTTAATCCTGTACTAGATCTGTGTGATTGTAGTTCTGTTCTCCATTGTCAGCCTGCAATAGAGAGCATTATTTTAATTGTTATCAAGTGGAATTCACATCCATGTGGGTCCATGTAAAATGATTTTTTAATTGTGATTTGTGCTCTTCCATTGCAATTCGATAATGAGCAAATCCTTGAGAAACAATTATGTTTTCACAAACTATATGAGTGCAGACTGTGGCAGACAAAACAAGTGTCTTCAGTTGTAGTGACTAAAAATTACAAGTGTAAATTTTGCAAGAATTCAGAATGATCTGAAGAAGATTGCTATTCTTGTCACCATGTGGTGACTGATTAGATTATTTTCAGACTTGGCTCTTAAAGGTGACCAGTTGTTAATATTCAGTTGGAGGAGACCAAAATGTGTGTCCAGGTTTTTGTGCTTGAGAGCTGGGTGAATGTGCTGCTAGTGGGTATATCAGAGCTCCTCACTATGGGCTGTGTTCCCTTCCAGTTGTCACTACACAGTGTGCCCCTTTTTTAAAAGTTTATTTTGTATAAATAAAAACAGATTGCAGACTGGTAACAAATTTTCTGTTGTCACCAGGTGGTTGTGAAATCTTTGTGGTGCTTCTATCTCTTCTGACTGTTTTTCTGTAGTTGGCATGTTTTGAGCCTTCCCTCCTTTGTTATTTTGACACTTCATTTCTTTCCTGAATCTGCTTCTAAGGGTTGGGTTTTTTCTCTCCTGCTGTACTTTGTGGTACAAATTCTCCAAAAGTGTAAAACAGTTTGGTTTGTTCTACTAATGTACAAGTTGTGAGCATAAAGTGGCCTGTATTATAAGCATAAGATACAATTTGGATGGTTGTGTGGCCTTTCCTCAATAACTTCGAATGCATTTTTGGTTCATTTCTTGATTGTCTTGTCATGTCTGCCTGCTATGAAAAAGATGTGTTAAAATGTGTTAAAAGTGTGCTTAGCTGTTAGTAGACACATTCATATCCTTCTAGTGTTGGCAGTTTACCCAGTAGTAACCTTGAATATTCTTAACACTAGTTGCAGAAAAGGTGTAATGATGACAGGAAAATTGGGGGGGGGAGGGGGTAATGAAAATTTTTGGGCATTTTAAAAGATGCCCCAAAACTTCTTATAAAGAAAAATTGTTTTTAACTGCTCTGCCTGTATAGTTTGTTCCTACTGTTTTAAGCTGTTTTTTACTGTGTGTCGAGGTTCTAGTGAAGTCTTGGGACCTTAAGGTCTTACCCTGGTTTTGTGTGTGCTGTCATGCTAGAGTAGCTCTTGGTAATATTTGGGGATATATCATCTAAGACGTCCCTCCTAAAAGCAGACCTGCATGTCTCTACATAAAGACTTTTTTATTATTATTACTATTTTTACATATTTGTAATCACTGTATAGTACAGGTTTCTGCTAATTATTTGTTTCTATTGGAGGTTAGGCTTATGTTTTCTCTTACAAATTCTTCTGTTAATCTTACTAGAATTGACATTCAGTTTTTATACCTCACAGACTTGACAGCTTTCTGTTGCTGTCACCCTCTTCAACTGTCATTGTCTTCCTCACTTTTAATCTCTGTATTCTCAACTTCCTCTTCAGACACAAGATGACAGAAATAATCTTCAGTTCTATCCATAAAATTCGAAATAAAGAATTTCTTAAACCTTTTACCTAGATGTTCTGGATTTATCCAAACCTAGAGTCTGTCTTAGTCTAATGACAAGGAAGTGTTTCAGTAGGCTGCTTTATTTTTTCCTGCAGGAGTTAGAGTATGATCCCTTGCCAGGAGTAATTCTGTGTCCAAAGACTTCAAGAGCCTTTGAAGGATGTTTTTTGCTATTTCATTGAACACCTGCAGTTGTGATGTGACCATAAGATTAGTGTTCACTGATGGTGAGAAACACCACCAGCAAAACATCAGGTGCCTTTTTAATATAAGTAAGAAGACATTTCCTGTTTTGTTAATATCCTACCTGATTTCTTACTCCAGACAACTTTAATCAAACTCTTCACTGAGTGGATAGGTAGATATCCATCTTGGATTTTGTTTAGCTCAACAGACATAATACAGGCACAAACTGATGGAATGTAATTGTTAGTAAGTTGATATTTTTTGAGCTTTCATTTCAATTATGCCCTGTCTAATCAAGTCTGTGTCTCTTCTTTTGGGCATGCATGGATTCCATAGCTTCCACTTTGAGTAGAAAGTGTTTTCTGTTGAGTCCAGTGAGGGATTTTTACACTGAGGTAACACTTAAAAGTTTCCGTTACGATGTTTCTGTCTTTTTTCATTTCCTATTTCCTATTCCTATTCAATTTTTTTCCACTTTCATGTTTTTGTAAATACATTACCACAAGTGCAGGATTCCCATTATAACTTCCAGTACCTTTGATTTTACTTTCATACCTGTGACCTCCAGATGTTCTGGTATTCAGGGAGAGATGTACAGCTGCCAGAAATAGCAAGGAATCTGCTAAAATATAGTACATCACACAGATTCCCAAATGCATGAAGAGAAACACCTGCCACCACTGTGTCATCATGCAGACTTTCAGCTGCCTCAGGCATTTTTGTGCTACTTCATCACTGTGAGACCTGACATGTCAAACAGTCACATTATCTCTTTGGATGGATAGAAGCAAAACCCCCTGATTTTTTTTTCTTTTTAGCTAAACTGCATGGAGTTAGGGAAATTGTCTTGCTTTCAAATGAAACAGTAAGTGTACCTATCCAGTTAAAATGTGTGTAATAAATTTTTAGAAGAAAGCACCCTTGCTGTTTAGGGTAAATCTGATGAGTGAGCATAAATGTTCTAATCCTTGTCCTCAATAATGGCATCAAGCCCCAGCATCATACTAGATTGGAGCTGGTCTTTGTTAAAACTGTTGAGATCTGTACTAGAAGGTTTTGTTATTAGATTTTCCTGTATTGAAATAAGCTGGGTAGACTGTGATTCCAAAGCAGCATTGATTATTGATAGGCCATAGCTACAAATGCTTGTTTAATCTGTTCTCAAAACTATCCATTGAAGAAGATTCAAAAAAAGCTGCATAATACATGTCAGTTCAGTTTTCTTTGCCTTCAATAATTTCTTCTGGCCACCCTTGCAGTATAACTTAATATCTTCTTGCAGCTTAAGACTACTGTGATTTATTGTATCCCATGTAGATAACAAAAAGTAGCATATTCTCTTTCTGTTGGAAGCAGCTCCTATATTTTCAATGCTATTTTCAGTTATTTTTTTACTTTTGAGAACAGTTTTTGCAGTGCTTGATGTTATTTTTTTCCTATTTTCCTCTTTCCTTTTTGCTATGTTGCTATATCTTTGGAACATACAAGATTTTTTTAGTTCTTAATTGCAAGGAAGGTAGTAATTAATAAGAATTTGGTAAGAAGGTGACAGTCTATCTAAGACTTAGGATTTAACTTAAAGCATTTCTCCTTCCAAGTACAAATATTAAAGAGAAAAGTGATAGTTCTCTGAAGCTAACAAATTAAGGCAGTTAAGAACATGACAAAACACAGATGGAGGGATAAAAATTATTAAAACTTCGGCATGTTGACAAAAGCTCATCTTTCCATGTAAGTTCAGCAAAAAGATACTTAGTGTCATAGTTACCCTGATGCACATATTTTGCGGAGTTGAGTTACTTGATGCTTTTACTGAAGTTGCAGAGAAAACCCCTTCTATCAGCAAACCACCATTTCTCTAGGAAACACTTCTAGTGAAAAGTTAATACTCAGAGGTCAAACATTTTTAATTGGTGTCTTTTAAAGGCCTCCATGCATATCCTTGCACAATTATAATACAGTGTGTTTATTTCTATAGTTTTCAAGAGGTTCTTAGGCCACCAGCTTCTTTGCAATGATGACGCATAACAATTTGCAAATTTTAGTTTAAATACCAGGTAAACAGTATGGCTTGAAACTGTCTTTTGAGATAGCATTTCCCATTTTATTAGGTCTGTGCTTGTTGCATTGGTTAACAACTTAATGTGTCACATTTTAGGAAGTATGCAAGTCTTTTTTTTCGAGGTATGAAATCTTTTTTTATGTTTATTCTTCCAAATATGCATTAAAGACAACTCCAGGGTATTATTTCTCAGGTCTTTCATCTCTAAGGGTGAAGTACACTGCTTTCATTTGTGAAGAGTTAATCTAATAACACCTTGTACTTGGCAGAGCAAAGACTTTCAGAAGGAAGATATATGTAATGTCAAAAAGGCAGTGGAGCTTTATAAAACTGTTCTCTGAAAGTAGACCTGATCCAGTTGGTAATTGGACCAAATTGCAAAAACGTGTGCCCGTTTTTGGTGAAAATAGTTTGGTCAAATGTCTCTTCCATCTTCTCTTCTGTTACTGTTGTACAGTCTTCTGGTATACAATATTTCTAGCTTTAGGATTTCCTGTATGTAGGTAAAGTAAACTAAACATTCATCAGAAAAATAGGAAAATCCTGTGCTAACTAATGTAGCTCTCACTTGGTTATTACTCATTCTGAACCAGTCATACAGTTCTTTGTTCTTATAGGAACTCATGTTACATAGACAACTACCAAAGCTCCATCCATCTTCAAACACTGACTCCTGGTGTTCCTTCTCTCCTAACTGCTGGACAGGTGCATTTACTGCTTTGAGAACCTTAACTCCCTGAAGTAAAATTCTTTAGGATAAAGACCAGTCTTTATTTGTAACTCTCTGTTGTCTTTTGGATGAACAGAGCAGTTTTCATTTGAGCTGGTGTAGCATTCTCAGTGTCCTGTATATATAAAAAAAAAAAAAAGATTCTGGAAGGATTCCTCTTCTGTTTTTCAGAATGATGGAGAGAATGGGTTCTGTCGAGTAGACAATCTAACAGACCAAATAACTGTTTCGGTGAATTGGTAAAGTACATTCGGTGATCGGGCATTAAATCATTAATAAGGAGTTCCTCAGTCTTGTGATTCATAGACTGTTAAGAGGTTGGAATGAAATTTTAAGATCATCTAGTCCTAACCCCCCCTTGCCCTGGGCAGGGACACCTCCTACTAGAACAGGTTGCTCAAGGCCTTATTCAGCCTGGCTTTGAACAGTGCCAGGTTTGTGGCATCCACAGCCTTCCTGGGCAGCCTGTTCCAGTGTTTCATTACCCTCACAGTAAAGAATTTCTTCCTAATACTGAACCTTAACATTCCTGATTTCACTGTGCACCCATTACTTCTTGTGCTATCACTACAGTTCCTGATTATGAGTCTCTTTGGATTCCCTGTAGGCCCCTTCAGATACTGGAAAGTTGCTATGAGGTTTCCACACAACCTTCTCTTCTCCAGGCTGAATGGCCCCAACTTTCTCAGCCTGTGTTCATAGGTAAGGTGCTCCAGTCCTCTTGTCAACTTCATGGCCCTGAACTCTAACAATTGCTCTAACAATTCCATGTCCTTCTTATGTTGGGAACCCAGAATTGGATGCAGTACTGTAGATGGGGTCCCACAAGAGCAGAATAAAGGGGAAGAATCACCTCCTTTGACCTGCTGGCCATGCTCCTTTTGATGCAGCTCAGGATTCCATCTGGCTTTCTGGTCTGTGAGCTCACCCTGCTGCTCATGCTGTCTTCCTTCAACCATCACACCCAAGTGTTTCTCTGCAGGGCTGCTCCCAGTGACTTCTCTGCCCAGCCTGTCGGTGTGTCTGGGATTGCACCAACTCAGGTGTAGAACCTTGCACCAGTAGCACCTCTTTGAGCTCCATAAGGTTTGCACAGCCCTCACCTCCATCCTGTCAGGGTCCCTCTGGGTGGCATCCCTTCCCTCCAGCATGTTGGCTTCACCACACAGCTTGGTGTCATCAGCAAATGTGCTGAGGGAGCGCTTGGTCCCACTCTCCCTGTCACCGGCAAAGGTGTTGAATCAGCCCCAGTACTGACCCCTGAGGGGCACCACTGGTCTCTGTGTGGACAATGAGCCTTTGACCACAACTCTTGGCCTGTGGCCATACAGCCAGTTCTTTATCCGCAGTGTGGTCCATCCATCCAATCCATGTCTCTCCAGTTTGGAAACAAGCGTGTCAGTGCAGCAGAGCATCAAACACTCCTGAAGTCCAGGTTGCTCTGCCCTGTCCACCAGTGCTGGTCCTGTCATAGAGTGCTTGTTTCAGGAGCCTGTGGTGATATACTGGTTTTTAATACAGGGAACACAAGGATAGGTACAAGCAGAGAGTAAATGTTCAGAATCACAAAAGACAATCTGAACTTCTTTATTTTTTTTAATTGTTGGAGGGTTGGTCTTATGAAGAGAACTAGGGATAAAAAGTAATTTCTGTTTATGAATCTGTAATAGTTAACACGATAAAACTTCATAATCCCCATTCTACACACTGGGAACTTGCCTAATGTTTTTGGTGAAACTTGTGCAGTGACTGAACCCTGCTTTTGGGTACCCAGTCAGAATTGGTCATCATGTCAGTGTGACAGCAGGAATTCAGAGTTCTGCTCAGGTTTGCCAGCATATTCAGGAGAAAGTATTGCCTTGGCTCCTCTCCTTTCCCACGTGGACATAGTGGCAGTGCTTTGAGAACTGGTAAAAGGACACTGGTGGTTATTAGACACAGTGTGGTAGATGTTGCCTTGTTCTTTCACTGGAAATATCAATCAGATGGAAGGGCATCTGCCCATTTGACAGTGCTGAGTAGACAAGTTTAAAATAGCAATTGAGTAGTCTCTCTGTTGAGGATGAAGATTATCAATTAAGTTATCATCAGAATTAAAAGGGCAGTGGGAGAAGTTGATAAAGACGGCTAATGCAAAAATGTAATCCAGTTGAACTACAGAAGTATCATAATGTCTCATTTCACTTGATGAGAGAGCAAGTTTAAGTCACCTATGTTGCAGGAAATGTACATATTTCCAGATTAGACACAGTTATTTCTGGCTGTCTTCCTATTTTTAATCTGCCCATATGCTAGTCTGATAATTAAAAGAATAGGTAAATTAGATTTCCTGGCAGTGGATGAAAGTTTACTGTAATGAACATCCCGCCACATTCATGAAATGCTTGTTTAATAGCCAACTGCTGAATGCTCTTTTTAAGTAAACAGACTAAAATGAGTGTTGGGATGACAACATTGAATTGAGACATGATTGAATATCTGAATAGAGAGAAATGCAGCCTAGAACTATAGCAAGTTCACTTATGTTAGGATGCAAGAGAGAAATTTGATACCAATGACCCAATCAGAAAGAGCCTGTTAAATGCAAAATGTTGAAAGATGAAAGGCAAACCTAAAGAATGGTAATTTCTGTTACTGTATGTGACAAAGCATGAGGCTTAATGAAATTATTTACTGGTGTTTTAAATAACTTTATTTGTTCTAAAATAATTTATGGATGTAACCAGAGGCTCGCCATACATTTTCTAGGTTTTTCTAGGTCTTTTTCTAAAACTAGCTGGGGTTTGAATTCTAAGCAAAAGAGTGCCTAAAAGATAATAGGACAAATAGCACCAAGGTAATTTTGCTTTTGCCTCTTTCAGTTTAATAATTAGCGAGCTAAGCACCTTCACTATGTGTTCAGCATGCCCAGATGAAAAACATGCAAATTGTTTGTGCCTTTTAACTTATATTTGGGGAGAGAAATGTCTCTCTGTCAATTAAGAGAAGGTTCTGTGTATAGTAATTAACTTTCAGTTGTCTCCCTTTCCTGTAGTTTTTTTTTTTAACTTTCTGGGTGATGGTATATGACGTAATTACTTATGAGAGTTGTAGTAGAGCCCCACAAGCTGTTCTTCTATTTCTGCTTCTGTAGTTGCTGTGGTGCTTTTTTTCAAACCTTCCTCCAACACAGACTTTGTCTTAAAAATATAAATATATTTTCCAACAGCATAGTTACATCTCTTGGTTTTGTATCTGTAAATTGAGGGTAGTGGGTACTTCCCCTCTACACGGTTATATGCATTAGAGAACAAACCTGAGATTTTTTTGTTGTTGTTACGTTATCTGCCTAGTGATGTATAAATAATGGATTAGAGGCATGGCTAACTTTTTATGTTTGTGTGCCAAAGAGTTGGGGTGCTAAAGTTCCTAAAAATTGAATTATAATAATAGTTTAAAAAAATACCCAAGAAGTTGATAAAGAAACTTACCCTTAAGATTATGACAGAGATTCTTCCCACAATCTGTCTTAACTCAGTTAGAGATGTACAACCCTGAGAGTTACTGGCAAGGAGTTGTAAGAAGTCATCAAGGTCATTTACACCTTAGGTGGTGTAAATTTGTATAGGGAGAGCAGAGGGGAGTTCAAATACTCAGTGCACTCTTGCATTTTCAGAGTCGTTGAAATCTGTTTGGTAATTGCATATTAATGGTAACTAGAGCTGTAGTGAGTTTTATTTTTTAAAAAATCCACAGAAGTGACCTAAGTAGAAGTGGTTATTTGAGGCGAATCTGTTTAGGCAAGAGTTAAGAAGCAGCTAATGGTAATTCTTACTAACTTTCTATGTTTATTCAACTTTCATATTTTCTAATTTTGTGCAATGATAAACAACATAATATGTAGTTACTTTACAAGCTACTGAATATATGTATGAATGTGTAGTGGTGGAACAGACTGAGAAAATGAATCATTCATTGCAGGGTAGTTGGTTACGTTTACTGGATTTCAAAAGTATTCTAATTCTTTCTAACAAATCAAAATTAGTCAGCAAGTAGTATCAGTTCTTTAACAATTACCTGTTCTCTCTTTGTATTCTGAACTGAACTGTTGTCTCTAAAAAGTCTCCAGGGAGGATAGCTTTCCTTAAGTATGAATAGAGGAATGAGTTTCTGCATGTCTTCATTTTTTGCTGTTTCTGTAAAGTTCCTTTTCTGATGGAGCTTGAACATAAAACCTAGATGTGTATTAATTTTTCCAGTTAATTTTTCCAGTTTCACCACAAAAAAAAAGTTCAGTTATAGATCAGTTATTTCATTGTATTCTGGTTTGATAGGCAAGATTTTAGATTTACTTGATCAGTCTGAGAATAAAAAAAATTGAGAGGATGATGAGGGGAGAATGTTTATTAAAAAAAAATGTAGATGGATAGAGTTTTGCAACACTTTTACGGATTGCCTTTAAAACTGTTCAGGAAACTAGTACTTGAAGGTATTTGAGCTCATGTTTTCTTTGTTTAGATAACACCAAAAAAATCAGTTCTTATTAAGTGATGGGTATCTGTATCACAGAGTGCATACCTGTGTATCTGGGTTCTGAAGGTACCAGTAATAAAACCCAGTGCTGCCTTGTAGATGGTACTTCAAATACATGGGTGAGCAGAACTTGGGTGGACTATTTTTTTGCCTGTGGAAAGAGAAACACTGTTATACAGACAAGAGTGTGAAAACATAGCTGCTCATACAGTCTAACAAAACTTGCTTGTAGTGTTCTGAAGTTCTCTCTTCAGTAGATGAATGAGACAGTGGTTGAAAGAACAGTTTTAGAAGTGTGAACCAAAAGAGTGAGTTCCTATATGTTAATACCCTGGATCAGACACAGAGTTTGCTTTGAAAGTGATCTGATCATCCCTGTTAGCACACTTCTTTCTACATTGTGGAACAGCTTTGCAGTGTGGAAATTTTAATGTCTTTTGGATGAAACTAAACCAGAAGCTGTGCTCCAGAAGCAGTTGCAGACAGTCTACTTCAGCTGCTAACGAGTATCCAGTTAATGGAACCGGGTGAATGCCAGTCTGAAATACAACCGCTTGGGATGGGTTCACTGGAGACTTGGGTTCTCAGAACTCTCCTTTCTGCTGTATTATCTACTCCTTGTGCATTGCACTGGGATGATATAGTCATTGTGAGCTTTTTGTGGACCAGAACCTAATTGGGAAACTCAGATTCTGGTTTTGAAATTCATCTCTGAATGTGTGTTGACTCGCTGATGCAGTATTTGCTAATCTTGACATGACTTCCCTTTGCTTTCAGCTGCAGGGTAGGGAAGCCAGTGATGGATGTTAGGATGGGCTTGCAAAGTGTGAAAGCAGCTGGAGTTTTCTGTTTGAAGGGAAAGAAAAAAAAACAGTAAAGATTGGAACTGCAGCCTGTCAGTGGAGGAGAGGAGTTGTAATGGGAAAAAAATTGGATAGCTTTGCACCATGCCTGTTGAAATTGAGAGTGAAAACAATTGTTTAAATACAATCTTGCAGTAAGTGATGGAATTAAGAGTCTGGCTTCAGTCCTCTCTTCTGGGCACAACTCAATATCTCCATTAGAATTAAAGCATCATCATCCGATTCTTCAGCCAAAGGAGTCTTGGCTTTCTAGAGCTATATTTTACTTAACAACTTTATTGTGAAACAATTCAGAAGACACATTCTAGTAAAAATAGCATAGCAACAACTTAAAATCTTGATAGGCTTTAGAAATGAAAATTGAGTACAAATTGAGATTGATGTTCTTTGTTCAGTACCATAATTTAAATAGTATTTGTCCTGTAGAAAATACAATTGCATTAGCTTATGTCATCCACAGTTTTGTATATGCAGTCTGATGCTGTGTACCTACTGGAGTTTTGCTGTTTGATTCTGGATAGTTTTGTATTATAATAACGTGTAAGAGCTAATCTTGCAGCACTTGTGTAGCTACAAAATCAAGGTAATAGTGCTAAGCCTTGGTAAACAAATACTGAATCAGTTAAGTAGTGCCACTTTTAATTTCTATCATTGAACTGCTTTGGAAATTATTTAGAAGTACAGTGCTGTGTTGTTTTGATGTAAAATGACCTCTCTGTGTACAGTTCTAAATAAATAAAAAGTGGTTTTGTTGATTTTGTTACGGCAAATCTGTGGTAGCAGTATTTTAGATGAGTGCTCTTCTGTCCGATGCTTGTGGACAGGTTTAAAATATGTGTTTTTCTATGTAAGTTCTGTTCTAACCTAAAAATCTGTAAAATAGCCTGTACGGTATCCCAACTGAAAAACAAAATGGAAACAAGTAATTGATGTTTGAGCTTTTCTGTTGGACACAGAGGTGAAAGGAAAATCAAGATTGATTATGATCATGGTGATGTGGAGAATGTTTTGATCAGAAGGTTGTCATACCACAGTAAAAGCAATAGATACTCATACTTTTTTCTTCCTTCATTTTCCCCTGTGCTTTTTTTATATGGGAAAGAGATGGGGTTTATCCTATGTAACCATTTAGTTTACTCTTAAATGCTTTAAAAATCATGTCTTATAGTATTTCTAATGCCTAATGGTAAAGTCTCATGGGCAGTCTGAGCTAGACTTGGTTTAAATTAGACATAGAAGTAAGGAGTTTTTTGACATGCAGAACTAGTTCAAAAACTGTCCAAGTTTTTGCTTGAATACTTTGTTCATTTAACATCTTAGCTGGGTAGTTTGTCCTTAAACGAATTAAATGTAAATGCTGATTGCATCCCAGTGATTCCTTAGCTGCCTCCACTTTCCTCAAATAAGGTGGGAACCTTTCATGGGAACCTTAACCTCACAGTTTAAAAAAAAAAGAGTTACAGCAGTTGGCATTTTATGTGGTGAAGGGCTTGTTCTCCATCTTCTGGTAAAACACTGAACAACAAGAAGGAGAGAAAGGCAAGGAGAGAAATCACAAAAGTAAAAGATAGTTTTCATCTCTAGAAGCTTTAGATCATCAAGGCTGAGAATAATTGTAGCATAACACTGTAAAGATTTTTGTGTGTGTGTCCCTTTAGGTTGTAACTTTGCTGTGGGACTTCACAAAGACATCATCTGGTACTAATGTATCGGTAGGAAATCTTCTTGACTGCAGATATGTCTAAATTTGGATTTCTGATTTATTTTTAGTGTCTCGAATACTTAGTTAAAAAGAACACATGTTATGAAGCTATTCTGAACCAGTCTGTTCATTTTCCTTACAGGAGAGAGGCACACACAATGTTGCTGTGTTCTCTTAAGTTCTGATGGTCTGGAAATGCTTCTTGAAGCAATTGCTTTTTAGAAGCTGTGAGGACGATTGCCCAGTGCATGGTCTTGTGCTCATTGGTCATGCCTGCTATCATCCTAGTCATCTTCTAATTGAGTTCCTTGACATTGAATTCTTGGGGTGGGGATGATTTTACTATTGCAAGAGAGGACTGATACTCTGCGTGGAAGGGGAGATCCATTCACTTACAGGTTCATTTCTATTTTACCAGTTCAGTTCTGTGCCTTCATGTGATTCGGTAATGATGCTTGCACAGCGCTGGAATTGCACAAAAGACTCAAGGCCAGCAGGCTGGCATAGTTTGTAAACTATCATAAATTGACCTTAAAAGCAGACAATTATCAGCTTTTAAGGAATTTGAACAATGCTGTCTTCATCACATACTCAGTTCTTTAATGGTTGTAGTAGTCAGTGAGATTATGCATCAGGCTCACAGATTTACTCTGAAAAATACAGCTTTCAAAAATGAACTTGTCTTGAATGAGATGTTTAGTCTCAGCCCAAGATTCAGTGTAATAGGTTTGTTTCCCAGAAAACAACCCAAACCAAAACTTTTTATTCTGCTATTGTAAAGTCAGAAGATAGCATCACCATCATGACTATACCTAGCTGCTTGATCAAGAATCCACATCAAGTCAGCATGTTCCTTGTGTCTCATGTCTTAGGATTCAGAGCCTTTGTCACGGACTAAGCTGTCTTGCAATTTCTAGCACTTTCTCCAGTATCCATAATCTGTTGCCATTCAAGGGCTTGTTACCTCTGCATGCAATTTGAGAATTTTTTTCCTGGCTATCCTAAAAAGACTGGAGAGCATTTAATTCTGTTGTCTTTATTCCCCAAAGCAGTGTTTTAGTGGCCATTCAGCATTTTTTGACTCCTTTTTTAAAGGTGTTTTATTTCTCACTATATTCTTCTGTTCTTGGTCTGAAGAATTTATGCATATACAATAAATTTATTTATAACAGCTTTATGTTTACCTTGCAGTTAGAATATAATTCAGAGATGAAAAAAAAAACCAAACACTTTTTGTTCATCTATATTTAATATAGGTGTTTCAGTTGTGAATTTATTGGTATTAAAAAGCACCAGTATATTCATTTTTTAAAAGAAATTTCTTCATCTTGGATATCTCAAAGCAACTGCATAAACCTATATATTTATGAAATGTTTTTAGAAGTTTCTGTATCTGCTGGTCTAGCTGCACAAATTGTAGATCTCAAAATACTTGGTTACCCTAGTATCAGGATGTGTGCACACCCTTAATGTGACACCATCTGGGAGCTGTGCTTGTGCACAGTTGCCTTGCATGCTTCTGGGATGGAGTGCTGCACATCTGAGATTGCTCAGTATTTCCTGTTGTTGTCAGTTGTCAGTGAGCTTATCTACTGGCAAGATGTGAGTGGTGGAGATTGTCAAGTTCGAGCAGAGAGTTGTGTCTGTGTGCACATTCCAGTACTGATGAACAGTCCTTGTGGAACCATGGATACTGCAAGAACTTTATTGAATATTTCATGGTGCTCCTAACTCCCCTGAGAAAGGAAAGTTCAACCAGCAGTTTCAAATCTGGTTCTGTTTTCTTTTGAGTAATAGTTAAATGTAAGCAGTTAGTTGTTGGTTGTTACTACCATAGCTGAAAGGTCAACAATGTGAAGAACATGCATGGGAAATACTTTTTCAGAGAGAAGCAGGTAAGTCAGTTTTCCTTTCTAAAACTGCAACCTAAGATTATAGACCCTTGGAGTTAGGATTTGGGGGGGGGGGGGGGATGTCTTTAATCTTACTAATTGGGTTATTTTGGTAATTGAATAGTAGACTGCTTCTTTGTTGGAGAAAAAATACAGCAGAGAGAAATTATCTGGGCCTCTACTAGTCAGACTTTCAAATCCATGTCTTCATTTAGTGATTATCTTCAAGGTGTGGAGATCAGTGCAAAAGGCAATGAAAATGAAGTACAGAATCATGAAGGGGAAAATATTTTTTGCTGGAGATGTAGTAAATCTCACTTTTCTAAGCTTCAGTAAAATTACTTTATAAGTGTCAAAAGCAGAAAGATGGCTGTTCAGGAACAAGTAATTGCATAGGGTACAGAATATTGGGATAAATTTCCATTCTAATTTCAGTTTAGGTTTAAATGGTAAGAGTCTTATAGCTTACCTTCAGGGCTACACTTTGTTTCGTAATACAAAGAGAGGATTGTGCTGGTAATACAAAACCAGGAGGCATCACCTGTTCTGTTTGCTTCACAGGCCAGCATGGCTGCACTGTCAGTGTTCTTCACATTCAGCAGCAGTCAGCATAGGAAGATTTTCAATAAACACAATCAGTATTTTCATACCCTTACTTCTCCAGTGTCTTGCTTTGCCTGCTTCTCATGGCTCATTGTTGCATGTTTTAGTAACTTGCACATTGAGAAGCAGGGATGAGACTATTACTTGCATTACATTCTTAAAATACAGCTGTCTATATTTGAAAGGTTGTTCATGCTCATCTGTAGTACTACACAAGAAATTTGAGGAAGCAAGAGTTTAAATAATTGCAAGCAGACAGTAATGTGGAAGTTTTAAAGGTCAGTATTAGAATTGCCATTATCTTTTTGTGCTGTTCTTTAGCTGACCACAGGCAATGTATTTCATGACCTGAGGGAAATAAATACAGCCTTGTTTTTCTCAGTTTGCATGGAAAAAGAAAACATCTTCTAGATGATGAGTTGTACTTGAACAGTACATATGTGGTAGAAACAGTATATGGTACTATAAAATAGTTCCTTTCCCTTTTGTTATATGTATTTAACAGGCAATGTCTGGCACTAGATCTGATTTTCTAACACGATCTAATGTAGAAGACAACCGTTCACAAAGAACATCTATTTAAATCATATCTCACTCCCCATGTCTTATTGTCAGATAATAGTATTGCCATGGTAAGCTGATTTATTCCTTAAAAAAAACCTAAGTCCTTGTCTTTCAGGTTGTGAGCTGACCATTGACTTAATTCATTGTGATGTGTGTATCTCTGTTATTACAAACTAAATTAACAGAATTGTCTGCTTTTCAGAGTATCTGAAAAATGACGAATGATTTTGACAAGAAAGGTGTACTTTCATGCACTTTTTGAAAAAGGAAAACTAAAGATTTTGGGACTTGATGTTTTTGAACTACCTTTGGCCAGAATAATTGTGTGAGATCTTTCCTTAGTAGTCTAGTAAACTTGCAGGCTTAAACAGACAAACTTCAGATATTCAAATACTGAAAGAAATCATTGTTATATCTCTTCCCCTGCTTTTTAATTTCTCTAGGTTATAATCTTGTAGGGAGGAATAAGATAGCACAAATCATTTTCTTGTATTGTCTCACCATAAGTCAGGGACTGGGAGATCAAAGTCACTCTTAAGTGAAGGTCAGGTTCATGACCACCTGTGGAACCTGATTGTGCAAAGTTCATTGAATCATAGAATGGTTTGGGTTGGAAGGGACTTTGTGCAAAGTTCATTGAATCATAGAATGGTTTGGGTTGGAAGGGACTTTAAGATCATCTAGTTCCAGGCCATGGATGCCATTCACTAGATCAGGTTGCACAGGACCCATCCAGCCCAGCCTTGAGCAGTGCCTGGGATGAGACTTCACCACCTTCTGAGTAAAGAATTTCTTTCTAACATCTAATCCAAACTCGCCTGCTTTCACTTAAAAGCATTTCTCTTGTCCTGTTGCTATCTCCCCATACAAAATTTCTTGCCCCCCCACTTAAATACTGGAAGGCCACAGTGAGGTCTTTCCAGAATCTTTTCTCCTGTATGCTGATCAACCTCAGCTCCCAGCCTTTATTCATAGGAGTGCTGCTCCATTCCTCTGATCCTCTATGTGGCCTCCTCTGGACCTGCTCAGCCAGGTCCATGTCTGTCTTGTGCTGAGGACTGCGGGTGCAGCACTCCAGGCTGGGTCTCACAAGGACAGAGTAGAGGGGGAGAATCCCCTCCCTTGATCAGCTGGCCACTCCTCTTATGGTGCAGCCCAGGATGCAGTTGGCTCTCTGGGCTGTGAGCACACCTTGTTGGCTTATGTTCAGCTTTTTATCTATGAGAACAAGCAAGTCCTTTTCCTCAGGGCTGATCTCAATGAGTTCTCCCAGTTTGTACTCACATCTGGGGTTACCCTGACCGATGGGCAGCACCTTGTACTTGGACTTGTTGAACTTCGTGATGTTCTTGTAGATGCAGTTCGCAAGCTTGTCCAAGTCGCTTGGGGTAGAATCCCTTTCTTCTCGTGTCAACTACACTATTCAGCTTTGTATCATCTGCAAACTTGCTGAGGGTACTCTTGATCTCAGTGTCTGGGTCATGGATGAAGATACTGAAAAGCACTGGTCCCAAGATAAAGTCCTCAGGGACACTTACTCTGGATCAAACTATGCTATGTGTCTTCTTCCTTTCAGTCCATTTAAAACTAAGCATCAAATTGTAAACCAGTCCAGAGCAGTCAGTGGAACTTGATTTGACTCAAGTGGTTACGTTATCTGGCTCATTACAGTGTACAGCATCTCTCTCCATCTTCCTCTGTGTGGTGATACCAAACTCAGGATCTCCAATTGATTTTCATTTCCTCATGGTCCATCATCTAGTGACACAAGCTGTAACTGGTTATTAGAACATACCTGTCACCTTCACAGGGGAGAATCTTAAGCCAAGAAAAATATTCTTAAATCATGTGCATGGTTTATATGGGAGACTTGCTCCACTGGTTTTCTTCAGTTACCCTTTCTTGACTGGAACCCTCGCTTTCCTTTGAAATTTCTGTTCATGATAGCAGAAGCTATTCTTCACCAGCTTTGAATAAAGCTTGATGTGTTTTCTTGAATCAGGCCATTGGTGGTTCCTCTGAAGGCAGCTGCTCTTTTGTATCGGGTGGTTGTTGGCAGGTACTGGTGGAGTGAGAGGTGAGGTTGTGTCAAGGGAGCCCTGCCTCTGTGGGAGTGCTCCATGTGAACAGCAAGTGGCAGAGTGATCTCACTGGGAAGTGCTGGAGCTCCTGCACCTGCCTGCCTGTGTGTGTGGAGCTTTGTCATTTCTTTGCTGCCTCTGCCACTGTGGAGTTTATTTCATGGAGAGAGTTCCTTCAGCCACTCTTTGTGTGCAGCTCCCTAAGACTCATCTCCACATAATTCAGTTGTGTCATTTTATTTGGATTTTCTCCTGTGTGGATGTGCTTGAAGAAAGTCACTGAAATAAAGGTTTTGCTACTTACTGCAGTTGTTTGAGAGGTGCAGCTTACCTGTGTGACCATTGTCTGTCACTTTCCCAGCCTCTTTGTCCTTTGGGTGTAGCAGGGAATGAAAATGACAGTCCCAGGCATGTCCTTACATAAATTTAAGTAAACTTACCCATATTCAGGTGTGTTCAGGGTAAGAATCTGTTCTTCAGAGCTGAAGAAACATGTAGGTGTGGACCATACACGTGTAACTCCTGTTAACAGTTAATAATGCTGCCTTTTAATATGAAACATATTTTACCACTGCTTTGGTGTTGTAGGGCTAGTTTTAGCAAAGATTGTTCAGTACAGCATTCTCTGGTGGGTGGGTTGCTACAGCAACAGTCTTGTAAGGGTTCTGATAAAGATTGAAAAGTAAGGTCTGAACCTTACCTGTGGTTGTATATTTTTTTGCAGTTTAAATCACAGGTATAGTACATATTTTTATTGTACAGGTCAAGATCATTCCAGTTTTAGAGGATTCTTGACTGTGTAAGCTGCTGCTAAAATTAAAATGCCTGTTTCAGTCTCAAAGAGGAGCAAAACTTTTGCTGCTGTGCTCAGAATGCAGTACTTGGCTTGATTAACAAGCATGTCCTGACTAGGGAGATAAATAACTTAATGAGGCCCAGGGCTGGGGGTAAAATTCTTTCTTTTTATGGTTGTAAGCAGAGCACAACACTGATTCATTAAGCAAAGCAGAATGAATTTGATTTTCTTTGTATAATGGCAGTGCTGTATAGTCTAAAGACATCCAGACAAGGAAATCTGTCATACTGAGGAATATTTTTGAAGGGTGTGGTGGGTGTAAATGCTTAATATAGTTCACATAATGGCTTGGAAGTGGCTGATCTATATATATGAGATAAAAATAGTACTATTTAATGCTGAAATTAGTGCCACTGTGTTATAGTGCAAATTTCTTCCTTTTTACATTGTGTTTGCCACTTTAAAAAGATGGTAGTAACAGGTCACCAACAGTCTGAAGACTTTTTGTTAGATGGTGTATTCTGAGAATTTGCCAATCTGTTGATTATAACTATTTTGACTAACTGCAAATGAACTTCAGATCTTAAAAATGAGATTTTATTTGCTTCAGTTTATTCTTAATAATCTGAATGTAGATTGAAGTGGTCTTTATTGGACTGTCATAGTTTCTGCCAGTGCTTTTATAATTCTTCTATTATCCAATTTTCTGGTATTAATGACTACATGGTATTTCTGCAAAGTTCCTCTTTGTCTGGGAGAATTTCTGCTTGCTTGTGTCATAATGGGTCAGCAGTCTTTGGTATCCCCCCATGTGCAGATTGGATGGTGATACTGCCTACCTGGTGGTTCTTTACCATGCTGACCACTGACCATGAAACTTGAGATCTCCTGATCTTGTTGCTGCAGGTCTCAGTGGTCACTTGCCATTGGGGTCTCTCTACTGAGCCTGACGGTTTCTTCCTTAGGTTCTCATATTTGCAATGGCAGGTGAGAATATTCTCGATATTCTTCAGTCACACTTCTCAGACAACCAATTGTTTAGTTATATCTTCCTGCCTCCTTCTTTTTTCTTACCCTTTCTTCTTCTTTCTTGTCCTCCACACTTTGGACAATTCCAGGATATGTTTCTTGGCTTGGTAGCAAAGTTGGAAATGTCCTTAATTTACCAAAGCTTACATTAATCTTGCTGTTTGCTGTGGTCTTTTGAAGAGGACATGAGTAAAAGTAGGTGCTACTGCCTTGGTCTTATATGTTAGCTACCACTTGGGAGGTTGGTTATTGTTGTGGTTTGGTTTGGGGTTTTTTTAATATATATTTAGTCTAAAAAGAGAAGTATGTTTTTTCAAATTATTCAGAAAGGGAAGTAATTCTATATGACAGTGTTAGTTTTAACTATTTATCACCAATTACAAAGCTAATTGTCTGAGCTAAGTAGCATTCCATACTAATGCAAAGAATTTTCCCAGCATATCTGTGAATCAATATGAACACTAAGCTGTGCCGAATTTCAGATTAGTATGTTTGTCCCTCTTTTATTCAGTCTCACCAGCGGCTTGTTTTCACATTTTCCCTTTACTGGGAAAATTGTCTTTTAAGCAAGTGTGAAATCGGTTATGCTGTAATACTCTTTCAACAAAAAGCACTTGTGTGGTGTTTTCTCCAGTACAAAAATGCAAGTCGTTCCAAAACACTTAAAAGAAGAAAAAGTTTACTCCAAAAGGAAAAAGGATTATATGACTGTGCTTTTTATTTTAAATTTTCTGCAAGTATTATACCGTAAAAGGTGCAGTATTGATTGCTCTAGTGAATTCTTAACAAGAAACAACATCAGTTTGAGGAGAGAGGGTTACTTTTACAGGTCTCTGGCTTTCATGTAAACTGAAGCTTATGCAATTCACTCTTTTAATGTGACTACTTATATCAGCTAGACAAGGGGAAGAAGTTATTACCTTTTCTATCTAAAACACTGCTCCAAGACCCAAAAAGTGAAGAATATAAAGTATACTTTCCTGGGCTGTTTTTTGTTCAGCTTTGCTGTTTTGCCACTAGCATCCTTAAATATGTTGCATATGACAAGTCAATAATGGAAATCACAGTATACTTCTGCGTATGAGAGTATTAGGACAAAGGGAGACTTTTTTGCTGGAGTTTCTTTCAAGATTCTTTGAAGGCAACTGCTTTGTTCTGATCTGATTATTCTAGTGCATTGAGCAAAATTGCCAAGTGGTACTGAAATACTGTTTGCTAATATTGTTAGCTTGTTTATCTAGTCCTCCTCTGTTTTTTCTTACATGCTCCATCTCTGTTTTGCTCTTCCATCTTTTCTCTGCCATGATCTGTGAAGCTTTTTTGCTGCTCTTATGAGAGCATCAAATTGAGTATTACAGTAAAACAGACCATATTCCAGTCAGGTTAAGGGTTCCAGTAGGAAGCACTCGATGCTCAGAAGCATTTTCTGCTGCAGGAGAGGGATAGAGTATGTAAGTTCTTTACATATTGATTGTGTGGTAAGATCACCTTTAAAATCAAACCTTTAATGCAACACTTTGCCAAAGCTTTCATATTTCTTACCTTTTATGTCCTTGAATGAGATACCTTTGGGTTTTTGTTTTGGGTGAATGATATGTAATGTGGTGATGGTATTGTAATTGCAAATGACCATATGAAACAGATTTCTGATTCAGTTCAGTATAGTTGACATTTTTTATTGAGAGGATTTATTTGGGTATTAAAATATAAGAATTTAAAGTATGTTCTTATTATTACCACTGACTAAGGCAGTACAGACAGACAATGCTGAATTTAACTTAAGCTTAGCTTTTTAGCTAAACTAGATTTGAAGACAGGAATAAACCTAGTTTTGTTTTGTCTTGTTTTTTTTTGACATGATGGCTTGCATTTCTAAAATAGTTAACATTGGTTTTCTTACTTTCTGATACATAAATTTGCACCAAGTTCTGTTTTATCATTTGAGTTGCATTGTATCCCAAAGATAGCAAATTCTTTTAGATAGTTGTACTAATATGTTAGAAATTAGACAAATTTTCAACATTTGTTGTTAAATAATTTGAGAACCACTTTATTCTGTTTCTTATTCAGGTGTGTGGGAAACTCTGTAGCAGAAGAGCTTTGTTGCTCAGAGGGCTCTGATTTTCCTTACCAGAACAAACCTTGTCAGAATTGAAAAAATGTTGTCAAAATTAGTTTAATTACAGCTGACCTTAAAAAAAAAAAAAAGAGAACTGTGACTTTTGCTAAATGTCTTTGACACAATGAGCTCTGTAACATGCTTTCACACTGACAAACCTGATTTCCTTCTGTGCAGACAAGGGGATAATAGCAGATGTTTTTCAGCCAGACACAGACATCAGCAGGTCCTATTATTTCATTTCCCATAGTATTCTTATAAACAAATCTATGAAATAGTCCCCTGCCTGAAGTGTGGGTCCCAAACACTTAGTAATACAAAGTCCAGATGGCAGCCAGCTGCTTGTGGCTTCCTATCAAAGCTCAATACTGGAGCAAATAGTCTCTTAACTTCTTTATTACTAACTGAATGAAGGGACAGAGCATATCTTCAGCATTTTGTGGATGATAGTGATTTGGTAGGAGCAAGCAAGGTAAGAGAGAGGTCAGAGAGACTGTTGGGAGGGAGCTCAGCATCTGGGGGGAATGCACTGAGTTTGGCCACAGTGAGCACAAAGCTGGGGGGTGGGGAGGGAATGTGGCCCCATGCACCAGTAGAGGCTTGGGACCAGCTCTGGGGCAGCAGCCCAGCTGTTCTCCTGAGCAGCTCCAGTGTGCCCTGGCTGAGCACTTGCTACCCTCTCAGCTGTGCTAGCACCAGTTTGAGGGGGATTAACCCCTCTGTTGAGAACCTGTGGGACTGCTTCTCTAGGTACTGGTGGAGGAAAATCTTAATAAATGGAATTCTCAACACTCAGAAACAGGTTGCCCATAAAGGCTATAGAGTCTCTGTTCTTCAGGATACACACAGCTCCATCAACATATTCCTCCAAACTATATATCATAATGGCCCTGCTTTTGGTGGGGTGTCAGACAGCCAAAACTGCTCTCTTTTATTCTCAGCTTTCTGCATGTTATGCCCCTCAAGAAGCAGACAGCAAAATTGGTCATTGTAATATGACAGACTCCATGCAACCTGCCTTGGTGTAGGGATTAGTTTGCAATCCATCAAGTTACCCTAGGCATGATAGCAGAGATCCATGGGGGATGTGGCTGGGATGATGACTCTGCCTAAATGTGTGTCTGAGTCCCCCGGCATTGACTGAAATGAATAGAAGTCTTCTGCACTTTGGTTGCTGATGTTTATTTCATCACTTTCATGAGTTTTAGTTTGAAATCACGATTTGTAGGTATTCATGTGGCAAGTAGGAAAGCACTTTTTTTACTAATGAGATTTTGGTGTACAGATGGTATCTTTAAAATGCATAGAACATATTCCTTTCAGAGCCCCTAAAAAGTAATGTCCTGAAGATACCTGTATCTTCAAGGTGGCAAGGCAGGGGAAAAGCAAAACTGTTCCTGGAAGTAGAAAATTAAAATAAAGACTAATGCTTTCAAATTTACTTGCTTTAGAAGCTGAAATGTAGAGATGAATGTCTAAAAATGACCCTTAACTATGATATGCTATTCAGGCTTCTGTATTTGGATAATAGGAATATAAAATGAATCATATGATGTTACCACAGGGAGGAAGTGTCAGTCATAACATTTTTATATGATCAGAGAATGATTGTGTGTGGAGTCTAAGTGTCAGTTGTTAATGAAACAGTAAATTTTAAGGGGAAAAAAGCATGCTTTGAGAATATGTAATTCATATTAAGGAGATCTACTAGTGAGAAATTTAAAATTTTAAACTTACATTTGTTCCTGATTTTTGGATTGTTTTTTTCTTTTTCCTAAATAGACTTTGTTGGAATATGCAGAAAAGTGGAAGACATCAGAAGATCCTCTGCCTCTGTTGGAGGTGTACACGGTGGCTATCCGAAGTTATGTTAAAGCACGACCTTACCTTACCTCTGAGTGTGAAAACGTTGCCTTTGTGCTTGAACGTTTAGCACTGTGAGTATGGTGGTTTGGTTACTGAAACCAGTCTGTATGGTATTAACTTGTCATTGCCTAAATATTTTCCCAATCCAGTTATGAGCACCTGTATGTACGGGAGAATATCTGGTTGCTGAATTAAGGCAAGAAGGATTCCTGATCTAGGACAAGCCAACATTCCTGGCCTGAAACACTTTGCTATTATTGATCTGCATACAATCTGAAAGGGCATCAATTTGCACAGGCTTTTACAGAGTTGGATTCAATGATGGTTTTTTTTTTTAATAGTGTCTTTTAGAGAACTTGCTTTTACATTTTCTGCAAGAGTGTTCATGGCCTCTTTTTCTTTCTGTGTTCAAAAAAGCAAACTGTTCTGTGGCTGGTGTTTCAAACAACTATTTTGATATTAGAATAAGGAATTGTTGATTATACTATTTCAATGTCAAAAATTTCCTCAAATAACATTCCTTTTTGACTTCTAGAAGCTGTATTGAACTTCTACTGTGTCTGCCTCTGGACTTACCTGAAAATAAATGGGAAGAATTTCAGGCTTTTGTACAGGTGAGTTTAGTTCATAAAATAAAGAAAATAGCTTTTCAGAATGGTTTGGAAACCTAGGGATATTAAGTATGTAGCCTGTCTGTAATGAGCAAGGCCTTCAGCTGGAAATCCTGCATACTCTGCAGTAATTGCTGAAGGTAATATCATCTGTCTGCATGCAGCAGCTGTGGAGAAAAAAAAATAGCTATAGATTATTGAAATAAGATTCATGTTTTAAAATATAGTTGACTATTAACACTCTTAGAAATTAAATATTATCATATAAGTCATTCTGTACTATATATGGTTGTATGTTTGAAACTTATGAACTTCAGTTGATACTGAAGGGTTTTAAATCTCACAGGGCACTGGCTGGTTAAGGTTTGAGCACTGCATTAAAGGAGGGTGTTGGAACAAGTTCTGCTTCTCAGTATTTATCAGAAATATGTAGTGGGAGGTCCAGCATACAGTTTTTAAAAAAAAGAAAGTGGGGGAGGGGGAGAAAAGGATAATAATGAAAAGACCAGATACAATTACCTCAGGATTCTGAGCCTAAATGACATGGGAAGATGAAAGGCTGATTATTTTAGAGTGAATTCTGACTAGCAATTGCCTTATATAAATCAATTCTAAAGAATTGATTTATATAAGGCAAACACATCTCTAAAGAGATGTGTTTGATGCTGAGGAGAGTTCCACAGCCTTGAGAGCAGGTGGAAAAGTAAAAGAAAAATGAGCCATTTCTTGGCTGTTTTTTTTTTTTTTTAAGGACCAGTGTAAGTTGTGCATTGCTACTTAAGCCACAGATTTTTGCAGATATTTGTTTTGCTTCCAAATGTACATCTGCTCACAGAATTTATTCTAGTATATAAATACCATGGAAGATATTTTAATTGATTTTAAGACTTCAGCCTGTTTATTCATATTTGCATAGAACTATGCAGTGAGATCTTAACAGCTAAAATCTTTCGACATTATAAAAATATTTTTTTCACTGTCTCCAGTACGTAGAATTTGAGCCGCTGAAGAGCTTGGGAAGATAAAGTTTAAGTACCTGGTACCAGAACAATATGTGGACTAGAGAAATTGCTCATCCATTTTTAAAAGAGAGGCCTTTTTCAAAATTTAGTTTCAGAAATTTCAGAAGTAGCCCTGTTAATAAATCTCAAGGTGAGTTTGAAGCACTCAGTTGTTTTGGTTTCTCAGCTTATATCTCAGGCAACAGAGGCAGAAGTAAAACCTGTATAGGCTGAAGGTTAAGGTTGTTTTGTTATACCTGTAACTCTCCATCTGGTAAGGCATTAATGTGATAACATAAGGTACAAAGGAGTATGAAAGACACATTATTTATGTCTTTTTAAAACAATACCTTGTTTTGTAAAATATATTATTCAGGTGGCTCATAAAAACTTGATGGAAAATGGCAGCCAGGAACTGCACATTTTAACAACACTTACACAAGAGAAGGGAGTGTGGAAGAACCCAGTATTGTGTGGTATTCTGTCCCAGGAACAGTTGGACCCAGATAAAGGTAAAATTTAGAGTTATTTACTTCAATTTCATGGTATATTGAAATATTATTATGATCAATGGAAGTTTTTTGTTCAATACAGTTTGTGGTAATTTATAAGCTATATAAATAAATATGCATGTAGCATTTTCTAAACTATTAAGATAGTATGTTCATGGTAACATACAAATAATTTAATGTTGATATTTTGCATAAAACATAATCATGCCTCAAATTCTCTTGCCATTTTCTTTATAAGCCATGTGAAGGGAGTTTACATACAGGCTAATTTGTGATGGGGTAAGTTCAGTACTAATATGCAAAATTTATTTGCCATAAACACAAAAAATAAAAACTGCATATATGTTTTTAAATGAGAATGTCATTTATTCAGTTATGAAATGCCAAGAGGACCTTTACTGAAGTTCATTGAGACCTGAGTTGGCTAACAGTAGTTGCATAGGGAAGAGTATATGATCAGCAGAGGCTTACAAGGATAGTGCCCTGATATGTTATTTTTGTTTTGGTCACTGCAATTCAGAAGTGGTATCCTTGTGTGTGAATAAATCTTAGTTGTTTTTTTGATTCTTGAACTAAATAGTTTTATAATCTGTATAAAGCATCATGCATAAGCATCTATGGCAAAGTTGCACAGTTCTTACATCAAGTGAAGTAGTTCCTCTTAGTGTCTGCCTCCTTTTAGCCTGGTGCCTGCTTATTTCATATGATATTTTCTATCTATTAACAAGTTAACTCTTCTCACGTTTTTTAATGAATGCCTCACAAGACCTGATTCGATAGACTGCTATCATATCTCATCTTCTCTCTTCTGTAGTGTCTTAACTGTCTTCCAAATTTACTGTCCCATTCTTTCTATGGGGAACTAAAGGTTTATTCAGCAGTGAATATGATTTTCTGCTTTCTGCAGCATTCCTTTCATAATATTTAATAATAATAATAGTTTTATAACATTAGCCTTGTTCTTGACTGAGCATTGAACCAATGTTTTCTTAAATCAGAACTAAACAAGACATTTTCTTGAGGACTAGTACCTATTTCAGTGTTAGCTTTTTCCCCTATCATGCCTGTATGTACATTTAGGCTTGTATTTTTTTCCTCCATGAAAATAATTTTGGGGGTTTTGTCAACATTATAATTTTATCTGTTATGCTGTGTTATGGACTGTTGGCATGTTTTTACTACCCTGCTTTTGTCAGCATATTTTGTCATGGTCCTCTGCCCTTTTCCAAATGTTTATAAATGTGCTGGACAAAGCCCATCCCTGGTACAGATCCTACAGAAACCCACTGAGAGTTTGTTTGGTTTTTTTTTTTCTTTTTCCATTAACTGATAATTTATCTGTACAAGGCTCTTCTTTTTACTGCCAAGAGAGCTTGGTATCTTTAGGGATTTGATGGACTTCTTTTAGTGCTTTTAGAAAACAAGTTGGGTCTCCTTTTATTCAAATTATTCAAATTACCACAGCTCCCTTGGATAAGTCCAGTAAATGTATAAAATGATTTTCAATTTTTTTTTTCCAGAAGTTGGGCATACTCTTCCACCAGATTTGCATTTTGTTGCTTTTTTAATTACTTATTCTACACCTAATGCAGACTTTGGATTAGTATGTAGTCCTCAGAGTCCCACAGAGTGCTCCTTTACTATCTTCCTCTCAACCACACTGCTGCCATTGTAACTTGTAAGGTACGGGTAAGAGGGAGGTTTAATTAATATTTCATTGCCTTCTATTTGAGTCTTTTTAAGACCCTGCTCATGAGTTCAGTATTGGATGAGGAGGACACAAGGCAGTAAGTAAGATTGTGACCACGAACTTCAGGAGAGCTAACTTTACCATCTTTAAGGAATTTCTTGTAAGAGTCCATGGGAACAGGTCCTGCACTGCTATCAGACATTGCATTGCATTGCATTTGCATGGTGATTGGACCTGCTATTACTTCAGGTTTCACCTGCATGACTTTTTTTTTCTGAAGATTGCATATGATAGACAAGAAACACTTGTATTTGGAGAGAGGAATTTTCTACATTTCTCCACTTCATTAATTGGTTATGGAAGGAAACCTTAGTAAAATTGTCCTTATTTTCTCACATCATAGTGGGTCTTTTGTCTTACTGGCCTCCTCCTGAACTACAGATAGCTTAATGTGAGATCAGGACTGATATTAATCTAGAATTGAAACTGATCTGAGTTAATGACAACTGAAAATTAGGTTTCCTGAAGTCATGTGGCTGTCTGTGTAGCCTTATTGCTCAGCGTGCTGAAGACAGAAAGTTGAAGTACATCAAAGTGTTTAAGGTTATGCCATAGCCTATGCAACGTTAAAACACTGCACTTCCATCCTCAATTTCTGTTAGTGTGGCTTGTGCTCTTCAGCATGAACTTTGCCATCCTCGAGGTTATAATTTTCTTGTAGTGATGGTATAATCCTTCAAAACTGTCATTGGTATCTCCTCTGCTGATACAGAGGGTGAGTGGAGGAACTGTCTAGAGGAAAAGGATCTTTGATAACCTTATGAAAAGCCAGGCTGCTGCTGCTTTTTTGGTATTTAATTCTAATTATCCTTAGAGATTTAAACCTGGATGCCAAGAGCTGGGTTCTTGAATTTTTCATAAGTTTAAATGTAGTAGGGAGGCATCTAAAGAATATCTCACTGAAAGGAGAATCTGGATACAGCCATCACTATCCAGAGATTGTCAAGGTGGATAACAGGCAGAATGTAACAGCCAACGTGGATCTATTTTCAATAATTAGAGCACCTGTCACCAGAAGTTGAAAACCTCAGTTTTGAGAGAAGAAAAACGTGTTTTCATCCTGGGTATATTCAAAGCAGCCATCTGGAACTTCTTGTACTCTTTCTCTAGACACTGTGCCACCACAGAGGCATCTAGGATTGATGCTGCATTCAGCAGAATTGTGCTGAGATGTTTGCATGAAGGATTCTGAGTCCCAGCTCCTGGTAGATATGGAAAGCATCAAGTCAGTTCACAGTCAGTCATAGTGTGAATGCACATATGGACTAACACTTGAAGATGATGGAGGAGGTGTCATGGCTCAACCCCAGCCAGCAGCAAAGCCCCACTCAGCCACTCTCTCATTCCCCCACCAGCAGCACTGGGGAGAGAATAGGAAGGGAAAGGTAGAAACCTCATAAGCTGAGATAAAGACAGTTCCATAGGGAAAGCAGAAGCCATGCACACAAGCAAAGCAAGGAATGAATTCCCTGCTTCCCATGGGCAGGTGGGTGTTCAGCCATGCCCAGGAGAGCAGGGCCCCATCACACCTCAGGGTCACTTGGGAACACAAACGCCATCGCGGCAAACGTCCTCCCCTTCCTCCTCCCTGCCTTATATACCGAGTGTGATGTTCCATGGTCTGGAATGTCCCTTTGGGCAGCTGGGGTCACCTGTCCGGGCTGTGCCTCCTCCCAAGCACCCCCAGCCTCCCCAGCCTGGCAGCACAGAAATCAGGAGAGGCCTCGGCTCTGTGTAAGCCCTGCCCAGCAATAACAAAAACACCTCCACATCATCATCACTGTGTTCAGCACAAATCCAAAACGCAGCCCTGTACCAGCCACTGTGAAAAAAATTATAACCATACCCCAGCCAAACCCAGTGCATTGTTTCCTGACTAGCAGCTGAAGTTCTTGGAGATGGATTGTCCATGTGTATATTCACCTCCTGGCTTCATCCTCCCTGGCTAAAGCAAGGCTGATAAGACATAAAGGTGTTGGATTAATCTGTACCTATGCTACATCTGATGAGGGGTCTGGTAGTAGGATTGAGTGCTTTGTAAGGCAAATATTCTTTGTGCTCTTTAAGTCAGCTAAAACATGGCATTAATCTGGACTGTCTTCCACAGAGAACCTGTTAGTGCCTGGAGTTTATTCATGCTCTCATGTGCTGCTAATCTGTGGATTACGTTTTCTCTGGTTTAGTCCGTGTATGGTACAAGCAATTCCTGTAGTAAAAGTTCATATCCTTCTTGTGAACTTGGCATGGAATCACTTGGTAGTAGGGCCTGATATTCCAGCTATGGAATTCAAGGGAATCAGAGGGAAACTGTCTAAAAGCTTAGATCCCAGTCTGTCCAAATTAATTTGCTAGACTTAGTAGATTGTAGTACCACCTGTCAGATGCTATCTGCACATCTTCATTTTCCCTCATGTTCTGTAATTTTATATGAATTTTGCACATCTTGCACAGACATGCTTGTGAATTTTAATGGATGAGGGAGCATTGCACAAAAATTAATTCAATATTTTTTCCAATAATTGTTCCCATTAAATATGTCAGGGTTTACACTCATAAAGGTTAAGCGATTTTTTCTAGAAGAGCACTTGTGTCTCAAAGCCTTTTTATAAATTACTATTGATATTGTAGGCTAGCAATTTGTCCACAATAACTTTTGAAATTGACTTTGTACAATAAAATATATTTATCAAATATTTGAAAATAAACAAAACCTTCCTCAGTAACCTCAAAATCTTATCCTTAAGACCGTTCCCCACCATAAACTTAGTCCTGTAACCCCAGCACTGTTTTTTTTCTTAAAATGTCTGCTTTAATTCAGTTACAAAACAAATGTATTAAAATTCATGTTTTGAATGAGCTTTCAGATGTTAAACATAATGGTTATAATCACTGGGATTGGAATAAAGGCTTAAGAGCTAATATGTAACTGGTAACCCTGAGGTCTTCCTGTGTCTTGTTGAGAAGATAACAGAAAATGTGCTGATGCTTATGCAAGGTAGGCTGGCTGAAGCAGTAAACACTAAAGGAAGGGGATTACTGAGAACTAGCAGATAGAATGTAATGTTTACAACATTAAATGCAGCAATTATAGTAATAAATCAGAGTGAAACATCTTGGATTACCAATATATCTTAAAGTCTAAGGTCTTCCTGTATCTTGTTACAGAAATAAGGTAAAATGTTCCGATGTTATTCCAGACAGACTATCCAGGACTAAACATTGTGGGCGAAGGGATTATTGGTACCTGGTGGAGGAAGAGCAAGGCTAGGCTATTGAATGTGGTTAGTCACAGGGTCATTTGTGGGTTGGCAGGAGTGTGAATGTCTTTTATAATGCATTGGTAATGACATTAAAGGAACATTTATCTGCTGCTTAGAATGTCCTCTAATAAATACAAAAAAATGTTTACTCATTGTCTGTTAGTGTGCTCTGGTTTTCCTTTGTTACTGCATACGTACAAATCTGGTTGTACCTTCATTGCCATGGGGAAAGGAAGAAGGAGCTCATTTGATTTGAATATTCTTACACATCAGTTAGCCATTGCTGATCATCTGTAACGGGGTACAAGGGTATGGACAAATAACTAAGAAGTTGGTTGAGATGATAATTCAACCATAGATCTGAAAATGCCTGAAAGATAATGATGGGGTTTTACAGGTCTGACTTCTGCAAAAGGCAACATTTTCTGCCTAGAAGTCTTGTGCATTAAAATGGTAAAGAAAATGGTTGACCTGATTCTGATTTCAAGATGGACTTTTAGTAATGTTCCATATAAGCAGCTAGAAGAAGGAGAAATCATGAAATGAAGACAGTAGTGAATCAAACTAAATAGTATGGGAAGAAGCAAAGAATGAGATGAACTTTTTTTTTTAATCAAACCATGTTTTGTATTCTACTAGTTCAAGTATTACAGAGAGAATTAATTTTTTAGATGTTGAAAGTACTTACTTCATCAAATTGAAACAGGATTTGAAAAGTCAAGAAAATATAAATTAAGTGAATGGACAACATGATTTAGGTGGAATTGAGGATGAGGAAATTAAAAGGTATATGATGACAGCTATCAAAATGTGTCAAAGTGAGCACTGCAGATGACTAGAAGGTTTTGGGACTACTCAAAGGTTGGAAAAAATCTCATTCAGAAATGATCAAGATTTTACTCCTAATACTGAAAGCACATACTGAATGTGCTAGTTTTCACAAAAGAAACAAAAATCAGTAGAAAAAGTCTGCTGGTTTTAAAAGACATGAGAATGTGTTATGAAATTGAAGTGAGGGCAATTGAAAACCAAGGGGTTTTTTATAGAGTATATATCTACCTTGTGAAGACAGGGTGGGAATGATGTGAAAAGGATTAGAGAAAAGTGATTGTCCATGTGTCTAGTTTTAATAATTGACTTTAAATGTTCCAGAGGTAGTACTAAACCGCATGCTTCAAAGCTGAAGCAATTTTGATCTTGAAGATCTGGATGAGACCCGAGATGCATATTTAAGATTCAGAACGTTAACTTGTGTTCCCCTTTTTGTGGAATTTTTATGCCTTCTATTGAGCACCTAGAGTTAGGCTGTTAGTGTAGACTACAGAGTTTAACTCTGGTGGGAGCATGTTTGAAAAATCCAGTTCAGTACCTGTCTCTTTTGAGTTTTAGACTATGCACAGTCAAATCATGCAATATATGCCTCTTTTTTCAAATAAGGAAAATTCTTTGGTTGAAGAACCGTAAAGTGTTTGACTGTATTCTGTGGGTGTATAATACGAAACATTTCACACCAATAAAAACAGGTTCAGAAACTTCTGTACTTGTCACATATATCTTTCAATAGCAAGGTCTTTAAAAGGCAACATTAGCAAAGGCATAGCACAAGTGTACAGAGGATCTAAGAGTAGTGGCTTTGTGTTGTCTTTCTGTAGAACTATAATTAAATGGTATCTAAATATTTTAATATTTATTGGTCTCTAAGTCTGTTTTGTGTGCAGCTGATTAGCTAAGAAATTAGAATGAATTAAAACCTGCAAGTATATAAAAGGTCTGTGACAGGGAATCTTTATGATAAAGAAGTGCAGTTCACTGAGAAGATTTTTCCCTCATCTTTGCTTCGTATCTTTTGTATATGTGTTTTGATTTGTGTAAATTTTAGGGTCAGCCATGACGAGTAAATGCAGTCCGTTAACTCTGTAACATGCATGTAATGTTTTGGCTTTTTTTTTTTTCTTTTTTTGTTTTTTTTTTTCTTTTTTTTAAGTGAATGAATTTTTAGTGTCAGAAGGCCCTGTCCTGCTGGATATGCGTATTAAGCACCTAATGAAAACAAAGCAATTAACGCAAGCTACTGCCCTGGCAAAACTCTGCTCTGACCATCCAGAAATCAGTGGGAAAGGCAATTTCAAACAAACCTACCTGGTCTGTCTTTGTTCAGGATCACCAAATGAAAGGCTAATGGAAGAAGTAAGTAAATAATAAAGAACTTTTTTTTCTTATACTTATTTCTTTAATGGTAATAAAGTCAGTAATCATAAGCTGGTGTTCTATAGAATAGGTTTTTCTTTTAAAATATGATCTAAAATATTTTTGGTGTTTTTTTCTTTTCATTCAAGTCACTTTTAAGCTGAGTAATGACTCAAAACACTCATGGAAGTGTATTATTAGGTCATTAATGGGCCTTTTCTGGCTGTGCTGTAACTTTGTGCTTGATTTTGCTTAAAGTATTTTAAAACTCTGCCTCGGACCTCCTTAGTAAAGTGAAGTTAATAATTTTCCCACTCTTATTACTTGAACTATATTGTTTTTTTGTGTATACCTAGTACATAGAATGGGGCCCTTTAGATGCTGCCTGCAGTTCAGAGAATAAATGTAACTTCACCTAAATTCCTGGGCGCAATTGAAGGTGAAATCAGATCTTTGATCTGGTTTGTAATATAAAATCCTTCTAATTTAAATACAGAAGTCAGAGAGGAGATGACAGCTTTGCTCTTTTGCATTCTTTCAGGTGGCATCTTCATCTCTCACTCCAAAGTTTTAGCTGAGCCTTTTTCCTTCTTGAAGGAAAACGAACTGCAAATGTCACTTTTCTTGTCTGCCAGTGTCTCTGCTGTCTTTTTGTTGCTGTCATCTTTTTATGTTAAATATTAAGCATATTGCCATTGAACCTAAAGGGATAAGAGTTGTGCACTGATTAGAGCTGGAAAACTTTCCTGCCCTAGATACAGATGAAATTCTAAGATGACAGTTTCTCACTGAGCGTGTTCTTCAGATACTCAGTAGCATTGGATCAGTTTTGCTCTCCTCCCAGCTCTGGCTGCTGCAGACCCTGTCAGAACAGGCTCAGGAGGGGTTGTGACAGGGCTGTGCAATCTTACCTTTGTTTGCTGGAGACATGCAATGGAACTTTGAATTTATGACCCTGCAAACAGGCTTCCTTCATTACTCAGCCCCAACACAGAATGGGCTGGTTCAGTGAATGAACTGTGAATGCCCTGGACAAAAGGAATGGGTTAGCCTTGTTTCTTTGGATGCCATAACATACAAGTTCATACTGGGTTATCAGAGAGAACCTAATCCAGGTATTTCTCAGTTTTGGATTGCTTAGATTAGCAGCTTTGGCTAACTGTTTGCAGTATTGCTAACAGTTTTGGAAAGATCATGTCTTACTAAGAGAAAGCAGATAAGCTTTAACATGTCAGGGTGGACTTAAAAACTGAGAAGGACTGTCATTTTTGTAGTGTGAGAACAGCAAGAAAATAGTAAAAAAAAGGTGCAAAAAAGTATATTATCGGTGTGGAAATTTTTATATCCATTCAGACTAGGTAGGAAAGTAACATTTAAGCAAGTTTTCAGCATGGTTTCCTAGTAGTTTCCTTCAATAATGTGAAGAATTCAGACCTGCAGTATGTGAAATGCTAGACTGACAAACTTGATGTAGAAACCTTTGTTAGAAACAGGGTCCCTTAGGAAGTGTGACAGGCTGGAAAAGCTTTTAATGAAGTTTCCTTATTATAAGTTTGGTTTGCTGTATTCTTCTCTAAGCTTTTAATTGACAGTCCCTGTCTGAGATGGGGCACTGAGCAAAGCAGACCTTCAGTCTAAATTGCTATTACATTTATACTGTTCCATTTTAAGAAATCCAGTTTTCTCTACAAGATGACTTTGAGGTTATTAAACCTCCAGTGATATTCAGTGAAGGGCTATTAGTATATTTACAAAGTGTCAATTTAGAGGTGTGAAAATAAGTAGTTGTACTATTCAAAATTGTAGTTTGGTTGCTGGATACCGTGGTGCCCAATCCAGCTGTGCTGCCGCCTTACCCAGAGTGCCGGACCAGCTGGGTGTTTGGGTGAGCACTTCTGTTTCTTGCTTTGGGTGGTCTTGTGATTTCTCAAGAGAGACTTCCAACAGTGCTGTTGTTATAGTCAAGCTATTCTTCAGCTGCTGGTGTCAAAGAATAAATACCAGCATGTCCTGCCAGATGCACTAATTGATGTAATCAAACCAGTCTGCTGAGAATCAGATTAGACAGTATTGTTACAGCAAGTGCACTGATTCAGTACTGATATAGCTATCTAGTAGTACTGGGCAGCTGTGATTTTTCCTTTGATTTGCCATAAAACTAAGTACTTCCATTGGTACTTGACAAATAATTTATATTGCACAGACTGTAGTGTTCCTCTAGAACAGCATTCAGATGACCTGCTTCTTACTGTACAGCTTTCCTTTTCTTCATATCTTTGATTTTTTAAAAAGTACTAGAACAGTCATGTTAAACCTCAGATTCATTAACCATCCAGCTCATTGTATTAAAGCAGTAGTGACATCACTGACAAGTAAACTGGATTAGAATTACAAGTAATTTTCTTTTTTGTGTTAAGCTGCAATTTAAAGTTATAAGTCTTCATATCACTATTACCAGATGTATGTGATATATGAATAATTAATATACTTTAAAATTCTTAGGTGACTGGGACACTAGATACAAATAAGTCGCATCTAAGAAAAAAGTTTATGTTCACTCTAATAAGACAGTTTTTCTGGTGACATAATGAGTTTTGATACTAGATTTGCTTTCAAGCTCATCTCTAACTTAAATTAAAGTTCTGAATTATTGTCTTGCAAAGGCTAATGTGACTGTGTGTTTGAAAATGCAACCGCTTTCTGAGTCTTGTTCTTCTCTTTCTTCTCTTCTAGATTGCAGAAGTAGATTGCAAAGATGCACTTGAAATGATCTGTAACTTGGAATCTGATGGAGATGAAAAAAGTGCTCTAATTCTATGTGCAGCATTTCTATCTCGCCAGCTGCAGCAAGGGGAGATGTACTGTGCCTGGTGAGTTTGAATCTTGTTTTCTATCAAGAACAAAAACTTAGTCTGGGGAAGATACATAAGCCATAAGTTTACTTTCTTTAGCTTGATAAAATCTGTGAGCTAAACAGAAAGGAGATAAGACTCTTGGAAAGCTAGAAAAGAAAATAAATGGATTTTGCAAGATAAGCATCCATTGCAGGAATTTGAAGGGTAGCTGTATGATGAGGCAAATATCAATAGCTGGTTAATAATTTTTCCATAGAAATGAGAAATTTAATAACTGCAGGCAACTGGTCAGCATTATGTCAGCATTTAATGAGTAAGTACTGTTCTTTCTGTCCTGTAACAATGCAGTGTTTCTTTTTCTAACAAACTTAGAAAGGAAGAAGCTCTTTACTACTACTGTAACCACAATAATAAGCTAGGTGAAGATACTTGTTGTTTAGGGCTTGCTTTCTTAACGTAGGAACAAGTAACTGGTCTTTGTTGGCAGATATTTGAGCTGTTAGGGTTTTAATTTCCTTCTGATAACTAGCAAACCTGTATAATTCTTGAAGAATTTGCTTTGTCTGTGCATCTCTGTTTTATGTGCAGCAGCAGGAGAAAACTGCTAATGCAGGATTTTGCTTTAAGAGATTCTGCTAAAGTTTTGGGTGTTACAGCATTTCACAAGGTACTAGGTACTTTTGGCTCTTTGCACCTGAGGAGGAATCATCAAATAAGATAATGTAGGTACTGTGATACTGTTTGGCTTTAGGGGCTAATTCCTTGCTAAATCACAGTCACATCCAGCTCTTAAAGCAGAGTAGCTTTAGAAAAAGTGTATCTACCACAGAGAAAAGCCAATCTTCTGTAGGTATTAGTAATTACTAAGAGTTCAGAAGTATACAGTTCCAGTCTGTGAATAGTAAACTACTGTACAAGACTTCTTTTTTTCCAAGACCACATAAAGAGTAAATTATGTAGCATAAGTTGTGGTAATACAGGTTTTATTCTGAGCTGTCCTTCTGGAATTGAGCCACTGTCATAATTTTGAAATTTAGATACTTAATAGTGTGGATATTTTAATAAAAGATAAGGTGTAAATAAATAAATTTCAGGCTTTTTCCTTTCTCAAAGACAAAATGGAAACTGTTCTTAGCCTTGCATTTCTTGTTATAAGACTAGTGGTTGCATTGATGGCCCTGAAATATTGTTCTCTTGTTCTAGGGAACTGACTCTTTTCTGGAGTAAACTGCAGCAAAGGGTAGAGCCTTCTATTCAAGTGTATCTAGAGAGATGTCGTCAACTTTCTGTGTTAACTAAGACTGTTTATCACATTTTCTTCCTGATTAAAGTAATTAATTCAGAGGTAAGGATACTCCTGAAAGAATATTTTTGGCACTTTCAATGGAATGGTAATTAGGAAAATTTATGAAAACTTCCTGTCTTTCTGTATAGTATCAGTTTCAGGGCAATCCTAATTGGTTTTGGGAATGGCCATAGCAACTTCCTTCTGCAGGTAAATTATAAATTGATTCATTTTGAATCATCAAAACTTTGGTTCCTTTGCAAAAAGAGTAGGATTAAACAGAAAAGCTGGATGCCACAACTGAGATGAAGAAAGAAGCAAAGGTGAGGTTATGGCCTCTAGGTTTGTCTGTGTCCTCTAAATGTGGTATTTTCTGTAAGGAGGCCCTAACATTCCTCGCTGTTATTTTCCATATTTCAAAAATTACAGAAAATTGAGAGGACCAGTTTATGAGGAAAGGAAATGAAGGGTGTATGTTAATATATACGAAAAGGAAAATTACAGGAAATTAGAAAGAAAAGAAGAAACTACAAAAAAACCCCAAAAACTACAACTCAAAACCTTTTGAATTGCCACTTATGAATGCAGTTTATTTTGATAAATGAAATACTTGTCACCTGTGGGCTTAGGTCCAATGTTGTATTACAAACGTGCTCATCTTTCTTGGCTAACCTTGTCATCTAGTTTTCTTAGTTTCTTTAGTAGTTGCATTATTTAATATTGATAGCTAAATTGAGCTCCTATGAAGATTTTTGTAAGTTGGGAAATTAATTCTAAGAATAAAAATTCCTGGTTTTGTTTTTCAGTGTTCTGGTACAGCTAATCATGGGCTTCTAAATTTAAAGATTTTTTGCCCCCCTGTAAGATGTGAAATAAATTGGAATTAGAGAGGGGGAGGAAAATGACTTTCACAGAGTCTTGTGATATTGATATCTCTGCCTGCTCTGTGCCATATTGATTTTTCTCCAGTGAGCATTTGAGCATTTACTTGTTGGCAGAAATTGGAGACCATGTGGGTAGTAGACTTGTACATTCATAAATTTGCTGAACTTTATTCTCATGTATGCCACAGCCCCTCTCATGCATCCCTGGCAGCATAAAGAGCTTGTAAAGTCAATGTAAATGTAAATGGTGTTGCCTTAGGGTATGAATGAGTAAAGACCACATGACTGTAGAACATTCAAATGATGGAACATTTAACAAAATGTAACTACACTCACTGCTTTCAGTTGGACTGAAGCCGTGTGTTCAGTTGAGGTCAGTTGACTTTGAAGTGACATAATTTTTAAAAATAAAAGTAAAGCTTTTACTTTAAGTGATCTCTAAGTTATAGATCTTTCTGAAGATCACGTGTTTTTTTCTTTACCTGTAGCAGTTTCTGCCATTTGATTTCTACCCAGTGTTAAGTTGATGTTTCATAGAAGCTCATCTCAAATACCTGTGGCACAACTGATAGGCTTTATTCCAAGGAAAAGGCTCAATATTGTTCTAATATAAACCGAATGCCTCTAACATACAGTCCAAAAGTGCTCAAACTAGACAGGACATACAGTTAATTGGTCTTTAAGTTGTATGTAAACTTCAACATTTTTTAGTAGCATGAAGACAAATTATGCAATTTAAGGAATAGCATCTGAGGAAAATCCATTCTGTTTCTTGAGGTAAAAAGTATTACTGTGAACGCCAGGTGCATTTTTTCTGACACTTATGATTGAATAATGACATCTTTTACTTAAAAGTATAGAAAGAGTTAGATAAAATGACTTACTAAAATTAGTCTTGCTTTACAGATTGATGGTGCTGGACTTGCAACATGCATTGAACTGTGTGTGAAAGCATTGCGCTTGGAATCCAGTGAAAATGCAGATGTCAAGATATCTATTTGCAAGACTATCTCCTGCTTACTTCCAGATGATTTGGAGGTGAAACGTGCTTGTCAGCTGAGTGAATTTCTTCTGGAACCCACTGTGGATGCGTATTATGCTGTTGAAATGCTATATAATCAGCCTGACCAGAAGTACGATGAAGAGAATCTTCCAATACCAAATTCTTTGCGCTGTGAGCTCTTACTTGTACTGAAAACTCAGTGGCCTTTTGATCCAGAGTTCTGGGACTGGAAAACTCTGAAGCGTCAGTGTCTGGCACTTATGGGAGAGGAGGCATCCATTGTGTCATCCATAGACGAACTGAACGACAGTGAAGTTTATGAGAAGGCTGAGGATGACCAAGAAGATAGTAAAGAAACTTCTCTGAATGGCCTTGCTGGCATTGATGAGGCTACCAGCCTTCTTAGGGGTATCAGAGATGAAAAGCAGAAAAAGAGAGAAATCAAAAAACTCAGAGAGAGGGGGTTCATATCAGCTAGATTTAGGAACTGGCAAGCTTACATGCAGTATTGTGTGTTATGTGACAAGGAATTCCTAGGTCATAGAATAGTTAGACATGCACAGAAACATTATAAAGATGGAATTTACAGTTGCCCTATTTGTGCCCAAAATTTTAATTCTAAAGAAAACTTTGTTCCCCATGTAACTTTGCATGTGAAAAAATCTAGCAAAGAGAGATTGGCTGCTATGAAACCACTGAGGCGACTGGGAAGACCTCCTAAAATAGCAACTGCCAATGAGAATCAGAAAACGAATTCTGTATCCAAACAGGAGCAGCGACCCATTAAGAAGAACAGCCTCTATTCAACAGACTTTATTGTGTTTAATGATAACGATGGCTCAGATGATGAAAACGATGACAAAGATAAACCTTACATACCAGAGATAGTGCCAGTTCAAAAGCCACCCCCTGTTAATGAATTTACCTGCCCTGTAACACTTTGCAAAAAAGGCTTTAAATATTTTAAAAATCTAATAGCACACGCAAAGGGCCATAAAGATAATGAAGAAGCTAAACGTTTTCTTGAAATGCAGAGCAAAAAAGTGATTTGTCAGTACTGTAGACGACATTTTGTAAGTGTTACTCACCTGAATGATCATTTACAAATGCACTGTGGCAGCAAGCCTTATATCTGCATACAGATGAAATGTAAGGCTGGCTTTAACAGTTATGCTGAGCTGCTGACCCATAGGAGAGAGCATCAAGTCTTCAGAGCTAAGTGTATGTTTCCCAAATGTGGCAGAGTGTTTTCTGAAGCCTATTTACTCTATGATCATGAAGCACAGCACTATAATACCTATACCTGCAGAGTCACAGGCTGTGGGAAGGTGTACCGCTCACAGAACGAACTGGAGAAGCATGTTGAGGATCACAACAAGCAGCCTGAAAAAGAAGAGCAGCCTGAAAACCAAACTGATCAGTCTGATCTTAGTCAGCCTCCTAAAGCTAATGAAAGTACTGATGGAGTTGCAGTTAAAGAGGAATTGACATCTCCTCCAGCTGAAAACCGAAGCAGTTTCATTGAAGGAGAAAACATCTGGAACCAAATCAAAGCAGAACCAGTAGGGAATGAAAGTGTAAATGCATCAGTGAGTGTACTGCAGCAAAGCAATTCCTTGCCTAATGCTGGTTCAGAGCAGTCTCCTATGGGTTCAATAAAAACAGAAGAAACAGTTCCAGCGGGCAGCATTAAGCTGTCTGTTGTTAACCAGAAGATCCGAGATAACTTTGTGAAAAGAGGTAAATTGGCTGCTACTGCCAGTAAAGTAGATACTACTAAACCTGGAGTCCAGCAGTTGTGCCCATCAGTTGACTCTTGTCTTCCAGTTTTCCAAGAGAGAAAGGAGGAAGGCTGTCTCAGCCAGACTCAGAATGTTCAGACTGTCACCTCAGACACATTAAAACCAGAAGCCCTTGAATCAAAAAGCTTGGAAAGACAAGTGAGCATTGTAAATCCATTCAGCATGCAGAATCAGACAGGGTATCGAAACGGTGTACCCATTTCCAAACTTGAAATTGAAGACAGTATTAAAGCTGCAGCTAATCTATATAACCTGCCTTTAAAAACTTTAGAAAGTATTACATTTATTCCATCACAGCCTAACATAAATAGCTCTTTAGTTCCAGTTGTGTCACCAGCAGCCCCAGTTCAGAAATTTAATTGTCAGGTTGAGGGGTGTACTCGAACGTACAACTCGTCACAGAGCATTGGCAAACACATGAAGGCAGCCCACCCTGATGAATATGCTGCTTTTAAAATGCAGCGTAAAAATAAGAAACCGCGGAAATCCAGCAATCTCCAAAACGTGCCGAATGATGGGAAGATTGTGTATCTTATGCCATCACAGGTGGGCAATCCCAGTGGTGCTGCTTTTACTGCACAGAACAAATCAAATTTGAATCCCCCCTCTTCCAGTCAAGTGCAGCATGTCTCAAGTACTCTTTTCCCAACCCACCTAGAAAATCTAGCGAATCCTATGTTGCCTATAGTGGAAAGTGTCATAAATCCAAATTTGTCTGCTCGTATTAAAAGTGAGCCTGAGAGTGTTTTGTGTTCACAAATGGAAAATTTGTCTGCTGCAACCTTACCTTCCCAGTTGGATGATCTGGCAAAAACAGTTATGCCTCTGAATATTGATGGTGGTTCAGATCCTTTTCTTCCTTTGCCTGCAGAAAATGGTCCAATGTCTCTATTTCCTTCATCAGCAGAGAATCCTCCAAATTCAGTCTTCTCACAACTGGAAAATAACACAAATAACTTTTCTTTGCAACTAGAAGGAAACGCTAGTTCTACCTTCCCAAAAGAGGAGAGCGTTGATCAAATATTTCCCTCACAACTGAGTAATGAAAATAACTTCAGTGAAACTAGTTCTCAGCACCCAGCTTCAGAAAAGGTGAAAAAAGATCGTGGCAGGGGCTCAAATGGGAAAGAAAGGAAGCCAAAGCATAACAAGCGAGCAAAGTGGCCAGCAATAATTAGAGATGGCAAATTTATCTGTAGCAGGTGTTTCAGAGTTTTTACTAATCCTAGATCACTTGGTGGTCACTTATCCAAGAGGTCTTACTGTAAGCCTCTTGAAGGATCAGAAATTTCTCCAGAAGCTCTGCAGGCTAATGGACAATCTTTGCTTGCCAGTATGATTCTTTCTTCAAATTCATTAAACTTGCAGCAACCTCCGGAGTCTGCCTTCAATCCAGAGACGTGTTTTAAAGATCCATCTTTCCTCCAGTTACTTGCAGCCGAAAATCGTTCTGCACTGCAGACTATGTTTCCACGGGCCAATGTGACTAACTTTAATACCAGTGGGAATGAGGAAGGTAATCAAATTATAAAGCAAGCCTTGGAAACTGCAGGCATCCCGAGTAGCTTTGATAACACAGAAGTACTTCCACGTGTGGTTACAACAAGTTGTGTCTCTGGTACAACTCAGATGAATGCAGCCGTTCTCCCCAGCTCAGCCACGCCCTCTCTGCTGCAGACAGTCTGTAACCCCAGTACCCTGCTGACAGACCAAAACAGGACCCTCAATGCCAAAATTCCTCCATTAAATGAATGCAAGACTTTGCCTGTTTTCGCAACAGAGGACTTAATGCTAAAGACTGTTGAAAATGGCTTGTGTCCTAGCTCATATTCTAACACTGTTGCAGCAGCACAAAACTTTGCAGGGAACAGTTCACGAGTTTCAGTTATAAGTAGTCCCAAGAATTCGGGATCAAGCAACTTGAATAAGAAGGGAACCAGCTCCTCAAAGAGGAAGAGAAAAACACCTACACCCCTGCTTGTGCCCAACACATCGCAGAAATTAGCAGTAAACAATGCAACAGTAATGGGACTTCTAACCAAAAGCACTGAAGGAAACATGCAAATACAGGGAGAAAGTTTTCAGTCCAACTTGCTGGCAAATTGTGGCTCTCAAACAGTGGTGGAAAACCTTGCACAGAAACTCAGTAATGTTGACAATCAGTTATTCATGGCCAGTATCAAAGATAATTTCAAAACAAACCTTGAGGCTCATACAGTTCTGCCCCCTTTAACAGTAAAAACTGAAAATGGGGATTCCCAAATGATGGCTGCAAATTCTTGTGTGCAGGCAAATTTGGAACAACAGATTTCACAGGACAGTGTTATGCAGAACTTCGAAAAAACCCTGGAAATAATTAAAACTGCTATGAATTCACAGATGCTTGAGGTGAAAACTGAAATTCAGGATACTGTTGCTGCTTCAGGACAGAACTTGCAAGTAAATAACACCCAGGCTGCTTCAGAAAATTCAGCACACAGTGTAAAACTACCTACTTCTACACAGTTTGCTGTGCACACAGGGAGTGTTACTGCTGCAAAGGGTAGCTCTGCTCAGGCTGAGATACCTCACAAGGATGATACTCAAATGTCAGAAATTTTGGAAGGCTTGCAAAAACTGAAGCTGGAAGATGATTCTCCTGTTCCAATCTCTGAGACTGTTTCTCAGTGTCCTCCAGCAGATAAGCTAGCACCAGCAGTTCCTGTTGTATCACTTGAAAATAAACCCCTCATCCAGCTATCTCCAGAGGCAAGTAACATTCAATTTAGTGATAGAGTTAATAAACCTTTTGTATGTCAGAATCCTGGCTGCAGTTACAGTGCTATGACAAAAGACGCATTATTTAAACACTATGGCAAGATCCATCAGTACACTGCAGAAATGATACTAGAAATAAAGAAACATCAACTGAAGTATGCCCCTTTCAAATGTGTTGTAGCTACCTGTCCAAAAACATTCACAAGAAACTCTAATCTCCGAGCACACTGTCAGCTTGTACATCATTTTACAACAGAGGAGATGGTAAAATTAAAAATTAAGAGGCCTTATGGCAGAAGATCTCAAAATGAAACCGTAAACACAGCCCCACAACCTGTTGAAATAAAAACTGTGCAGACACTAGTAATAGAAAACAAAACTGTAGCTCCATTGGTCAAAGAAACTCAGATAAAGGAAGCTGTAGAGCCTGTAAAAGTATTGGAAAAACTTCTACCAGAAAATAATATTCCTGAAAGACTGGAAAAACCTCCCCAGGTGGTTTCTGTGCCACTGGAGCAGCACAATCCAGCATCTTTTGATGGTATGCAAGAACAAGCCAAAGTACGCAAGGCTAGGAAGCACAGGAAGGAGAAAGAGGAGAGGAATGGTAGGAAGCCTGTAACAAAATCTCTGGAGTTTCCCACTAGGTACAGCCCTTACAGACCGTACCGGTGCGTCCATCAGGGCTGCTTTGCAGCTTTCACAATACAACAAAACCTCATTCTTCATTACCAGGCTGTGCACAAATCAGACCTCCCTGCTTTTTCTGCTGAAGTGGAGGAGGAGAATGAGCAAGGCAGAGAGGAACGTGAGGAAGTGGAAACCAAACCTGCTGTCAGAGAGTTCAGGTGTGAGGTGAATGACTGCTCTCGTATCTTCCAGGAAGTTACCAGCTTGATACAGCATTATATGAAGCTTCATGACATGACCCCAGAGCAAATTGGAAGCATGAAATCAGCTCCAGAGGTGGGAAGGTTTTTTTGTGACCAGTCTCAGTGTAAGTCTTCATTTACAGCGTATCTTAATTATGTCGTGCATCTTGAGACGGAGCACAGTGTTGAGATAAAGCCAAACAAAGTAGAAGATGATGGCATGTTCAAGTGTGACTGTGAAGGCTGTGACCGTATTTATGCTACTAGGTCTAACCTCTTGAGGCATATTTTTAACAAACATAATGACAGGCATAAAGATCATCTAATAAGACCCAGGAGGCTGACACCAGGCCAGGAAAACATTTCAAGCAAAGCAAATCAGGAGAAACCGTTGAGGTCTAAACAGAGAGGACTCAAAAACAGATCGGGAAAAGAGGGCAACAGGCTGTCAGTGAAAACAAAACGAAAGAAAAATGTGAACTTGGAAAACAAAAACTCAAAAGGAATACAGGTTCAGGAAAATAAGGCTTATTCACTGAAGCGCGGCAAGTACGTGTATTTAATAAAGGCCAGAAACGATGCCTTATCGGAATGTACCAGCAGGTTCATAACTCAGTATCCCTGTATGATAAAGGGATGCTCGTCCGTAGTCACAAGTGAAAGTAACATAATAAGGCATTATAAATGTCACAAACTGTCCAAAGCTTTTACTTCCCAACACAGGAATCTTCTTATTGTATCTAAAAAACACTCTGTCTCCCAAGTAAAGGAAGCCTCTTGTGAGCAGGAGGAAACTGATAAAAAAACTGATGTGAAAGAGCCTGAACCGAGTTTGACAGCGAGCAATAATGATTCAAGCACAACTACCTTATCACAAAAGGAAACTGAAAAAGGTGAGAAGGATGAAGTGGATGAACTGACAGAACTATTCATTACTAAACTAATTAATGAGGATTCTTCAACTGCTGAAAATCAAGCAAAAATCTCTTCCAGTGTAAATAGTGACTTGCAGGAGACCAGCTCCTGCCCCTCAGAGAAGCAAAAATCAAACAACCTGAAAAGAGCAAATAAAGAAAAAAATGTATCTCAGAGTAAGAGAAAGAGAGCTGAGAAAACAGAGGAGGCACTGCCCAGTGGTGTGAGTAACCTGCACAAGGAGGAAGAGACTGCTGTTGCCATTCAAACGGCCGAGGAGCAACCTGCAGCTTTTGACTGGAGCTCGTTCAAGCCAATGGGTTTTGAAGTGTCGTTCCTCAAGTTCCTTGAAGAATCTGCTGTGAAGCAAAAGAAAAACTCTGAAAGAGAATACCATAGCAGTGGAACCAAAAAAGGATCCCATTCAAACTCTCGGAAAGCCAGCGAGAAGGCCCCCGTAGCAAGCGATAACGTCTCTGGGTCGTGTTCTGAAACTGAAACCCTTGTAGTGTTTGCCAACCCATCACAGCTTCCATGTGGTGATAATGTAAAGATAGTGTTAGACAAGACTCTTAAAGACTGCACTGAGCGTCTGTTGAAGCAGCTTCAGGAAATGAAACCTGTGGTCAGTTTGAGAAAGCTCGAAGGACGTTGGGAGGATAATCCAGAGGTTATAGCTGCAAAAGTAATTGTTTTGGGTACTGAGGAAGGGGAATCAAAATACTGAAAACCTAATGTGTTTAACCATGACCTGTAATAGAATTTATTTTGAATAGGAAGCCATCAAGCATGCTAGTAACTGTGGAGCTCTTTTATTTTGAAGTGATTTAATCTAGCAAAAAACATGACATGAGTCATGTAAATGTCTTATTTGTTTTTATCCCTATGGGACTTGAAGAAAGTAATTGCTTCAGTTTTGTAAATACTTGATCAAGACCTCAACTTTCTATCAGATTGTCCTTTCCATAAACGAAATCTTTGTGAGTTGTCTGTGATTGGTATCTTTCACCAGGTTACTTCTCATGTATAACAATTTTCTTTATTTGTAGATACATTTTTTTGTATATATTTATTATTGTAAATCATTTGCTGCCACCAGCAGTCTGTAAGTCTAAACTATTAAATGACACATTTATATTCGGACTTTTAATTTGTAACTAAGTGAGCAAGTTTTTAAAACTGTCCTTTAATCATTTTAAATTAAGAACTTTTGAACTAAAGCTAGCTAAGTCTGCCATATCCAGTTTATTTTGCATAAAACATTTATTTACAGAAGAAAAGCTGGATAAGATCACATTTCATAGGTTAAACGTACTGACACACTCTCATTTTTGTAAATTTTAACATCCAGTATCTATGGATGATATTCATATGTAGTTAACACATAAATATAATAGTTTTCTTATAGCTACATTTTTCATTGCTTTTAATTGGTTACAAAGCATTTATGATTCCATAATAAAAATGGAAATGTGAATAAAAATAGTTTGCTACATTGAAGATTTAAAACAATATTTGGTATTAAAGAATCCATTGTGAATGTGATAGAAAATTAGTAGTGTGGAGCAGTGTATATATTTGAGGTGGTGATTTGTGAAGTAGCCCAGTATTGCCTTAAATAAAAACACATTTCATTTCTTGTTTTATACATGTGATCTTATAAAGGTTATTTTTGTTTCTGTAACTTAGATTGGTGTATAGTTTAATTTTTGTTAAAAAAACAAAACAAAACAAAAAAACTTCAGAAACCGTTTTTGTAAATAGTGGGTTTATAAAACAGATGGGTTTATTTTGATAATACCAGTTTGGTATCTATCTATAAAATACACGAGTCCTTATGCCATACCATTAAAAACTAAATAAACAAGGCACTTTCTGAAAGGGAAGTGAGATGGTGGTCTTACAGATAAACTCGGTGGTCGTGCTCTGTTGGTGGCATGGGCTCCCTTTGCGCTCCTCTGCCTCTCGCTGACTGCATGTGGCACCAGTCACAACCTCTCTTTTCCACACTGGAACGAGCCTCAGAAGCTGCTGGTGCTGCTTGTAGTGCCGGGATTGGAGCAATTCCTCTGTATGCTGCTAACTGAAATGACAGGTATCCCGTTTGTTGAGTAACCAAAAGTGTGAATGCATTGGTGGGAGCTGTCAGTACCCAGGAATCTTCAGTGTTGGTTTTCATGTGTGGTTATGTTTGACTCAGCCAGCTGGATTGTGTGGTACTAAAAACTTTTCTTGGATTATTATCGTTACTGGATGTGACCTACCTTCAGTAATATAAAACAGTCTTTATCTTGGGTGAAATTGGCTTGATTTTTTTTTTCTATAAACTTGTCTTGCTGTGTAAAGCTTTTGCATTAAGTGCTAGATTTGACTGCTTGTAAGCTATTCACCTGGAATCTCTGACAGTTTTCCTAAATATCAGTGCAGAGAGCACCTTCCTACAACCAAATGAAGTGACTTATTGCGAGAGTGAGGATTATGTGTGAACAGCAGCGGCATTTGACCTGGGGCACAGCCCTTGGTTTGCTACATGGTGCTAAATTGCTTACCTTCGCAGAAAGCCCGTGCTTCCATTTGAACAGAGCCCGTCAGCTCCTCTCACTTTCCATCCCTCCCAAGTGACCAAACTCTTGTTATGCCACGTTAGTAAATCAAAGGTGCAGTCTGAGAATGATAAAACCAAAACAAACCCTTGTATTGTGACTCTAAGAGCGATCATTATAATCATTACAAGTACACAGTGCCATTTTCTACCTGCCAGAGGCTGCTGGTCCCCCTGGATGGAGCTGCTGTTGGATACCAGCGACGGTGATTGTACGGGGAACTTCTGCAGGGGAGAAGAGGGCAGAGATCCTCAGGAGAGGATCCTCAAAGCTCACCTGAATTCTCTTGTTTTCAGCTGTACCTAACCACTTCAGCCACTGTCAACAGACCTCGCAACTGTTAGTCTTTAGAAGAATGTTTGTGTTGTGTAAGTTGAATAGTTTCAACATTCCCAATGATTGATACTGTATAATTTGCAGTTCTTGGACTGAGAATAGTATACAACTATTTAGCTACACAGTGTTATACTAGAATGCTATTTAAAAAAAGAGAAAAGGATTAAAAAATCCAATGCCATAAGTATTCAGGAAGCAATTTCTGATTTGGATCTGAATTTTTGAGAATAAAATATTTAATATTGTCTCATCCCAATCAATCCAATTAAAGCAGATGCTATACCCATATAGTTAGTACATTCCATGGCACACTCCCTTTTAGGTGGTTACTGACAGCCTGTCCAACAGGTAAGCTAGTATGGGGTTTGTTGTTTCCTTTTTAAATAGCAAACAGGAGTATTTTGAGCTTAAAATGTACCAAAGGCAGGGTCTGATTTAAAATGTCACAGACTGCAGAGGGTACTCTGGTTTGTAAAGCCACCTACAGAAACTCCCGAGGAGATAAATTTGGTGTTTGCATTCAGATGTTTTACCTTGGGTGATAGAGAAAACCTCCCACCCTAGCAGTTGTAGCACAGCCTCTCTTGGGCCTGTAGCCACAGCCCTGCCCTCGGGGCTGCTGAGTGGGATGGGGCTCCCAGGTGGCTGAGCCAAATGTACCAGCAGCACTTCAGCCTGCTTTGGGGTGCCCTAAAGATGCTCTCGCCCTCACTGCCCAGTTCCCTGTCTTCTGCCTTTTCTTTCTCCTTCCTCTATGTCTCTGCCTTCCAGAATTGTCACCCATTAACTGTGGAGCATTCAAACAAGGTCCTTTCTTTGAAGCCCCATGTTGCCATCAGGAATGTGCTGACTACAGCTGCAGGTGTTGCTGATGGGGAAGCAGAGCATGGACTGTTTTGTGATCAAAAGACACCTTTAAACTGACAGTCAGCCTCTGGTACTCAACTATGTCTGTAAAGAAATCTGCTATTACCTGAGCCCTAATTCAGTGTAAATAAGAGTAGTGGGTTTATCCCCACATGTTTCAGGGTAGTCCTTCTCAGCAGGATGGGGAGACGTTGGCTTCTAGAGCATTCTGCTGGGCCATTTGGTTTGGGATGCTGGATAGTAAGTGAGCAATGCTTGTACAAGCAGCACTGGAATCAGTTGTTGGGTTGGGTGAGGGGCAAGTAGTTGGCTAATTGTTGCAATTAGTTTCTGTGCCAAAGAATTGGTTGGGGCTCCCACCTGTGTGCAGGGGAGGAGGGACAGGGGCAGGGACAGGCTACGCTGGGGTTTAGGTCCCCACGTTGTAGAAGCACCTGCTCATGCTCTGCTCAGCCCTGCCTGGAGACATGGTAGGGAGATGATACAATTAAAGGGATAGGAAATGGGGCCACTGGTACTGGAGAAGGGAGTAGAGGAAAGAAACTATCAGCAAATAGGAAAATATTTTGTCAGTGTCTTTTTTTTCAAACCTCTTCTGTCCCAAGGCAAGAAGCTTACTTGCATTTTAAGGAAAATTAGAGTCTATGTTAGACACAGATCTTTTGATGTTTGCAGGGATGTTTTGAAATACTAATGAGGTAAATATTTTTGTATGAACATGCATGCAGTGATTATGTTATTTCTCCATTACAGTATGGGCTCAGAGCAGCTTCCTATCAATTGCTTATATCCTTGCAGAACATAGCACTTGAGTTCAATTTTTTAAAATGTTAGTCTGAGTGATTCAGAAGTTTAGGGACCAAACCTGTAAACTCCTTTGAACCAAAAATGTAACAGCAAATGCCTTCAGGGGTGCATGGATAAGCGAAACTTAAACTGGAGAACAAAGGCGTATAAAAGCGGAGAAAGGGAAGGAGGCAGTAAAAGACTAAATGGTTGCCAAGAGCAAGGGTTCAGAAAGCAGATGTATTGGTTTCTGTTCTCTCAGGTTAAGTGATGCTCATTTCCTTTTCATTAGTAGCCATGTCAAACACTCAAATTTTGCAGCACATGATACGAAGGCTACTTGGCTATTTGCTGCGAGTGAGTCGGGTTATGTGGAGTTGGTCCATAATAATTTTTCATAATATTTCTCATGTAAGGTACTGGCTTTGTCAAATCAAGCATCCTCCAAGACTCAAAACATTGATTTTGGAATTTATTTATAATTTCTTGGCTGTTGGAAGACAGAATTAAAAATAAAACTTTGAATATCCATTTCAAAGAATTAGAGTTCTTGTTTGATGGGAAAATTTTTGGTCTAAGTGGTAATCTCTGACCAGCCACTGAGCTTCAGGGGGTCTTTAAAACCCTTCAAGCCCTGATTTAATATACTTTTTTATTAGAGAGCTGCTAATGCACTAATTTTATCAGAAACCTGTGTTGGCTAAACTGTGTTTGCTTCTCTTCATTTTCTATCAAATAAACCTTACCTTAAAAACAATGAATAAATATTTATTGTTTTCAATAAATAATGTGCTCTTAAAAATCTGTCCACAGTTATTAAAACCCAGATATTTCAGAAACATTTTTGTATTTTATAGTTTTGCCCTTGTCTTAATAAAATGATGCATGAGGGTCCAGACAGGCCAAGGTAATTTTGGGGTTTATTCTCAGTTACTTAAGCTGCAGCAGTTGCAGTTTCACAGGGTTCATGGGCAGTTTTGCTTCAGACACTCTTTGATGGGCTGTGTCCAGGAGCTGCAAAAGACTTTCTAACTGCATTTCTGTCATGAGTCTTCTGTGTTTGTAGAGGTTTAACAGAAAATGTTCTGAATTGTATAAAGTGCCCTGTCTCTATATAAGCACTGATTCAGCATCAATCAAGAGTTAAAACTATCTGGCCACAAGCTGATATCTGAGGGACTGCTGTTGCTGCTAATTTCAGCAGCAGCAAATGTCTTCCCATATTTGATAAAAGTAGGTTTATTTTAGGGAAAAAACCAAACAAACAACAAACCCTACCTTGAAAATCACCATCAAAAGTGCATAGCTTGTTCATTAGTTGCTAACTTTTGTTCTGTACCTGCTACTCATTAAATGTAATGCTTTGTAACCAAAGCCATGGGGCCGGAGGGGGCCTCGGAAAAAAAAAAAGAAAAGTAGTTAACCTGCTTTTGCCACTGTTTCTTCCTCCTTATTCTGGCACAAACAATAAAATTAGATCAGCATTCAGGCAGCTCCGTTTCAGTTGGTGCTTTTCTCTAAACAGTGCATTTTGATCAGGCTCAAAGGTCTTTCATTCCAACAACAGAAAGAGAACACTACCCTGAAGAATGTTTTAAGGCACTACTTTCCATTGTCTTAGAAGCCTAGGTTCAACAGAAGACATGTTTTAGCTGATTTCTGTCCCTTTCCTGTTAGCCCAAAAAATGCAGATAACAAAGAGCAGAGGTGTGTGGTGTTTATGAGGTACTTTGAAATTTGGGGGAGGGAACAGGTGATTCTTTTTTACTTTGTTTCTACTAGAGGCTTTTCACATTTTTATATTTCATGTGTTCCTCTGCAGCAGAGAAATCTACTGAAGGAGTAGCATATTTTCAGCCTTACTAAAGGGACCAGATTCTAGGCTACTTAATACTAGGGACTGCTGGCTACTGTATTGTTCTGCTATATTTTGTGGTCTGCACTTCTCTATTCAGATCCTAGGGAAGTAGGAATGATCTGTTCACCTAAATGCCACAGAACAGAAGACAATGACATGGGAGCTGCTTGGTGCAGGTGACCAGGAGTTAACTCTGTACCCTGGCACATGCTGCTTGCACAAGTTTGAGCAAGTGCCTTTCTTAAAGGATACTTTTAGATTATTAACACCCTAATAGCTGTAAAGGCTCAATTCCAGAAGGAGGTGCTCCACAAACAGCTAAATAACCAAATCTTTATCACATGGGCTAAACTAGATGTGTCTACCTCTTCTTGGTTCTTCTGTTTTTGAGATGTTTTATAGTACAATGGAGTGGACTCGTGACTATCCAGCTCACTTCAAGGCACAGCAATCACTCTATGCCAGCACTTTGCCATTGCCATTTCAGCAGTTACCAGGTCTGATCCACCCACCTGACAAATCCTGTACACCCCTTGCTGTTCATCTTAATCAGTCCCATGTTCTTCCTATCTCTGCATATAAAATGCCTGTTTTTTCTTGTACCAAAGCAATTCTGTGTAATATTCAGTACACAACTGTTTGAGCAATTGTTTCAGCATGATTTATCATAAGCATCTGTGTTTGTATTAAAGCTTCATGGAATTCTCAGAACTTCTACATTTCTTTTTTCAACATGAAAAGGTCTCAATGATTCTATGTACGACATACATAATGTAACCAAATTTATCAGCTCAAGTAATGGGGAACTAACAGAGAAACAGCATTTCCTATGTAACTATCCTTTCAAAGGATAGTTCTGCAAAGCACTGATTGGAAAAGCAATTTGTCAAAAACAGCTTGTGTAATGGGAGGGTGGTCTCCAGCCTTCTTTCAAGTCAGCGGGGAATGTTTTTCATGTTCATCTTGCATATTCAGAGGCAAAGATGATGAGCTGTTGTGGAGTCGTCCTGCAGCTGCTGCTCTGTTGTGCCTGATGAGTTCTGATTCGCAGCAATTGCCTTTTGAGCCTTGCTGCTTCTTCACGTGTCTCTTCAGATAACATTTTACGGAGTATTTGAACATCAGATAACTCAGCTCAGTTAGATTTAATACAATGCACAGGCATGACGTTGCCACCAGGAAACAGAGGAAAATCATTTTCTCTGTGGGTTTGGAAATATAACAGTCTACAGTATTGGGACATGGTTTTATGTCACATTTCACAAGACGTGGTATTTTGAATCCGTTGTACAATTTATAGAACAGAACAAGAAAAAATATTTCAAGTCCTGTTTTTAAAATGAGGCTGATTAGGTAAGTGCACAGCAATCCACCATCTATCTTTCCTGGATTTTTGTAAAGTTTCTGGTTGTGGTTTTTCTCTCGGTTCTCTCTGTAAGCAACATGAAAGACAACCAAGAGTGAAGGGGTGGAGACCATGATTAATTGCAAAGCCCAAAATCTGATGTGAGAGACAGGGAAGAAATGGTCAAAGCAGACATTTTCACAACCAGGCTGCTTGATATTGCACTCAAATTCATCGTGTTCATGTTTCCAGATGTTTTCTGCGGCAGCAACATAAAGCAGTAAGCGGAACAGGAACACAACAGCTACCCAAATTCTTCCAATTCCTGTTGAGTATTTATTCACTCCACTCAGCAGATCACGTAAGAACACCCAGCTCATTTTTCTCATCAAGGAAAGATGGAAGTGCTCTATCAAAGAAACACAAGATCAGAGAGATGCATCCTCTTGGGTGAAGATAAATGAGACATTCATTCAACATGAAATATAACCAGTAGCTGAAACAATTTAAAATTATTAAGCATTTAGAAGTAATTTAATATTATTAAGCATTTAAATAAGAACAACAAGCTGATCTTATTTCTGATAATTTAATAATTCTGATACATTCTGAGGCTATTGAACAAAATTTATTTGCTGTTTAAATACATTTTGTCAATTAGGCTGAAGTCTAATCATTCTGTTAAGCTGTCCTCTGTAAGAAATGTGCCTGTTCTCCCTGAGGGACTCCTGTCAGGTAGGGCTTTCTCTGGCAAGTTCAGGCCGGCACTGCCACTGAATTGCACTCAACTTAGCCCTGTCAGTTATGCAGATACTACACACAGTCAAGTCAGATTTCACTTTCGCATTTATGCATAGGAACCAAGTGTCCCATACTAAGTTGACCGCATAAATGCAAATTGATTGCTTTTTGTCTGTGGTCTAACTTTTGGGTAAACTTGCGCAATATTTTAAATATTTTCCTGCTTCATTGGATTTTATTTGTCGTATTTCTTACCATTACTCCAAAATATGTGTGCACATTTTGTGTGCATGTGTGTTACAGTTGCTTATCTGCACAAGCCTTCCCCTGTCCTAACTCTAGAACACTTCTTTTGGAAGAGCTACCTAAGGAGCCACTGGCAGGGAGACTCATCAGAGTCAAAAGGAGACCTGAGGTACCCACCCAGAATATACAGTCACCTTTGCACCTGGCCCCATCTCCAGGTCTGACTGTATCCTTGGGGGTATCAAGCTCCTTTGTTTGTAAGAGCAAACAGTGGATGCATTCCTGGCACACAGAGTAGCTGGGAGACATGAGGTGAGGATGGAAATCAGAAGTTTCCATGTGTTATGTCATTTAATGTCCGCATGGCAACTTCTGCTTCTGCAAGCTCTGCCTAGCAGGAGAGAAAATGGACCCCTCTGTGGCTGCAGTGGCACACACAAATCCCACTGATCCTGCTGTAGCTGCAGCATCACAAAGCTTCATGAAAAGGTATTCAGGCACTGGAATGGGCTGCCCAGGGAGGTGGTGGGGTCACCATCCCTTCAAGGTGTTCTAGAAATGACTGGATGAGGCATTTAGTGCCATGGTCTAGTTGACCATGAGGTGGGCATTGGTCAAAGGTTGGACTCAATCTTGGAGGTCTTTTTTGACTTAAATGATTCTGTGATTCTGTAAGGCTCAACACACATGGAAAGCTCACTGCTTCTTTTGCTGTCCCTCGTTCTGCAGCCCTATGGTCAGGCTTCTGCAGGGAAGCAAGGTTATTTGGATAGTCCTGCATTGCTACCATCAGAGCTCAGCACTAGCTTGAGGAGCTGAGGGGCAGCTGCAGAAATTTATATATTCCTGATTTACACTGCCAAGAATGGTTACCAAGCTACTCCTTTATGCTGCAGATAAAAAAGATAACAGGGAAATGCCAGCTTATATCCTTTCAGACATATGCTCCTGTGCTTTTAAATATGTTTGGCAGTGTGGTTACTTTTTCATTAAAGAGCTATTCCTGTCTTCCACAAACAGAGTTCAAGCAGAAGTTTAAATCAAACTTTTGAAGACATAAGCTTCAAGGCTTTAATGCTTTCTAAATAAGCAATACACAGTCACAACAGTCTCAAAGGAGCTGAACAGCAAACATGAACACACCACCACCAGTGGTATATATTACCACTATATAATAAATCACAGGCAAGGAAACAAAGCATTCACTGAGCAATGTTAGCACATGCATGTGCATCTTGTGGATCAGCTGTCCTCTGGAGTTTTGAAGGAAAACCTCAAGAGGCCTCTTCTGAGGCTTTAAGATGTGCACATGGACTGTTGGAGGGAATTATGAATTTTGTTATTCCATGGAAAGCAAGCGTGGCTGCAAGGGGGCTTTTGCTGATGGCCACTATAAGTGCACCATCCTTTTCTAATGTAAAAAGCCTGATTCTACCTATCAATCCATGGCTGGAGTTCCACCAGTTCTGAGCCTCCAGGTGAACAGAAATGAAAGATATGCTGGGTCACCAGCAAGGCACAAAAGTCAGTGGGAACCAACACTGGTGGAAATCAGGCCGTGGTTATCCCGAAATACAGATTGAGAAATTTACCTCGAGGTCTCTTTTTCCCAAAGCTGAGCTGCTACTTCCTTAACTGAGCAGCAGAAGGGATTAGAAAAGAACAACTTTACACTTTCTTTGCCAATCCCACATTGAGAAGAACAATATAAAGGAGAATAAGAAGTCCCAACCAAACAAAACAGGGACGAGGAATTTGACTAAAGTCAACAGATCCTGAGCAAGGGGCAAATTCCAGCCAGACAGAAGATTGGATGGATGAAATTCCTGCAAAGCTAATTTGAAAGAGAGCAACACATTCTGTTACCTAGATGTTTAGTAATAAGGCATCAGGGATTCCACAGAACTGAAAGCGTTTCCTGGTCTGTGTGCTCTGTTGAAGAGAAACTAAAATTTATTGAAGGACTGCGTTTCAGTTTTGTGGCCCACAGCGCTTCTGCAGCCAGAGGTCTGCAGAACTTTGGTTATATTTTTTCCAGTTGCAGCCTTAACTTGATAATGAGAAATGGCTGTAGAGAACAACTTTCAGCTTCAAACCTAAAGGGCCACAGAGCCTCTTTTGTAGTACTGTTTGTAACTAGCACAGCTCCCCTGTTCAAAGGAGCTGCAAATGTGCTTTGGAAAGGTTATGTTTGCTTCATGACCACTGTTGCTATAGATGTGGACGTTAACTGATGCTTTTGCATCCTTTGAAAATACAATTAATTCACTGAAGCATTGCAAAGAACACATGGAATGGAAAAAAAAAAAAGAAAATGGACTTCAAAGACAAGGAGTTACTCAACAGGTAAACAAGAGAGGGACAGCACAGGCACAAGACTGATGAGGGGTCAAGTTAGCTCAGGCTAGAGAAGACACATTAAGTGGGCTGTATGAAATTCAGAGCAAGGTGAGGATTCAGACAATGAAAAAAGAAAAATCATCCAGTAAGCACATAGCTGGGCAGTAGGAAAAATATGACAGTGGTATTTTTTTAACGCTTCAAGAAGTGGCAGTACACATGGCAGCAGACGCTGAGTAGTGTTGGGGCATGATGCTTTAGCAAAATTATATTCTGGCTAATGTAAGGACAAGAGAGGAAAAGTGTGATCCAAATCCTTGCAACCAAGGAGAGATTTTAACCTTAGAATCTGGAGAAGGTTCATGTTGTACAGAAAGAAACAAAGGGAGTCAAGAAGGGAATCTAGCTAAAGAAATTGAGTAGATTGTGGGAAATGTAGATGACATCAATTTGTGTTGGGGTAATGTCCAATGCTGAAGCTAAAAATGAAATTACTCAAAGTTTTAAGAAAGTTACAAAGGCATTAAAGGGGGATCCCCTTGGCACTGTGGACATAAAGACCACAAAAGAGACTTAGCCTCTACTGGAAATTACCAAGGAGGCATTAGACAGAGTTAAACAGTAGAAGCAAGCTTATTTGCACCAAGTACTCAAGGAAACATTAAATGGAGCAAGAAGTGAAAAGCAGGGATTTGTGGTTAGACTTACTTCAACCCCCTGCTCAATACACACATGCACACCCCAGTTTGAACAGAAGCTGAAGATTAGAAATATGTTGATTTTTCTCATTACTAGCTGAAGTGTGAGTGGTAAGCATGAAAACAAGATCTGCCAGTCAGGAAATAGAGCCAATAATCTCTCTTCCTCATCACATACATCCTTTATTCCCTATATGGGATTTAAACACCCCCACCAACATACACACACATTTTGTCCTGCTCATGAGAGGCACAAATGACCAGAAGAGGCTTCCCACCCCACTTCCCTCACATGTATCAGTGACTTGATTTTCCCCCTTGGGGCTGGGCACGTGTTCTGCTGAGCAAACAGAGTAACCTGAATGCACCATTAACTTCTGAGCGTGCTGAATGTACTTTATTGAGTAAAGTGTTTGAATAATGCTATTGTTGTTGAATATATTCATCAAATATTAATTTCTGTCATTCACTGATGCCTACAGGAGGTTGGCTAATGTACATTGAGTAATGCATCCATTGAAAAGCACTGCTCAGAGATTTACTTCACCTAGATTTCAATCAGCTCTGCTAATTTAATTACTTTAAAAGCAGAAAAGGTATTTTTGTGTGGAGGAAAATGGCAGGCAGAAGGCAGTGACAGGAAAGCAAGAAAATGCAAGAACAAACTGAATAACAGAAGAGGAAGTGGGGAAGCATCCTCAGTGTTAGAGGCACAAAGGGCAGGCAACTTGGAGCTCAAAGAGCTGGCAAATTACAGGAAAAAGGCACAGTATTTTGGGAAATGGAGATGGACCAGTGAAAAATAAGAGAAAGAACACAAGCCTCTGAACAGTGGATCTATCAAGTCTGTACAAGCAAGCTAAATTATCCTCACAGTTTGAGAGATGGAAGAGCTCTTTTTTCTGATCTAAACATTGCTGAGGAGTATTTGCTGCACCTACAACTTATCTTTATTTATTTTATTGATTTTATTTATTTATTTCGTTTTAATAACAGGAAGAAAGAGAACCATAAATAGTGACAAAACATGATAAAGAAGAGAGCAGAAGTAGAAATCACAGAGGATATAGGACCATAAGAAAGCAGGGCTGGTAGCAATCTTTAGAGTCCATTCTCTCCTTTATTTTTTACACTTCAATCAAAACATCATCACAGCACTTTTTTTTTTCCCAAACATCAAGGATCCTCCCAGTGTTATGAGGAAAAGAAAAAACAAGTACTAGCACAATGGTTTCCATAAACAACCAAACAAATAATGAAGCTTATCTTCAGGTGTTCATTTAGTAGCTGCATTTTGCCCTTATCTTTTCTGTTTGTTGATATAAGGAGGCATGCATCCATTTTACGGTTGCTGAGTCTGTTTCATGGACTGCCTACTGCTTCCTTAGTGACTACCAGACGTGTGAGGTCCACAGGCTGAGAAACACTGATTTGCTTTGTTCTCTGGCCCTAAAAAGGCTTAGTTGTGCAGAAACTGTTCCTGGCAGTTCAGTCTATTCTTAAGTTGATGGAAGCTCCACTAGTCCCCTCAGCATGCTGCTCTCATTACTCAGTGTTCTGCTAGAGAAGAGGAGGGATTCAGGAATCCTCCTGGGAACACCAAGGAACAGTAACACTTGATTCAAAGTCACATTACCAAGCTGCACATGTACCAGCTGTGCAAACTATTGCACATCTGCAATAGGAGCTGATAAACTCTTGCTACAAGTCACTAACCTTGCAATGACTTTGCTTCTTGCTCAATGATGAGAGTGCCACGGTTATCTCCAGGTCCTTATGAGAGAGTCAGCAAGAGAAAACAGGAAACATAAAAATTAACTTTGCCTTCTTCAGACAACTCACCTCTTTTCATTAAATAAGTAAAGCTCTAACATTAATGTAGTATTGACACTCATTTTTTAAGTCTCTTCAAAAGCAAGCCAGGTAGAACCTGACAACCCATGAGCAAACACAGCCCTCCTGGGTCTGTGTCCTGGCCAAGCTGTTCACTTCTGCCATGACCACTGCTAGTTGTCAGCAATGCAGCAAAGCCCATGGTTCTAAGGCTGATGTGAGCCAAAATTTTCCCACATATTTCATCCTTCAGGTGCTTCCAGAGGAAGGAGATGCCCCCAAATGACAGAGGTAAATATACTGGCAATACCTTGCTCTTCTCATGTGCAGACAAAAAGTAGACACTGTAGATATTTTAGAATGAAATTCATTGATATGAACCCTTCATTAAGAGGTAATGGGGAAAGGGCATCCTCCCCTACAAACACTGTCAATCTAGGCAGAGAAAACGCGCTCTCAAGGGGCAGATGTGGTTTATCCAGCATCACTCAGCACATCAGAGGCAGAGCTAAGAAAAGAGCCATGGTCTCTCATAGCCCAGTCCCTTGCTTTCACCTGCCTTAGCTTGCTGATTGTAACCTCTCACTGTTTCATGCCTATTATTAACTTTTAACTCCTTGGAGCAAGAAATAAACTCTTTGGTCCACTGGAAGATAAACCTCTAACTACCGTGATATTAAAAGCAGAAATAAATAGGGCTTAAAATAGACATGTGGTATGTAAAGACATTAGCCTAGATACTTATTTGTCAACCAGCTACAGGAAGGAAAAGGAAACACTAGATGGAAGATGGCTCAGCTGGGCATTTAGCACAATACTGGAGATGGTTGATTTGGCTTTTACATCTGACTTTCACATGGGTTTCTGCAGTGGCTTGGGGCAAAACTCCTTTTTTTCCCTGTGCTTCAGGATCTTAGTTGCCAAACATTCACTTTCCTGAAAATGCAATTTCTAAAATATGTCAAAATCCCATCTTGTTTTGTACTTAGGGAAACCACAAACATCACTTAAAAAACCAGCAGCTGCTGAGTGTAATGCTTTGCTAATTGCTGTGGTCTCTTCTCTGCAGCAATGAATGGGTTTTGAGAGGGCAGAAACAGTTCACTGTTTTCTTTGTTACTTGGTAAATGATGTATTTTTAAAAAATTAAGCTCAGAAGTAGCTAAAGTTACTTAATTTTTTAAAGCCATGATATTCCTATCTCACCTACATGACTGTGACTTCATTTCTCATCACCTTCATGCCAAACGATAACCCACCACTACCATGCTCTCCTGATGTAAACAAAAATCTCCCTCCACAGCAAATGACCTTCAACATTAATAAATATTCTTGCTCCATTCAGGCGACTGTTACTATTGTCACACTTTAGTCAACTTGTAAAATAATAAAAAGAATTGACAAAGTCAAAAGATTTCCACTTGGACAATAAATTGTCACTGGCCACATCACAGAGATTTTAACTCTGTAATATTATGAAGTACTGCAATAGTGCAACAAAAAACAGATTACATCCATGGTTTATGTTGGCTGATGGGACCCTTGCATGAGGCTACTATCAATCCTATTTAATATTAGAAAATCAACTTCTCATTCAGTGAAACTGAATTTTATAACAAGAAAATCTAACTTACCTGTGCCCCAGTGAATGATTACAGATGGATCCCAGCTTTCTAGTGGAATTAACAATCAACAGCTCATTTCTGAGAAAGGGAGTTACTATTTTATGCCTGGAAAATGAGAACTGTTTATCTCCTAGGTAATACAAACTAAATGAGTGCAACCTGATCATCTCTGCTGGCACACAGCTCAAACCAGAACCATAAAGCAGCTTGTATCATCAGAAAGATATGAGGAAACTGGCATTTATTTGAAGTTGTAGGATTTATCTGCATTGCTTTTGAGCACTCATTGGCATTAGCTCAGATGCTGCACTCTGTGTTTTCACAGTAGCACAGCCTGAAGACATGTATGCTGTGAGCCTTAACTCACACGGTTTGCTCTTTGACATTTTACATCAGATTTGCATTTTGTGTTCTCCTGGGCAAGTCAGCTGTCCACAAAACACACATATTCTTTTAGGCACACATGTCTCCCAACAATACATTACACAAATGCTCAGAAAAGCCTTTCTCTTAGAATTTCAACATACAGTGGTTTTCCCAAGCAAGTGAAGCCTGGGTTTTTTTATTGAAATGTGTTTTGTTTACTGTACATGTAATCAGTACCCACATTGGCCTACACAGCTGAACCATTCCCCACCAGGAAGCCTAGAACGTTACTCTCAATAACTAAGCAATGGAATAAGTGTTTATGCCCTGCCTTATGCATCTCATATCAGGGCTTTGGTGGCCAATTTCACCTGGGATGTGGCTGTTCTGTGGAGTAACATTACAAAATATGCAGAAAGACTGAACTCCTTGCCTCTTAAATGAATTGTTCACACTCTAATTTATTCATAGTATAATTTAATTAGTTCAAACTTACTGTGGCTTTTATCTGGGAATTAGATGTGAATGTTTGGTAGTTTTACAGAGAGGAAACTATCACATAGCCCTACACATGTGCCTGAACTTGCACCTTGGGACTGTCCCCAGACAAGCTGATGCCTTCAGAGGGTGACTAAAGGTGCCAGAGCTTGGAGCTGGACTGCAGGTAATGCAAAGCTTCCCAGATATCTGCTGGCAGCTCATCACAGTGGAGAGCAGTAGGAAGCTCCTGGAGTGTGTGGAAGGTAGCTCCCTGGCACAGCTGGTAAGGGAGCTTGCCAGGGCAGTGCTCCTCCACTAGACCTGCTGCTTGCTGACAGAGAAGGGCAGGTGGGAGGTGTGATGGTCAGTGGCTATCCTGGGCACAGCAACCACAAAATAACAATGTCTGATCCTTGGTGAAGTAAGAAAGGGGGATCACCAAAGCCTCTACCTTGGACTTCCAGAGCACGGACTTTAGTCTGCTCAGGACAATGGCTCACAGAGTTGGAAACAGCCCATAAAAACAAAGGGATCCAGGAAGGTTGGACATACTTTTAAGAAGGAAATCTCAGAGGTCCAGGAGCAGGCCATTGCCATGTGCTGGAAGATGAGCTGGGGTGGAAGAAAACCACCTGACTGAATAGGGAGCTTTTACTGAAACTCGGGTAAAAAAGAGTTTATGACCTTTGGAAGAAGGAGCAGGCAACTCAGGAAGTGCACAAGGATGTCATTAGGTTATGAAGAGTGAAAATAAGAAAGGCAAAAGCTCAGCTAGAACTTGATTTGGCCACTGCTGTGAAGGATAATAAGAAGTGGTTTTATAAATACATTAACAACATAAAAAGGGCCAAGGAAAATATCCATCTCTTACTGGCTGCAGAGGGGAACACTGTAACCAAAGATGAGGAGAAGACTGTAGTACTTGATGCCTTCTTTGCTTCAGTTTTCAACAGGAAGACCAGTGATCCTCAGGGTAACCAGTCCCCTGAGCTGGTAGTCAGGAACAGGGAGCAGAGCAGACTCCCTGCACTCCAAGAGGAAGTAGCTGGTGGACTGCTGAGCCATTTGGACCCTCACAAGTCTGTGGGACCAGATGGAATTCATCTGAGGGTAGCGAGGGAGCTGAAGAGCTTGCCAAGCCCCTCTCCACCATTTATCATGAGCCCTGGCTAACTAGGGAGATCTCAGTGGGATGGAGGTTGGCCAGTGTGACTCATCTACAAGAAGGGTTGGAAGGGGGATCCAGGAAACTACAGGCCAGTCAGCTTGATCTCAGTGCTGGAGAAGGGTATGGAACATCTCGAGTGCCATCATGCAGCACGTACAGGACAACCAGGAGATCAGACCCAGCTAGCCTGGAGGTAGGGAAGACAGGTCCTACCTGATCAACCTCATCTCCTTTTATGACCAGCTGACCCACCCAGTGGATGAGGCAAAGCCTGTAACCTGACCTTCAGCAAAGCCTTTGAAACCATTTCCCAGGGCATTCTCCTGGAAAAGCTGGCAGCCCATGGCTTGGACAGGCACACTCCTCTCCAGGTTTAAAACTGGCTGAATGGCCAGGTTCAGAGAATGGTGGTGAACAGCGCTGCATCCATTTGGCATCCAGTCACTAATGGTGTCCCACAGGGATCAGTATCGAGGCCAGCCCTGTTCAACATCTTCATTAATGATTTGAACAGGGGGATAGGATGCACCCTCAGAAAGGCTGTGGATGACACTAAGTTGTGTGGGAGTGTTGAGGCCCTCTACTTGAGGGCAGGAAGGATCTGCAGAGGGATCTGGACAAGCTGGATCAATGGGCTGAAGCCAATTTTATAAGGTTCGACAATCAACACTTCCATCCCTGGAGGCATTTAAGAAATGACTGGCCATGGCACTTAGTGCTATGGTTTAATTGGCATTGTGAAATACAAAGCTGTGTTTCATGTCAGGCACATACAGGAAACGTGTGTATTTGTGATTGTAATATGTGTGGAAACCAACCATGGGACAGTTATAAAGATGAATTCTAATAAAACTGAGAGAAGTAAAGCATGGAAGAAGGCCTTTGAACCTATCTTTTGTTTGCAATTAACCTTTATAAGTCTTAAGTTGATTTAGGAGCATTTGAATTAAAGCATTAAGGATGTTGCTTTTTGATAGGAACTTTCTGTAGTTAACCCTTAAAGAGTTTTGCAATAATAACCTTTTGAAGTATAATTTTAGAATATTGCTTGTAGTAAGGATCTTTGAAACTACAGCTTTAGAATATATAAAAAGGAAACGTGCTTATGTCACGCTTTATAAAAACAGTGAAAAGCAGTTTGAGAAAGGAAGATGAACATCAACTCAAGGATTAATAGTTTCGACCAAGGGAAGCTGGACATCACTGTTATGAGATTTATAATCCTTGCAATCAAAAGGTGGACCCACATCTGGAGAACTGGACCCCACCAGATGGGATATTTCTTCCTTCTTTCGGAAACTGGACCCCACCATCTGGGGATACTCCTTTCTGGGATACATCCTGAGAGAAACTAAATCACAATAGTGTATAGAATTGTGACCTAAAACTTGGGAATAGAAACTGCTGATGAGTAAAAATCGGGAATAGAAACTGCTGAGAAACTTATGGGTACCCCTATAAAAACCTGTAAGCCTCAACTATGGGGAGGAAAAACTTCCCCTACTGTACCCAGCACTGTATTGCTCATACTTTACCATATTAATTAATAAATTGATTGCTGCTTGAATATTGGCCTAGTCAAGCTTCTCACTTACAACAGCATGGCAGTGTTCAGTCAGACATTGGATTCACAGATCACAGAAACCAGAAGGAACCACAAGGATCATCAAGTCCAGCTCTTAAGTAAATGGCCCATACAGGGATTGAAGCCACAACTTCAGTGTTATCAGCACCATGCTCTAACCAGCTGAGCTCCTCTCAGGATCAATGATCTGGAGGTATTTTCTAACCTTAACGATTCTATTATTCTGTGTGGTGGTATTTATATATTGGAAGACAACTGTAAGGTGTAGAAAATCTGAAGAGTTCCAGAATACTGAGTCAGTTTCCCTTACAACAAAGTTTGTTCTGTTGAAACTGTGCAATTTCTACCCTCTGTAGTCTTCTTTGGAGCTGTATTCCCTGCCTGAGATTAGAAAGGGTGCCTACCTGACAAAGGATTTTAAATTCTCACAGCTTAAACTGATTGGGAGTCCTGGTGTCAGAGGCAGAGGTTAATCCTGGTCTGTGCCTCTGCTTCCAACTGCCTTCTAACTGCATTGCCCTGCTTACATTAGACTGAAAAATAAACTTTTTTTTTTTTCTTTTCTGGCAATGGACCAGGGAGCAAAATTGGCATACTGCAAAGCTGAGCAATTATGACATTGCATGCAAAGAAGTCCAGAGCAATTGCAAGTGAAAAGAGGTCTCCCCTTGCCCTTCCTTTTTGGAGATGCAGTCTTAGCTCAAATTTATCTTTAAACCTCATGTAAGGTATGTGGCTGTACATTGTTGTAGTGAGAAAATTCAGTGCTGCATATGTGTCTCTGCTCTTCTTTTGTAGTAGAAACCACCTTTTTCTTTCTAGAGGGGATGCTTTGAGTTTTGATATTTTGTTCCTAGTCAGAACCAATTTCCCTACTCAAAAATGAAAGTAGAACCAAACAAAGTGCCTTTTTCCTTCCATACTGAATTCAGTTGAAAAAGATTTATAAGCTTGATCAATGTTTGAAAAATAACAATTGCTTTAATCTTTGCTGGAAAGCACGGCCGAGTGATTTGTTTTGTCTCACAGAGACAGGGCTGGCTAACAAGTGTTATGGAAGACATACAAATAATGTTATGAAACACAGAAGATTCTTGGTTTTAAAAAGCATATTGCCTTAAAACTGTTTGGGATTGTAAGTGGTAGGGTCCCAAACAGTGTATGCTGCTGTCTGAAAACAGCTTTCTTTCAATGGAAACAACACAAAGCAGCAAAAGCTGCTGAAAATCAGCATAAGGACTCTTGAGACTGACACGAGCAGAGCAACAACCACACAGAAAACCCTCAATACCCTCAATGCCACCCCTGTCTAGCTGGTCTGTTTGTTTCTCATGCATTTATGTCCTTAATATAGCCATACTGCTTCACATGCCTCAGTGCAACGATTACTCTCATCATTAGCTTTGAGCAAGGAGGGAAAAAGTACTTCTAATTACTAATTTTTGCTTTCCCTTCTCCCCCAGATTTGTTCAGCACAAAACCAAAAAAAGTTCCAGTTGTCAACTCCAATTAAAATATTGTGAAACTCATGGTGCCTAAAACATTTAAAAATAATTTTTAAAAGTTAATTTCATGTTCATATATCAAAACTCTAACAAACATGTGATGGTAGTTGCCCCTCTCACTACAAGTCATACCAATGCTGAAGTTCCAGTGTAGTTGCAAAAAGAATTTTTTCAGCCCACAACAGCTCTGTAACCGTGTCTCTGAAGCAAGGATAAGCTTATCAGTACCTGGAGGCACCCTATCTTTATTCTGAAGACAATGTGAAGCTCTGTTCCTGTGCAGCAGTTGAAACAAGCAGGAGCTGTGAGGTCAGTCAGCCGGGGCAGGAGGCACGGTGCTGCTCCCCGCCCCGCTGTCGCATTCTAACCGTGGCTGCGGGGCACAGCGCCGGCTGCGCTCTGCTCTCTGCAGAGGCTCTTCTGCAGCTCAAATGATAAGGGCATGTGAGCCTCAAGAAAAGCAGAAATTGCTGTTAGGTTGTGAATGGCTGAGGCACAAAGCACAATGCTGAATGCAGAATCCCAAAGGAATTTAGTTGAAAGGAAAATAAATCTCAGTAATAGGCTCAGGTTTAGAAAAGGAAGGGGGTTTTGTGTGATTTCTTTTCAGGAGAGATACTCAGATATTAAGGGGATGGGTGACTCAGAAATGCCACAGATGTTTACTATTCTACACTTTCATAAAGCCTCTCCTATAAAACATACCAAATAACTTCATGAGACTTAATGGATTGAATGTTTCAACATCCTTTGGGGTCAGATGATAGCAACATAATATTCACATTAAAGATAACATACAACACTTTCCCACCGACATAAAGCAAAACTAGAAACAGTAAGCAGTCTAAGCTTTTCATCACTGCCCAGTTAATCTGGTTAGTTGGCACATGCTTAACATATGCCAAGTACCAGCATTCACATCAAAGCCTAAGCCCATTTCTACATCCCTCTCTCCTTCTCATTTTACACACAAAGCTTTACCCTGCAGCTCTCCATATGGAGAATATATTCTCTTCAGCCAGTGGTGTTTTCTGGTACAGTGTAGGACCTTCCCCTGTCAGTGATGCCTGGGACCTATCTGTCCTTTCTAAGATGGGAAGTGCTAGAGACCGAGCAGCAACCTAACAATCCTTGCCACCAATATATTGCAAATGTGTTCTGGCACAAACCCATCCTACCAAAATCTGGAAAAAACTATCATGTCCCTGGCTAACTTTGGATCAGAAGTTTTATCTGCATGGGTGGTGTAACTGCTGGGAAGGGGTACATGGGCCAATAAGTGAGTGTGCTTTCTCTCTTGTTGATGTAATTCTTTTGGCTTCCAAAATGTGGGGGAAAAAATTGCTTGGGAGCTATATGCAGAACAATTCCTATAGTACAGTAAAACATCCCTCTTCCCCTCAAGAAAACCAGGTTACCTTCCCAAAACCAAGCTCTTGCAAAAACCTCGCATTGGCTTCTTTCAATTAGACAAATACGAAAACAAACAAAAGCAGCTTCACTCAGATTTTCTACTCAATAGTTTCCAAACAAAATCAGCTGCGTGGCATATGCCACCAAAACAATAGCTACCAGATTAGCAGATGGTATGTTGTGAATTAATTGTTGACACAAACCCCAGACATACCACTCAATCCTCTCCTGACACCTAAACTTATTTCCCTATTATTTTTCTCACCTCATTATATTTGCTCACAACATGAAAAAAAAAAATTAGATATTCCATCTGGATTTAGACATGAAAAGTTAACCTGCAATTTGTTATTACTCTGCCGTCTTTCAAAAAAAAAAAATGGCAGTTTGACTACTGCAGAATAAAAACATGGAACAGGAAGCTCTGTGAGTCTGGATACCTATACATTTCATAGGATCATAGAATCATTAAGGTTGGAAATTATTTCTAAGATTATCAAGTCCCACTGTACACCTAGGTCACTGTTTTCACAACTGCCACATCCACATGCCTTTTGAGCCATTCCTGGGCAGCTTGTTCCAATGCCAGACTATCTTTTCAGTGGAGAAATTTTCCCAGTGAAATCCAAACTTCCCCGTGCAACATGAGACCATTTCCTCTTGTCTTGTCAGTTGTTACTTAGGAGAAGTGATCAACCCTCACCTCACTACAACCTCCTTTCAGGCAGTTGTACAAGATGATAAGGTCCCCTCTGAGCCACCTCTCCTCCAGGCTGAAAACCCCCAGCTCCCTCAGCATCTCCTCACAGGACTTGTGCTCCAAACCCTTCAATAACTTTGTTGTCCTTCTCTGGACATGCTCCAGCACCTCAATGTCCTTCTTGTAGTGAGGGGGCCCAGAACTGGACCCAGCACTCGAGGTGTGGCCTCACCAGTGCCCAGCACAGGGGAACAATCACTGCCCTGGTCCTGCTGGTCACACTATTGCTGATCCAAGCCAGGATGCCACTGGTTTTCTTGGCCACTTGGGCACACTCCCAGCTTGTGTTCAGCCACTGCTGGCCAAGACTTCTGTTTGTTCCCTCCGGCCTCCCTGGCTGCAATAAGCAGACACTCCACCAAGTGCTCTCACTCACCCTCCAGGTACAGAGGAGTGTGAGCCAGGGCTGGTGAGTCCAGAGCTACATGTGCTAATCCAGCAGCTCACTGCTGCTAAAACTGTAATATTGTCCATCACATCTCGGTTCTGCCTGCCAGTTACCTAAGGGAGCACTGATCTTTGTCCATCCCTACCCTACAGGTATTGTTTTTTCCAAAATTTCAATTTTCTCCCCTACTTTATAATGTGGCTGAAACCACACGGTGGCATTGAAGGTAGAAAGGAAGGCACAAACGGTCAGAGGCAACCAGGCTTTGTTTCCTCTGGACTTCAAGCAATTTTATTAATTTTACTGTTTACAAATAAAAGGAAACAAAACACCATCATACAGCAGCATTTACGTAACCGGGAGTTTCTAGACACCCAACATTTTGGGTTTGGATCTACACAACAGAAGTTGGACACTTAAATCGTAGCATATTTTCCTGCTCAACCGACTGTACTCCAGAGACTGTCTCCACATGAATCTTCATTCCAGCACTTGGGATCAACCCATTCTAGGCTCCTCATTTACAAACAGAGATATGGAGCTTCTGGAGTGAGTCCAGTGGAAGGAAACAAAGATGATTTAGGGACTTGAGCATCTCTGTCTCACAAGGAAAGGCTGAGGGAGCAGGGCCTGTTCAGCTTTGAGACAATAACTAAAAGGGGGCCTCCACAGCGTCTGTCAGTACCTGCAGGGAGGCTGAGGAGAGGATGAAGGCAGGACTAGCTGTGACCATGGCCAGGTGCTAGGAGCGGGCCCAGCAGTGAAGGGCCCGTCTGATCCAGCCAGCTCCTCTCCCCCATCTCCCACTTATTAGTTTGAAATGCTATGTTGTCTTGTGTGCCCTTCACTTTAAAAAGCATATTGAGGTGCTGGAGTGTGGCCAGCAAACAGCAAGAAGGCTCTTGAAAGGTCCAGAAAACATGTCTTATGAGGAACAGCCGAGGGAGCTGGGGTTGTTTATTCTCAAGAAGAGGAGCCTGAGGGGGCCTTTATCCCTCTCCACAACTCCCTGGAAGGTTTTTGGGGCCGGTCTCTTCTGCCGTGCCTGCAGTGACTGGACTAGAGGGAACGGCCTTGAACTGAGAGAGGGGACGTTTAGATTAGACATTAGAAAAATATTTTTCACTGTTAGGGTGGTCAGGCGTTGAAGTATTTCTCTGCGAAGTGGTGGAGTCACTATCCCTGCAGGTGTTCAAGAGGCATCTGGATCTAGCGCTGGGTGATTTAGTGCTTATGGGTTACAGTCGCAGTGTCGGGTGCACGGTTGTACTGGATGACCTGAAAGGTCTCTTCCAGCCTTGATGGTTCTATGGCTTAGGCAAACAGCTCCACAGCCCCCAAACAACAAAACGCACTCCCCCCGCCGCCACAAGGGCGAGGGGAGAGGAGGGGCGGGGAGGGACCCGCGCCGCCGGCCTCCGCCCGTGAGGGGGCGCCAGCGCGCAGGCGCAGCCCCGCCCCGCGGGGAGGTGCCTCTGGCTGGGAGCGGTGAGTAGCGGGGGGAGGGGGCCTATGGCAGAGTGGCGCGCCCGGCGGTAGTGTCCCCCTCCCCCCCGCCGCGCTGTTCCGTGAGGCGGTGGAACGCGGGGGGAGATCCGTGGTGTCCCGGGAGTTCCCACTGGGCTCTTCCAAACTGGGGCCAAACTGCCCCCTTCGTCCCGGTGGCGGCGCCAGGAGCCCCTGGCCTACCGGAATGGGGTTGTGCGACTGCCCTTGCGCTGCCCTTCCCTTCCCAGGGGATCCCCAGCACCCGTGTCTCTCCTGCCCCTCAGTAATCAGGGGTAGCCGAGGGCGTGTTTTTCCACCTTTGCTCAGGTAGTCATAGTATGGTTTGGGTAGAAAAAAAATCATCTTTGGCTTAAAAATCATCTTGTTCCAACGCCCCTGCCAGGGACACGGATACCTTTCAGAAGACCAGGGTGCTCATAAGCCCCATCCAGCCTGGCCTTGAACACTTGCAGGGATGGGACATCCACAGCTTCTCCGGGCAACCTGTTCCAGTGCCTTAGAATAAGGAATTTCTTGCATATGCTAAGTAGCTGAAATTTCCCCTCTTTCATTTTGAACCCAAAGCATTTGCCCAGTGAGTGCAAAAGTGAGACAATGCTGGGCCTGCTGGGGTGGGTGGCTAAAGTGACTGCACTACAGTAGTGCTTGGGCTGGCCTGTCATGTCGAAGGTTTTTTGTAGAAGATTTTTTCCTACTATTGTCTTTTTAGCCAGTGGTCTGAAGACTGATGCTGTTTGGTCCACAGGTAGCTAAAGCATTAGCCAAAGGCAAGTGAAAAACCCTAAGCCCATTATCAGGAGATTTAGATTTGCTGTATGAAGATGTGAATCTCTTAAAGTTAATGTCAGGATGCACAAAATTAAGAAGATCAAAAATCAGTGTGTGCGAGCTGGGAATGTTAGGTGACACCGGAGGTGATCAGTAATATTTACACTAGCTAAAATTGATGCTGTAAGACAAAATGAGTGTGAATTTGCATTCAGTGAATGCAGCTCTTCCAGTTTTTTTACAGAAATTACACCTGTTTTTCATTCTGCTTCTAGGAAGTATTCAACATTAAGCAACATGTCTTCCACCAAACCTCCAAATGAAAATGAAACATCCAAAGAGAGAAAACCAGGACTGAGGAGTGTTCAAACAACTATGCTTTTCCGAGCTGTGAACCCAGAGCTTTTCATTAAACCTGTAAGGCAGTCATTCTGAGAGAAACTAAATATGCTTGAAGAGATACAGTTGCTTTGAAGTGATCATTACAATTCTCTGGGCATTATATAACTTATCTCTTGTTATGCAAACCACTCAGAAATGTAACTAAAAATATTTTTACTTTTTTCCACTTTTGACTGTGGAGAGTGCAGAACATTACAATGCTTATTGTCTGATTCTTTTGTACATAGCCAAGTTGCTTTCAGAAAGACCTGTTTAGAGGTATATTACCCATGTAATTTGGCAGGTTAAATAATATTATTATTAAGTAATAAGAACATCAGGAGTTGTTTTTAGTATTTAAAAGGGAACAAATCATAGAATGCAAACTTTCTTGGTATGAAGTGAATTGATTTTTGGTAGCTTTTCAATATTTTGGATTTTCCTTTTTCTTGCTTTTATAATTAAGTTTATGATACTCGGGTTTTATTTGCATTTGCAGAACCCAGAAATGAATGAAATTTTGTGCTTATAATAAGTATAGATTTAATAAAAGTACATTTTTTGATAAGAATACAAAGTGTGGTTTAGAGGATTGTAATCAAGCAGGACCAGAGTGCATTGTCCCAGTAGTATATCCAGATGAATTCTGTTAAAAGTTTGTAGTGGAGACCTTCAGTAATTGGTTTTGTTTGGTTCATTTATACTCAATCAGCATTTCCAACCAGCAAAATAGAGAGTACTGGGCAATGTGCTGTTCTGTCTCCAGAAAGAATCTTCTTTTTCAAAGGGAATTTCTGTTGCTGTCAGAAAATTCAGTCTGCAAGAAGGCAGTGGTGATTTTTTGCAGATGTCACAATAGTTTACCATTTCTAAGCTGAGATAGGCGAATGTAATGTTTGAGTTTAATGAAAAATGTTTTGACTAAAAACATTTACCACATTTTTTTCTTGTCAGAACAAACCTGTGATGGCGTTTGGACTGATAACAATTAGCCTCTGTGTGGCCTACCTTGGTTATTTGCATGCAACAACAGAGAATAAAAAGGACCTCTATGAAGCAATCGACAGTGAGGGGTCCAGATACATGAGGAGGAAAACTTCCAAGTGGGACTGAGAATGTAAGAAAGGAAATCAGTAAATCACTCTTCGAACTTTTCCAGGCAACTACTGGTTTTTTCTCTTTCCCTTGAAATAATGGAGAAAAGTCTTGCTTGCTATTTAATCCAGTCCAATCCTTTATAAAATGCTGTGCCTGTACAAATAAACTGCAGTAAAGATACATCTGAAAATAAAAGTGATTTTAATAATTGCCCTCTATGATCTCCACAGAGATCTTTGTCAGAAGATATGAAATCACTTTGGACCTCCAATCAGTGCTGGTAAATGCCTTAGAAACTGACATGATAGTTCAGCTTTCTCTTTGCTTTGATTAAATGAAGTCAGGGGTTTATCTTTTTTTTTTTTTTAATAGAATGAATAATGTATTGTCTTTGAGAAGAAAAGTAGATATCTTGTTGATAACAGTGGTGCAAGTAAACTAATTTTAAGGCAAGGAAGATCGGATAAAACAATTGGTCAACAGTTTTATTTCATAAAGGAAACTGTAAAATAATGGCCAAAATAATCCTTGGATGCTTAATCTACTCTTCCTTACAAATAAAAGAAGGTAAATATCAGTAGCCAAATAGAGAAAAAGTGAAACAAGTACTTCTGTTAAGAGAAAGGTAGGAGGAGCTCAGCCGTTATCTTTCCTGTTTCACACCATATGACAGATCAGTGCTCATGCTGGCTTCAGCCTGCCAGTTCATAGCTTTAGCTCCAGCTTGGCCAGAGTTTGTCTAATATTCTTGACTAGTCAGTAGGACTGGTTTTATTTCAACTGCATTCAAAAACTTCATTTCTCTATATTGCAAAGTACATTATATGATGTTAATTTATTGCAGGTTACTGAACTCAAAATAAGGAATGGAAAGTCTAAAATCCCCAGGTACTTCTGTGAGTGTGGCTGGAGGATGGGTGGGCATTGTGGCGTTTCCTAGCACATGTGGTGGTCCCTTGTGAGCCTTTGAGCAAACTGTACAGGCAGGTGTCTTCCTGTTCCAGCACTGAGTCCTTCTCCCATGAGCTTCCCAGCTGCTTCTGGGTGCCTGACACTGTCTCCTAGACAGTGTCCTATTAACCAGACTCCAGAGCATGTGGTGAGAGGACACATTCCAGGCTGTGACCTCTTTCTCCCATGGACCCTTACTGATTTTATGTTGCAGTTTTCCATTCAGTTTCTTGTATTTACAGACCCAACAAGGGCTCCCAGGGAACTGAGAGACCTCTTTGTTGACCCTCTTCCAACCAAGGTGGCTTCTGTCAGGCCAGAGAAAGAACATGCAGGATCTCCTGCTTTACTATTCTGGGAGTTGCTTTGGGTTTTATCAAAAGATTTTGGTACTGAAGATAAAAAAGGTGACTGGCTGCCTTGAGGGACAGCAGTTGCACCATGGGATTTCTGTCTATCTCCCTCTAAGTCCTTCACTTTGAATCTGTGAGTTTACTCCTGTTCTTCTTTTATAGTTAACTGTATCTTAAATTCAGGGGGGCTTTGGTTAAAGTGCCTCCTTCCTGAGAAGGGAAGTGAGCTCTATCTATAATAAAGCTTTTTTTTTTTTTTTTAAGGGGCGTTTTTACAGCCTTTAAAAGCAGATTCCTCTCTGGGAGCCTGGAGCCTGCTGCCCTACAACAGCAAGGTTCCTGGTTTTGTTCCTGTTTTGGTTGCTAAGTTTGCAGGTGAGGAAACTACTTGCCTTTTGATTGGTGAAGGAATTTCCCAGTGAAATGATGAAATATTCAGGACTCTCACATGCTGTGCATATCCTGCAGAATGTTTTTTTTATGTTTGTGAAGGATCTTTAGAATAAATCTGTTCTTTTAAAAATGGTTGCACAGGATTTTAGCTCTTTTCAGTTCATTAAAATGCACAGGTCTCATATGTTTGCATGAATTTGACTAAATTATTCCCAAATCAGTGCTACAAGTAAGTATTTTTATCTGTTTTTCTATAGGCTTCTAGAATACATGCTTTGATCCTCTGCAGATGAATTGAAACCCCATTCTCTTATTTAGAATAATGCAAGATTTGTGTTCTCAAGATTTTCAGTTATGTTTTTGTGAAGTGAATATGGAGTTACTGGGGAAAAGAAAGTGGGACTGGAGGCATAAAAGATAATAGACTGACCTGGACAGGGTGTAGGCATGTACATGCCAGTGACACTTCCTACAGAAGCTGAGATAGGGCCTCTTGAATGTTGGCTGGACTCAAGTTGACCACGTTACTTTAGAACTGCGAGGTTGAAGAAAGAATGGATATTTAAGTTTGTCCTATTATTTCTTTGGCAGCTGCTGCACAGATAACTCTTAATGATACACAATTTATATAAAAAAGAGATAAAGCAGTGCAAATACAGAGAGGTATGTGGTAGGTTAATGAATGTTACAGTATCAACACAGGCATTTGCTGGTTTAAGTTCCTGATTTTTATCATAAGAACAATGTGTGTATAGGGATTAAAGAGAAAAAAACCCCACCCAAACAAAACTGCTTTGATACCAAAATTTGTTTGCTCAGCTCTGAAAGCGTGACACCCCTTATGCATCTGGAGTGCACACAGCACAAGTGTAGTTTCTTTTGTTCTGTGTTTTTCAATTTCAGTCTTCAGTACAGTGATAATTATCTATAAGGGATGATAACTGGCTTGACAAAAACTGTGAGTCAAAATTATTTCCTGGGCAGAGGCTCTTTGAGGTTTTTGCCAGTTCCTTACTGTCTGTGCTGACTTTCACATCTTTTTCCAAGAACAGCAACAAAATGCTACGATTAAAATATCCAAAACTGTAGCTGTTGTACTGTTCCTAAGATCTCCTTAGACTGTGTGGTGTGAATGGGACTTGTTGGCATTCAACAAAAAAAGCAATTAAACAATTAAAGGGCCAAAGCCTACTGCGATGCTGTTTAACTATTACCAGGGAAAGTTAGTTCTTTGTGGGTGAAACCAGCCCTTGCCCAGTAACAGTTGCTACACAGGAAGCTGCATTCAGGCTGGAAAGCCTGAATTCATGAAACCCTCCCTTATCATCTGTCTCCTGGCTGTTACTGAATTGTAGGCATGTTTAAATCCTAATTGGAAAGCAAATGTTTCAGCTAACTTGGTAAACAATTGCCAGTGATTTTTCTATTTTTACCAGCTTGCGTGTTTTCTGTAGCAACAGTAAGAGTTTTGCCTGCAAATGAGATCTGTCAGGATTAGAGTTCTGACACTCTAGTAACTATTACAGAATGACACTGGAACATCACAATGATTAGAAGTTCTGATCTGGATTCCTTTGTTGTGCTGTGTGTTCAAAAAGGGTACCACCACCACCTCCCAGTGCTGCTTTTGATCAGATTCAGGAGTACAGGCCTTCCAGAACACAGCATTAAACTCATTGTAAGGTACTGGGAAAGTTCATTTCTGAAATTCCTTTCTTTTATTGCAATCTGAGATTTAGGAAAACCCAAAGTCCTCTTGCTTCTATGTGTTCTGGCCAGTCATGAATGCATTTACATCTTAGTAAGAAAGAACTGCTGCATATTAGTAACTCCAGTATATTCAGGGAGGAAAAAGGTCAGCTGTTCTGCAGTGTATGAAACATTCTGAGTTGGGCATAATGAAGCATGAAAGGCAAAGGAGCTGCAAGACCATTAGCAAATGTTTTCTGAAGCTCAAGTACTTAGGTAAGAGTTATGTTTGATTTAACATTTGCACAGATCATCCCATCATCCTTCAACAGGACATAGCTGGGATATTTAATCCTGAATCTCACCTTCTTACACCTGATTCTGGCTCCTGACCTTAGACTGAAGCTCTGTACAGTCTCTTGAGGTTTGATTTTTTCATGGCATACCACAATGATAACCTCAGTGATGAAGGGCTCATGGTAGCATTCATATGTTTGAGGATCTAGGAAGAATCTGAAGTATATGCTGTGCCTGATTGTCTTAGAAGTTTCTGATCAGCAGTGCAAAGTTTTGCAGAAATTAAGTTGTGCATGTTTTTTTAATGTGTGCTGTGAAGAGGAGTGTTTGGTTTTTGATTTAAACAATATCAAGAGTTTATCAATGTCCTGAGGGCCCTGGCAGCAGGGTGAGTGCCATGCCTGCTTGGAGGCATGAGGCTTCAGCCTTGTATTGACATGCACAGTGTGAAACATACTCAGAAGACCAGAGGCCTTCTCTTTTTCAATTATTTTCTCTTCACTGCTTGATAAAATAGACAGGGGAAGAGATGTGTCATCAAGGCACAACATGCTTTCATTTCTGTGGAAATAGCCAGCATGACAGAACTGAGTGCTTGACAGCAAGATTGTAATTCTGAATAATAATAAATAAAAAAGTTTAGTTTGGATTTTTTTGGGGTTTTTTTAATGCTTGCCATAGCCAGGACCTTTATTCACCTGAGATTTGAACTCCAGTGCCAGAAGAAGTACTTAGCCTGAAAATGACTGGCTTTGTGCTTGACGAGATGTGAGCTTGAGCTGGCTGGATCTTTAATTCACTTTTGAACATTTCACTACCTTTTTTTATTGCATGAAGTTTATGGACTTTATTGTAAGTTCATTGTCAGGCCTTGTTTCATTATGAGGTACATTTCCTAAGGGCAATAAAGTACAGGCTTAACTTTAAATCTGTCCTGAAGGTTTGTGTCCATCAAAGCTAGTAAAGTGTATAACAGATTGGCTGACTCTGGACCCTAAGCAAGGAGAAGGAAAACTGCCCACATACGTATATTCCTAAATGAAGCATGCCAGCTGTAGGTTTATGTTTCTCTATATGCTTGACTCATGCTTTATATGGCTTTTTGGATATCTGAGAAAAGACTGAAATACACAAAGAGATCCTTCTGGATCTGAGCCTTCCTGCTTTCTGCACCACTTCAGGGGCTTTTCACTGCCGGAGCACCCGAGCGCTCCTCAGGCAGGCATTACTCAGCGCGTCTGACACCTGCCATCCGTAGTCTTGCAGCCTCCCACCAGATGACAAACGGCTCACAGAGAATTGCTGGAGTGTTTTGCTTTGGAATTTTATTTTATACAGGTTTCTAAATAGCTATCTGTTTATACTGCAGGCAGTCAGAGCAATGCACTTGGCACGTCAAGAGGAAAAGCAGGGAGGTTTATAGTGGTCTTAAGTTTTCAACAGAGTTCATTCCATTTAATGGAGCTGTTTTCCAAGGGAGCTCTCTCTCTTGCTGTCATAATATCTGCTGACAGTAGCTGGCAGAATCTTAGTTCCTTGTGTTTAACCATTCAGTTATTTGGGATAAGAGTGTTACATATTTTCATAGACCTGAGTGCTCAGGATTTGAATGCGTACCATTTGCCCTGATAATATTGGCTCCAGGGACTAAGGGCTGGGGAGAATTCCCAGGTGGAGAATTCTATAGCTGAAACAAAATAAGAGACAGATATAACTGAAGTAATTGCATGTTTTATATTTGTTGGCATTTGTTTCTTGCAGTTCATTTTAAAAGGTGTGTTAACCTTAGTGAGCTAAGTGCTAACTAACAGTGAGCTTGGACAGCTGGTAGTGGAAAATTTATTCATCATCTGTCTAAGCAAATACATCAGTGCATGAGTGATTGAAGTGGAGTTTTAAGTGTAGGATAGTTCAAAGTCCATCACTCTACCAAACTAAGAAGTGAGGACAGTGAAGTCACTGCTTTCTTGTGGAACAGTTTAATTCATATAAAATACTTCAAACAGATATTTGGCACACTCTGGCACTATTTCTGACTGACATGTCTGTAAAGCCTTACCTCTCTGAATTATGGAAGCTCTGTAGATAACTGATGTTCCATGTTTCATTTCCCTCTTACATCCATGCTGAAAAAATCCAAACTTCATGTTCACAGTTGTCTAATTAAATGCATTAACTGCACAGAACACACTGTTTGCATGCATGTATCTCTGTGTGTTAGGCAACATAAGGGGTAATTCTGCAAGCTGCGTGTTAGAAAACCAAGATAATATTGAAGTGTTTCAACTTTCCTTGAACAAACAGTTCAACGGGTTCTCTTATACTGATATCTAAGTAGATTTGTTAGTTCTTCTCTACTAGGGAGGGCATAATATAATCATCATTCTGCAGTGCCTTACTGATCACATGGAAGGAAGAAGTCACCCTGTCTTAAAGGGTTTAAAAAAGCCCACATTTTTTTCTGAGATACAGTGGCAGGGACTGATACAAACCATGGGTGCTACAGGAATAGGTGGTGTCTGTGGTGGACCTTAGTCCTGGGCACCTCATTCATCCAGACAAGACCAAGGGTCCTGGTGAGTGCACATCCCAGGCCGTTCTTGATCTACAGCCTTTGGAGGCATATTTGGAGACAGGCATCAGGAGCTTCAGATCTGGTCAGCTGTGTCTGTACATATCCATGCTGCCAGCATACTCTACTCTGGGATGGACTTACTCAGCACTGCATGCACAGCTCATACAGCTCATATCAGCCTGTCAGACCCTGGCATTGCTTCTCATTGCCTCTTGGCAAGGGAAAAACATTTTGTTTTACTGCTTTCAAGTGTTAAGTTGAAGGTGTGTTTGTTCCACTTAGAAACAGCATGTCCTCTTGAGTCTGTGTGCTTGGATTTGGAGAGATGAAAGAAGCCACAGCTTGGCCTAAATGAGTAGCTTGGTAATGTAGATAAACAGACAAGATAGCAAGCAGTAGGATTGCTATGGCATCTGGAGGGCTATTCACCATGGACACTATTTGGTATTTCAAGGAAATATTTTAGCAAGTAAAGTAACTAAGTGCAATTTAAGAGATTTTTTTTCCCTTGTAGTTGTACTCACTGCACAATATTAATTATGATTGACTGGCATGTTAAAAAAAAAGGCCATTTCATATTCTGTAGATTTCTGCATGCCAGGTACTGTGAGTACATGAGCTACTGGTAGCTAAAACAAATTGTGGGCTCAGACATAACAATCAAGCCTTCCATTGCATGAAGCAGAGACAGCATATGTTTGTTGGCTTGATTTTGTTCCTGTTTGAGAAGTATTGCAGCATAAGAAGTAATACTACCCTTGTTACTTGCAACTCTGATTCTGAGGGAGAATCAGAATCTTTATGACTGTTATGTCTGAATGATGCAAATAAAGAATCTTTCAGATAACATCTGGACGCTCGAGTGCCAGTGATGGCACATATTGACAGCAGAGTGCATGAGACAAAGCCTAGAATGGGGAGCTGTAATGCTGCAGTGAATAATACAGAAAGCAGGATTTCTCTATTAGTCATTCAGGAGATGTCTGATAATTGCCAGAAAATACCACAGTCTTAGGAACAGTCAGACTTTCTCTCTAAGGCAGTGTTATGGAAGACTGAAAAGTGGGTTGTCTAATTACTGTAGCTGAGCAGCTGAACTAGTAGAGAGCTGTGGAGTATGGCTGAGAAGTAGCTAATTAATAAAATAGAGACATCTTGCTCGTTAATCCCTCAAAGGTCTGCAGAAGAGCTCTGTGACATCTTAAAAGGAAGATATGCAGATTGTGAAACCTTTGAATGCCTCACATGGAGAAATGAAGTGTGAAAGGAACTAATGAGGCTGGTAGCATTTGGAGTGTGAGTGCACACTGTCTGTGCATGTGAGGCAATTAAGGAGCCGCAGTGCCTGATGGGCACCAGAGCGCAGAATGAATGCACCGTGGCTGTGCTTGGGTGGAGGGGTGGCCACAGTGAGAGAAACCCAGCCATTGGGACTGGAGTTACTGGTGTGATTTCCTTCTCTGGGCTTAATTAACAGAAGTGCAGCATTACATTTGCTGCTACTTAAAATCCATATGGAGGAAAACAAAGTGAGTGACCGATCGCAGAATGCAGCAAGTGTCTGGTGGGAGATGCACGTATTGGAACAGCTGGCATTACTATTGGCTAGTAGGTACAATACATGGGTGTTCTGGGGATATCTAGGCAGGGTTCTGCCTGGGCATGTGTTAGCAGTGACCAGAGAGAAAGACAAGTCCTAGAAGGAGGACTAGAAGGAGCCAATAACAATGATGGCAACATCCTCAGAAGTGAGAAAACCTGTGCTCCCTTCATTGCAGTTTACTGGGACTAGCAATCAACTAGCTGTCTTTGGGTCTGTGTGCAAACCAAGAGTAAAGTAAACAGCTTGACTAACAATAGCTAGTAATGCAACTCCAAGCTTCATTCCTATTGCTGCGTCTTGCCTTTCTTTTGTATACTTGGACTTTTCCACTGTGTAGCTGCAGTCTGCTGTTGCTTTTCCTAAAACTTGAGTGACTAGGGAAAAATCCTACTCATCAAGGTGTCTGAGCACCATATTTTTCCATTATTTTTCTTGTAAGATTACATTATTCCTTCTTCAAGTCAGCTTTCCAAAAGGCACAGGCACTTCCAATGTGTTTATTCAAAAATTTAATCCACAGTATAAACAGAATATTGCTGGCTATTCCACTTCATTCTGTTTTCCTTCGTGGCTTCTTGGCAACTTAAACTGCTGATGTCAGATTAATTGCAGAGCTCTGGGTGCTATATCTGCTCGTGATAATAACTGCAGTCTCTTCCCTGTGTTGCCTGTGGTATCCCACAATGATACCTGGGGTTTTGGGATTTTTTACCTGATGTGCTGCAGGAGTTAGATTTCAGAAAAAGAGTAATTTAACTTTGAGTCTAGCCAAGTACTGCAAGTAATAGGTTTTGTAAAAGAGTAGTTTAACTCTGAGGCTGGAATCTGACCCACTTTGACTCTATACCTAAGGTGTTAACCATCTTTGATAGGTTTCTGATAGTCCCTCTTTATAATCCTGATTTATAGCCAGTTCTGATTTTCAATGTGGATTTAAAAGTCAGGGATCTGGATCTTCAGCCTTAAACTTCACCTTGAACGATTTTATCATTTCATTATAGTGATAGGAATCTGATGCTGAGACACTTAGCTATTCTAGTGAGCACCTTAAGTACTTCTGTCACATTCCCATTAAAATACTAAGTATGTCTGTCTGCCAAATACACTTATTTCTGGGTCAGCTGACTAGATGATTCCATCGTATCCTGTTTTCTGCTCTCCTGCTTCTACCGGGACAGCACCACCATTCATATTTAGTGACCTTTCAGGTGTTGCATCTAATTTCTCTGTTACAAAGGACATTTCTAGTATCAGTAATGATCTCAACTTGAATGTATCTTTCCTATATTTTGAGGAAAGTGGTTTTCTGTGTACTGTTGTATTATAAACACATTCTTCATATACAGGAATGAAATTTAGGGACTTTTGAAAAAGGTCATTGAAATAAGAGGAGATTAATTCTTAGGTTACCTGAACTAGAATATTTAAATGCTTTAAATCTTTAGAGCTGTCATGAGAAAATTACTGAGGAGTTGGCTCTCAAAATAATGTTCAGCGCGATACACATTCTCTTACATTTCCAGTCTGACTTGAGATCTGATCTACTTAAGCTGTTGTATACAGACATAGCTTTAAGTAACCTTGGAAATTGTCTCTTGAAGCTCCCAACCTCTTCCTCTAAGGCTTAACATCTTCCTTCTGAACACCAAATGCTCTTTTTGTTGGAGGAATTGAGATGCCAACACCTGTTAAGTAAGCTAGCTAGAAGACCTCCCTAACCATAAATTCTACATTCAAAGCATAATTCTGGGGCACTCAAGAGCTTTTCAATAAACCATGAATTCAAACAGAAGTGTTCTTGATCTTGTAAGCAGTGGTTATGTGAGTCACTGCTGTGCTTGTGTCCCATTGCCTTTGACTTGACTTCTAGCCCAGATGTGGTGACAACATCACCACAGGTATGTTCCTTTGTCCTCTGTGTCACTGCAGTGAATCCTGGTCAGACTACCTGGCATAAGCATGTTCTTGCTTATGAACCCATGGCTATGAGAATGTGAGTGAATCCTATTTAGTCTAAAATCAAAATTGCCTGTAAATGTAATACACAAGAGCCCTTCGTGTTTGAGGAAGAAGAAGGTGTTAACACTGGAAAAGTACTGCAAAGGGAGATAGTAATGCTTCTCTGAGCCTTTTCATTAGTTTGTTAAGTAGAACCAACACAGAAGGTTTTGGGCAACTGCACTCTCAAAGCTCATGTTCTCACAATTCTCGTTTAGCTACATAAAAGTAGAGCACATTTTCTTTTGGGCACTGGCTCACAGTATTTCAGGTGCTTTATAACCAAGGCTGTGGTACAGTTTTTATAGTAACACCTTAGATAATGAGTTACAAATTAAATATTTATACAACTTACCTCGTACTTCAGCAGAAAAAGTATGAAAAATCCATAGCAGAAACTTGTGGAGGCTCTTGTGAAGCTGTAGTAGGAGCTGCCATGGTTGAACATGCATACCAGTCATCTAAAGATGGGCAGTCCTGGGGAAAAAAAAAGTGTAGCCTGTGGCTCTTATGAAGAAGACCTTTATGAAGAGTTGCTGTCAAACGCTACATAAGGTGTCATAAAATATGTGAGGCCTGCACACTTGCTAATCCCAAAGAGCCATGGTGCATGTGTCTCAGATATGCCAAAGCATAAACTAAAACCTGAAATATTTCCAGCACTGGCAAGGCTGGTATAAAAATAAATGTCTGCTGGGTCAGCACTGGAGCTCAAGTGTCACTTTTCCTCAAGGTACACACTCTAGGGCTGCAAGGCAGCACTAAAGAGAATTCTTTAGGAGTAACTCTTAGTACAGCCTGTCCCCCTTTGTACAAAAGGAAAGTTTTTTTATTAGAACTGGAAAACTATTCTGGATTTGGAGCTACATGTTGAAAACAGACTAAGCTCCTTCACTTTCTGAATCAGATATTAAAAGTACCCTCACCTTGCTAAAAAGACATTAGCATTACTCTCAAGTAACACCACATTTTCACATAATGAATTCCATTTTAAGAGGGGAGAGTTGTGAGTCCAGTCAACACAAATATTTGTAGATCTTTTTTATAAAACAGGATCTTTGCTCTTGATTCAATAGAGAACAAGGTAAATGCTTGTTGGCATGTTTAATGCATTATCATTAGTCATGGGAATATAGAGGAGAAACTGGCTGCTGCTGTAATGTCTGTGTTAAACTTCTCCTAAACTCTCTTTATCTGTGAGATTGACTGTTTCATGGTGTGTCTATATGTGTGTGTTTGTGTGTGTGCGTGTGTGTGTGTGTGTGTGTTAAAATTCTTTCCCCACTAGAAATTAAAAGTCACATTAGTGGTCACTTTTGAATAATAATTTGGATGAGCGTAGGTTAAAGTTAACTCCTTGAGGTGTGTTTCTTTTTACAGGGCAACTGCTGAATTCCACAACAGAAAAAACACCCCAAACCTGTAAATGTGTTTTTCTTCTGACTTTAATCCATGTTTATAAATTGCATCCTTGTGCCATTGAAAAAACAGAAAGCAAAGACAACTGGTGCCATCACTGTGATGAGGAAGAGGAGCCAGCTCAAAGAAATGAAAAATCTCCCCATCTCTTAATGTGTTTAATCAATATCAGAAGATAGCTGTGAAATTATTCTTCTTGTAACCAGCTTGTGTTAGTTTCCCATTTATATTTAGATACTGATTAAATACAAATGGTAATTTGTCTATGGGTAGTTGAGAATGCAAACTGATTAACATTCAAGAATATAGGTATATATTCAATAATATCCATCTCTTGGTTATTAAACAGATGGTTTCTATAGAAGGCTTGCTGACCTCTCCTGGATAAAGACTCCTAAATGGTTTGGAATGCTGTATTTGTTAATGAGAGAAATCTGATCTCCATCACAAGCTGGACTGATCCTTTCATCTGTTACAAACTACATTAAATGAAAATGATTGCTGTAGTCAAGAGCAGAAAATTCCCATTCCATCTCACAAACCATGTGAAAGAAACTGTGTTTCAAAGCATGATTCAGATAAGGCTGTAATACTGAGTTCAGTTCAATAAGCTGAGCTTTGTAAGTGAAAGCTTAGAATTACTAACTTTGCTGCCAAGGGTAAGTTCTTATTCTTTTAATTCTGCTGCCAAAAAGGGCTCTATTGACAGGTACTGGAGAGTTCCTGGGTGACTTTGCTGGAAACCTTGCAATGTTACAGAAACCACCAGCCACCCAGTCTGCTGCATATGGGACATGAACTGTAATTCCCTGACATTATTGCTGGTCAATTAGAGATGCACCCCTGGGACTGAGGCCTTGATCTGTGTCTCTGCTGTGCAAGCTGACACATGCTCTTGCAGGCTTGCCAATTCTGCACTGAGCTCTGCAGAGACCATCCTCTTCAGGGCTTTCACCAGTGACAATGGGGAGTTGGATTCCTTTCATAGTATGATGTGGGACCACTATGATCTTGCCAGAGGATTCCTGGGAAACTGCCAAAAAGACAGCAAAACTTTCTTTTATTCCATTCAGAAGGAAAATATCCTGGGATTCTCTACACACACCACACTAGCAGAGGTCTTTTCAGTATGTGCCCTCAATCTTTTTAACTTTAAATCCAAGGTTAAGGTGTTAGAATGTATATGGTTCAAAGATCCTCCTGAACAAAAAGCTTCTAATACTGTAAAAGCCTGAAAGCCTCAGTTTCATCTGTTCCTGTGCTTGGTTCTATCTAAGCAGCAATATGTTGAGTGACTTGGAGTGGGTCTTGAAAGTCTGGCAGTGTAAAAGGACATACATGGTATTGAAAGACTTCTTGAAAGAACTGAGCTCATTTGGAAGTGAATAATAAGGGTTGAAGTCCATAAGCCCTTTTAAGCTTCTAAAGGCTGGGCTGCTTGCATCTTTTTTTCTTGTTTACTGAAATTATTTTTCCTTTAATAAGATTGTTCTTCCTCTAAGAATACTAAAACTGCATATCTTTCTGTTCCTCTAGTGAAAAAACTACTTTTTTGGATACTGTAACTGTAACATAGAATCATCTTATTTTAATTGCCTTGCAGCCTTACTTAGGACAAAAAGATCTGTGTTCCTGCAATTTACTTATCTGTTCTTACCCAAATGCTGGTACAGGAAGCAGGCTGGAAAACGTGAGGGGTACAATGCTGTCTAAAGCCCAGGGGAACAGTAAGAACCATTATAACCCCACAGGAGGATGGCAGCTGGTGTTAGGTGGTGGCTTTTTCTTGGTTCTCAGTAGGTTCCTGTCAGGCCTCTTTCCTCTTGTACATAATGTTTTTTGTTAAATCCAACATATGGCATTGAGGAGTTTCTGAGTTCAAACATGCTGTGTGGATTTGTCACTGTGCACTGCACCAGGTCTCCTTCCACAGCTCCTGGCAATAATGTTCTTACAGCACCTTCTACCGAACTCTTTTAAAAATGGAAATTGTCCTTCCAGAAAAAAGTAATGCAGGCTTGATACCATAATTTGCTGGAAAAGCTGGATGTCAGTGGGTATCAGTATGACTTTAAACTGAGGATAGCAAAACTTTTCCCCTTTGCCCTTTCCTTGCAGGCTGTCTTAATGAATCTGATATGTGTAGACCAGAAATGGTGAGGTTGCCAAAGGATTTAAAACACTGGAAAGCCACCCTCTTGAATGTATGCTGGAGGCAGGGATTTCTTGAATATTTTGGAGGAATTCCTTTCTCCCTCTCCCTGAAAGTGACTGTGCTGCAGTGTCACTCTATGTGCACATAGACAGGAGCAGCCACAACTTTTTTTTTTTTTTTTTAATATTTAAGTGGCTTTGACTAATCTACCATAGTCAGAGTCAAAGAAACCAGAACGAGTACCAAAAAGTGCAAAAAAGTTGCAGAAATTCTGAAAAAAATTGCAGAAATTGCAGGAATTCTTCAGTGAATTACAGTGTCACACCGAATCACAGAATGGGTAAGATTGGAAGGGACCACAGAGGCCATCTGGTCCAACCTTCCTGCTCCATCAGGGTCATCCTAGAGCACAAGGCACAGGATTGTGTCCAGATGGTTCTTGAATATCTCCAGTGAGGGAGACTCCACAACTTCTCTGGGAAATCTGTTCCAGTGTGTGGTCACCTGCACAGTAAAGAAGTTCTTCCTCATATTCAGGTGGAATTTCCTGTCCATGAGTTTCTACCCATTGCTGTTTGTCCTATTGCTCAGCACCACTGAGAAGAGCTTAGTTCAATCCTCCTGGGCACCCTCCTTTCAGAGACTGATAGACACTAATGAGATCCCCTCTCAATCATCTAAAGGCTGAACAGCTCCCTCAGGCTTTCCTTGTAAGAGAGATGCTCCAGTCCTCTCAACATCTTTGTTGCCCTCCACTGGACCTGGTCCAGGAGCTCCATGTTATATTCACATGCACAGTCATCGCTCAGCTTTATTTCCCCCTCACACATACACCTCACACTGTATGCATAGCCCATTTTTCTTACCTGTTGTATTTTCTTCTCTTGACTTCAAATGGTAGAAACATTGCCTGTCAGTACAGATAAGAGGCAAACATCTTTCCTTCAGCTGCAGACCTCTAGTTAGACCCAAGTCTTCAATGGGACATGAAAACAGCTTTGTTTTTCATATGCTGATCATGAGTCCCTTCTGCAGCTCATTGCAAGACTGCTCTGAGTCACTGGGATAGAAAATTTTTGACCAGTAAAGTAGTCCAATGACTGCCTCACCCACAGATGTGTCTTCATTAGAGGTAGGGGGTGCAATGCAGGAGCAAAGCAAGAGGCTATTTCTTGCAAGCCCTAAGTACAATAGCATTCCAGTCAGGCATTATGTAAATTTGATCTGCTGCTCATGTTTTAAGGCGTGACTTGGGCAGGTTCTACTTGACTGGGACATAAACAGATTTATTGCCAGATATACCCATTGATGTGGAGTCATTAACTCAAGCTTTTGGAGGAAGTTTTACATGGTGGGTATTTTCCAGACAGTTCTAGAAGAAGTCTTATATAGAGAGGATACAGATCTTAGCAGGCTGTAAACTTATATTCTTCCTTTTGGTATTCTATATTTATTTGCCCATCTAGATGTCCATTATCTAGAATGCTGTGAAAACTCCAGTGTAAGTGGTCAAAGAAATGATCGGTCATCTTTCATCAAAACACCCTTCCAGAATTTCACAGGCACTTCTGAGAGCAGTTTGTGCATTAAGGGTCATCCACAAAGCTGAGAAATAAGCTTTTAAAGTCAGTGTGGGCTTCCTTCGAAAATTTTAACTTTAGGAGGAAGAGGATATTTTTCAGGATGAAGTAAAAGGGGATGTAATTTTCAGAGCTGGCTGAAAATCTTGAAGGTCTTCAGAAATAAAGAATTGCAACAAGTGGAGTCAATACAGGCATGAAAATCCTTGCTTTGCTCCAAAGGCCCATTTCTCTAAATCTGTAAGTCACTGCTTTAATAGTGTAGGTCAAAGCTTGATCCTGAATTCTGTGTTTATGAAAGACACTCGTATCAATACTTAATGTGTTGTCTTTTAAATCTCATCCTATAGGGTGCTTACATTTTAAATTAATTCTATCCCAACTGAATTTTGAAAAGAGGTTGTGAAAGTTGTCAGTTGGAAGTTCTCAACCTGGTGTGTGCAAGCTTAAAGCTTAATATGATGTGTCTTGTATCAACACAAATTATTCAGTCCTTCAAACACTATAAACCAAGAATTTTACAACCAGATTAAGTTGATAATTGAGAGACCTATTGGGAGGAGCTATACTTGTCTAAGAATAGAACAATGACATGAAATTGAGCTAGGAGCAGCCCTTTAAGGTCACTACTGCTTAGACATCAGGAATATGGTGACACACAAGTGGAGAGAATTACATGAAGTTCAAACAGATTAACGAAACCAGACTAAAGATAAAGCCCATTGAAAACTGATTAAAGTCACAGATTAAAAGTAAAACAAGAACTTCCTTGTCTGTCCTATAAAAGTGAACATACCCAGATGACTACAGAGATGACCCATCTTAGCTGTTTCTGAGAACAAATATCCTTTGTTCATTATTGGAGAGCTTAAGATTGAAATAGCATGATGTTGCACATGTATTAAAGTAGAACTAACTATGAGGAATAGCATAAAAAAACTCGGTTGAAAGAAGAGCATTATGCACTATGGTTACCTGTTTCAAAATTTGTTTCAGTAAAAGAATCCTGTTCACTTTCAAATGGAACAACACAGAGGTTCAGCTAGTCAAAGAAAATCAGATTTTAATAGAAACTATAATGAGGTGCTTTTTTTGGTACATAAATATTGTGTTTAAATACGTATGTTTTAGCCTAAAAGATCACCTGACAACAAATCGAATTTTCTATAAAGCAAGGCCAAATATTCTACAGCAGAGATAAAAATCAAACTCAGATTTTCAGATTGTGGTGGATTATCTATAATGCCTCTTTGTCTCACGTGCAGAATGTCCATGATTTGCAACACTATAGAATCCATATCAAGGCAGATGGAGGTGCTTACACCACCCTTAGAGTGGGATTTAAGGAGCTGCAGGAGTCACAAGGCTTGTGAAAGCCAAGAAAGGACTGCTTTGTTCCAGCAGGAATGAAAATGATCTGCCCCTAGAAAGCAGCAAGGGCACTTCTCGTGAGATGCCAAATACTGGCCATGCATTCTCTTGGTCCATGTCTGGGTGAGGAGAAGTCCCTTGTTGCTTGGGCTGGGACTGAAGATTTGGACTGCAAGGTAATACCCAGGGTCTGAAAGGCAAAAATAGGAGCAGAAATCAGGGCAGGTGATTTGCTCACCAGTGAGTGAATTCTGCAAAGATGTAAAAAAGGCTGCCTTAAGTAGAGGCCCAAGTCAGGTATATGAAGTTTCTGTTTCTAATGCAGCCAACTGTAAGTAGCTATCTAGTTAAAAGACATGTAAATACTGACTAGGAATTCTGGGAGCTGTCAGTTAGTCTGCCCTGGGCTAAAAGATATTTCTTACAGCTTTCTGCTCTTGGTTGAAGCTTCAGACTGAAAAAGCTATTAGCATGCTGCTTCCCTCATGTGCAGGTATCCATCCATATGTGCATGTCAAGATGTGTGTAACTTATTAGTAGTCTTCCTCCAGGTATCATTACAGATATCTCTAGAAGAAATTATGATTAAAATGAAACGTAATGTTTACGAAAAACAGGGTTGTGTAAAAAGGAGGTCTTCTTCAGGATGAGAGAGTTGTAGCATTGGCTGATGACTCTTTTGAAATGATGACTACATCTAGCACTTCAAGGGAGCATGAATGCTCATGATTGATGGTCATGTGTTTTACATCCTTGTATCTGCACAGAGAGCTGTTACTGAGGAAATGCCAGAGGATACAACTGGCAAAGCTGTAGCATCAAGGACTCAATGTGAATGTAGGGATTTTCTTTCTGCTTTTTCCAAATAGTCCTAGATGTTGCTAGCAACCAACTCGAAAGAGTTGCCCAGAACCAGGGCTTTTTGGAAACTGTTACTTCTCATTATATTTCTCAGTAAAGCAATATCTTGCTGCAGCACGTGAGAGCATTTGTGTCCTACATTTATTAATATCGAAAACTCTTTTAATCTGCTGTTAAGTTTTACTGTGCTCAAAATGATCTGCCAGCAGACACATTTCTAAGTACCTTAAAGCTGTAAAGGATGGGTGTTCTCTTGCCAAAGTGCTGCTGATCTTGGTGTTGTGGTTGTGCACTTGGATCAGCCTGCAGGTCTGTATGGCTTCCAGCTTATACTTTGATAGAGGCTTGGAGAAAACTCCAGTTTCACTTCAGTCATGGGAAGGAGCTGGGGAGAAAGTCACATGGTAAACTGTCCTAGCAAAGGGCTAGGACATGTTTTTTCAAGACATGCCTTTGATTCAAAGTAAGCCCAGCTTGTACTTCTCAAATGTTTGTGCTTGCCAAGGAATAGGACTTCTGCTCTTCTGCCAGCAAGATAGATTTTATGACCATCACTAAATCCTTTATTCAGATTTTATTGCTATAGTTGAACAGTTCCTTCTATAAGACGTTTTGTGTACTTGTAATTTCACAAATTAGTTTCCTACCTCCTCAAGTTATTTTCTATCCAAATAATGTTTTCCATTTCTATTATCAAGATCAGCTGACATCCCACATTGAAAAAAACAATCACAGCTGGCCAGTGCTGAATATCTAAAGAAAAGTCTTAGAATTCATTTCTAAACTAAAAGGTAAGAAAGAAATGCTATTTCAGCAATGCTTCTGGTTTTCTGAAGGTTATTAGACATCCCATGATGTTAAAATACCCCTTTTTTTCCAGTCTGCTTTTGATTTAGTGCTGCTTTTGAAGATTGCTACGAACAGGCACAGCTCTCTAAAGAGTTTTCCTGACAAGAATTCAGCACAAATTGACAGGGTCTTAAGCCTTAATAGCTGCTTTAAGGGAGCGAGGCTGCATTGGGAATAGAACTGCTTTTGGGGAAAAAAAAAAAAAAAACAACACCAAAAAACCCCCAGAATTTTGGAGAATAATTGAAATCTACACGTAACTACAAGGGTATCTATTTGGTTCTCAGCTCATTTCCTGACATGGGAAAAACATTGCAGGGAGGGCTCTGCAGTGCTGTGGATAAAAATCCCTGTCTGATTCACTGATCATTCCCTTCCTTTCTGACAGATGAATTAAGAGCATCCTTGTACATCAGTGAGAAGCCTATAGCTGAATAAAAGAAAGCAGAATGAGAAGTTAATTTACAAACTGTAGAATAACCACATTCCCATTATTAGTGCACTTTTTCTTTTTGCACTAATGGAGTCAGACACAGCAGGATATTTGCTGTAAGATTTTCTCCTTCATCTATTTATTGGATAGCTGTAGTTCCATAACTTTGAAATAAGTTCCTGTAGCCTGAACTGAGAAGAAAGTCCTCAGTCCTGCATGAATCCCCTCCCTGAGTCCTCAGTCCTTCATGAATCCCCATTCTCCTGATGAATCCCATCAGTGCAGGCTGCTGCCCAGCAGTTGATTCTTACAATTGTTGAGCTCAAGAGAAAATTACAGCACCAGGGATTCTTTGCTGTTGTGTTTTGTTTGTTTGCTTTTGCATACTGATGGGATATTCTATATGTTGAAATGACTCATCTAAACATTGTACAAGGAGGTGGTTACCTATAAAAAAAAAATTAATGTTTCTGAATTATTATCAGGCCCAATCTATCTAGGTATCCCATGAAATAGCCAAACTCTGGCCAAACTACTGCTCTTTTGAAACATAGCTCAGCAGGAATATGTGGCAACTTGATACAGATTGAGTCACAGCTTGGACAAGAGCACTCTCTGCTGGGTTAAGAAGTGGCTGAATGGGTCCAGAGAGTGGTGGTGAATGGTGCTGCATCCAGCTGGTTGCCAGTCACCTGTGGTGTCCCTCAGGGGTCTGTGCTGGGGCCAGTTCTGTTCAATATTTTTATTGATGACATAGATGAGGGTATTGAGTCTTTCATCAGTAAATTTGCAGATGACACTAAGCTGGGAGCGTGTGCTGATCTGTTTGAAGGTAGGAGGGCTCTGCAGAGAGACCTGGAATGGTTGGATGGATGGGCAGACTCCAATAGGATGAAGTTTAATAAATCCAAGTGCCAAGTCCTGCATTTTGGCCACAATAACCCCCTGCAGTGCTACAGGGTGGGGATGGTGAGGCTGGACAGTGCCCAGGCAGAAAGGGACCTGGGGGTACTGACAGCCGGCTGAACATGAGCCAGCAGTGTGCCCAGGTGGCCAAGAAGGCCAATGGCATCCTGGCCTGGAGCAGGAATGGTGTGGCCAGCAGGAGCAGGGAGGTCATCCTTCCCCTGTACTCAGCACTGGTGAGGCCACACCTTGGGTGCTGTGTCCAGTTCTGGCCCCTCAGTTTGGGAGGGACCTTGAGACGCTGGAGTGCATCCAGAGGAGACAACGAGGCTGGAGAGGGGCTGGGAACACAAGCCTTGTGAGGAATGACTGAGGGAGCCAGTGTTGTTTGGTCTGGAGAAAAGGAGGCTCAGGGGTGACCTTATCACTCTCTACAACTCCCTGAAAGGCGGCTGTAGCCAGGTGGGGATTGGTCTCTTTCTCCAGGCAGCAACTGACAGAGCCAGAGGACACAGTCTTAAGCTACACCAAGGGAAATATAGGCTGGATATTAGAAAAAAGTTTTTTACAGAAAGAGTAATAAAGTACTGGGATGATCTGGCCAGGGGGGTGGTGGAGTCACCATCTGGATGTGTTTAAAAAAAGACTGGATGTGGGACTCGGTGCTGTGGTTTAGTTGAGGTGTTTGGGCATGGGTTGGACTTGATGATCTTGAATGTCTCTTCCAACCTAGTGATTCTGTGATTCTGAGTCTATGATAAGTCCTGAGTCTAGCTTTGAGCAGATTTTTTTTAGAGGGATGATTAATGCAAAATTCTCTTGATTACTTTTATAAATGCTTTTAACTGAAATGGTAATTTAATGTTAATATTGTTTGAGAGCCTTAAGTAGCGATTCTTCTGAATACAGCTGAATAATGCATCTTTTGCAGGAGTTTCCAGTTGAGGCACTGATGGTATGTCTGGAATCTCTCCCTCTGTACAGTGACTGCCAGAGCTCTCAAGGTTTGAAGGACAAATAATTGTGCTCTGCACCTTTTTCTGTAACCTGGAAAATACAGTGCATCTATTGTGCCTGCTAAGGGATCCAGGCTAACAATAGTGCATTTATTAACTGGGTTTTCTATACTTCTGGGGTTTTTTTTCCAGAAACACTCAAATGAAAGGTAAACTTTTTGTGCCATGTTATCTGTAATTTTTTTCTATTTCTGAGTTAAAAGACAAATTGGACTTCTTTGTCCAGCAAAATCTTGCTGCCTTGGTGACGGTTTCATCCTGGGAATAAATTGTCTTCCCTGATCTGAGACCCCTGTCTAATGCTTAAGTCTAAGGTCCTTTCCAGGCAGCCTCATATTGCAATGAAACTGTGATACAGTGGGAATTAGGGGGAGAAACAGCACTGGCATCCTCAGACATCCCTTCTTTAAAGCAGAAAAATGTTGGAGCTTGGAGAAGTAAATAGAAGAACAGTCTAACATTCTTTATCCTTTACCATATTCCAAAAGGGAGGGTCAGAGCCTAAACTATATGCTAAATAATTGCTATAAATGTTGACTGGGATTCCTTTGAATGTGAACCATTAGTCTGCACTGTGCCTCAATGAGTCTGCAGTGGTTACATGCCTAGCACTCACATAGCTTTTCAGGAGAGTCATGGAAGCTTTAAATAGCACTGCATGCTCTTGTGTGACCATGTCATTAAAGCTGAGCTGGTCAGCACAGTTGGCCAGCACCACAGCATTGTGCTTCAAACAAGGCAGCACAAGCACAGAGGTTTCCATTTGTTGATACACAGATTTGAGGAGGAAGAAAGAATAAAAATCCTTGCACCAAAACATTTGCAGTTTTGAAAGTCAGCTTTATTGTGAACTAATAGACAAGCTAAAATAGGTGGCATGACTTGTCTGTCCTCACAAAATGCATTTCTGACTGTTACACTTCTCCATGACACTTTGGAAATAAAGCCAGATAGATGGAATGTATTTTCCTCTCAAAAGAGACAGGCCTTAGATTCCTGTGTGAAGACAGGCTTTCCTTGGACTGCTCCTTTGAAACAACCAAGTGTAATCAAGTGGACTTTAATTTCTGCATCAAGGTGTAAGGTAATTTCAGGCCTCTGAAGAGTAGAAAACAAAAACCTGAATCACCCAGTTTATGTTTTAACTTCAGAGATGAGGAAAGGGACTCAGCTTCTGCTTGTGTCCTGCCCTGTCAGCTGTAAGTCCTTGCACTTAGGTGTATCATCTTTGAAGAACTTTAACCAGTGCCTTGGAGTATTTATGGCAGCAGAAGACCTTCAGGCCAAGGGGCTGGTGCTCATTCACCAGCAGGGCATCCAGTCAGAGGAGACCTGAGTGCAGAGAGAGACTAACTGAGCTGGAAGTTCTCTTTCAGATGAGCCATGAGTGGGAATGACTGGAGGGTTAGTGATTGCAGAATCCCTTGGTGAATGTGGCTGTGTTAATGGAACTCAGACAGACTCTTGCTCAGCCCAACATCCCCACTGGGCACAGGGCAATGGGTGAAGCTTCAGCAAGCAGTGCTTTTTTCCATTCTGGAAATTGTTATCCTCTGGGGTGCACTGCTGAGTCACGAGCTGCTTCTGGGTTTTTTCCTCTGCAGATCAGTGGTGTAAGAGCACCCAGCTGCAACTTTGTCCCCACACTAGCAAAATGAGGGTATGTGCTCAGACTTGAGCATCTTGTTAAGTAAATCCCATCTTCTGTTTATAGCAGGATAAAGGAGTGACTTCCTAGACGTGATACCCAGTTTAATGTGATAGCAAGTTCATCAAATAGCTGATATGCTTTCCCATGAATAAAGCACTAGGGTGTCGAACTTTACGAGATTTAAAAACAACCGTGTGTGTTGTTTTTAATGACTCTTCAAACTAATCCGGGAATTCCTCCCATCACAATCCAGGAATCTTTTTACTGACCGTCTGTCAATGCCTCACATATGCCGCCAGGGGGAAGAGTTTATCTGTTTTTCAGGTACCAGGCCTCCATTCCCGGAACTGCTTAAAAGTTGATACTAATTCTACAAGAGAAATCCGACTGATTTGGTTAGAAAACAGTGTTGTGCAACCTAAAGTCTTCAGTAGGTTACAAATAAGTGAAAGTAATTTTTGTGGTCTAGTACAGATTACAAACTTTCCCTGAAATTATGCTTTTCTTTGGAAAATAAATAATTCCCTCCCCTCCCCTCCCCTATGTGAAATATAGGTTAATACTACTGAAATGCTTAAAACAATAAAAGAATTTAAATTCTCAATATGCTAAACTGAAAATATATTGTTCTCTCCTTCCAGCCTGTAGCCTAACAGTGTACAGGCAGTTGGACATTTCCTGCTGGGATGTATGGATGTGAGCTAGCCTGGTAGCTTTTTAGAAAGCTCAGTTTTTCCCCAGGAAATACTCCTGTAGACTAACATGACTGTGAATATTGGGGTAGGGGGAAGTGGGATGTTAAGGTGCATGGTCTTTTAATTTAGGATCAAGCACCTGTTCACAGAGAGAATCTCTACATAGTCCTCATCTGCTCTGCTTTGGTTTGCACAGTACAGCAGCCTTTGAGCATGTGAATATTTTGTGTGAAATTAACCTTGAAGGAGATCTCTGGCAGTGCCCCTAATGGACTTCAGTCACAAACAAAGCACCAGTCACCAGGACCAGACCAAAGCTAGGCTGAAGTAACAACTGCTAAAGTATGTATGTTGTGGCTGTCAGGTCCTCAGCACCAAATGTTCTGCAGAGATTGTGCTAATTGCAGATGTAGACACAGAGACATACTGAAATAGTCTGTAAACCATCTTTAGAGTCCTTAAATTGCTAAGCCAAAATTGCACAATTACACATGCTCTACATACATACTAAAAACCTGGGCAAATCCTACCTGCAGATTCCTGCTCTCTCTAAAAATACTCGTGTACTAAGCCTGTGAAGGTGTCAGCAAAAGTCTTGCTGACTGTTATGGGATGGGACCTGACTTTCTGCACCACCAAAGCTGCAAGCTCCACCTCCATCGCTGCTGCTGACAGTGTTTGGTTGAACTCTGTACAGTCTGTAAGACTGTCTGCTTTTAGCTGATAATCTTTTCAGGAGGAAGTGTTGCCAGCAGTGCTTTAAGCACCAAGCTTTATGACTGACTTGAAATTTGCTTTTGTAGGGGGAGAGCTGGCATTGGCACCTTCTCGTACTCCTTCTAATCCCCAAAAGTACATTCTTCTTCTTCTTCTCCTCTTCCTCCTTCCCACCTGCATCTGCAAAAGAGCTGGTTCTTGTGTGATTTACCACGAAGCACAGAGGAAAATCTCTGTGACCCTAAGCTCACTAACAGCAACACACTTCTGCTCCAGGAAGGGCCCCAAAACCTTCTCATCCAGCAATTTGCAGAAAAAGAGGTCCTATAGGTTTTTATGCTCTTGATGAAAGTCTTGCTATAATTACTGAGCTTAAGGGTGCAGAATTTTAAAAATATCAATGCAGAGGACATATTAAGAAGCCCCATTAGCTGGGCTACTAGAATAAAACCTAAGACTTCACAATGTGTATTGCAGAGTTGTTTTCATCCCTCTTCCACAGATCTTCCCAAAGCATTTCCCATGGGTTATGCTGGCACTCCTTGCACTGTACCTTTGTACACACACTGGCAACATGGATGTAATCCTGCAGCCACTTGCCAGGTAGCATAGTATCATCTTAATTTTACTGATAAGAGTGACTTGTCTGAGGTCACAGTGGAAAAAAATTATCATCTTGGTCTCATCATGATTTTCAGTGGAGTTCCCTCTGTCTGACAGCGTAAATCAAAGGGAAAAAAATTAAATCAGTGGAGAACTGGTGTAGCTTTTAATCTGTTATCCCTACATTCCCTGTGCCTTTTGAGCTTATTTGATTGCCTTTCAGGGACATGGCTTTTAAATTTAATTAGCATGCTATTACTCTTTCCTCTATCTGATACAGAAAAGCTAGAATTAATTGCATATTGACTAACTGAATCACTTACAGCAAGGCAGTGCATTCATGCAGGGGTTTGCCCACTGGTGTGTGCAAGAACTTGGGGCTCACTGGGCTGCTACTTCAGGCTGTGGCCTGTAGTACTTGCAGGCACTACACCCAGAGGAGCTGCCACCTCCAGCAGCAATCATGAGACCTGAAAGCAAAGATGGCTCTCTTGCTTGTGTTGCAAAGTTGCCTCGTCTGTGCTACCTCTGCCTACAGCACTCACTGTGTACCATACACACATTTTGTTTATACATGTTTGTGTGAATTTATCTATGCATTGTATGCATTTATGGCTGTGTAAATACATTTATCTGTACTGGATCTGGCTGGGATGGAGTTAGCTTGCTTATCAGCATTCCCTGTGATGCTGTGCTTTGGATTTGTGGTGTGTTGTTAACACACAGGTGTTTTGGCTGTGTGCTTGCTTGGCATGAGGGTTTTCTTTTTCCCACTCTGCCCCCCTCAAGCAGACCATTCATAGAGAAGTTTGGGTTGGAAGGGACCTTAAATATCACCTAGTTCTGACCCCCGCTGCCATGGTGGGGGGATATATATTGTATGTATGAGTATATATGGGTCTAGAGGAGGGCCACAGAAACAATTTGGGGTCTGGAACATCTCTCTCATAAGGAGAGACTGCAAGAGGTGGGCCTCTTTAGTCTTGAAAAGACTGAGAGGGGATTTCATTAATGCACATAAATATCTCAAAGATGGGTGCCAAGAGGATGGTGCCAGACACTTTTCAGTGGTGCCCAGTGAGAGGGTGAGGAGTAGTGGCCATAATCTCAAGCACAGGAAGTTCTACCTTCACGTGAGGAAGAACTTTACACTGAGGGTGGCAGGGCCCTGGAACAGGCTGCCCAGAGAGAGATCATGGATCTCCCTCTGGAGATGTTCCAAACCCATCTGGACACGTTCCTGAGTAACCTGCTCTAGGTGACCCTGCCTTGGCAGGGGGGTTAGACTGGATGATTTCTATAGGTTCATTCCAACCCTAACAATTCTGTGATTCTGTGATATTGAGGTACATATACTTATGTACTGTAGGTATGTGTCTTTATACATACATATATATGTATATTTAGACACAGCTGCATAAAGCCATAGCTGCAGACGTCCACAGCACGGTTTGTGTGCGTGCCGAGACACTCACACCTCCGCTCCTGTGCCTCCATAGCCGCGTCCTTGGAGTACGTGCAGGCGTGTACGTTTTGCACACACACCGCCCCATCTATCCTGCTCAAACCCTGTCTCCCTGTGCTCCGTGTGTAAATTCCCATCCCCGCCTGCCCTCGCCGCTCTCCCGCAGGCCGGGCCAGGCCGGGCCGGGCCGCGTCCCCATGGCAACGCCCGGGGCTGGCGCTCGGCCGCGGCCGCTCCCGCCCGTGGGCAGCGGCCGGACGCGGGGACAGCGGCACCGGGGAGCATTGGCACCGGGACAGGCTGCTCAGCAAGCGGCGGGCTCGGGCCGGCTGGGACCCTCGCTGAAGTGAATGTAAGCCGGTTAAGGCCGGCGTGCTTGGCCAGCATGTCCGGCGAGCTGACCCAAAGTGTCCTCAAGAGAATAATCCGCCAAGTGGGCCTGGAGTGCGCTGCCCAGGGACAGAGCCTCTCGGAAACCTTGGTGGCCTTCATGGTAAGCGCGAAAGGAGGCGTTCAGGGGCTGGCGGCAGCTGAGGCTGGCAGGGGTGACCTGAGCTTGGAAATACCTTGGTTTCCAATTGCCTGCTGTGAGGTATTTTAAAGGGGCACTCAGCGACATCCAGTACTGAAAAAGTGTTTTATTCCCCTGAAAACTTGTGGGAATAAAATGCTCCAAGGAGGTTGCAGGTCCTGAGTCCCGCCAACTCTGAACTCCAACTCGGAGCTTTCTTCGGCAGGCAGATAAACCATTGTTTTCTTTCAGAAGTGAAAAAGAGAAGTTTTACCAAGTTTTAATAATGTTTCTTCACACTCTTATAAATGAACCTGTGATGCAGAGGTGAATGTTTAATGCAACAGCTATATTTATTCTTCGATGTTCACCTCCTCCCTCTCTTGTGATGGATAATTTTGTTTCTCTGCTCAGACAGGGCCAGGTACTATAAATGGGCTGAATATTTGAAGGAATTGGCTTTGATCCCATTTAAAGTGAAAATTTAATGGATTCAATCTCAGTATTGTCCTTGGTAGACAACTTTAAGTATCCTAAAAGTATTTTGCATTTTGGCATCTCTTAGGAGACACAGCACTGCTGCAGAATATAGTCTGGATGTGCCTGCAAAGCTGTGTCTGAAGAAAGATGGGCTAGATTCTTTTTTTATTGATGATCAGCTCTTGATAAACTTGTATATAAATATAAATGCTTCAGAACAGTACTGTTAATATGCTATTTTTCCCCCTAAAGTTGACACTGCAGCTTTAGAAAAAAGATTGGGCTCAAAAACAGTATTAATCAATTAAGCAGGAAAATTTTAATGAGTAAAAAATTTTACCAGTACAAGTGGTTGGCAAGACACCTAGCATGAACACCAATTGCAAACATGCACTTATTTTCCTGCATGTAGAACACCATGGGTTTTTTTATTCAAATGGTAAATGTTTATATCAATGCATATAGCACCCACTTAGAAGTTTATAAACAACCATGATGGATTTTCAAAAAATGTTACTTAAGAAAATATTTTTCCAAGTAAATTTTAAAGGAGCTATACTTAAATATTTGTATCACAAATTTATTTTTTTTATTTGTGCCTAAGAACTGAGATTGAAACTGAGTTTCAAACTCAGTTCTCAGGCACAAATAAAAAATGAAGACAAGATGTGAAATGAAGTGATTTTGTTTCATTATCAAAGACTGAAATGGATAAAAAAATAGTAAAGAAATACTGAATGCATCTGAGATATTTCAGAAAATAAAAAGTGAGTTGCAAAGATGAAATTTTGTGACATAAATTAGTATCTTTCTTTTGGCAATCTCTAGGTGAAAGCTGTTGTGTTAGATCCAAGAAATGATTTTAATATGGATCGAACCCTTACAGAAAATGACATGCAGGATCTTATCCAGGTAATTCTGACATGATGTTGAGAGTCACTATTTATGTAAGACTATAGCATTATTTGCTACCTGTTCCTGTTAACTGAAATTACATGAACACTTTCAAAATTTGAGTGCTGCTTTATTCTCATGGGTCTGTAGCTAAAGACTGGACTATGTTTCCATAAATAAATGCCTTAGAAAAGCTTTATATGGAGAAAATGGTAGTGAAGGGGCTCTACAGCTGTTGTGAAACCTTTAGTAGATCACTGTCAGTTCAGATGTTTCCCCAGAGATGAGAAAGAACTCACTTCTCTGACTCTCTTTTTAGCTCTGTGTTACCAGACTGCTTGACACAACAAACCCATCCCTAAGCACAATTAAGATGCAAGTTTACTTTGATATGAACTATGCAAACCGAGGTAATTTCAAATATGTTTTCATATAAGTTGATGCTGAGTTTATAATTTAAGAATAGTGATTACTGTTAAATGAATCCTGTCAGTAAACAAAATCCCAGGAGAAATTTACTGTACAGGAGTCTGATGTTTCAGTATGGATATAGTAGGGAAAAGTGTACATTAGATTTGAGAGTACACTCTTCTCATGCTGAGAGATTTACTGAATATAATGTATTAGGTTGCTTGAGGACACTTACACTTTCAGTGGTTAGCTGCCTTCAGCAAGAAAAGCTTGCACCTGTGTGTCTGAAGGCACTCAGAACTCAGTATTTTATCAATATCCCTAACTGGGTGATTTAAGTAATCTTGAACAATTGGTTACAGCTTTAGCTGAGTATGTTTTTCTCTCATCAGTAGTAATTTCACATGGTCTGAGAATGAGAATGTGAAAATAAAATGAGATGGGGAAAATGCCTTTGCTGTAAATGTAATTCCTGATCTCAAAGGAACAGTGGAGGCTGGCTGGGAAATAGAAGACACAGAACAAGCATAGATGTGACAAAAACATTTCTCTGTGGGGAGATAATGAAAATGTTTTCCTGTTAGCATGGATTAAAACCAAAAATTAGCAACATGGGGAGCTGCTCCTAAATCCTCTGAACTCTATAAGCTCAGTAACTCCAGCAAGTTTTTGAGATCTTGAGTAGTATTCAGACATGAGCATGTAACTTCAGGTGTCTTTGAAATATTGTGTGTGTGTGTAAGTTAAGTCCTCCTACAGTCAGAGGAGTTCAGAGAGCCAGAGACTTGCTGTCTAGTTTGGCCTGAACAGTTCTCAGGACTCTACTGACTGATGTTAATCATGCTAATTAACATCCCATTAATGTTTAACTCTGCTGGTTTTAATTCTGATGATGTGGGACTATGAACATCTCTTTCATGTACCTGTGTTTCAGAAACCTTAAGTTGGTGCTCTGACTGTGGAAATGAATTACACCCTCTGTATAAGGCAAATTTCAAAGGATTTAGATAGCACTTTTTAAGTGTCCTTCTTTCCTAGATGAATTACTGAGTGAGCAGGAGCGTGTTCTGGAAGGAAAACTGGCTCCTGTAGTTAGAGCCATCACTGAGAGTGGTCCACGTACGCAAGAAGAAATGGAGAATGTGTATCAAAAGATTGTTGCCTGTGTGCTGCTGAGATCTGGCCTGGGATCCCCAACAGATATTGAGGCTGTCAGGGAGGTAACAGGTCAGTAAACACCCAGCTGTGAAATTGGGCTTTTCTTCTTGAAAAAATAAAATTTCACTTCCTCTTCGCTGATATTTAGATACAAATGGGGTAAACTGTGATGAATGCTTGCTATCCAAACTGTCACTGCTCAGCCTTGAAGTGTAAATTTCCCATATATTTCCTGCTTTTTGCATTTGTTTAGGAGAGTCTATTTTTTTCTTATTTAATGGTTTTCTTTTCTGTTCCCTCACACTGAGGGTTTTCTCCCACATTGTAATGCTTATAGCTGCCTTGCAGAGTATATTCCCCCAGACAGAAATGATTACTTTCATCTCACTCAGTAAGAAGGACAAAGAACAACAGCTGAAAGATCTTGCCATGCTAGTGACAGGAATTCGTTTGTACAACAAGCAGTGCCAGAAAGGAGGAAGCTGCATTGATGACTGTAAGTAAACAACTGCATTTGAGCTGGGTATTCCCAATTCATCCTTACTGGACTTCTTCATTGGAGCTGCTCCAATAATTTCCCATCTCAGGGAGGCATGTTATTGTTATTGGTATTTTGCAAATTAGGAAACCGAGAATTGAAAATTGTGCAGATACTCTCAGGAAACCCATGTCAGTTGTAGCAACAGAGTTGAATCTACCATAAAGCAAGTTTCCTCACATTCCTTGACTTGACTGTGGTATTTCCACACTTGTAATTCTAAATATTTGCAACAACCTGACTAGTGAGATAGAGTGATTTAATCTGGTTTGCAAGAACTTGGAAATGCATGAATATAAGAACAAAATGTAGAAATCAAAATTGAATTGGAAGACCATTATGCTCAAGTCTTGCACTTTAACCATGTGATTAATTCATTCATTAATTCTTTTTGTGCACATTTCATATTTATTCCACATGAACAGTGCCGGGCATCCTGAGCGAAGCCATTCCCTCGGCTACGCGGACTCTGGACGAGCGTCTGAACTCCTGCCAGCTGCTGGCCCACCGCTACACGGCCTTGCTGGAGGCCATGCAGGAGGACCCCCAGAGGTTCTCCCAGCTTAGATTTCTTAAATTAAAAGAAGCACTATTCAATGTGAGACAGTACGAAGCCTTCCTTTGTATCCTTCAGGTGAGGTGTTATATCCTGTGGACTTTTAATGCAGGTGGATTGTCTTCAAGTTACCTACTTGCACAGGAGAGAAATATAAGAAAAAATATTTGGAAATAAATGAAATAAAATAAAATATATCTTTAGATAAAGAACCAAAGATTGTTTAGCTTTGAAAATACCTTTAAAATCATTGAGTCCAACCGTTAACCTATTAGCCTGGCACTGCCAAGTCCACCATTAAACAGTTCTTTGCATACTAATTCTCTGCCTCAAAAGGCATGAGAGAAAAAAATCTCCTTGATCAATCCATAAATCATCTCAGTTTTAGTCTGCAGACACCCCCAAAATATATGGAGTCATCAAAAGTCTTTGAAGAATACAATTTAAATTCTTGTTTTATTACTGAAGAGCTTTTCATTTGTCTCTTGAGAATCTGGAGTTTTTTATTAGTCTTTCCTGTATAAGGCATTGAAAAAAAGTATTTTTTTTTCTTTTTGTTCTCTTCATTGGGAAAATCCAGAGGATTTTCTATAAAAATTGGAAGTTTATGTGTGACTGAAGTGCCTGAACACCTGAACATTTAAGGAAAAATGTATTCTGTGGATAGGTAGAGTACATTTTGTTTCCTAAAACAATTGTTCTGAAAATAGTTGAAAGAAGAGGCCTGGGTAAATACTTATTACCAAATACTTGATTTTTGGAGTGTGATACATTTTACCTGTTGTTCTCTTTCCAGTCTAATGCAGTTACAAGTGCTCAAGAAGTTGAATCGTTGGATGTTCAGTTTGAAGCAGCAATGATGTTATTGAAAAACACAGTGCAGGATAAGACTTCCATAGAGTCCAGAGAAGTTTTTGTAAGTATTATGAATAGGAAACCCATTACTTCTTCAGTTGAAAACATTATTAAAGTAAGATACTTTGCAGGTGTGTTTTTGAGTAGTTTATGTTTAGCAAGAGGCTATAAATTTTCTCTCTATTACAATATCAAAAATCTGTGATTTTTGAAGGGGCAACTAAAAGACTTGCTCTTAAGGTAAAAAAAAGGTAAGGTACAAAAAGGGAGTAAAGGAATTAAATGGTATTTTACTGTAAGTGTCTTGAGTTGTCATTATTTGTAGATTTCCTTTTTTGTGTGTGTATATATTCTTTCCTGTTCATTGCAGAAACTGTAAGAACATAATGATTGCAGAAAACAGCACAACAGAGTATGATTATTTTAAAGTTCCCTCACATAGCAATCCCTGTAATTACAGTATGAGTCATTGATATAATTTTTCTGAAGAAACTGGGTTTCTGTGATGGGTGTCAGCCTCTTTTCCCCTCCCAATAGCTTCTCAACCTGTTGGCAAGTTTCAGTCACATTTGTCAGAGTCAAAAGATCTCAAAATATGTCATTTTCTTCAAATTTTATGGGGGGATAATAAGAGCAACTAGAGACACAATTAGAGTCTTACCAAGATCAGGTCTGAAATGAAGTTTGTGTGCTCTTTGGCCAGTGAGCAGCCACTGAAAAATTGTTATTCTGCACTATTGCACCCTTGGTTGGGAGCTACAGGACATGGGAAGGAGGTATTAGGGGGAAAGGGAATGAGTGCTGTGAACTACAGGTATCATGAGGGAGGCTGCTTAATGAGCCTGTGAAAACCTGGGAATATTATGCTGGCATGTTATAAAGGAAACAGGAGAGAAATATGCTAGAAACCAGCTTCATTTAAATTTGCTTTTCTTGTAAGAGCTCGTTATTTTGTGTGATTTGATTATCATTCCAATTCCTTGTCGTTGGCTGCTGCACCAGCATGCAGTTTCATACATGTTTTAGGTTATTTTTAACATTCTAAGCTAATTGTTAGAAAGCAAAATAAAGCCTACTGCAGAGGAAGAGGAAGATCATGACCCCCATCTACTCCGAGTATTTTTTACACTTCCCATAAGAGCATCCAAGCTGGAAACTCATGGGAACAGCACTTTAACTGAATGATCCAAACTTCAATTTATGTTTGCTTTTGATTTTATAAACCAGATGTTCTCGTTTGGAGAACATTTTCCCCTTTTGTCCAGCTACTCAAAGCAGTTTTTCCTCTTCTGTATCTTTGTGACTGATATATCTTACCCTTTTCCCTAAAAGCTGTCTGTTGTTGTTTGCTGCCTTCCTGGAATTCTTTTCTCTTCTGGTTGGTTAGTTGTTTTGACTTCTCTGCTGAAGACAAAATATATAATGCCTTTTGATTTCAGATCCTTTTCAGGTAGAGATTTTTTTATTAACACACTATTTAAATAATTTTTCTTGTCTTTGGCTTGTTGCTGACAAGCTGGATCCTCTACAAAGGTAGAGAAACAGGGCATTCTGTCTTTTAAAAAGCATAGGATAAGGCCTATATTTGTAGCAAACACTTGTTTTAGGAAAAACAGTATATTTCATTAATATAATTGTTTATTCTATTAAGAATGTTTTTGGTCTTCCTTTAGTTTCTTCCATTTTTGTAACCATAACACTTCCACAGCATTAGCAATGCCGATGAATTTCAGAGCTGGCTCTGTTGGCTGCTCTTATGATAATGTTGTTAGCATGCATAAAATGTGTGGTTAATTGTGCATTTCAGATTGGTTGAATCATTTGCTGTAAATGCTCTCTGTGTGTTGAGGTAACAGGGCACATTTTATGTCACTGTCATTGAAAACAGCATTTAAACTTAAAGCTTATAGGCTGCTACTTTATGTGCCTACACCTGTATGCCAACAGCATGTCAGTGCTGGGAAGGGCAGCCTCCAGTTTTGCCTTGAACCCTGGACCACTCTGGAGAGGCCTGCACCCCTTCCATTTGACACACATGATGGCCTGGGGCTGTGCTACCAACTCACTATGGAAGCAGGACAGACAAAATAACAAAAGCTGGTAGTTTATATAGAGGTGTGGTTTTAACTACTTTGGTAATTAATCAGGTGTGTTCCTTCTGGTCCTTAGTCCTGTACACCATATTTTCAGTTATAAAACTGTATTGTCAGTGAAGTGCTAAATTCAAAGCATGGTCACAAAGTACATTTATTTGAGAAAGGTTCTGAAGTAACATATAGAAAAGTACAACTCTTGCCTGTGGGTTGACATGCTGGATATACTTGCTTTAGGCATATATGATGGAAGCTCCTCTTACAGTGTCCCTGAGTTCCCCTGGAATTTCTGGTTGCTGAAGGCCTTGGAGATCACCCCTGCTTTGTTCGTAGCTGAGATTGTTGTGCACAGTGCTTGGGTTACACCATAGACATAAAACAAATCTGTATTTCAGAGAATTTTCTTTATGTTCCAGCCTCTGTTTATAGAACTTTCTAAGCTTTGGACCGGCTTTCAGGATGAAATGCTATTGCTAAGCTTCCTCACAAATATGGCTGACAATCTGCAACAATTCTTGGAAATCCAATCACAGCTTTTTCCAGAGGAAATGCTAACATCTTTTCTGGAAGGAGTGACTGTGAAAAGTGATGAGGAAAGGATAAAAGAAACCATGGGTATGGAAAGTTGAAACTTTTTGATTTTCCTTAATTTTCCAAGATTTTGTAGTTTGAATTTTCTTTACAAGAGGTGCTTTACAGAAGGTGTGCTGTATTGATTTTTTTATACTCAGAATTTGCACAGTAAATTAAAATGAGCCTTGTAGGGTACAGATTTACATTTTCATGTAGTGTAGCTTCTGATTCTATTTTTACATATAAAATTAAAATAAAGCTTCTAGATACAAGTATGCCTTACAAAAATTTCAGAATGATCAGAGAATATTTATGTTTTTAAAAAAAATTTTTGAAGTGTATTAATGTCTTTTTATACATTTCAGAACTTGGAAATTGAGGGGTAGGGTATAAACAAAATGATTTAACAGGGCTTTGGTTACCAGAAGGGATTGTTTGTAAGATGGTATCCCCAGGAACCAAGTTTTATGCCAGGGTGTTTGTAATGCATGTGTGGGTGAAAACAAAATCAAAGATTAAACTATTATCTTCCTTTTGTTGTCCCATGTTTTCAAAGAAAACTGATGCTACTGAAGAAGGTTCTCGCAGGACTGATTTTCAGTAGGTTTGCTTTCAAGGCAGGATGAAATTTTGGCTTCTGGGATCTGGGCACTGCAGGTCATCCTGTCAACCAGAGTAATCTGGTCATCCTGTAATATCATTAGCTTTTAGACATCTGATATTTTAATATTGAAGTCCTTCCTTTGTTTTACCTTTTCTTAGCAACCAGAGTGAATGTTTCTGATTTCACAAACCAAGAATGGCTTTTTCCAGAGACTACTGATAACTTTGATCAGTTGCTGATCCAGTACCATGGTTTCTGTGCACGTTCAATTGGTGTGAAAGGTATCACCCTACCAGGTATGTTTTGTGGTTAGATATTTTCCATACAATATATTTACACAAGGATTAGGAAAAATGTAAAGGCATTCTGAATGCATCCTCTTATGTCAAAGCTGGAATACTGTTTTTTCCATATTTGCAATTTTCACCCCAGGTAACTTATTTCCCTTATTAAATTATCTTTTTTAAAATACATAAATAAACTGCCCTTAGTGGAAGGCAGGATGGCTTGAAGAGGAGCAGGGGCAGAAACCAGATGGGATGGATAAATGTTTCTTCCTGCTCTATATGAGTCTGTATAACCTACACTGCAACTGAATACAGGTTTGGTTACTGTTGTTAATGTGCTGTAATGCAGGCATAGGGAAATGGCAATTCCTTCTGTTTTGTGCATCCATATGTGTAAACATAGCCATTCATGCCTACCTCATATGTATTTTAAATAGTTGTGACAAAGTACTAAAAATCTTTCCTAAAAGAATGCAAAAGTGCACTTGATTAAGTCAACTAATTGTAGGAATTTTTGGTCTCTCTAGGCTCATCTGTCTTGAAAGTTAGCCTTATTTCAGCTATCCTAGTTCATGTTTCCCATCTTCCTGTCCTTTCTAGAACCTGTCCATATAGAATTTTTTAAACCTATGGGAGTTTGGGAGGAAAATATGGCCCTTTACTAGTCAGTATTAAAGAACAGATATTTTTATGGCAATGTAATTTACTTACACTTAGTATTGCACATGAGAACAGCTGTCCTTAGTTGGATTGAAGGTCTCTCTAGCCCTGTATCTGATTACTGCACATGGACGGTCATGAACACTTTAAAATTATGAGAATTCAAGTCAGAGTGATCTTTCCTTAATTATATCCCTTCAATCCTAGCAGTTGATGGTTATGGGATTTCCTCTGATTAATGTTGAGTCTGTAACCTTCTGTTGAATAATCCTTCAAAGAGGTTTTAATTTATCTAATTGATTTTGGAATCCATCTAGAGTTTGTCATGGGATGTTCTTATTCTCAAGAGCCCCACAATTATACATGCTATGAAAAGGTACCTCTTTTTGAGATGGTTTTAAGCTCTGGCTTGATAATTTCAACAAAGACTTGATAGTCCTTCTGTTAGGAAAATTACTAAATAGTTATTTTATATTGCACACAATTCATGGTTTTATAACCCCCTATCATATTATTTCTTTTTTTCTGTTTAATGCTGAGGAGGCTTTCTTCTTTAACCCCTCCTTCTATGAAAGGTATCACAAGCCTTTGATCATCCCTAGCTCCCTTTCACTTGTTCTGTTGTGTTGGAACAAAATTATTGTATTGTTATTAATTATTTAAATATTAAATATTATTATGTAATTATTATATAACAGAATTATTGTATTATTGTATTATTACAAACATTATTATGGGTTGTTATAATATTGGTTTTCTTCTCTTCCTCTGTTTGCATACTAATTATTCCTTTTTTGACTGAGTGTGTTCAAAGTCTGTGATGATTCTGGTCTTTCCTGGGCAATGACATCTGAAGCCCAACCTGCTACTGTCCTTGAAATCAGTTTGTGTTTTCCTGTATAAGTTATTTGGCCTTTATTGACACTTCATTTTCTCTCTTAATTTGTTGTTTGGCTTCCCAGCTGCTTTATCTGCTTCCTCAGTTCATCTCAGTGTTATGCCCTTTGGTATAAATGCACTACTGATCTGCAATCAGATATTTGCTGAAGATTTTAGGGGAAACATTTTTGAGGGTAAAGACTGGTTTCTTATGCCTTTGCTATATGTGTTTTATCTGTTGTTTTTCTGAGACATGCACCTAAGGCATGCTGGATGTGAACTGATCAAAAGCAGTTTTACTGACCTAACGAAATAGAGTTTTCTATATTTTAAAAAAGCTTGCTTTTAAGGGTTTATACTGAGTTCAGAAATGAAGGAAGTGAAACTAACTTGAGGTAAACACAGAATCTTGATTACAAATGTCTTCTGTATTGGATATCATACTGTTCACTATTTTAATTTGTGGGGCTTATTTTGGGTTAGTTTTTCTTCTCATTTTTAGGAAATCCTGCTATTGGAATTTTGAAGCACAAGGAGAAATACTATGTTTTCAGTTCAAAAGAAGATGCATACATCTTTGCTGAAGATCCAGATAAGTTCATTCAATTGAATATAGAAAAAGCAAAAAAATATGCAGAGCTAATTCAACTGCTTGAGCTCCATCATCAGTTTGAATACCTTGTTCCACATACACAGGTACACACTGCCCATGCCTCTTGCTAAACAGCTGCTGGGTCACTGGTTGGTCTGTCCTTTCTAAAAGGAAACAGATGATATCTGTCTTTGGAAATAAGTAAAATCCTCTGCCTGTCTGAAGGTCCATCTTTTCCAGGTCTTCAGAGTGTTGAAGAAATGTTTCTACTTAGTGTCATTCTCACCTTACCTATTCATAGGAGAATATGTAAATCCAAAGCACTCTGGCAGTGATAAAAGCTGCTAGTCCATAGCCTAGGCAGGTCTTGTGTCTGATGTTTCTTTTCCTCATTTTTGCAAAAGTAGCTTAAAGGACCAGTAAATAAATGCAACAGAAGATAGGTCAGATATCACGTTAAGTGGAGCTTTAGCTCAGCAGTCCATCCATGTGTGCTGGATGAGGGTGTAGTTGTATCTGGGGACAGGAGTTATGGAACATATTAAAAAATAAAAGGAGAGTCACCAATAATGAATGTGATGGTGTTATTCTGGGAAATTCAAAGACTTGGTTTGAATTTATAGGCAACATTCTCTGTGATCCACTTGTGAATTTTAGATCTCTAGCAGTGGAAAGAATGTAGTCTTGAACTGGCCCTTGGTTTGAAACATAGTTTATATTCCAGCTATAGCAGAGATGTGTGCACTTCTCCCAGTTATGATCTGTGATTTTTAGTCCATTCAGGAAGACAAACTGGGGTGACTGCATCATAAAATACTGGTGATGGGACCCATTTTTTCTAAAATCCAACAATTAAGCACTCACTTGGTAGACAGGAGCCTGCAACTCAGCTGTGGCCTCTGCCTCAAAGGTTTTCTGTCAGAAATTAAATCCACCAGGTGCTTATTGTTTTCCTTTTAGTGGGGGCATGGGGAACAAAAATATTGATGAATGTAAAAATCATTATCCACTTGTGGTTTGCAGGTCTCTATTTGCTTTTAAAAAGTACTATACCCATATGCTATTTCTGTGTATTCTTCTCAATGCCTTGCTTGGCTTTGGTTGTTTCTTTTCATCCAGGCCAGAAAGGCGAGCAAAGGTTCGATGAAACCACCCCTAAAACGTGAGAGTGGTACTCAAACTGATACTCATATCTTGCCTCCAACTATTGTGAGATCCTATGAATGGAATGAATGGGAACTGAGAAGAAAAGCTATAAAATTGGTTTGTACTGTTATCAGATTTTCGTTGTTGGATATAACAAATCTATAGTAAATTATTCTTAATTTTTGTTCCTTGAAACATAAATCTAACCTTTTATTCAATAACATATACTTCATTACAACTGCTCCAATTTTTTTTCTAGATATTCTCTCTCCTTATTTTTAGACTTCTCTCACTTCTTACATATTTTTCCCTGTTTTTTGAGCAGTGCTTCCACTTCTGTATCTCTTAATTTCAAATTTTTAAGTTGCCTTCTTTATGTAATAAGAGTTTGTTGTTTTGAATTGAATTGCAATGGATATTAAGGTTGTTCTACATTAAAATCAATTTATTTGATTGAAGATACTACTATATAATTTCTTTGTGAGAAAAAGCAAAAGCAAATGTTTGTCATACTATCAGGATTTTCTGATAGATTGGAAATCACAGTCTGTCCATAGAAGGTTGACCACGTATGTACATAAAAACTTTTAAATTAACAGTAAATATGTCAGAAGCTTCTTTCTAGGGTTTGCCAGCACATGTAGTTGTCAAGGTATAGCACCTGATTTTCAGAATTCAATCAAAACAAACAACTTGTGAGTACAGGGAATATTGCAGTTAACAATATCAACTGAACATATAATACTAATGGGTTTTTTTTACTCCTGTGAACAGATGCACTGTGGAGGTCTGTGGCCTACTGGGCAGCCTATTTCCTTTCTGTTTTCCTTTTTGCCATGAAATCTTTAACATTTTGAAAGGAACCAAAATTTTGGACTGAGGAGTCTTGCCAGTGTTGCTAGCTCATAAAGGATTCTAAGAAATAGTTGTTACTGAGGTATCTAAAGAAGCCAATTAGGTTTACAAGAAGCCTAGCTAAAAGCCTCTTTTGCTTCTGTAAAGGTAAAAAGTACAGAAATAAACATAAGATGTTTATGTCTTCAGCATAAGCAAAAGTGGATATTTTCCAATATCTGGTCATGAAGACCATTCACAAACAAATTTATAGCTTGTTAGTTTGAAATATTTAGAGAAAGTACTTTAAAGTACTAAGGGTGTTCTAGCCTCAGCTGTCCAAATGTGAGATTAGTAATATGGAGCTGAAAAAAAAATCCCAGATGCATGCAAAAGTGCTTTGACTATGCTAATTTGTATTATGGAGATGATAAAACATTTAATAACAAAGTGATAAAATAACAGAAATAGTTTACCAGTGCATCAATGAATTTGATACTTCAGGAAAACATCAGACATATTTGTGGGTTTTGTTAGAGAATGAGCTCATATGCCTTTGGTGTTTTTTGTGTTGTTCATACTTAGCCAAAAAACTTGTAGTGGTATGAAATATTAAGCTATTACTTTGTTAGAAAACCTATATGATGTTAGAAGTAAAATTTTTAGCTCACATTTGTTTCTCTGTGCAAGCATAGTTCCTTGTAATAGCATACATTCCATCATTAAAACCCTCGGGGGAAAAAAAAAAAAACACAACAAAACAAAAATTAATATATTGTCTTTCTTCCCATGGCATCTTCTCTATAAGTTCCTTATTGTTCTTTGCTGGATTCTGCTTGATGACTCTGCATATAAGATTCAGTTGTAGATTAAGGTACCAAAATGTGCCTACATTTAGGTGCTCCACCTTCCCTTCCAGCAGAGAGAGACCTCAGTGGTGGAGGCTGGAGAATATTTTAACTTGCCCTGATACAACATTTAGGACATTTGGCCAGCTGTATCACTCTCCAGCTTCCACTGACTCCAGTCTTCACTGACTGGACTGGACTCCAGGGACTTCCTCACTTACTTGGAGGGGCCTGAATTCCAGCATGAGACTGTATTTTGTGTGTTTTGAGGACAACATTATATCATAATTTACAGTGTTTTGCATTGTTGCTGACGCAGAAGGCTCAGTGGAATAAGGAACATTTTTTTGTTTTAAGTGCTGGCATTGGAATATCAATGCTTTGTGAGAAGTAGTTTTGTTGTTGTATTTATGGCAATTTCTGTGAATAACCAACTTTAATCATAAATTGCCCTAACTTTTACCCCTTGTCAAGGGGCTAGTGAGCAATGTGGTATAAAAAGGCATTTTTTCACTTTTATCTGATAATTTGTGACACCAGCCTCTAAACTTCATCACATTTGGCAGAAACCAAAGACCGGAAGCGCTTGTGATGAAAACATTTTATTCTAACGAAACAAAGGTGAAGCATTTAACAAAATTTGAAGGACAATGACCAATGGTATGAAAATATTAAGAGACTAGTTTAAAATTGTGTGGGGTATCTAAAGTGCTGTTCACACATCCTGTTAGATCAGGATTTACCAAATCACAGTCACAACTGTGTATTGACAGGAGGGTAAGGTGGGCCATGTTCCAGGTTTGTGAAGCCCATGGATCTAAAATAGACAAATACTTCTGAGTATATAGTGGTGCTGAAATGTTGACACAAAATTTTGCTTAATCTGATTCTTTTTGTGTCCTTAGGCCAACTTGCGCCGCATGTTAACTCATTCCATGCAGACTGATCTCAGCCACATGAGAAGGGAGAACTGCACCCAAGTGTACCTGCCAAAAGATGCCGGCACCCAGACTAAGCGTGACAACTCAAGCAATGTACCCAAACCCCAGATTTTCTTGAAAGGTCTCCGAGGAGGATCATCTCCCACTACTCATATGGTCGCAGTAGACTTAACAAGACCACTGGATGAAACTTAAGTAAAAATGAGAAACCTGAAGCTGCAATCTTGAATGTGTATATAAAAATCCCTGAATATATGTGAATTTAGACACTAAAGATTTTGCTGTGTCTCTTGATTCCAGGAACAGTTGGTCTGTTTCATTTATCTTATCTGTTGGGACTGCTGACTGGCATTAAGTGATGGAAGTGATAAGCCTGAAGCACAGATTTGAAATAGCAGTTTAGAATCAAGATGTTCCCAAAGACTTTCACTTCCAACATTTAAATATGTAGCATTCTGGGATTTTACTGAAGTTTTAATGCAACAATTGCTTGTTGAAATACTGTCTTTAAGTGAAAAAACTTAGCCCAGGAGAGTCATTCGAATGTCACAGCTCCAGCCTTAGAGCAGAATTGTCAAGAAGGCAAAACCAACAAAATTAAACCAGTCTGGGTCCTTGGGCCTGTCTGTTTGTGCTGGCATTAACCCAACCCAATGAGTGCAGACCAAGGCTAGGAGGTTGAGAAGAGGGCTTCTGTCTTGGGTGGTTCTGGAACCCGTTTAGGTCTCTAGCAATTTCTTGGCTGAACAGTGTACTGGTGAGCACACTGAAAACCATAGGGGAACTTGACTTCAGGGGACCTTTTTGAAATCTGTTTTGCTTGTGTTTGAAAAACTAAAGCACAACAGAGAAAAAGCTTTTAGCTTTATGTCACTGTGGCAAAAAATTTTGTGCCAGGTCTAATCAATGCAACTGCAGATGGTATTTCTGTTTGTGAAAACACAAATTATTTGAGCTTCAGGATGAAACATCTCCTCAAATGGAGATGGGTACTTTAAAACAGAGATTTTTTTGATGACAATAAAGACTTCCTCAAGCCGCTGTCTGCACAATGTCCAGGTGCACAACTGTGATTGCATAGGGTGTGCTGTTTCTAAATTTATTTTTTTGTGTATGTGCATTGTGATGCAGTGTGGTTTCCTGGTTCATAGCTAGACAAGATTGTGACAATGAAGATTCAAGCTGCTGAGTGATTTTTCTGTGGCATTGTACAGGATAGCACTCTCTTGTTGTTTTCCAAGGTATTTGGCTTCACTTTTAAAACACAATAGGGACTAATCCCCAAAGCATTATTAAAAAAAACAAAGGAGTGTGAGGGGAGCACTAAGAAAGAACTTTGCTAAATTGTTTTGACCACGTGATTTTCCTCTGTGGGGAAAATAAACTAATCATCAGCAGCTAGATGTGCTGCTCCTCCATGTTTTTAAATTATGAGCAGGCACTAATGATTAGATTTATTAATTAAAATATCAATGCAATTACTAGCTGCAGCTCTTTTCTTTTTTTTTTTCCAAAGAAAAATACCCCGTCGCTTCTTTATTATTGCTGTGATGTCTCTATATTATCATAATTTGCTTTGAAGCTTTTATGTTACAGTTCTTACCAACAAACTGGTATTTCAAGAATCCAGAAATACATTTTGTTTAAAAGTAAACCGATGATCGAAATTTCATTTTATTCTACTTTGTTATTTTCCACTGGAGAAGGTACTGCAGTGCTGTAAAATACAGGGGAATACAGTTGCAACCTCCATCTCGGTTTTTCTCGCGGCAGAAACGTGTCGGTGGCTACGAGCTTGCTCCTGGCAATGAGAAATACGCGTGTGGGATTCCTGGATGTTTGCTGCCAGTGAAACAGCTCCGGAACGCGGCCGGGTGGAGCAGGATGCTCTCCAGGATATCCAGGCGGGACGGAGCTCGACTCGATGGTTCGGCGCGGGCGGCGGGGCGCTCTGGGCGGCCTCGCCGCACTCTATGGTGCGATGGGAGGAGCGGCGGGGCACGGCGGGCGGCCCCGGCCCGGCGGTCCTGAGGCCTTCGGCGAGCACCATGTCGCCTCCGAAAGGTAAGGCCGGCGGTGCGGGGCTCCCGGCGGGTCCTGCGGCTCCAGGTGGGCGGCACGGCCGGAGAACGGGGACAATTTCCACCCGCTTTCCCAAGAGGAAACGCGACTCGCGCGTAGCCTCCCCCTGCCTCCCCCGTGCCAGAGGGAGTGGAACTGTCCTCCCCGCTGGTGGCTGTGGCACCGGGCGCCACCACCGCGGGAGCGAAGGGGAGAAGGGGCTACGCGGGGCCGCGGGGTCGCGCTGGGGAGGGGCTCTCCCCGCCTGCTTTCCCGCCCTCCCGCTCTCCTCCCGCCGCCCGGGAGCTTCTCCTCGCGGTGTGGCACCGCTGCGTCCCCGGTGTGTGGGGGGCGGGTGCTCCCGGTACGGGGCTTGCCGGGTCCCCGGGACGCCTCCACCTTTAGGATCCGCCACAGTCGCGTCTTCCCCTCCACCAGTTCCCCTCTGGGAGCGTCTGACCGTGCCGCAGCATCTTTGGGGCTTATCCCGGGGCGCAGGCGGTCAGTGCACAGGGACATCCACTGCGCCCACCCTGTGGGCACCGCAGGTGTCCCTGGAAACGCCGCCGCGCCCAGGTGCATATTGGAGTGTGCTTAGGTTGGACATTAGGAGGAATTTCTTCACAGAAGGGATGATTAGTTGCTGGAATGGACTGCCCGGGAAGGCGGTGGAGTCACGATCCCTGGAGATGTTTAAGGAAAGACTGGATGTGGCACTTCGGGGTACAGTGTAGTTCACTTGGCGGTGTCCGGTCATAGGTCAGTCTCGATGACACCAGAGGTCTTTCCCAACCTAACTGATTCCCTGATTCTCAGGGATTCTGTGTACAGCGAGGCCACAGCTCACACGGTCCCGAAGCCAGAACCTCGGGCAAGCCTGGAGGGTTTAAATCCGCCAGGACGGCGCCGCCTGCCCCTCTTCCAGCTGCCCCATGGAGGGCCTTGCCCGGGGCTCCCCAGCTCCGGCGGTGGCTTGGCGGGGCCTGGCGGGGTGAGGGGCAGGAGGCTCCCAGCAGTGTGTGCCGGGCACCTGCCACCCCAAATTACCTGGCAGGCAGCGGGCTGTGCTCCCATGCCAGGCTTGGCCCGGGGCTGCCTTCCAGGAGCCCTGGCAGAGCCCTGAGATCAGCCGTGGAGATGTGTGGGAGGCTCGCACTTTTATCCTGAGGCTTTTGGCCTGTCTGGTCCCTTTTTGCCAGAAATAATTTCATCCAGGTGGGATTTACTGGGAAAAAACCCGAAAGCTTCTTCCAGCTTTTCTTTTCTTTAGGCAGGTGTAAGTTCAGATTTATTCAGCAGAAGTTATGGGTGCCCCAGCTATGCTTTCTTCTGCTCCCCTCGCTGCACTGGTACTGATGCAGACATGGGAGCCAGCCGAAGAAATGTCCAGGCTGAAAAGAATTACAAATACCTTTTTACATAATGTTGGAACTATCTAGTCTAGATACTAGATTTGTTATGTCTTGCTGCCTTTGGCATATCCAAGTTTCCAAACCATTGCCAAATTCGGGCTTTTTTTTTTTTTAAGAGTAGTTACTAGAGGCAAGGATTAAGTTTAGCTTTAGTTTGGTGGTGCATAGACTTAAAATCTTCATGTGTCAAATATAATTTCTGTCAGCACTGAATCATCATTTGAAGATACGTTTTTGTAAAACCAGATGGGGTTAATTATATTTCCTGGTTGTTATGCCCCTGCATTTCCTCCCCACAATCCAAATTTAATTTAAAAATGGGTTACAGCTTGTAAGTCTCTTCTAAGCATTGTTAGTCCAAAAACTAATTGCCTCTACCTTTTAAAAGTGGTTACTGACGTGGGTAAGATTTTTATCTATGAGGAAGTAGCTAATTTAAATGATTGCAGTGGCAGGAGGTATTAACTGTACCTTGCAGAAATGTTACGCAATTGAAGACATCTCTGGTTTGAAAGTAACATGAACCAAAGCATTGATCACACTGGATTCAGCAACTCGTTCCTTTATTAAATGAGCTAAGTTATTACAAAACTACTTATCCTCTATCTCAATCCCTAATCAGCAGAGGAATACAAACTTACACCAATTAAAACACATTTCTTTAGGATATTTAGAACATGACAGTGGCCCCAAAGGTGCTGCTGAATGACCAATACCCACCAGAGAGATGCCAAACATAGCAATCTACCAGTGTGAAAAAAGATTTTGTAGAAGGTACACATTTGCTGATGTCTCTTGGTGGGCTTTGCCTTTGTGCAGAGGAATCCCATTTGGAATTGTGTGCTGTTCTCCCAGCTGGTTCAGATGCAGGCTCAGCATTCCCTGACCTGGCAGTGCACTGGAGTGGCCTGATGGAGCTCTCAGGCCTTGGAGGAGTGCAGATGGATGAAAAACTGCCTTCTTCAGGGGACCTTGGACAGGCTAACTCCAAAGTTTTGCAGGATAGTAGTTGGTCCGGGTCAAAACTGATTCAGGTATTGCTACTGTTGTACGAGTATATCAGTGGGGAGGACAGAGGGGATAACACGAATGATATACAGTCCTTGTGTGATTTAATTTACTGCAAGAGCCTTAACCTTAGACCTTTCCACAGGGATTTTTTCAAGAAAGTTCTTTGTGTGAAGTCCCATCACCATTCAGAGCAAAATCTTCTTCTTTTACTAACTTAGGTGGAAAATAGGGCTGACAGAAATGCTGCCTTTTTAATTAAGATTTGCTAGATTTCTTTGGTTATATTGAACTTTTCCTCTCTTTTTGGTTTTGCTAGTCTGCCAATGCTCTTTGTGTCAGAGTTCAGTGTATTACACGGGGAGGATCAGCTGCCATTTCAGAGCAAGTGCCTACTGTCAGCTAGAGAGCAGGAAAGCAATGAAAGAGTTTTTGATTGTTATTAGATAAATGTTAATGTATTATTAGTTTTTTCTGGAATGAAGGATGATTACAAGGGCAAGAGAGCATCTCATTTTCAGACACTTGGGGTTCCTGTACAAGCTTCTTTGAGAAGCTGTAAAATTTAACCACAATTTCTTTATGGAAAGTGTTTCCTAACATTGTAATTATTGTCTGCTGACACAGTGGTGTTTGTTACACCTCTCCAGCTGGAGAACACACTGTTTCAGTTCTTAAATGAAAATGGGGGTCACACTGAGTCTCTCTCTGTTTTGTTTCAGAAAATGTCAGCTTGCTGTTCAAGCTGTACTGCCTCACGGTGATGACCCTGGTTGCTGCCACGTACACGGTGGCACTGCGGTACACCAGGACAGTGGAGACTGAGCTCTACTTTTCAACGACAGCTGTGTGTGTCACTGAAGTTATCAAGCTGTTCCTGAGCCTGGGCATCCTGGCTAAGTAAGTGTGGGAGTGCTGATCAGTGTTTTGAAAACCAGTCCTTGCTCCTAACCTCAGATTCTCGGGTCCTGAAGTGCAGGTATGTTTGAGAATGTGGCTGGATAATGGTGCTGAGGAAGGGTAATTTAGAGCAGGTTAGAGCTTGTGAGTCCTCATCAACTGAAACTGCTTTGTATACAGCACAATATTCAGGTGTATCCTTTCTACATATTTTCTATTTTTGGAATCAGTTCAGAGTGTCAGCATGGATTATCCATGATGTTTTGGTCTTTAAGATGTTGGTGTAGATGAAACTCAGACTTTGATCATCTGCTGTGAGCCATCATCAGATGAGTTGCATAAAATTCTAACGTTCCTACTAATAAAATTTCCCAAACAATGTTGCAGACAGACATTTTTCTGTCTCTAATAATTTGCAAGCCAATGATGAAAGACTGTGATCAAAAAATAGTAGTCTCTGTAATCCCAGACTGCTGCTAAGAGCTAGAACATTAGTCCAGGCATGAGCATCTCAAATAGGGAGGCTATCAGTCTGCTGCCTTTTCTCCTTTTCAGCTTCCCTGTGCTACATCCTTCCTAGGAAGAATCTTTATATTCTAGGAATATAGAGATTTTTTCTATATTTTCTATTTTCTATTTTTTTTTCTATTTTCCAAATCCCAGTTCTTGCTGTTGTGATAGAATTTGTTCTTTTAGGGTCTCTGTCTCTCTTTGTGGCATGTGGTACATCAGAAGGCTGGCTGTTATGTGCTCATGGAGTCACATGATGTACTTCAGATTTTCATCAGATCTTTTCCTCTGAACACACACATGGCATTTTACTTGATTTAGATGTGAGGCGATATTTGAATTTGGTGAGGCAACTGTGACAAACTGCTTTTTTAATTTAACCTTTCATTAAATGGAATGTGCTAGAGAAGGCAGATGTGACCAGTGGGGAATGTCTATTTTTCTTTACATGCACCCTGGACTTTTCTGTCAGCACAAAATGCTGGCAGAAATGACTCTGCTGACACGTGGTTCTGCTGTGGTTCTCACTGTTGTGACCAATGAGGATCCCACTTCCACTCTGGAGACTGTAGCAGCCCATGCTTCCCAGTAGTGAGGGTAGAGAGCTACTTCTGGGCAGCCTCACCTGTGTGGGTAATTTGTCAAATCTTGTGCACCTGGGACTCAGGCTGTTTATAGTACACCTAGTGCAGCAGGGTAAGCAATCCCTTTTGTTAAGGGTCTGTAATATTTTGTTCATTAAATGTATGAATGGTCTTTTTTACTTGAAATAATTAAAAACTTAATTACTTATAACTCAGAAAGAAGTCTTAGCATGTTGATGTTTTTAGAACAGCCCAGCACAGCAAAAAGTGTCTGTTGCCCATTATTTTCCCTTAGTCAGCAGAGGATCTGTGGAATGGAAGTGTAGCCAAGGGGGCAAGCATGGGCTGAGCTTTCCTTAGCTGGTGGCAGTAACTTATGGAGCCTGTTGTTTTGTGTTGACAGATATGATGAATAATATTTCCTCCTTCATTTTGCTTTTCATAACTCTGTAGATCTGCATTTTCCTCACTAATTTATTTTCTAAGCCAGGAGCCCTAGTTTAATTTTTCTGGGATCATCATAGTACCCATCCTTAGAGCATTTCCAGTATTGTTACATCCCTTTTGAAACAGGATCCAGAGCTGCATGCTGTATTCAGGATGTGAACGTGCCATGGCAGAGAGTGAAGGTGTTTTCCCTCTTGGCCTCAGTTCCTTTCCTAAGGATTCTGCTCATTTCTCTGAAGCTGATGCCATCCTTGAGCTGGTGCCTTCCAAGAACTACTTGCATTTTTTGCCAGGTCTCCATAACTAGATGAGAGAGGCTTGCTGTATGTAGGGGTGGCCATTTCTTATGTTCTTTTCATTTATTGACACCTGAGCCTTACTTACCAGTTAAAATGGGAAGAATCAGATTCACTGAGCTGTTTGCAGGTTGTAAGGTCTATTCTGATCTGGTCAGCTGGTGGGGTTTTTTCTCTATAGCTGAGGGAGAGATGGGCACCACCAGGCACTGTTCATCAGGCCAAGCTCACCTCTCCTTGGTAATGTGTCTGGCATCCTGGTGGGTCCAAATTTGCCAACTTTCTAGTAACCTCCCCTTTCAGATCACTTATGAATATGCTGAACAGCATCAATTCCAGCACAGCTTCTTTCTCTGTCTCCTTTACAGCTTCCTTCAGTTTTAAATCCTCACCAATTTGTCTCACCCAAGGTAAGGTGCCTTTGTAGTTCAGGAACCAGTCCTGGTTTTTTACTGTACAGCAGCATACATTTGTGTGGGTACCTTTGCTTTTTGAAAGAGATAGCATTGGTAACTGCAGTATACAGGATGCTAGAGTACAACTCTCCCACTGTTCCAGCTGCCAAATTTGTTTTCTTACACATTATTACATGATGCCTTCACTGTTTACTCTTAAAGCATCTCCTGGAGGGCACACTGAATGCCAAAGAATTGTCTTTCAAAAGAGAAGCTTATGATAGTTTAAGCTGTGCTAATTGTTAACTGAAGTATACTCTCCTTTCTCATGCTTATTTAAAGTCCTGTTCACTATCTGGTAATAGCATTTGCTACATTCTTAGCTGGTACATAACTACTTAGTCATGGATGAAGAAAAGCAGAGCTGTTTTGCAAACTCTAGTTTTAACTTCAGGTTTTCTAACAAATGTGTTTTTCTGTTGCATAACTGATAGTTATTAGTATCTCTCACCTCTTCATACTTAGAAATTGGCTTTGTCAATGGGGTAATGAATTTATGAAAGGGGAAATGGCTTTAAAGTGGAAGAAAATAGGTATTAGGAATAAATTCTTTAGTGTGAGGGTGGTAAATCTCTGAGACAGGCTGCCCAGAGATGTGGTGGATGCCCCAACCCTGTAGATGTTCAAGACCAGGCTGGATGGGGCTTGGAGCACACTGGCCTAGTGGGAATTGTCCCTGCCCGTGGCAGGGAGGTTGAAACAAGATGGTCATAGGGTCTCTTCCAACCTGAACCATTCTACAAAGAAAATTGATAATGTTTTCAAATTCAAACCTAGATCAACATCAAGAAAGCTGAATTCAAGCTAGATAATTGTTTATTTTCTAATTTGATATTGCAGTGTACTTCTTTGGGCACCTAATTTTACATTATCAGCTGTACATGAAGGTTTGCTTTAAGTTGTTTTTTGGTCATGTACTGAATTCAACCTACAGTTAGAGATTCTTGGTAAGTGCCTGCTTCAGAAAGCACATCCACTGCAGAGATGAACTATTAGACAGTTTATCATCTTGTCCTCAAAATCTGAAGGGAAGATGGTGATTATTAGACACATGTTATTCTTCATTGCTGAAATTTTGTTCTTGAAGTCAAAGTAGGCAGAAGTTACTATTGCTGCTGCAACTTTAAAAATGTGATCAGCAAATTCACTGAGCATGGTCTGGAACAGAGGCAGTTTAAAAATTATTTTAAATATTATTTTAAAATTATTTTAAATATTGTTTTATAGTTTAAATATTATTTTCTTGTTTGACAGCCCACCTTTGTATCAATGAATAGAAGAAGTTATTCCTGTGTGGGTTTTTTTTTTACTTCTTATTTTCATATAGTAGAACCATGTCTGTGCTAAATATTTTATTTTCAGTTAGACATTTGAGATAGAAGTACTTTAGTCCAGCTGTACTTGGGAATGACCCAGTTTTCTTATACATCTTATCTCCCAATCCTAGACAATGTAATAAATACATTCAGAAATGGAACAAACCAAAAAAATCTGCCCATAACATCAGTGACTCCTAACATTTTATACAGTTCTGTATCTAGTGCAATTAACCATGGTGAGCTGTAGCATGAACTCCTCCCCTTTCTTGTATTGCAGACTTCACTTTAAGTGCTATTTGTCTATGGATTTTCTTGTCACAGTTATTCCCTGTGGACAGACATGTCTGGTTTTTTGTGTGTTCTTTTTGTAACAGAAAAATGCAAAAAGAATCCCTTGCAGCTGCCTCTGCCTAACGACTGCTCTCCCTACAGGGGAAAATAAAAGAGGAAAAGTAAGTAAATGCTTGGTGAAAGTAGGGAGGAAGGAAAGGAAGGAGAGAAATTTGGATGGAAGGATCATGAGAGGGTAAAGCCTGTAAATCTTCAGAGAGGAAAAGTTGAACAACTGGAGTGCAGAGTCAGTGGTTGATCAGGAAAGTAAAATATGCTGAAACAAGGTGGTTAAAGCTATTTATTCATACAAGTGTGCAATAGGGTTAGGGTTAGGGTTAGGGTTAGAAACACAAAGAAATAGAAATACAAAGAATAGAAACACAAAGAAAATTAAATTTAAGAGCAGTACAGCTTACAAGTTGAAAGGCCTGTGAGAGGCAGGAATGATTTGGGATGTTGGTACTTGTCAGTGCTAAGCGAGAGGAGATTGGAAAGGGGAGCTCTGGGAGAACTGGGAAGAGGACTGGAGCAGCAGCAACAAGTAAGCAGCAAATGTCAGATTGATGTACAAGCGATGCAGGAGTACCAGTAATGCAGAGGGCAGCTGTGAAAAGCTGAGGAGCAAACTGCAAAAGCAGCCAGCAGCAGCACGTTCTTCCCCATTGCCTGCTCTGTCACACGCTGTAATTACTTGAAAGAGAGGTGTGAAAGGCAAAGACAGGGACGGGCGACAGGGAGCCCCCACACGCCCGCCAGCCCTCTTCATGTGTGTGCTGCTGCTGGTCCAGCCTCTCCCACAGCACAAGTGAGACTGGGAGCCCATGGCTGCCTGAGGAATGAGAGGCTTTTCTAGGTAAGAAGTGTGCAAGGGTACAATGCTTTTTTGACTGTACTGTGAGGCCTAGTTTAAAGGGGATCTGGAAAATCATGGGCATTTGACATCACACACAAACATTAATACCCAGTAAAAAAGGGGAGATGTGAACAACAGCCTTCTGTTCCACTGCCTATATTGACACACTGCTACATATTAATGCATCTAACTTCCTGATTCCAGAATGTTTCTCTTGCCTTCAGGGCTTTCTACTTGTTGAAAACCTCACTTGTTTTTTGCCAGTTAACCTTTTTTTTCTTTTATGAACAGAAAGTACAACTGATTATGGAAGACGAATTTTCAGCCCTCCCAAGGGATTCATTGATTTGATTTCTGTTTTAAAATACCAGTTTAGGAATGCCCTCCATTATGCTAATATTTTATTTTGCAGAGAAACTGGAAGTCTGACAAGATTAATAACATCTTTAAAAGAAAATGTATTTGGAAGTCCTAAAGAATTGCTAAAATTAAGTGTTCCATCTGTGGTGTACGCTCTCCAAAACAATATGGCATTCGTGGCTCTTAGCAACTTGGATGCTGCTGTCTACCAGGTAATACAGGTTTCTGTCAGTAACAGACCTGGAAATATATTTCTCTTTCCTGGTTCATTAGGCACATGTGTCAGGTATCTGCCTGGCATGCAGCACTCTGTTCAGCCTCAGTGTTAAAAGCAAATCTGTGCTTTGTTCTATTCAGAGCATACACTCTGCTGCAGAGCTCTGGCTTTCTGAGACAAGCCACTCACTGCTAGAGTCACTTCAAATTCACATTGTTGTAGTTGGAGATGAATATGTAGGAAATCAATGAATATAAAAATCTGTCATTCTGTAGCTGAATTTTCTATTTTATTTTGTTGTTTTGGAGGAGTTTATAAAACCATGTGCTCTACACTACATTCCCATCTTTTCTAGGTGACATACCAGCTGAAGATCCCTTGTACAGCTTTATGTACAGTCCTGATGCTGAGCCGTACCCTTAGTAAGTTGCAGTGGTTCTCTGTCTTCATGCTGTGTGGTGGTGTTACCCTGGTTCAGTGGGAGCCTGCTCAGGCTACAAAAGTACAGGTAAGAGTTAAAATTTTCCCTCTTCAGATAAAGAATAAATGGTGCTTGATCCTTGGCTTTCACCTTTACTGTGTACCAGTTCAGGCGGGCTTGTGGTATTGCTCTGGTCTCACTTTTTTGGAAATGCAACGGATTGCTACAATTAGTATAAATTACCACAACCATCATAATCTAATGCACCATCCTAGGAGTGTCTGAGTAATAGATTGTTTCCAGCAGTTGGCCTTGGTAACATTGTAATTGTTGGAACAGAGAACTTGGAATTAAAGCAGTGCAAGGAATAAGGAGCAAAACTCCGGCGAAGTGTGGGTATGTCATTTAAACACACCCTTCAGAGGCACTGACCTAATACTGTTGTAGGGAGAAACAAGTGTCTTCTGTTTCTTAGGTCATAGCTGCTGCTCAGCTGCATTAGTGGGAAAGGTAGGTCATGCCTCTGGGAGTACTGGCCACAGCCAAGTGGACAGTGCCTCTGAGCACTGTTAGAGCACCCACAGAAAGGGAAACACCACCCAGCTACACTGGGCTGATCTGAGGGCCAGCCCTGGATCAGCAAGGGCATGTGGTGCTGCAGTGAAATGCTAATAATTTTGCTTTGCTTAATGAAGTAGCTCTGTGCCCTTGTTTTGGCTGGGAGAGAATTAAATTCCTTCCTAGTAGCTGGTTCAGTGCTGTGTTTTGGATTTAGTATGAGAACAATGTTGGTAACACTGGTGTTTAAATTGTGGCTCAGTAGTGTTTAACCATGAGGCCAGGGCTTTTCAGTGTCTCCTGTTCTGCCAGTGAGGAGGGGCACAAGAAACCAGGAGGTAGTGTGGCCAGAAAAGCTGACCTGAACTGGCCAAAGGGATATGCCATACCATGGAATGTTACACCCACTATGGAAATCAGGGAATTTGGCCAGGAGGGGCTGATTGGTGCTGCAGGATGGGCTGGGCATCTGTCAGCAGGTGGTGATCAATTACTTTGTGCATCGCTTAGTTTTCTTGGATTTTATATCTCTCTCTCCTTTTGCTAATACTAGAATTATTAGTAATTTTTATTTTGATTTAGTTATTAAGCTGTGCTTATATCAACCCACAAAGTTTACCTTTTGTGTTCAATTCTTCTCCCCACTGTGGGGCTTAGGGGGAATGAGTGAGGAGCTGGGTGGTTGCTGGCTGAATTTAAACCACAGCACTCTGGAATTGATTATTGTGAATGACTGAAGTGTTGTATCCTTTTTAAAATAATGGTTGATGTTTCAGGTGGAGCAGAACCCATGGCTAGGGTTTGGAGCGATTGCTGTGGCAGTGTTTTGTTCAGGATTTGCAGGTACGGTATTGTTTCTGTATGTGGGCTGTATCTAAAGGACTGGAAAACTCTCAGTGCTTGAAACTGAACATTCTACATTTGTTAACTGTCTTCCTCTAATAGCTTATTCCCTCTGCCCATAACTGCCTTCTACTTTTGGTAATTATGGCAGATTCATAACACGATTACTCCCATTGTCAAGCAAATGATAGGAGCATGTACCGTTGGTTTTACACAATGCAACATAGAGGGCTGGTTTGCAATTGGAAGTGTCTTTCAAATGCTGTGAATAAGACTGTAGGGAGCAGCATAATGACTCACTCCGTGCATTTAATTAATGTACATCAATTTTATAAAGTTTACTTTGCAGTGAATAGCTCCCCTTTGGTGATCACATGAAATACTTGCATTTTTTTTACAAGGGGTACTGAGCTCCTCACTCAGTTCTGTACCAGCTCAGCTCTGAAATACACATTGCCATAGTTCTGTAGGTGGAAAATCTAAGTGGGATGTAGAGGGAGCATGTGGAAGGTAGAGAGTTAGAGTAGTAGCAGGAAGCCTGGATAAACTCAGTGAAGGATTTTTGGTTTTGTTTATTTTTCCTTTGTTCTACAACCAGTGTTTCCTCTCAGTGTAGTTTTTTCTCTGGCTTCTGGAGAAGGACACTAAAACTTTGGGACAAGTGAACTGGTGCTCAGAAATAAAGAAATGCAAATTACTTGTTAATTTGAATTTTGACTCACAGGGGCATATTCCCCTGACTGTAAACTGGATTCTTCTCATCTCCCCTGTAAAAAACAAGGTACTATCACCCACCTCTAGTACTGGAAAATCTTGCAAGAATGATCTTGTGCTGTGCATAGATGCTCATTACTCATGGAAAAACATTCTGGTGGGTAGAGGAGGAGAGTGTTGTTCTTATTTGGTGTCTTTTCAGTAAAATAGACACTTTGAAGCAGAAATGCTAAATAAAACAATGTAGAGCTCAGTCAGCTTTTCCTGGAAGGTTATGAATTTCCTCATTTAAATAGGTGCTCCAAAGCTGCAAGACAAAATACAGCCTTCAGAGTCTCCTAAAACTCCTGCTTTCCCAGATAATGTGGGCCAACAGCTGTGCTTCCAAAGACCTGCAAATTCAGAGCACTGACAGGCTGATGCAGGCAGCTTAGACACTTAGGGCTTTCTTCTCCTGCAAAAGGATTGCAGCTTGGGTTTCCTTGCTGACAGCTGAAGCTCTGGGGCAGCTGGGAGGGCCTGACTGTGTGTTTCATCCACAGAGTTCCTTGTGCCCTTGGGGCTTTACATGTTGAAAACATAAATTCTTTTCAAATTCCCTTCCTGTTCTTCCTTCCCACGCTCACATGAAGCAGTTATTTTGCCGTTAGACCTCCAGTTTCTGGACTGACCATGTTTTACAGAGTGTTTCATTAGTCCAGCAAACTGTAAAAAAGTTTGTGTGTGTTTGTCACTTAGAGATGGAAAAGAAGCTTTTTCTTCAAATTGCTGATCCTGTGATAATTTCCAAGTATCTGGGGCCTCAGCAATGCTTTTAAAAGCATTGGAAGGATAATTTAACAGCAAATCCTTTGTGACTTAAAACAGTTCTGAGGAGTAGGTTCTCCTCATCAGCCCCCATTCTTTCCTTCTTCTTGCCTAGTGGATTTGTGAAATGTGTATTCACAAATCTAGAAGCATAGTTTTATTGATTTGCCTACTGATTTCTCAGTTTATAACCTGTACAAGTATGGTTCATAGTCAAGCCAAACTTCTGTTATGTTGATTACACCTCGTTGTGCTCTGTGGGTCTTCTCAGGGGGCAGAAATTTCAAGGTAATTATTCTGGGTTATTTTAAAGGCTGCAGTCATTAACAGTACTAGTTTGTTGTTGTTCACATTTCAAAAATTTATATTCTTATGAGATAATACAATATTTCCTTGGTTTTATAATTATTTGAACCCCTGGAGTATAAATCTGCCTCCTCATTTATTCACCATAAGTACTCACTGTATTCTATTAAATTATAAATTGGATTTTTCACTAATAAAAGAGTAGAAAGACCTTCCTTGAAGCTAATTTGGGGATTTTTGTGGGGAGGAAGGGGTGTGTGCCTAGGGCTTCTAACATACGGATCTTTGTGCCACCTTTGTTGGTTCCGTATTAGTTTCTCATATTGTATGAAGGATGGTGTGTGACACTAATCACCAATAAACTTCTAGTCAATAGGGCTCTCACCAGAAGGTCATGGAAGTCACTGGTAAGAGTTCTGTAAGCTGCTTTCTTTGTTTTGAAATGTAGAGGAAATTCCAGAGCTTGGAAGAGTCCTGGTTGGGTGAGCAATGGTTAAAAAGGCAGGTGGTGAGGGCCTTGCCAAATGTCTGCCTCTTAGTCTGACAAATGCCTCCCAAGTAGAATAATGAAGAAGTATTTGGGGAGTTTCAGTAATGCAAATCATAAAAATAATGCTCTTCAGTGTAGTATCAAGAGCTAGAGCTTTAGATTAAAATGAATTCCACTTCCTCAAAACCAACCTGTATTTTCAATTAGCAGAAGGCCTCGGTTTTGATTTGCTCTTGTAATCCCTTGAAGCTGTGGTTTCAAAACCAAGTGCTCTGCCAGCACAAAGCTCCTGAGGAGTTTTCAGTTTCAGTACTGAGGTAATACAGATCCTCCCTTTCTCCCCTACCCTCCAAGAAAAATTGAACTAAAATAAATCTAAAACTAAAATCAACATAAAATTATTTTCATGGAGGCTGTGGATTGAAAAGGGGTAGGGATAGGAAAGGGTAAGGATAAACAGGATTGAGGGAGACCTTCCCGTGTACTAAAAGCGGATCCCCTTTAGGCCTGAAGGTTTTAACTGCACTTAAACCTAACAGCCCAATTGAAACAATTTAGCAAAAGATTCTATGAGACAAAGGTAACTCCTTAAAGGGCTGAGTTAGTTCCAAATCTGAAGTACTTGAGAATGTAAGAGAGGAACATTCATAGTCCCTTTGCTGCAGCAGATTCGTGCTCACACAGATGTAAAGGAGTTTGTACAAGGGTTGAGCCTTGAGTTATGTCAGCACCAACCCTGGATCCATCATTGGTGTTCAGCAGTGGTCGTCCACAGACAATGAACTTGAGAGCTTGCTGGCTCTAAGAGGTTGTCTGGTTTTAAAATGCAATAAACCATGAATCATTCTTCTCACTGAAATATTTTCGGGTTTTTGTTTGTTTTGTTTTTTTCAGGAGTTTATTTTGAAAAGGTGTTGAAGAGTTCAGATACTTCCTTGTGGGTGAGGAACATTCAGCTGTACTTATCTGGGATTGTGGTGAATTTATTTGTTGTGTACATGTCAGATGGAGCCAAAGTTCTTGAGAAAGGGTTTTTCTATGGCTACACATACTACGTCTGGTTTGTTGTCCGTAAGTATCTTGTGGTTTTTGTCTTTGACATTGTTTTTCTTCTTTAACAATGATACAACTGATTGCAGGAAGCTACAAATTCAGTATGACACACTCTTAACTGTGTTTTGAGGGATTTTATTTAAAAGTAACATTTTCTTGGAAGTTATTCACTTATTCAATTTAAAATTGTGCTGAAACAGCAGCCTAAATAATTGACTAGCAAGTAGATCATTTTTAAATGAGTTATATCTTATTTACAGGATGCCATGTAGACATCCCATTCCCCTGAATGATCTATTAAATCGTTAAATAGGACAATGTAGCACAAAGCAGGAGCACACTAGTTGAGTAAAATGCATCATTTCAAGAGTAACCTACTGCACCTGTACTTAAGGTAACACCTTATCTGCTTCCAGTTCTGGCCAGCGTGGGTGGCCTCTACACCTCTGTGGTTGTTAAGTACACAGATAACATCATGAAAGGCTTTTCTGCAGCAGCAGCCATTGTTCTCTCTACTGTGGCATCAGTCATCCTCTTTGGCCTCCAGATAAGTAAGTGCCTTTTTGCCTTTGATTTGATTTGATGACTGTGCACGTTTCCTGCCTGCCCAGCCTGCTGCACGCAGCTCCTACCAAAGCCAAACCTCTCTGTTTTTCTGGTTTTAGCTTCAGGTCTTCTCCAGGACTCCTGTGCACTAATGCATCATCGGTCCCTGTTGTGGTGCACAAAGGTGCCTGATGACTCTGCTTTCAAAGGCATCGGTGCTTTGTTCTTTCAGAGGCATCTACAACTTCAAACAGAAAGAACCTTTCTGCTTTAAACAGCTTTATTTTCATGCATCACTTTCTGATGCAGTTTAGTGTATGATACAGCTTTTAATCTGGGACTGCTGTTGATGGGTTATTATTTCTTGTTGGGTTAAGTACAGCCAGTGCCAAATTAATTCCTCAGCTATTCCTTCAAGGGCTTTACACATCCCTAATGAGTTACACCCACTACTGCATTAACTTCTACTTTCTCCATCTGCTGTGGACACCACCGTGAGAGAAAGTCAAAGAGCACCTGGGGTTGTGACTGACTGACTGATGTGGTGAATGTCTTTGAGAGGAAACAGCAGATGGCTCTGGGCTGTTCTGCAATTTTCTCCCCAGTCAAGTCTGCGTCTGATAGAGTGCCCAGCACTCCTGCTCAGTCCTTCACTGTTTAGTTGTGGGTTGTTTCCTACCTTAATCCAAAGATGGTGTGGGAAAATGGTGGGAAAACTAGCTTTTTGATGTATTATTAGTGAGACAAAACTTAATGAAAGTTTGCTTAAGGAGAAAATAATCAGTGTTTGGCTACAAAAGAGCACCATAAAGCAAGGGATAAAAAAATTTTAAAAACTTACTTGGGCAGTGTTTTCTTGACAGTTGACACAAACCTGGACTAATGATCTTTATTAATGAAAGCCTCATTAATAGAGTTTCTTAATAACTCTGTCTAGACATGGAAAGGCAAAAAAGGTATTATCACAGGGTACTTTTTTACATACCCTGGCTTTTTATGATTTAAGTTTATTGTAATGTAAGCCTCTACAGATGGCACCTGGACTGCAGGAGATGCTTTACTCTTGCTTTTATGACCACTGCCACCACATTCTTACTATGAGACCAACTGGAACTGTGTGGGGATTGTAAACACTCAAGAGATCCCAGGGACAGAGGACGAAGCAAAACGCTGTGACTTACCAAGTTTAATGTCTTGTTTAGTTTTGAATGACAATACTGTCATTCAGATATCATAACTTACATGGCTTGCTGAAGGTTTCTTATATGAATGGTTTTATTTAAACTATTTTGTCTCCTTTCAGCTGTTACCTTCTCCCTGGGTGCTCTCCTGGTGTGTATTTCTATTTACCTCTATGGATTACCTCGACAAGACACCACAAAAATCCAGCCCTCAGAGACTAAAACCTCTAAAGAGAGACTTGCTACTGTGTGATGTCCATAAAAATGGACGAATGGACAAGAGAAAAAATAGACTTTAAAAAAGACTACTTTTTTTTTTTTTTTCAAAATTAGCCTTAAGCTAGTCATGAAATGGTTTAAGTGGGTAGACTAAAAGCAGAAGTTAGTTCTGTTTTACATGTGGAGTTTCCAGTGGCGGACACTGAGGCTACACTGCAGCTGAGGAGCTGGCTGGGTATTTTATGGAAGGTATTCTTCATTCTTCATCAATAATGAAGAGTCTCATTTACAAGGAAAACCCAATGAAGGAACTGATCACTCAATTGTATAAAATGTATATAACAGTGGGAAATCCGTTCTTTGTGTATTTGATAAACTGTCTTGCTCTTTGAGGGCAGAAATGCCTGAAAAGCTTCATAAAAAAAACTATTAAAAAAAGCAACTACTGCCACCATTTTCTCTTAAGATACTTGGCAATTGCAGTTTGATTAATGACAGGAAGAGTTCTTCTTCTAGGCACTAAGCACAAGATGATGCAACTCTACAGGGAATACCCCTGCTTTGAGCATTACCTACCTCAGCGTGACTAGAGGTAGCCCTTCTTGTTTGGTTTAAAAAGTCAGATGAAAGACTCTGAAGCTGTGAGTTTGCTTTTACTCTTCAAGTGTTTTTTAAATTCAGCTGTAGGTGTTATAGGGATCCTCTATGCATAGCATAGGGGAAAGTTTTTACTTGTTCCTGTACCTCTGGCTTAAGTGTAAATGAAGTTTCTGTCTAGAAGATCTTTTCTCTCTCAACCTCTCTGCATACAGATGCTCAAAAAGGGCTCCTGTAATGCATGTTAACTTTTAATTTATCAGTGCCAACTGTGCAACTTCAACCTCCTTTCTCATCTTCTGAGGCCTTCCAGATATTTCAACTCTACGTTGAGGAAGAACTGACCCTGGCGCATTTGGGCAACTTGTTGACATTCACAGTGGAGTTGAAATGCGACCAATTTCATGCTCTTGACTACATTTCTTTAAACAGGAACTGTTTTACTCGAAAGTGGGGCATGTTAAACACAGCAGTAACAAACATGCCTAAATTCTCTTCCAGTGGGAGAGGATGGTCCCCTCTGCCTTTGGCCGAGTGTTCCACTACAGTGTTGCTCTTGGGAGTCAAGGCTTCCATGGTGGAAGGTATTGCCAGGCACCTGCAGGACCTCACAGGTGCTGCTCCACCTCTCTACAGCAGTGTGAGGCTGAGGGGTGCCAAGCAGCACCTGCCACGTCTGCCTGTGTGCACAGTGCTGAGGGAACACTGTGCTTCCTGTTCCACCAGCTGGGCAGCAGTCTCTTCGTGCCAGCCATCACATCAGTGGGTCTGAGGAAGGGCTGAGGAGCAGGGTGTGACAGCTGGCAGTTGGGCTTGGCTGAGGTTCCTGAAGGCAGAATGCAGCACAACACCCAGGAAAAGGGCTCTGCAGGGTCTGAGTAACTCCTTTGGTTACAACAGACAGAGAACTTGAAGCCATTGTGCCATTAGGCCTTTGTACACAGGGAGTGGAGAACTTTGCTTAGGGCAGCACAGTTAACACCACTTCCTCTACTAAAAGGATGTGATATTTACATGGCAAATACACAGTAGTTCTCTTTCATGGGAAATTCCAGGTAGAGTAGTGTCTTAAATACACTGCTGCCACCAAAGGTCTGAAGAGAATGAGTGTGATAGCCTTGCCCCTGTAAATGACTGTGCCACACCTGCCAGCACAGATGGAGCTTCCAGCCTGCAGCAGCAGTGGCACACAGAAGAGGATCCATATTATTGTGGAAAAAATAATTTTACTATGAGATATGACTTGACATGGGACATGGCCTCGTTACATTTGAGTTACGGGTGTAATGCCAAGAAGTTTCATTCCGTTGGCAAGAACTGAGCGTGCTGCATGGAAGAGACAGAGCCGTGCCTGGAAAACAAACAAGAAAGTCATTTTAGGGTAGTGCTAGAGAATAGGGTGTGGTTCTTGGGACAGCAGTTAGATGGTGAGGTGAGAACACCGTGTGCAGCCTGTTCCTGTGCAGTCTCAGCCCACAGTGGGACTCGGATCTACACAAAACCTGGGTATTGAGGAACATGCCAATGCTGCCGAATTCACACCAGCTGTTGGCAGCCCATTGCACTGTCAACAGAGGAACACTTTGTCAAACAAAGGAAGGTGGAAAGGAATGCCCAGCCCAGCCCTCGAGGCAGAGCAGAGATGCATGAACAAGAATGCAATGACTAAAAGCTGAAAATCTTTTATGCACCAGCAGCTAGCATAGCCGGAGGATACCGCTGGAATCCCTCCCCTCGCTGTGCCTGGGTGACAGGCTGTCAGGCAACTATGGGCTGCTTTGAAAATTTCACTCTCCCTCGTCCATGTCTTGGCTGTTACACAGCTGGCTGTTTGGGAAGGGCTCTATCAAGCTTGCTCCAAAAATCATAGCTCTTGAAAGCTGTCACATGGCAAGATACTTATTTTTATTTACAGGATAAGGACAAGGGGTTTTCCTTGAAGTTTGATACAAAGGAATGAATGCCTACAGTATCAAAGCTCAAATACAGACTGCAGCTTCACCAATTCCACGGACTGTTTTTCCCCCACAGCACAACTCAACATTTAAATGTGATCTATGAAAATCAAATAGGTAATTTCTTTTGAAATAGATGAAAGAAAATAAGAGAGGCAGTGTAATTAATATATCATTTACTGAGTTGTTAGGAGGTCAAACATTGCCTGGGAGATCAGTAAAAAGAATTTGCATTTATTTGGAATAGCACATTAACAGTTGTCAGCCTCTGTGCTTTAGCTAGAAAGGCAATACCGACAACTTGGGTTATGTAGGTGGCAAGAGGGAGGAGACAGATTCAGTTCTCTCCTAATTCTTTATCTTCCCACATAACCACTAAAGGAAACCATCACAAGTCAGTGAGCAAATTAAATGCTCAAATGTTTACTCTTAAAACATTTAGAAGGAAAGGTGATGACAAGGTGTTTGCCTGGGTCTAGAGCAGTTGTCCTTAGGGAGTGTTGTGTTTTTGGAGGATCAAGCAGAGCAGCCCTTTCCGGAAGGCACAACTGTGAACAGCAATCCCTGCCTTCCCTAAGCAGTTCCACCCACGTTAGAGCCTGGCTGTTGGCTCCTCCGCCTGCGGGCTCGTATTCCCCCCAGTGGTGACACGGCTGGGCTGGCAAAGCCCTGATGCATCCTTCCTCCAGGAAGGGGAGCAGCCTGGGGCCGCCCCCCAGGCTCCAGCCCCCAACCCCACTGTGCCGCACCTGTGCCACGGCGGGGGCGCTGCCTTTCACAGGGAGGGTTTTGTGTGCCACGGCTGCCAGGTGGCTGCAAGGGAAAACACGGGAGAACGGTGAGAAGGAGCAAGGCACTTGACAAACGCAGCAGTGCTGTGGGCTACAGAAAGCAGCAGAACTGGAAGAGCTACCCACAACTGCAGCATGCCACGGGCTGATTTCCAACAGCCTCTTCACCTGGCTGAAGGAGGGCATGGTTTTCTGTAGCCTGCATGGTGTTGATGGTATGCCCTGACAACTCCATTCTCCTAAAATAACCCCAAAAAAACCATCTCCCTGCTTCACACATACCTTCCCACTCCCTGCCCTCTCTGCCCCCAAAAAACGCACAGAACAGTCTCAAGACTGATCTGGAAGATCCTTGAGAGCCTATCCTATCATTCCCAAGATGCACGATTCTTTGCACAGTTCTCCTTAACTTGTTAAAGCCTTCCCTATCCACAGGCTCTACAGCTTCCTCCACCAAGCCAACACCAGCATTTCATGGCGCTGTCCACTCCCTCTGGGAATCAGATCCACAGTATGGCTTACACTAATAACAAGCTTTGTTCATGGGCTGAGATAGTAGTTAAAAGTGGTTTGGATAAAATTTCCTAGCTGAAATGTTGATATTGAGAGGATGTTATCAGCTAAAATCTGCTCCTTAAGACATCATTAGTCCAGCATGATTTTGGGTTCAGAGACTGTGTTTCAGCCAAATGATTATTTTTTCTTAAAAGCTGTTAAGTTTCTCAGAAGGATCCTGGCTCCAGCCTTAATCTCAACTATTTATTACATTATTTGCTATCCTACTTTATATATTTCCTGCTGCAGGGAAACTGTGCCACAAATTTGCATCTTCCCACTATTTTTACTCTTCAAAGCAGTGCAGATGTGAGGGCTGCAAAGCCAGCTCAGGAAGACCTGTCCTCACTGGAGACATGGCCAGTATCAGCAAACACCTTACCTCAGTGTGAGGAGGTAGCTGACAATGTGCTTGGGTTGCAGATCCTGAGAAGATCTGTACAGGACCTCATCATACCTGTGAAGGAAGGAAAGGATTGTTTGGTGCTGCAGTGGTACAAGGTGTACTCAGATAGAAGGCTCATCAGACTTGCTGAAGTCAGAACAAGCACACAACCACAGCTGTAGAATTAGCAAAACTAATCTTCTGAAGCAGACCTAAGCCATGTCATTAGCACACAACTGATTATTCCTTCCTTGTTCACTTATTATTGAAGGAGATTGCTTCTGCTCCTCATCATGCAAACAGCTCAGAGAGGCAGGCTATAGCAAACACAAGAGCTATATTTGTTCCTGGAACATTATGTCTGGTTTTACATCTTAACACTAATTGTACGTTTCTAGGAGCAAAAAATGTGTTAAATAACCAAGGAAGTCAAAATAGTCCCTTGGAGGACATTGCCTTTAGTAAATGCAGCTTAGCATTTTAAATAGATAAAAGGAATCTTGCAACATTAGAAAAAGACAAATCCTGGAATACAGAGTCACACAGAATAATGGTTCAAGTTAGAAAAGACCACAATGGGTGATCTGGTCCAACCTCCCTGCTCAAGCAGGTGTTGTATTGCACTAAATAGTTTATTTAGTTGTTGTTTTGCACTGGGTGATGGAAAATTTGTACTGAGTATGTTAGGTCACAGAGATTGTTATTCCCCCTTTCCCATTACATGGTCTCTCCCCTATGCACACCCCTTTCTATATCCCCTGGTGGTCTGGTCCTTGGTCACCCCTCCCCTCATCCTTCCCCAAGTGTATCCCATTGGCCACGGTCCTCTTTCCCTGCCCCCATCCCTTGGGTATAAAACTCCCCTGCAAGGGTGCCACACCCTCTTTTCTACCTGGGTGGTTGCTGCCAGCAGAGTGTCCCCTCCCAAGCCAATAAACAGGACACTCGTCCCCACGTGGAGAAGAGCGCTTCTCATCTTTTACTTTCTGTCCATGCAAATCCATGTGGGCATGGGTTCGAGCAAGCCGGATTGGACCCATACAAAGCCCAGAGACTCACGGATTGCTGCAAGCAGGGTCATCCTACATAACTTACACAATACACTTGACTTTGTAAGCCAGTATTAAACAGGGTAGTACAGGCAGTCATGACAGCTATGTTTTTTCTTCGTGTGTTTTGCTGTCCTTTTTCACAGCCTGCAAGAAGGTACCAACACCTCCAGGGCTGAAGAGATTTCAAATTCAGAGTGGGGACTGGATTTCCTGTCTCTGCTCAGCTCCCAGGCCCATCCCTGCCAGCATGTCCAAGCTGAACTGCCATGGAATTTTCCATTCTTTAAGACAAGCTGCAGAACTGGTGAGCACACAGTGGTAACAACAGCTCAATAGATACGTAAGAGTATAAAAAAGTCCCAAGGAACAGCTCACATGTTTTCTGTGAGATACAGTGGAACTGCATAAATAAGACACTGCTGGTCTTGCTGAGAGCTGGCTGGTCCTGCTGTTGCTCAAGAGAGCGTGCAGCAAACGATGGGCTGCAGGCAGGCCTCTGGAGGCTGTCACAGTTCATGGCAGGGCTCTGCAGCCCACACCTGCAGGTCAAAGGAGCCACCTGGTGCACTGGCATGACTTTTGGAAGTCCTAATTTTAGACAGATGGCCTCAGGAAGGTCTTAGTAGGGTCAAAAAAGTTCTTGCTGGCACTGCACAGTGTGCAATGCAGTATACAGGAATTCTCAGTAGGAACTCTGAAAGCTTCAGTTGTTTCTGACTCCATCACAGGCTGTGCAACACTGACAACTCCTCATCTCCATAGTTTAATTACACAACTATGAACTAGTGAAAACAGAATCTGCTCAACCTTAAGACTGAATTAATGAAGAACACCACTGTTATTAACAGGTACCAGTTGTGCATGTTCAGTAGCTCTGAAGGATGCTGAGCCCCCAAGTGTGCACACATACTCCATGTACCTTACCACCGCTCTCCTCACCTGACAAAAACAGAACATGAGGGACCAAGCAGATCTACAGCTATTATTTATACAGAGTTGAGTACACTTTTGCGAAGACAAGAATAATTAGGAGGCTCATGTACACCAAGTATGTTCCAAATACTGCTTTTTCCATCATATGGCTTCTAAAACCATGAACATCTCAAATGCTGCAATCCATGTGGCACAAAAGGCAAGCCATTGCCTCAAACAAGCCATTTTTTCTTACAATCTGTAAGGGCACAGTCTGTGCCCTCTCAATAGGTCAGTGGCATATCCAGATATTTATTTGAAGGGAAATGGAATTTGAAAAGAAAACTAGACAAACCTGAGAAGATGCTGAAGAACAGAGACGGCATCTGGCTCTTGCAAGCATGACACATTCACATCAGTTAACTCTGCATTCCCATGCATCTGTTCTAAACTAAAACATAAGAATGGAAAACAAATGTTGGATGAAAACCACCTCTTAGCAATGCTGAACAGAAAAAACCACAGTAATCTGTGTTTTTAAGGAAACAGAGTAGGCTCAGCTCAAGCTGAATGGAGCACTGAAACAGACTAGCTGACTTAAAAAAAATGAAAAATGTGTGCTGGCCATTCAGTTAACAGGATTAGACATATGCATGGACAACAGGTCCAGAAGCTAAAAGGACTAGGGAGGTAGACAATCCCCCACTATGGTACCTTGGAACCACCAATACATGACAAGGGAGTACACCAAGAACAGACCAGAGAAAAGGATCAGGCTTGCACGTTCTCTCTGAACACCATGTCCTGCTACCACTGCCTCACACCTTTGGTCTCACCCAGGAAGGAATCATACATGAAAACACATACTGAGGTCTGCTCTGGCAGTTCAGTATAATTGATAAAACTGTTCAACATGGACTCTTCTGAAACTCTTTAAAAAAATAATTAAACAAGTGTTTGACCTGAGTCAATAGGAAGGGATCTCCTTTTAATCTCGGCTATCAACAGTGGGGGAAAATAACAATGTTAAAAATAATCCACTAGTTACTGTGGGTAGCGAAAACATCCAAGTTCTGTGATGTGGTGTGTTTTACAAGTGTGGGCATTTTGGCTTTCACATCAGTTTCATTAGTTCTAGGCAACCATTCCTCATCAGTGACACCAACCACAGAGAAGCTGTTCCTAGAACTGAGAAACTACATGAACAGTTAGTTCAGTTCCATGGAAATGAGGTAGAAAATTTAAAATTAATTGGCCTGATCTTCTGGAAAGTCTCAATGATTTCTATCTTAAACTCACACTTCTGCTGAAAAAGTGAACATGTGTCATATTTAAGGAGTTAGCATTACTACTTAGCAAAGCAGAAAGTTAATAAGGTTAAAATTCATGTCAGACTGTGCTGTGCAGAAATGCTCCTCTTACCTATGGAGTCTGGCATGGGTGTACTGCAAGAACACCCCTGTATCTCCCCGACTCTGGAGAGCTCGCTCCCAGCTAAACTGGTAATCAGATGACAGAAGGCCCCGGAAGTCCTGGAACAATAAATTGATGTCACCCAGACACAGCTCTTCTATCTCAGTTTGCAACTTCTCACAGACACTGCAGACACCTCGTCAGGCAGCTCAGACTCACCTGAATTATGAGTGCTGCAAGACCAACCTTCTCTGCTGTCTCCACAGGATCTTGGGTCTCTTTGGTTGCTGAAGAGAAACAGAAAAACATTGTTAAGTCTGCAGCACCATAATGACTCCTGCTCAGACTTGGAGATGCCAAAAAAAGAGCAGGCAGATCTTCCATAACTGTAAACTAGCAATATGGAAAGCTGAAAACAGCTGTTTCACATGGGCTTTTTCCCACTTCCCCTTGTATGTGTAGCACAGATTTGAAGTGAGGAGGGTGCATTACAACAGACTATGCAGGCTACACTGAATTCTTTTTCACAATTATGACAGCCAGTCTCCAAGATCAGGGAAATGCAGATTTTGTTGAAAAACTGATAAATAGCTCCAAGTGATAACAAGATGCATAAACAAAAAAAGTTGTTCCAATGGCTAATGGACTATTTGGATGTACATTTAGGGAGTATTCATGCCATCCACTGTAAATACCTAAACTGACTATACTGAGGGAACCTGAATTGGGAGAATCACAGAATGCTTTGGGTTGGAAGAGACCTTTAAATATCATCCAGTCCAAACCCCCTGCCACGTGCAGGGACACCACCTCCTTGTCCATTTTACAAGGAAAATCGTCTGTTTCAAAAAAGCTGAGGAGGCAGAGCAAGGAAGATGCATACTACTTAAGCTGATCAGATCGCTGGCTCAATCCAGCACCTAACCCCAGAGAGCACAAGAGGGGGCAGCATTTCACTGGGAACTGCTTGGATCTGTAGTGCATCAGGAAGAAACGATCCTGGAGCCACAGCCCAGTGAGGTGCAGGCAAACCCCCCCTTCAGCACAATCTGGGGCAGAGCAGTGACCTCCCTGGCACTCGGGAACAGCCACGAGGCCAGCAGGGTCACACGGCAGCAGTGGCAGGCAAGTGAGGGTCACTCCTGCCAGAGAAAATTGCCAGAGCTATAAATCCTTTGGATGAAATCTGACTGATCCCTCAACTCCAGCCCCAAATCTACTACTGACTAATTTGTCCCTCCAGAAAAAAACAATTGTCCCCAAAAGGCAGGTACCTTCCTTCTCAGGGCTTGATAAAATAATTTCACTGAATTTTAGAATTTGTAAATCTGCAATTTGGGGGAGTTCACAGAGTTGCAAAGAATTATTGTAGTGTTGCTTATATGATGGTTAGTACAAAAAGAAAGGAAAGGAGCATATTACTGTGATTAGTGCAATACAGGGAGAAGTGAAGGGTGGAAAAGATGACACAATGTGATCAACACAGAACATCAAAAGAAGCCAGTAAGACCTGAAATAGCTAACTTTTTGTGGAAGTCATGTTTTGTAACATCCTTGAGCGAACTTCATTTAAAACATCTTCCAGAAAAACTACTTCTCCTCTCCGAGTCTTCATTCCTTGAACTAGACCAAAAGACACATGCTGGCACCTGTGTTGAGAAGCAGCAGGATCAAAATTATATTTCAATTGAGAGAAACATTTGCAGTGCTTTTTCAGAGCTGGATTCTCTACCAGGAAAGAGCAATAACAGCTGAATAAATAACACTCCAACGTGGGAAGCTCAGTGATATAATCAGTAACTCTCATTTCAGCAACCAAGCTCCATACTTATTATATAATGGGAAAATTATGATCAGAGTTATGATAGCCTGGTCATTTGTGTGCTCTCAGGAATCTCTTGCTACTAGCTTTAGTACAGAAGCCTCAATGCAATAAACTGCAATAAATTGAGGAGAGGCAGGATGTAGACAGATCAAATTACTGTGGCAACAGAGATCTCTTAATATAATTAGAAAAGGAGTCATAATAATTCTATTGTGGCCACATTAAGCTAACAGTATAATTAATCATTGCTAATAATAAAGCATTCACTGTTTCTGCTCGTAATAATCCCAAGCATTATTCTTGATTCAGAATCTAAGGTAATTTTAGCCCAACTTGAAGCACTGTGAAAGGAGGCAGGTTGGTATTCCTGAAGGCTTAAACCCTATATATAACCACAAAAGACATGCAGTCTGGCAGAGAGGAATATGATTTAGTCTGGAGATCCATTACTGACCTTTGCTCAGATTGCTAACAAGACTGGTAATTACAATGAATAACAGCAGGGATACACTTCCCTGCAATAGATACTTCAAGCCTGAAGCATGATTCACAAACTCAGATTCTGATCTCTGCTAAAATAAAATACTTTAAGAGGTAATAATTTGTGACCACATAATATCCCAGAAGCTATGCCATGAAGTCTCTTAAAAATAGTTTCCCTTTTTCACATCAGGCAGTTATGAAAAACCTGTTAAATGAGAGAGAGGGCTGTTTTTCACATCCAAAACACACAGCAATGACTCCATCCACAAATAAATCAGACCGGCAGGAGTGGACACACAGAATGAAAAGGCTGCTGATAAGGACCTGAGGCCCACACTGCACATATTTCTAAGGGCTTGTTTCTCTGTTGGACTAGTACTAGTTGGGTTCTACAGGCAAAATGTCTGCTTGTACTCTGGAGTCATTACTTGCACACCAGCATCACACCTTGTAGCTTAGTTTCATCCAAAATGCCTACATGATGTGTGCTATAGCATGGTGGTGGATGGACACCATCAGGAGACTCTCCTCAAAAGAGCACTTAACTGAAATCCCAATGTACATATTATATACATTCTTGAGGAAAAAGAAATTAACCACCAAAACCAGTATATAATTATGATTTTTAAGTACATACCTTTCTGCCCAGTCATAACCCATGAGCTTCAGTATTTGGAATAAATGTTGAAAGTGATTACTTTGGCTTTTATCTGTCTAAGGAATAGAATTGACGCATATCAGAAAACACTACAAGTCTGATAAGCAGTAGCTTTTAACACACACTACCACAATGCCAGTAAATCATTGCAAGCAAAATTAAGACTCATGAAGACAAACAAGACTTGAAAATTGTGACAGCTGGAATCTATGGCAATGGGATTTTGAATTATGTTAGAAAAAGAAATCCACCTTTTCAGAAATTATTATTCTCAGGTCATGAAGACAAAGACATTAAGTGAAAGGAAACAATGTTCTTTAATTTCTCATAATCTGAGAGCTGCCTATCAAACAAAATATCTCCATTTTCATTTCAGAACCTTGCTGCTCTTGTTATACCCCTGGGTTCTATCACCAAACTCCAAGGGTCCTTTGGCTTAGAAACAGAACTCCTCTTTGGCTGCCTGCCTCCAGAACCCAGTAGTTTCTATTGTCCCCAGCATGATTTGTAGTTTTACATCATAAGGCAGATACATAATTCAAAAAAATGTAAAAATGATCACAATTTCATGACAGTGATGCAACTTGTGCTCTCTTCCACTTTCATTTACACTCTCATACAAATTGAAGTTATTTCTGACTGTATGTTATGTTTAACAACAGCCTTCACATGTGTTTCTAGCTACAGCTGCTGCTGCTCTGAGGTGCATTTTCCTTCCTAATTGTTTTGACTGCCTCACTCAGACCCCTTTTTATCCCTCCTTATAAAACAGTGCAGAGATAACCAAATAATCACTATTTCTCATTTGTTTGCTGTTCTGGGACAAGGAGTGAAATGCTTGTGTTCCTTCTCAACTACCCCTGTACAAGCACCTGTCTCCTCTCTCCTAGCTCCTCATAACCTGCTCTGCTCCTGGGAATCACCTCTCCATGCTGACTCACAAGCAAGGCTGGTAAAGGGACAGCTGATAAATGTTCAGCAGTGGCTGGTGCTTCAAACAAGGCTTTTCCTTTTGCACGCACCTTACAGATGATGTGCATCTCTGCACAAAGCCAGACCTCTCTCATTAAGTGGCTGGCTTTAAGGTAGAAGTCTGCAGTCTGACAGCATGGATTATAATTAATTTTTCATTTCTAAAAGCATTTTCATCTCCTTCTTGAGTGCAACATTCAATGGAATCTTAAGTACCCCTTTCATACCAGGCCAAACGTTTTAAGATGTTTTGAATATTTGCCTCGTACCACTGCCTTTTTATGAAATAAGTAGGATTTTTTTAAAACCTAAACTGGTGAATGCACTGATTTACAGCATTACAAGTAGTAAACCCATTTAATGTTCTTCTGAAGAAGTCCATCTGATGAAAATAAGACGATCTTGTGAAATAAGACTCTAGAGTCTCTAAATAATTTTCTTGTAACAAGATAAGCATTCTGAAATATGTTTGTATTTAATTATTAAAGACTAAAATCATTAACATGCTCATTTAATCCCATGAAGTCCTCCTGCCCCTGGTAACACTGAGTAAAGTCCTATCTCACTACAAAGCAGTGCCACAAAACAGCAGCAAAGCTCAGCAAGGCCGCCAGTGCCCTCACCAGGCTGTCTGTCCCACAAGAGTCTCCTAAAAGTTTGTTTCACTCTTTTATGTAATGACCCACTTTCTCAGCCCTCAGAAAGTCAGAAATTATAAAAATACTAATCATGTCCTCTGAAAACCATACAACCTGAGCAAGGCTGAGAGGACAGGACAGTTTAATCTGTCATTTCCCACTTGGATGAGACATTAGCTGTGATGGACACGAGTCACATCACAGTCTGGCTGTGCTGTGTTTCTCTTTGGACTGAGAGGAGACCAGGGAAGCCCAGGCAAGGAATTAAACAGTGACTGGAGTTCAACTACAGCAGCAGTCTGCTCAAGACTCTTGTTCATATGCTTGCTCATGCCATTAGCTGAAAGTTCAGCTGACATCCTGATTTGTGCAAAGTAGACAACTAATTTTTTTCTAATTGTTCTTTCTCCCTTGGTCCCTGCTACCTCCTGGAGCACCAAACACATACCTGCTCACCCACGTGAACCAGACAGGAAGCATCCTTAACATCTAAAGCATTGCACTTTCACAGCCACACTGCCCTTGGATGCTGATGGACTCACTATTCCAGCCAGCAGGGGCAGAAGAGCTCCCACCAAAATCACACTACTTCCTCCCAGAATAACCAAAAATTCCCTGTTCTACGACAGCATGTAAGAATGGCAAGCTACAGGAAACTTCCTGAAGACTGAAGCTAAAAGGAGGAATGTGATTTAACTAGAAGTTGCACTTTAAAATGTGTATTTAATGTTCTGCTTACTGATCTCTCTCCCTGCATCTTGTTATGTGTCACATTATAATGACTTTTGAAAAAGCTCTACAGAGAGGGTACAAGGACATTACCAAACATGACCACATACAGATTTTTTTCCACATGTTACTAATTCTGGACTTGATATAAAAGAACATGGCTTTTGTAATTTTTTTTCTAAATCTGAGAAAAAGAAGATTTAAAAGCATCACATGATATTTTCTTGCTAATATGAGATCAAAAACACTTTCAGAGAAGTAAGGAGACAGTCCTGCTATTCATATCCATTACTGATACTGCTAGAATTGTGAAAAAACAAAATAATGAAACCAATAAATATAAAAAGATTCCCTGTCTACAACTGCTTCATCCAGATTGATTAAGTAGTACTTTACCTGCAATTTCTACATAATGAAACTAAGGCATTGTTCAAAGCCATAAAAATGTACATTTCAGATAAGGTATCAGGACTTCAGAGTAGACTTAGTTTCATTTTAGACCATTAATTTCTATATTAACATTTTAAAACCCTTTATAATAGTAACATCTTTTTCTGTTTACTTATTAATTACAACATCTATTAAAAAAAAAAAAAGTCAAATCAAGTAAGAGATCCTTTCAAACTAATTGCAATGAGTAGAGAATAACTCCAGAGCTAATTTCCATAAAATCATATAAAGGCTTGGGTTGGAAGGTACCTTAGATCATCTTGTTCCAACCCTCCTGCTGTGGGAAAGTATAGTAGAGGAAATGTATTGTATTTGAATATCTGTATTTGAATATCTGTATATAGGCTTTGCCCCAGGAGGTCCCGGTTGTCCTTGATGGGCTGCAGCTGTGACCAATGAAGATAACTGGGATAAAAGGGGGCGGGTTAGCCAGTCAGGGAGAGCCTTGGAGGAGCCCTGAACTGAGAGAGAACAAGATGCAAAAGAAGGAGTCTGTGCTGTGAAGAGCTGCAACCATAAGAACACACCAAGGAGGTATGGACTTTAGAAGTCTGATAACAACAGTATGGGACTCCAGAAATAGAACAACAGTTGGTGACCCTGATGTGATAGTTGGTAGAAGATAAGATAGCCAAGAGCTGCAGTGATAGTTGGTAGAAGATCAGACAGCCAAGAGCTGTGAGAGAACATAGCCTTTGAGTCAAGGAGCTGTGACAGAGTATGGCCTTTGAGCAAGGAGCTATGTGTGTTGTACGTGGCCTTTAAGTCGTGGGAAAATGTATGTATTGTATGTAAAACCTGGTTCTGTAAGTAAAAGAAAAGGGGGAAATATAGTAGAGGAAATGTATTGTATTTGAATATCTGTATATAGGCTTTACCCTGGGAGGTCCCAGTTGTCCTTGATGGGCTGCAGCTGCGATGTCCTTAATTAGGCTGCAGCTGTGACCAATGAAGATAACTGGGATAAAAGGGGGTGGGTTAGCCAGTCAGGGAGAGCCTTGGAGGAGCCCTGACCTGAGAGAGAACAAGATGCAGAAGGAGTCTGTGCTGTGAAGATCTGCAGCCATAAGAACACACCAAGGAGGTATGGACTTTAGAAATCCGATAACAACAGTATGGGACTCCAGAAACAGAACAACAACAGGAAAGGGTGTCTCCCACTGTACCACCTTGCTCAGAGCACCATCCAGCCTGGCCTTGAACACTTCCAGGGATAAGGCATCCACAGCTTCTCTAAGCAGCCTGTTCCTGTGCCTCAGCACCCTCAGAGTGACAATTTTTTTGTAATATCTAATCTAAACCTACTCTTTCAGTTTAAAGGTATTTTTCAGCCATTCTGGGGGTCATGTACTGAAACAGAACCAAGGAACACAGCCACACAGAGGCACAGCTGCTGGGCAGTAAGGGCATCCATTTTACTGCCAAAAATACTGTGTGCCAAAGTCATGTTGCAAGCCAGAGGCCCCTGGGTTACTGCAGGGAGTCAGCACCAAAGTGTGTGCTGAATCCAGAATTACTTACCACATAAATCATGGTATCCCAGCTGTGCTTATTCATTCTGTCTATAGCAGCTGCAAGATCTCTGAAAGAGATAATGAGAAACTATTTGGACTTTTGCTCAGACATACCTCACTAGTTGCCTCTTAGAAAAATAACCTGCTTTTTATGGAGGGGAGAGGACTTCCTGAAAAGAAGGATCCATGTATGCCTTACACATAAAAAAGGACGTGTACTTTGCTGATAACAAGTCTGAAATGTTTTTTTTTTAAACCACTACCTAAGAAAGTTGCTGAGGAAACTGTTCTTTGGTGCAGAGTAAGTCCAGTGTCTGTCTGCCTGCTGGGACCTGAGAGAAACAACCCTTTCCTGGAAAATGAACCCATGTTCAACCTTAGCTTAAATGGTACAAAGCTCATCTACACACAGACAAGCACACAGGACTGTCCCAGGAGAACCATCAGCCTTGTACTCCAATCTGAAAAAAGCATTTGCAATTGCACAAGACTTGTTATGGAATGCTGAGGGGAGGGACCAAAGATAAGAAAAGATCATAACAGGGATGGGTGGCTTTTAAGTCGATTGCTGGTTATATGTTTGTGTAGTTCTGTCCTGCACCTCTTCAGCACAGTCTGTCTTTCCATGAAACTCCATTTCAAACTCTCCTGGGGTGAGGGGGCTCTCTCCTCTGTGTGCACACATTTGGAGGGTCAGCAGCTGCAGCTGGGGACTACAGCTCATGTAGGCTGTGCATCTGTGGTGTCAGAGACTGAGGGGACTGGGCATGAGTGAAATGAAGCAGTAACAGCTGGAGCCTGACCAGGGGTCACAAGGTGTCTCAGCCAACAGCTGGAGTGAGGGTACACACATCCTCCTATGACTGACAGCAAGTACCAAGCTGAATAGCCAAGCAAGCAGGCAAAGTATCCCAGAAGTCTCCATATGTGCCTGCAGAGATGGGGCACCCAGAGCAGTCTGAACTGCTGGCATCAGAGGGTCCAGGCTGACTGCTGGAGAGACCACAGGGGCCTCCAGCTACTGGGGGATGCATAGTGCATGTACAATACATATGTACATTGATTAAATTATTCAATAATACACTCAGCATATACATAATACAAGTATATCTATCACAATATATATCACATACACATATGTATCTATGCACGTACATCTATTTCTTCTCAGGAACAGACAGATACTCATCCTAATCATCCAGAGGGGAACAAAGTGCCCACTGTGCTGAGTGGTTTTGGGCCTGTGGAGATCAGGTGCTTATGCTTATTCCTAGCTGATCTGTAGGCATGCAGCTGTGGCATCTTTGTCTTCATTTGGCTACAGGATTCAGCAGCTCCCTAATGCACAGGATTGACTGTAGCATCTCTCTAATACCCTTGCCTTGAAAAGCTGTACAGTTTACCCTGAGGGCTAGACACTAGATTTATTTACATTCCTGGCACAAAGAAACTGTTAAGGCTTCCATATTAAAATACCCATGAGGAATTTTAGGATACTGATGAGATGGCTGAAAAACAGCAATAAAATTGATGTTACAGCACTGGTGGTCCACTGAGTCAATGAAGGCAAGGCTGAACAAGCAATTTTTTCCTGTATCACACCATCAACCAACATTTTAAGCAAAGGTCTTTTAAAACCTTTATTATTTGGCAACTATTTATTAGATCCAGAGATTCTAGTTTCATTTTCAGTTAGTAGCTGGAGGAAGTATTATCATTTATGCAAAGAGGAGATTTACTAACATTACTTAGGGGGAGGAAAAGTATTTAAAAGATGGTATTTCATCCCATCATAGTTACATTATTAGTTTCACTTACAACCATCCTAGAAATAAAAATCTTCATAATCCATGCCATCAGTTATCAATGTGCTGATGTTCAGAAGTTCTCTGGCAGAATGACTGGCAGGGAGCACAGATGGGCTTACTTGCCTTGTTATATAAAGAGATGTCCCATCACTGCGCATGACGGTGGAAACTGTCGAGAGGTCTTTCTTCTCTGAGAGATCCACAATTCCTGTCCCTTTTCTGTAAGTCAAGGGGAAATACTGATGGCACTGCAAGCCATTACACAGGTAAATTCAGGTAAGACTGAGGTCAGAGCCAAAGCCAAGGCCTCTTGCCACAAGCCCCCTTCCCTCTAGAGTGTCTCATTCCTTTTCTTTGAATGACCATCTCCTTTAAGCCTTTTTGAAGACCGTTCCTGTACGTTTGCGGTCACCACTGCTGATGTCAGGGAGCAGCCTGCCCACATTTTGATGCATTCCATGATTACAGCTTCCATCCCAGTTCAGCCAGGCACCTCCTTCATCAAGGTAAGGATGACATCTAATTCTATTCATTAAATGGCACACAGAGCTACCAAACCAATCAACAGCCTAAAACACCATTAGGAGTTGAACACTGTCATTGTACCCAATTTGTCAAGGCCAGGCTTCTGTGCTAGTCACAGAAAAGGAAAATGTAAATTTTAGCTGTGACCGCACAATCCTGATGGTCTTCTACTAGAACAGCTACCAAAACCACGTAAAGCAAACTCTTCCCCTCAGATTATGTACAAACCTCACTCATCTTATCTTGTTTGAAGTGCAACTGAGATGTTAAATAAAGTGCACCAACAGATTGAATGAGCTCATACATTGTTTTCTGAAGGAGTCCTTTATCTTCCAACATCTTCAGAACTTCCTGGGCCTTCTCTTGGTAAAATGACTCTCCAGAATATTCATCAAAGTGCACTCCTAGACGCTGAGAAGTTACAAGAATATCAAAGAAGGGTAATATAGTTAAGATCAAGGCTAATTATGTTTCTGTAATTCAGATGATAGGTCACAGATCAGATACAGTGCAAAGATTAATGTTATTCCAGGAAATATCACTTAATTGTTAAAAGGAAAGGATGCTTGGATTTTGATTTAATCGATTTCTGCACTAGAATCAATCTCTCCCTGAGGTGAATATGATGTTCAATGTAACATTCATGAGAAATCAGGCATAAACTGGTTAGAGCAATTCATATACAATTCTGAGGCAAGTCTCTTCCTTGCTGTGCTCGAGGTGAAACCAGTGGGGTGCAGAGGAGCTACCTGGACATGAAACCAACCCTATTTTAAAAGGATGCTTAAAAGAATTTTGAAAAGTAAAAGCTGCTCACAAACATTGCTGAGCATACAGAAATTAAGTCTGAGGATACATTCAGAGGAGACAAGATGACCTTAACTATCAAACCTGGTCAGTTCATCAGTTTTTAAACTTTTTAGTTTAATTGAAATTGGAAGAGAAAGACCTAGCTGTACCAGTCATCATGTGATTAGTGATGGGTGACCTTCAAGCTGCAGCTGCATGTACAGCCCAGTACCTAATTATCTTCAGAGGCCAGCTTTCCACAAGAATTATCAAGTGTCTCACTTCGGAGATCTTAACTTAAGAGTCCTTTCTTGGCTCCCAGTAACATGCTTCAGGGAAGAAGTTAAAGCACAGCCACATTATCTGGATTATAAACTGCTTTAAAATTTTTAAGTTTTTAGTTTTAAAATTTTTAGGTCAGTGGCACAAACATGTCCCATGAAACAGTGGACACTGGCTCCACTCATGAGATCACAGTGTAAACAGACAGCTGTGTATTAGCTCAACTCCACCTGCAGGAACTCCTGCTGCTGTAATGTCTTACACCCAATTTAATAAGCACCATTATAACATTAGATCAGAAATGTGAAAGGGTAATCTTCTAATAAAATTTATTACATGGAAACTTTTAAATTTGGTGGGTTGTTGCTGACTTCAAAGATAAAGCAAAACCAAGCAGTATTTATTCAACACTAATTTGCCTGGCTCTTTAGCACCACACTTTGAGCTTCAGGACTTCTGAGAAGGGAGAATTAGTCTAAAGGCCAATTACCTGGACTGTATTAAATGAAACATATCTAGCACGTCAGCAACTGTAGTGACAGCCTGCCTGGATGAGAAATCAGCTACTGTGCTTTTTCCCAAGCAGAATGAGGCTTAGCCTGGCATACTGAGAAACAGCTTCCTCACAACATTCTAAAGTTTTAAAGTTAAGGGAAATGAACTGGTAACCTTAGAGCAATCTCTGATCCCAAGTGAGTCCACTGCTTGGCAGTCTCCTACATGAAAAGGTGCTGTGCACTGTCAATTATGTCTAAGCAATAGAGAAAGAAATCATTTTACCAACAACACAGATAAAGTATTTGGATGATTTGTACCTTATAAATCCGGACGTATTCCTCAATACTGAGGTCTCTAAACTGCTTCCAAATTGACAATGCCTGCTCATCATGTTCCTCCAGTTTTCTGAAGAAATCCTTAGCCAGCTTTTTTGTGTTTTCATCTTCTGCTGCTTTGTTAATCTGCACATACACCTAAAATACGACACTAAAAATGTTGAAGTAGTATAATCCTGTCCTCCAATAAAAACAGTTCTACAAGAACAATACACATTTAAAGATTACATTTTTAACATTTTAAAAGACTTGTTTAAGCAACACATTCCCCATTTAAAGAAAGAATGAATAGCCCAAAGCCCAATAGGAAAATGTGCAGCTTATCTTGAAAGAAGACTAATGCCCTAATTCCTTACTGCTGCCACTATTATCCTCTTCATAACCTTGAAACAACTGCAGCAGCAAAATTTGGAAGAACTAATTTATGCTTGGAAGGGAACCTATCATGGACTTTTAAACCACAGCCATGTCTCCAAAAGACCAGAAAATTGACATTTATGGCAACTGCACTGTCTAAAATTGAGATAGCAGTTGAAGCAGCAAAATCTTTCATAGACTCAGTATTTTACAAACTTATATTCATAGGAAATATTGATTTCACACCCCAGCAGAAAAAGCACCACTTTGAAACACATCTCAGTTTTTGATACAGCCAGGCATACAGCTGAACAAACACTTAAAATTTGGGAATAACTGAGAAACTAATTTGGTCTCAAACAACTACTGTTTCAGAATTTTTTGCATCTTGACTGAATATTGTTCTCTACACTTAAAGGCAATTTTTTAAGGTCATAAAGCCTACATGCAATAGCTGGTATTTTGAAGCTTTAGTGCAAAATTCAAGCATAAAAAATTAAAATTCTAAGAGTAGACTGAAATCATACATAAAAATGAAGTAATACACAGTGATGCACAACCTCAAAAATATGACTGCTTCTTGTTTTCTCCTTAAATCAGTCCTACAGCTCTAAAACTCCTCAGAGCTGAGAATCTATCAACTTAAATCCACAGGGCTCAGGAACGAGGGAACAAGCAAGTTTACCTGTGTCAATGAAGGTGGCAAGCTCAGAAGGAGCTACCCTGCCATTGAAACCATTGACAGACATGCATTCAGCTGCTGAGTACCCAAGTATCCAAACACAGTTTGTTCCTTTGCCATGAGACAGATTTGCACAGAGCAGTTCTCCTGTGGCACGCTGCCTGAACAGCAGCATCAGCCACAGCTCCCATACCCAGCTCAGCTCTGGGCTAAGAAAACACCTCAGAGTGCCACACAGGAACCCTGACTAAGCCCCATTAATATGTGAGATCTTTTAGAGGATGAGGGCTTGAACATAAGCCATCCTCTCCTCATGGTTACTGGGTCTGTGCAGGTCAGTACATAAATCCCTTATGTGTTTTCTATCTATATCACACACAAAGTACCACTTAAGAGTACCAAAAAATCAACAAAAAGTAAATGCTAACTCAGATGGTATCAGGCATGTTTGAATGGAGCAAGCCAACGAACCATAACGTGTTTAATCCTGCAAAGACAGACCTAGTTGGTCTTCTCTGAACTTACCTCAAAAAGGTGTTGCAAAGGACTAGATTTCAGTTTTTCTTTGTTGCCAAAGGATTGGAAACCAACACCCAATAAGCCTTGAATAACAATTACATATAGAGTCAGACAACAGACCAGAGTATATTGACAGGTTATTTTGGTAAGTTTAGTCTTAACACTGGAACATTTTAAAAGAATATAATGGTGTATGCTACAAAAAGAAAATCAAAAGCATAATCCTATTATTCCACTGAATAAACATCACCCCCCTACCAGAAATATAACAGCTAGAAAACAGTAAGAAATACTGTGTTAATTTCTCAATTTCTCATGAAAGGAGAATTTGTGTTTCTGGACTGGTACAGACCATCATCTTTTACAAAGCAACAAGATGTAAATAAGAAGCCATGCAGTGGAAACTGTCCAGCAACAGAATATACTCAAAAATCCTTGTTTTGCTTCCTCCCTTATTAGTTTTATCATTTTAAGGATAATAAGAACTGGGATACAACACAGAATTCCTCATACCACTCATGCAATGTTTTCAAGGGAAATTTTTGCTGCCTGCTCAGAATGTGGCTTTTTGTGAGCATCCAATTCGGTTTCAGGACTTTCCAAAAGCCATCTTAAAGGGAAATAAATCCAAATCCCCATCTTTTTGTCTAAGTGAAAAGACCCCATTGACTCCTTCAAGTAATATTAATCAATCTGTCTCTCAGATTATCAGAGACTGACTTAAAGGCCAGCTTATCCCTCTGAGCTGACAAGGACCAGGACTGATGTAGGAATAGGTATGCAGGTATCCCTTTGGAAAACTCTCTGCAACTGAACAAATAGCACTGTCTCAAGAATTTCCCTCTTAGAAACACTGAATACAAAAGAACAGAAGAAGGCATGGCAGACTTAAAGAAGAAAACCAAGTCAGGTTTTAGGAAATAAAATTAGTATTGTATTAGTAATCCTATTGAAAGGAAGTTTAGTTAAGGACAGCTTGTTCTGTGAGCAATCAGAGGTGGGTTTCCTAATGATCTCTCTTAGATATTAGTGTACCTAAACATTGCACTATTCAGTACTGACTTCACACTCCAATCTCCAGCACAACTGTCAGTCTTTATTCAACCCAAACACATCCTTCCATTTTCTGTCATTCCCACATTATCCCCAGACCTTGTTACACTCGCCAGTTAATGGTAAGATGCAGCCCACGTTGGAACTGATTCTGACTTAGGGGTGCTGACTGGTTAGCCAGCAGGTTAAACACAGAAGGTAACTTTCTCTCCCAGAGGTCAACACATTGTATTCCTGCCCTTACTGGGCTGCCAACTGTCATAATGCCAAAAGTAATTCATTCCCATGGAAATATTTTTCTTTGTCAGATATAGCTAAAGTTGCCCAATGGGATCAAAATTTATTAGGAGCAGAGTGACAGGAAGACAGATGGACAGATAGTGTGACTGCATATGCTTTGTTACCTTAAGAAACCTGCCCCAAAACTGCCTAAAGGCTGAGGGCCTCTCTGCTATGTTTCAGGAAAATATGTTTTCAATTCTTACATTTTAAAGCTTCTGACAATAGTAGCTGTAAAACCAGCTGACAGATCATTAATTACAGCACTGCTTCTGAGAAAGGACCATTACAGTAATACTGCTATGCTATAGTTCTGTGAAGCAGGACCATTATTTGTTATAATACTGCCATATATTTGAGCTGAGCCAGACCAAATAAAGAGGGGAGGAACTACCTACTTTGAAAAAAAATAGTTGGAACTACTAGGTCAAAAGCATGATTCTAGGAGTTGTGTGCTGCACAAAGGGCACACATGTAAATAACAGGTAGTGGGATTGTTATACCTTCAGGAACCTTTATATTAGATATTCAGATTTCAGAGTGCTACTTAGCATCTTCAAAGGCAGACTGAATGAGGTCAGCTGAGAAGCCTTTTATCCACACAGCATTTCACTGCTTAACTGTCATCGCCACATTCATTATATTATCATGGTGATAAAATTATGTCTAAGGGGCAAACGTGAATGAAATAGGATGCAAGGATGAAATTTACTCAATTTTTGGTGAACCCATTGTTCATTTCTTATGAAACAAATCATAAGTGAAACAAAGCTCTGCTATAAGCTACAGTTTCATGCTATCAGCTAAAGAAACATGATCAGGAAAGACAACCTGCAGGGGATATAATTTAATAAAGAGTGTTTTATGTCCTGAGAATGTTACACTGCACTCTCTAAAACCCAGGAACTTAGTCTAGAATGACAACAGGTAGAACTGAATGTATTTTAGTTATCTACACTTACAAATATGAATATACAAGTGGAATGAAAGCAGGGTATTGATTTTAAATTTTTAACCTGATTCTGTTAATAAAATTGATTCCTTGATGTCCACAAAACCAGCAGTACCATTGAAACTGGAGGGGGCAGCATAAGGGCTGGAATAACCAAAAGTGACCACTGCACTTTGTGTTTGCCATTTAAACATCCATAAATGGACAGTTTCCAGAGCCTACTGCAAAAGAAGTGAGGATTTCTGGTTTTAAGAGGTGCACCAGCTTTCAGGAATGAAGAAGTGGGCATGATTGCCTTTTTTTAAATGCCTAAAAATATACCAAAACCAGCTTTTTGGAGGAAATTAGAAAAGGAGAGGAGAATATAGATAAATTTGAAATGCAAGACTAACAACATAAGTCAACAAAGTTGTGAATACTATGGATGGGTCAGTTGCCATAATAGAGAGATAGCTATAGATCCAGCAATGGGACATAAATGATCTCTGCTGTGGCAATAAAGATCAAGCCATGCATCCTCAGGCTGCACTTGAGAGGACTTGTCAGTCCCCACTGATCTGATGATTTCAGAAGAGATGGGGGTGCCTATGTGTGAGCATGCTGGACTGAGAATCTTCCAATCCCTGTTCACTTGCACATTCTCCAGCTACACACCTCTCTTCTGCTACACTTTAAGTGGAAACTGAGTATTTTGGGGAAAGTGTAGTGATGTCTTTTAAGATATAAACTCTCTGGGCCCCAATGTACCAAAATGTGGTTGTTGTGGAAATTAATTACACTCTATGAATAATGAGAAAAGGAACAACAAAAAAAACCCAAACAAATAAACAAACAGAACCAAAAACCAACCAAAGCACCTCAAAACCAAGCAACCAAAGAAACAAAATCCAAAGCCAAACCCCAAACCAAAACATATAACCCCCAAAATACACATTTAGTCTGAGAGACAAGCTACTGAGGGACAGTTGGATAAAACTGGTCCTGTTATTTTTTCAGCATCAGTACAGGTCATACTGCTGATGGATCAGTCTAGATTGTTTTGTTCAGATTTTTTAAGGAAATTAACTATACATTACCCCCATGAAACAAGGTATCATTCCTTATGAGCACAGAGTGAATCCAATGGGCCTACAAAAACTGAAGCTGGAAACCTAGACCATACTATACAGTAAAAAAGAGCACAGCATAAAAAATATTGAAACATACCAAACTGCATGCCCCAGTCACCAAGGTAATTTATTCTTACTACTTCATGTCCCAGCGCTACTTTGAGATTTGCTATAAAATTCCCTGGTAATGAAACAAAAAATGGTATTATTATTCAGTTGCAGGTAATCTCTCATCCCTATGGAATAGTTTTCTGGTTTTGTAATCACCTGTATTCAAAATGAAGAGGAAAAGAAATCAGATGGAATACTCCACAGCATTTGCTAAAACACCCGACAACTGAAAGCAGCAGTAGCAGTAATTGTAAAAAGCAAGTTCCTTTGTGAGCAGGAAAAGAAAAGCTGTGCATCTCAACAGTGCCACAAAGTGTCTTACACAGCAGGGACAGAAACATACATAGGTGAATGGATTTACATGCACATACTGCCAAGTATAAGATCACAAATGCCACAAATAAGTGGCATTCTACATAATTCCATCACAGTCAGGCACCCTCATACCAGGTTAGGCAAGCACTCAAAATTCACAAACTGCTGTTAATTGTGATGCTAAAAAGAGAACATCAAGTCCTGAATCTCTATAGACTGCTGGAGCAGTTCTGAGCTCTGCACTTAACAGACTATGCTCCAAACTTGTCATATCATGTAAGGACACATAAGTAAGTTCCAGTACTCATACAACAAAAACCCTTCATCTCTCCCTGAGCTTAGTTATAACCTTAGAATGACAAAGAAGAAATACCCACATCCCTTCCTCTATTTTCCTAGGCTTCAAGGGTACCTTTTAATGACAATACTGTTGTAAAGAATGCAGAAAGCTCTCTCTTCTTGTATTGTTATAACACCACATTATAGCTTGCAATTACTTCCAATTCCATTCTCTGTAGTTAATTAATTGTCTTACTCTGGGACAACCATTGCTCTACAGAACTACTTCTGAAAGAGGTTTTTTTTATGTAACAAAGGATCCAGAAATGGAACATAAAAAAACCCCAAAATACATCATTTCACTCCACTATCTGCCCATGGAAGAAGCAATTACTTTACATCATTAATAACTATAAATGATTAATTAAGTATAATTAAAAACTGATAAATTATTAGATACACAGATTTTGTAGGATCTTCTCTTACAACCTACTAGTTTTTATTGTGAGATCAGGAAATAAGGGACAAATACAGTTTTCCATATACCATTAGAGCACTGCACAAGGAATTTATTAATTATTCTATTAGAAATTACAGCGACTATCTCAGTAATACTGGCATAAAGTTATTAGCATATAAAAGCAAGCTTTTTGCAGGACAGCCACCAAGACATAACGATCTGAACTGCTCTGCAGTCCAGTACAAATTGAGAATGTAAAATTCAAAGGACTCTCCTAACACCTCAATAAAAACTGCCTTGGGTGTCTTTGAAGACCAATTTGAAGCTACTTCATTTAATATTCACAGTCATAAAACTATATTATGTGCGACTTGATAAATCTGCCAGCAACACAGCACGTTCTTTTCTTCCCTGCATAATGAGCAGAAAGGTTTTAATTAGCAAGTGGCCCTGACAGGGCCACTCACACCCGAGCAGGGAGATGGCAGCAGTGCTCCCTGCCAAGTGAGGCAGGCAGACAAAGCAGCCCTCCCAGGAGGCAGGGAAATGCACACTCACCTACTATGGTGGAACGCAGGTGTCCTATGTGAAACTTTTTGGCAATATTAGGGGAGCTGTAACAGATTTTAACAAATAACATTTGTTCAGTGGACAAAACTGCCAGATCACCAAGTTAAAAGAATCCAACTCATCCTTCTAGAAGAGCTGAAATAAAAGCTCCATTTTCAGTTTTCCCATAAGATTCCCTGATTAGCATCTGTCCTAGACAGAAAGTTTTCCTAGCCAACCAGCTTTCCTTCCAGCATCAGTTAACACTGTTGTGATTAAACCACCCCACAAACAAAAACCAAAGCCCAGTCGTGCTGGTAAAAAAGAACCAAAAATATCTTCTCACTTTTTACAAGTTTTGGACCTATGGATCATTCGCCTCATGTCTTTTCCAGAGATAAACCAGGATGAGAGATTTTGTGTACAAGGATCAGCAACCAAAATTACATCTTTCCAGCAATGCCCACTCCCACAAAGAAAACAACAAAAAACCAACTCTCTACACAATGCTTTGCCCAGATAACAAAAAAGAAAGTTCAGCTATGAAAATTCAACATCCAAATTAAAGCCAAGTTCTTACCTTCTACAACTATCAAAGCCTGCACAGGGAATATTACTCAACAAAAATATTTATACATAAAAATCTGAGTCAGCCACTTCTCATTCCATGAGTAAGTGACAGTCAACAAAATTGTACTGGAAAAAAATTTTGGGGGCAGCACTAAACAAATACCTGCCTGCTTTAACAAGTCAGGGAAGAAGGTATTAAGGTGCAAAAAGAAATTCATTACTGCCTGGAAATTCAGATTTTGTTTCTTCACAAGATAAAAAGAAGCTTTCTTAAAAACTGAATGCTACTCTGTGTTAAATGAGAACATTCTTAATGGAAGGCTGTGTAAGGCATGAACTCCTTAAATACCAAAAACATGTTCTGAGAAAAAGCCTCAAATCCCTGAATATAATTTATATTCTACTTGGTGAATATATCAGAGCGTCAAATACAGCTAAATATGATATTGGTTAATATGGTTTAACACCACAGGCATCCCACTTTACAGCAATGAATATCAAGCAGAAAATATCAATCATCAGACAAGGAACTTGTCTCAAAGGACCCCTCAGATGTGCTTACCTGAACTCAACCACTGCCTTTTGTCTGGGAACTGTAGAGAAAAGTTCACTTTTTACTCCATACTCTGAGCCATCTTTCCACACCTGCTGCAGCACAGTCTAAAGCACAATTGAAAAAAAAAAAAACAAAACAAACAAAAAAACAACCACACAAAAGAGTTTCATCAACAGAAAGCATTGCCAGGAAAGCTGTTTGCCAGCCACAAAGGAGACTAATCCCACATCCTTTATTCACATTAGTAATTAGATAGCTGGTTTGCCAAGTAAACAAGGTGTCATATACAGATAAAAATGCCACTAACTTTAGAAAGCTGTAACTGATCAAATAAAAAATCTAAGAGAAACTGTTGGCAAAGTTCTGGTGAAAATTAAGACTAAATTTTGTGAAAACCTTCTACTCTTTTAGTGCCAAAGAAAGCCAACTCATCCACCCTAATGTGTCCAAACAATTCTTCTTTCTCTCTCCCACCTGAAGTCTGTAAGGCCAGTATGAATGATCTGGACTAAAACATGTCTGCTTTCAAAGTCTGGAGGCTGTGTAAAATACCTTAAAATATTCCTCAAGACGCTTTGTGTAAGTTTTGTCAGTAATGTGCTCATAGCACCAAGTCAGCCCCTACATAAACTGAAATGTGTAAGGTCACACAGGCCAGTGCACCACAGACCTAATCTATGAAGCTGTATGAACTGGACAAGCTTCCTGAAGATAACAGAAGCCTTTAACAAAGTGAAATAAAGTGGAAATCTCACTTCATTCAGTGGAAATTTTTCTCATTTTTCTCACTCAAAAAAAATCACTTCAAAGTTTTTCTGCAACAGCTATTTTTTGAAGAAACAGCATCTGAAAATTCTGTTCTTATTATGACACCTAAGAAGGCAAGCTAGACACATACACAAAATTGACCTATAGACCTATTCTCTAATAGCCATTGGCTTGGTTACAATGTATATGTATACTACAGTCAGGATATTGAGGAATACATCTTCCCTTTGGGACTTTTTCCCCTTGATTTTTTTTCCAGCAAAGTGTGTAATAAAAGATTTGCTATCAAATACTTCTATGTCAGACAAAACCAAAAGTATTTATAAGATGAAAACTTTTGAGTTGTACATTGTAAAAACTCAAAGTAGATGTAATAAGCCTGCATTTTAAAGCAAAGAGAGAGATGAAAATGAAACATTATGATTATTAGTGAACAGTAGATGCATTGTTTCCTCACAAGAGGAAACTTTCTTGAGCCTAATTTCAAATTCTAGGCCTACGTAACAAATCAGCAACAGGAATCCTCAGGGAAAACTTGTGAAGGACAATTTTACATAGAAAATATCTTTCTAAGACAATAAATAGTAGGTATTCTATAGTTTTATACTGAGAAAAGTTATTTTTACCTTAAAGCACTTGAAAGACACTACTCACCTTTGCTAATAATTCTCTGTTTATTGTAAAATTCACTGTTCCTGGACCAGCGCTGATTGCACTCACTACTGAATCACATTGTAGCTAAGAGAATAAAATAAAACAGGAACTTGGAATGGAAACAGGTAACCTGGAAAACTGTCATTCAGTCCACTGTGAATATTAATTTAATCCACTGTAAACATTAAATGTTATTTATTTGTTTGAAGCAATCATAAAGGGATCATTTCATCAATGCTGTTGGAAAAGGGACAATTGTATTATTTCCCATTCATGCTTAATAAGCTCTGAATACAACTCAGCTTGAAATGCCACACATATGTTCCACTTCAAACCCTGCCTGTGCACACTCTGTGCTTCCTTTTGATTGGGAGCAGTAGTTGAACTCTTTGTACAGACAACAGCTGAGATACATTTGACAACTTACACAGTAGCTGCCAGCACTTAACAAAAAAAAAAAAGTTAAGTGACAACATTCTGTGGCACCCCATGTGACAAAATAAAGATATTAAAGGCCAATTTATGAAAAATCTCATGTACAATTCCCATAAGGCACATGTCTTGAAAATTCTGAACCTGGCATATTTGGCCAACCAACACCTAATGTCAACAGGAATTTGGGTCTCTTCACAGGCCAAGAGCTTTGGATCTCAACCTGTCAGGTCTCAGTTTCTTACTAAACTAGCTGTCTTTCACAGTCAAGAAGTTGTCTAAAAAAGGAAGAAGAGGGATGGAAAGCATATAAAAATATGTCACAATCACCTTCTCACTTGGTCAGCATTTATGAGAGAGGCAAGCTACAATCCTACTGAAGCTCATCACCATGAAGAGGAAATTGTATCCCCATGCTAGATCTCCAGCTTAGACAGTCACCTGTCCAGGAGAAATCACAGCTAGCTTTGAAATGCTTTTATTTTCACAAGCTCTGCTAACAACAAATTCCAATGCTAACTCCCAAACTACATGAAAAAAACATTTACTGTGTTGACACTGAATTTTCCACCTTACTGTTTTACAAATGGTCCTTTCTACTTATGGGGTGGAGAGAAAACAGAAATACTCACTGGACTTCTCCACAACATTTGTTTTGATAAATGTTTTCCCCATAATCTGTCAATTGTCACATCAATAGTTTTTATCTGTCTTTAATAAGAGTGCTCATTTACCCTCTGGACAGCTTTAACCACCTCTTCTCCAAGTGCCCCATGGTCCTTTAGTAACCAGATGTCCCTGTGCCCAAGGCTTGGACTAGGATGCCACTGTGCAGTACAGAAGCACTAAAAAACCCAACACAACGTCCCCTCCACGAAGAAGTAACAGTACTTCAAAAATGAAACAGGAACCAGCCAGCCAAATGAAATCAAAAGCCCAGGGAAACAAGACCAGTCTGACTTTCTATAAGACAATTTTCAGTACTTCAAAGCACATTGCCTCATCTATTATCTCAAGGCCCTACTATTTAAGTTAACTGGAAAAACTTCCATCTCTCTTTGTCTAACCTAAATACCTGCATTTCAAATATTGTGGCCCATTTCCTCAGAAGCACTAAGAGCATTCTGTTGAACTTTGAGGCACTCCATCAACTGTTTATCATGACAAAAACTGCCTGCATTTTTTTTTGTCTCTCTGCTAGTTTTTGATACATGGTTATATTTTGCTAGTTTAAACACTGCTTACCTTCTTTGGAGATGACATGACCACTCTAAACAAGTTAAACTAAATGCATCTCATTTATTTACCACCCAACAAATAAAACATTCCTTAGAGATTATGGATTTTTATTTTCCTTTGCCTAGCTGGCATAGTCTGTTTAGTGTGGAGGCTTGTATTGATGGCCTGTTCTTTACTGTTGAAATTGCTCCTCCGTGTAAAGCTGTAGAGGTTTGTTAATGCTTCAGGATTAACAAATGTTTCAGGATTATTTACTGAGCCACAAACACTAAAAAAGGGAGGAAACCTGCATCTTCCTAAACACTGGGAATAGCAGATGTTTTTAAAATGACACACAAGGAAAAAAAACCAAAAACAACTTGTTACTGTGATGATACAGTCATTGAAACAGATTGAGATGGAGGCTGTCAAATCCTTGGAGGCTTTTAACACCTCATTGGATTTCAAAAGTCCTCAGCAACTTCATCCAAAACACCTGCACTGGGGAGGATATGGGAACAGATAACTTCCTGAGGTCCTTGCCAACCTGAATTATTTCAGTTTTCTAGACAATCTTTCAGTTGTTTCAGAACTTTTGGTTGTATATCTGTGCATTGTCAGGTCTTCTTCCACCCGAGTCAGAATATTTATCTTGCTAGAACAGGCCCAAGACATGGATAACTTCAACACCTCAGCAGTGAAGAATGGCATGAGAAATAGTTTAGCTCCTCACCAGTATCACAACTGGTTTTATTTGTCCTTTTTTCAGTATCAACACCCCAACTACTGCCATTTCCCAAACTAGCACACCTAAAATAACAAGAAAACTCAATTTCAAGCAGAAGAGGATTTGAAAGTTAGGCCTGTTTGCCCCAGAGGCCAACTTTATCCATTGGCTTTCCAGAGCTGGGTTTTGCAGTCTGGTTTTCCAAGCTACCACACATTGAATTTCTTCCTCAAGTGCTGGGCAGCAGCACAGACCATGGCACACTCTTTAGACACCCACCTAACTTCACCAGCACTGTTTACTTCAAACTGTTTGAAAACAACAATTTCACAAGAACTTTAACCAAAGCTGCTTCTCCAGTCTCTGTGAAGATGCTGTGTACACTCACAGTAAGTACAGCCATCAAACTATTCTGACCCAAACAGATGCTTGCAGAAAGAATACTTTTTTAATCTGATTATGCCCCTTACACCTCTAGTCTGTAAGTTCATTATTGCATACATATCATATGTGATGAATTCATGAGCATACCCTTTCAGCAAGCTGCTGGGCTTGAAGATGCAGGTCCTGTGCTAAACAATCTCCAGAACTGTTTTCTATTACAGAAGCAATGGAGAGCTGGAAATCAGCAACCTGTCTGAAAAAAAAAAACAACCAACATATGAAAATCAGAAAAAAACCTGCTGGGGACATTTGGCAGATCCAACCTGACTCTGCATATGACAAGTGCAATTGCCAAGCATAACCCAGCCACAAATATCTGAAGATCCAGAGTATTTAGAAAGCTGGATGAGAAGGCCAAGTATCACTTTTGCTCTAATACAATCAATAAGTAGATATGGTGAGAACACCATCAGAATAAACAAACACCATGCTCATTAATAAGTAAAATTTACTTGCTAACATTATTGCAACTCTCGAGCAGGACACTGAAAAAAAAACCCAGATAACTTCACATTGGCTCTAAGGAGTTTCACATTCAGATCATCAGTGTTGAAGAATTTGCCATCCATGCACTGCCAGTAATTTGTACAGGCTTGTAAGCAATTATATTATATTATATTTACTTTGAGCTTTCTTGAAAAAAATACAGGATTAAAGTCAATTGAACTATCTTACACTTACATTGGTATAAATGGTTTGGGGTTTTTGTCTGTATTTTTCCCCTAAAGCCTTGTTAAGCTTTTGCAATAATAGGCACGACATAAAATAATAAAACATGACCAACATTGTAAGAAAAATGTAAACAGCTACCGTTTTTTGGAGACAGGAACTGCAGATATGGACTTTATTAAATTCTCTGGTGGCAGATCCAAAACTTTTGAAAGCTAAATTGAAAAATGAAGAAAAAAATGACTTAAGGAAAAAGACAAAGATGCAAGGAAAAATACTGCTCCCTGTTTAAATACCCACGGGGGATACACCTTTTATATCTGAAATCTAATTTCAGCCCAGGTAAAAAACAGCAAAACTACAATAAAATAGAAACCTAAGAGGTGTTAAAGCAACCTTGGAAAAAAGGCAAGGCAAAACACCACAGAAAATTTATTTTTTTCCTCACGAAGGATCCCATCGAACCTCATGGGATCATCGAACCCACGGGATCCTTAATGGACTGAAGTAATCACGGAATGACAGAATGGTTTAGATTAGCAGAGACCTTAAAGATCATCTCGTTCCAACCCCTGCCATGTGCAGGGACACCTTGCACAGCCGGCCAGGCTGCTCAGAGCCCACCGCTCCGGCCTGGAGCACTTCCAGAGATGGCGACAATCCCTCACACCCTCACTCCATCCATCCCGATCCCTGAGGGAACCCCAGAGCGCGCCCCCAGCCCGCGCCCGCGGGTCGCGCCCACTGTGAGCCCCCGGGCAGGGGGGACCTGTGGTGAGGGCACAGAGGGGACACCTGGCTCAGGGGGCACTCCCGCTCCACGCCAGCCGTGGGAAGGAGCAGTGCGTACCTGGAGGGCAATGCTCTTCCGGAAGGAACCTGCTGCCATGGCCACACCGCCCGGCGGAAGCTCCACGGCCGACCCTTATCCCCCCCCGCCCCGCTCCTTTCCGCCCGCCCAGGGGCGGGCTGGGCCGTACCATTCTCAGGCTACAGGAGGAGGAGGAGCCATTGATTGCGCTGGGGGTGGAGGAATCGCGCGGCGCAGCGCAGAGGGGGCTGTACCACTGCTCAGGGAAAGGGCAGCGGCGCGGGGACGCGCAGGGAGGGGGCGGTGCGTCGGGAGTGCGCGTGCGCGGGAACTCCTCCTCCTCCTCCTCCTCCTCCTCCTGCTGCTCCTGGTGCTCTCCGGTACCGGCGGGCGCGGGGCGACATGAGCACGTGCTCCGTCTCCAAGGTGAGGAGCGGAGAGAGCGGGGGGGCTCCCCAGGGAGCAGCGCGGTCGGTGGGAGCTGGACCCGCGGCACCGGGCTCCGCCGCCTCCTGCGCCTGCTCCTCTTCCCGCCTCCTCCCGCCGCTACCCTTCCCGCCTCCCTGGTGGTGCCCAGGCTCCCGGTTGCCCTGTTCCGCTGCCCAGCCCTTCCCAAAGCCTTGCTGCCTCTTCATCCCTGCCCGGCCTCGCCTTGCCCAAGGCGCTGCTTGTCCTCACTGCAGTCAGTCCCACAGGATCACGGCGTTTCCTGGGCTGGAAGGGGGCCACAAGGACCATGGAGTCCAGCGCTTATCCCTGCACAGGGCAGTCCTAGAGTAACACCGTGAGTGCTGAGTGACCCCGCAGTGTCACCTGCCTTCCTTCCACAACAAAACCCGTTCTTAATTCCAGTAAATCTCACCCAGAACAGAGCCTGGGGTATGTGGCTGAAGGTTTTGTCACTTCCAGGTGAAGTCTGGTGGCTTTGCTTGCTGCCATCTTCATTGCTTCTCTGCCCCAAAACTAATTCAGCGAAGAAACAGAAGTGCTGTCCCCCACATGTAGTGTTAAATATTTGTTATTCCCTTAATATTTCCGAATTGAAAGCTTTTATGTGGGCTGTGTTCAGAGCGGGCAGTAGGGATAGTGCTTGCATCGTAATGTTGGATTGAAACACAACTTATTTCATCTCTTGTTTGGTCATACAGTGAACAACAGCAGTGGTTCACAGTGTGTTTTATCAGCACAGGAAGACTCCTGCCCCTCCCATGTTTTTCACTGAGTTGTGATATGCAGCTGCATCCTTTGGTGTGGAAGGCACTGTGCAGGTGATTGCTTCCAGAAGTGAAGTGCTTCCAAGCAAACTTAGGAGTTAATCTGAAACAGCTGGATTTCACTTTTGACAGTGGCTGTTGCCTGATAGTTTGGCAGTGAATCATGTCCTTCACCTTGCCTCCCACATCTTATATGTAATACTTCTTTGCAGTTTTACGTTCTAGTTTTATTCTATTTTATTCTCAGCCACATTTAGTGGTGTGGAAAAGCCAATGCTTGCAAAGCATTCAGCCGCATTCGTGTTTGGTTTGATTATGCATCCACTCTTCTTTTTTGTATATGATTTATACTTCCTGTGGCCAATTCCATTTGTGCATGCAGCAGCACAAATAAATCCGTGGGACACCTTTTTGCAGTGGAATTGTTCCAGAGTGTTTAGCACTTGTAGAATAACCACAACTTTTCTCCAGCTGTTTTTAAATGGTCCTTAACACACATGGTAAAATGGGTTGTGTCTGAAGGCATCTCCAGTTCATGAGGCTGTTTTTCAGAGAGGGTCAATATAGATATTGGTGTTTTACTCCAGTTTCTTACTTGTGGAAGAAAGGAAATAACATGTCTGAAGTCACTCAACAGACTGGTGACTGTGATCAAAATTGAACATACCTCTGGTGTTTGATTTCCACTACATCATTCTTACTCAAGTGGCTGAACTATGCTAGTTTGAGTTCAGCAGTCCCTGTATAAGCATCTCCATTGAGAAATACAGGATTGAATCAGTCTGTTTATTTCCAGCACTTAGGTGTTTCCTTCCCCTTGCTGCAGCACAGGAACCTCACAAGAGAGTTGGGCAGTGCAGTAACTCTTCAAAAGAGATGAACTTCTGTAGAGAGGCTGGGGGAAGAAATTTCAGATTTTCTAGAAGAAAATGAAAAAAATCTTAAAGAACTCAAAGCTTAATGCTTGAGTGATGAAATAGGTCTAACTGGGAGATTACTTCTCTCTACAGGAATTTGTTGGAACAGAGGGTTTTATATGAACCTTTTCCCAACGATTTGTCATTCTGCTTCTAACCACCTACTTTTTTTGAGTTGGGATGCAGTTCACTGTGGCTTGGGCATGTCATTTCCTTTTGTAAGTGACTTAATAATGCTCATTGCATTATTCTGGATTGAGTTTTCCATTAATCTCTGCCTCTTACCTTTTGTTTTGTATTTAACTGAAACTGTACTGAGAAAACCGTACTGATGTGTCCCCAGGGAATAATTTCCTTTTAATTCTAAACCTGTTGGAGGTTTTGAGACATTTAAAGAATCTGCTGCTGGCCCAGTTGATGGTTGAATTGCAAAACATACTGGAAAGATGAAAAAATTCCTAACAAGTGTGCTGGGTTACTGCTTCCACTAGTGTTCCAGCTTGAAGCACAAATACAAAGGGGCAACGTGTAACTTGATACTCTTAAGAGGCTGGCAATTCAGTGCAAATTATTGTTTTAATGGAGCACTGAAATAAAAGAACAATGAAGTAGCCTCTGGAGCCAGTCAGATTGATGCTTGTATTGAAATCTGTTTGGGTTTTTTTTGCTGTTCTCTAGGGCTGCTTTGTTTTTAAACCCAGTACCAAGAAGAGAAGATTGTCTGATAAAACAGGTTAGTACATTTTCATTTATGTTTCTGTTTTTGAAAAGGGTTAATCCTGAAAGCTTCATCATATCTGATTGAGTTCATATCATGAGTTCTGTGATAGTTGTGTGAGGTTTTCTCTTACTGTTTGATTGCTGAAAACTCATTCCTTTGGAGGAATGCAAGCAAATTATTGGCTAGAGTAAATACTGGGTTTTTCTCATCTCCAGCAATCAAGATTGTATAGCCATCTTTGTCTTTTCACTTTTTTTTACAAGATAACTCCTCACCATGCTACCATAAGTATTTTGCTAACAGACAAACAATTCACCTGAAGATCTGAATGAGCCATTTTTAAGCTGTGGGAGTCAGACATTATATCCCATCCTTAAAGCTCACATTTTGTATTTTATATACAAAATACATTAGGTATTTTGCCTAAGTTTCTTTTGGAAAAGAAGGAAGAAAAGCCATTTGTGCCTTCTGTCCACTAGTATTTGCTGTGGATAGTAAATATTTGCTATACATTTTCTCTAGATGTGTATGCATGTCTGTTTTCATTTGAGCACTGACTCTTCTTGGAACCAGAAATAATGTATCTTAAATAATTGCTATTTGAGACTCAGTTGGGAAACTTACTGTTTCTATTCCCAAGTTAAACTACTTTTATCATCATTAGAGCTGTCAAAAGGGTTGACAATTTATATGAAAAAGATGGAGAGGAAAGTAGTGAGGTCACATTTTCGTCATTGCAGCAACCAAGGCCTATGCACTTAGACCACATTGAAATTTTACCCCTTACTGGATATTATGGTTTTGTTTTTGTGAGATTAGACATGCTTGGATAAACTACTAAGCATATTGTTCTAGTTAGCAAATGCTTTGAGGTGGAAAAATAAATTTGATTGGAGTAGCCCTAAAAGAGAGAGGCAGAGGACACAGTTTCACAGCAGTTGGTTAGAGTGGTGTTCTAAAATATGTACTTGGATGTGCATCTGTCCAGTCTGTAAGCCCAGTCCTGTCCAATGGGAAGTTTTAGTTGTGGAACTCTTCTGCATCAATAGTTGATAATACTGTCACAGCCCACAAAAGGCCTTTTGAGGACATCTGTGCCCATAGTTTGAGTTTTGGTAGTGAAAAAAGGATATTATGCCTTGGTATGTTATTATATGTTACCAGATAATGTGGTGGCTGGATTTTCTTCAACTAAAAGTCTTAAGATCTGTGTAATCAGAGCTGGTTATGTATTCTAAGTGATTTTTCTTGGGGGGTACAAGTGAGGTGATAGAGGAGACAATGAAAATGGAGGTGGAGGGATGTCTCTTATTTGTTATTTACAGACCTGGTTTGGGTGGGTTTAGTGCTGTAGGAGATTATGCTCATCAGCTGGCTCTTTTCTAGAGATCAAGCCACAGCTGGTGCTCCATTGAATGGCAGCCAAGTGGACCCACAAAGCTTTGTGAGACAAGAGCAAGATGAAGATGATGTTTGTTTTACTTTATTGTTATAGGCTGTTTGCTCTGATTTAGTCTTTAGCTTATCTAGGACTTGAGATAGAAACCTCTTCTTTACCTTTTGCCTGCATACTTGGGTAATAGATTCTGCTTGTTCCCTTGCTTATTCTACCAAATACCAGCAATTAATTAATTGCTTAAGAGAAAAGTCATCTCCCTGAAATATATATGTACAATTGGGCCCTTTTTTTTATTCTCAGGAAAAAAAGTTTTGTTTTCATGAGTTTATTTGTGCTTTCATTTGCTTTCTGTGTTTCCAGCTCATGATTTCAGATGCACAAGCAATGATTCAGAGGACACTGAGCTACGGTTTGTCACCTGTCAGTCTTTATGGAACCAGATCAAATCTGAAACAGAAGTGAGTCTTGTGCCTCACACCAAAGTGGTGCTTTGCATTTGTAACAGTGCTGCTTGCTTCTTTGTTTCTGGGGATCTTTTTGACATGCTTAAAAATGTATGGCAGTTAGTTGAAGCAATGGGATGGCCAGAAATATTGACTGTCCAGAATATAAAGTAGTAATAATAGATGCATCAAGTATACATTACTTGTAACCACAGAACTGTACACTTTTGCAGCTTCAAGCTACTGCTTCTAAGCTTCTCTTCCTACTAATTGTCTTCTTTATTAACTCCTGGCATACTGCTGTTTTAGTTCAGTTAATGCTTGCCAGCCCTCTGAGGATTTTGGGCTGGTCTTGACCTCAGTGTTCCAGAATTCATACACAGCAGCCCAGGATTCACAATGGATTTATGTGAACACAGCTGCATGGATGTCAAATATGGAGTGACACTGCTGCAAATATGGCCTGTTGAATTAGTATGGACGTGTGAATGGAGTCAGAGTTAATTTCAAGCTGAACTGTGGCCTCCTGACTGTTGTGTGTTACATGGCATGCTGTTGTTGTGTCCCTACAGCCAGCTGGCTTGCATTATAGTATGAATAATTGCTTCCATACAGCAGATTTCCTTCCCTCCTCTATTCAGTGTCATGGATTCTAGGCAAGTATTCCATATTCCTCTGCTTGCCCTTGGGCTCTACAGACATTAAGGAGAATGATTTTTCCAAAGTTTGTTTTTGAATGTGCAGTAGAAGCCAGATGCATGTAGCATAAAATCTGGACCCTTGGGCTAAGCTCATAAATTCCTCTAATTTTGTTCCTACCCTTGTTTTCTCTGAGGCTGATAGGAGTTTTCCAGATACTTTCTTCTGGTCTTACTCCTCCTGATGGAAGACAATTCCTCCCATTCTGACATATTGATATGAGTATTTTTTTAGAGTTTGAATTGCCCAAGGGCAGATTAACTGAAGTTATTTCTGCTTCTACAGAGACTTTTTTTCTGCCTCTGGTGTATCAGTGATATCTTTCCTACTGAGTTTTGAATCATCCTTTTATTCTGTTGTTGGCAAACATGGAGCTGATGGTTGTTCTTACATCTAAAAGAGTGTGGTAATTTAGGTTGCAAGGGGCCTTAGAAAGTCTCTAGTGTGAACTCCTCAGAGCAGCATCATCTCTGAGGTCAGACCAGGTAGGTGAGGTCTTTAGCTAGTCAGGATTTCATTTCTTAGGTGTTTTCAAACACTAGTGCAGCAAACCTGACCCGTGGCAGAGTAGGTGGGAAGCATGTGGCTTGCTGGTTTGGGCTTTTATTCTAGGGGTTCTGGTACCATGCTAAGGGAGCCTAGCAGGACATTCTCCAAAGGTTTTGCCAGGGCACTGCTGCCTGGTGATTTTTTGACAGGCCTTGTGCTGGTGTTTTCCTGGTTCTCTGCCTGAGGTGTTCAGAGAGGATTTGCTCTCCAAGGCGCTTTGTTGTAGAGCACTCTTGGCCTTTGTATGTCCATCGTAAACTGTGCTGTGGTTGTGACAGCACCATCTGTCATCTGGTGATGACATCCTTTCATGCTTCTCACAACTAAAAAGCTGGCAGAAGTGTGGCAGGAGCTACCCTTGGTTTTTGGAAGGTGAATTTTGGACTTTTTTTAGTTTCAGTATCACAGTGTATTCCAGTTTTGACTTCTGGTGTCAGAAGTGGCCTTGGAAATGTTCTTATGATAAATCTCCTCAAGGGCTTACAGAAACATTCTTCAGCTGTGAGACGAGAATTTGTTCTGCCAGGATCTGGGCTAGAAACAAAAAAGCAAAGTGCAGGGCTAAAATACAATAATTTTTGCTCTAATATAAAGATAATGGTTTTCAGACCACATAACAAATAGTCTTGATGAAACCTGGTGTCATGGCAGTAACTGAACTTCCAGTTCCCATGACTTTTCCAGAGTGAGAATGCCATGGAGGTAAGTGACTTGGTCACTTGAGATGCAGAGCAGCCTGGTGAACTTTCTGGAACATTATTAAAACAGTGCTCGTAACAAAGTTCTTTTGCCAAGAAAAGACTCTGATGTATTTTAGAAAGCTAGGTAAATGTGTAATGCTGTGGCAGACTGAATTCCATTGGCACAAGTGCACAATGTAAGAAATAATATATACTGTAATCATGCAGAATAAAAATTGAGGTTTTTGTTAGGTCAGCTTAGCAAAAACAGTAGTGATCACAGGAAGTATAGGGTTTGATGGAATCTGAAACAGAAGCTCAGAAAGATTGTTAAAGAATCTGTGGTAATACAGGAATTGTTACAATGGTGTTATAATGCTGGTGATGTAAATTCTTCCCAAAATGTTAGGTTGCAATTTGTTCTGAGTTGCATAGGATTTAGTAGGTGGGAGTTCAGAGCTGCACAATCAATATCAGAAAGGCCAGAAGAATATTCTTCAATAAGTGGAGGATGAAAAGACAAAAATTACTTTGTGTACAGTTTTATCAGTTGTTTAGGAGACCAACAGAAGCCCTTGTGTATTATGGAAATGGAGTTCAGGCTATTGAGCAGGCATCATGTGCTACCTCCTGGAGATGTGACCGTCACTCTTTGATAGTGACCTCTTTAATGCTGCCAGAGACAGCCTTTGCCACTTTGCTTAAAATCAAGTTCACAGCTGTGTGTGCTAATTTTTGTTGCTAATAAATCTTGATGATGATTTTGTTTGGGGCAAGGGTTTAATCTTGTTTCTGACATGCGTGTTCTAGAGTATATATTGATATCCTGAACTTCAGAGTACAGGAGGGTTTTTTGTCTGTTCTAGCATAAGGCATATCTTGGTTGAGGGACAGATTTTCAAAGGCACATAGATAAAAAAAAAAGAAACACAAAATACTACTGACATATATTTGCTTTTAAAAGTTTTATCTCCCCCCCTGCTTTCTGTCACCTTGTTGTGTGTTCCTGCTTATGCAGATTGCTGTGTGAAAATAGTCCTGAATGTCAAAAGGCAGTGTAGCAAACATTGGAGTCACATGGTTTAGTATTTTTCCTATAAAACATACTTAATTATTTCTTTTAATACTGTTTTTACTTCTTTCATCCCAAATTAGATTCAGAAGAGCAGAATATTTGCTCTCATTTAGATCTCTCAGAAAAATGTGTTTTCTAAGGTGAGCAGGAAGAATAGGAATTTCCATTACCATTGTTCCAGAAACTAATTATATTGGTTTTTTCTGCCTGCATCACTGAGGCTTTGTCAGTATGTTGGTTTTTTTCTCCTTCTTTAAAGCCTGTGCTGTGACAACACACACACACTTGCTTTTCAAATTATTCTTGAGGCACTTGACCAGAAGTTCCAAGATGGGAAATGGCTGTTTGCCACACAATTAATAAGTTAGTGTGGTTTATAGACCATAGGAGAATTTTAAACCCTGGGGTTTTAAGAGTTAAAGATTATGCAGGAAAGGAGTAGAAAAAGGGCAATGCAGTGGTGTTTTTACATTTTATAGATCAATTCTCTCTGTGTATGTTTGCAGAAAATACAGGAAAACTTGAATAAGCAGTTGCTTGATAATCTGGTGAGTTTTTTGAGCCGGTCTCATTCTGACTTTCAAGAGAAGACAACAGAATGGACTTGCAGGATGAAGTTCAGAGAAATCCCTACTGCAGCTCTTGTCTTAGGTAATTTTTTTAAGATATTTTTTGTAATGTACATCTGATTAAATCTCACAGATACATCAAAGAAACTTACTGAATCCCAGTAATCCCATAATTACTGAATTACTGTGAGCAATATCAGCCTCAAACATGTCAACAGAAGAGCTTGGGTGGGGAGAAGGAAGTCAGATAAAACCTCCTTCCCCTTTTGTTTATGTTGTTTAATAGTCCAGTAGGTCAACAACTCCCCTACAGGTCTCTCTTAAGCAGCTGGGAGCGATTTGAGGTTTTTTGTTGGAGGCACTGGAGATAACTTTGATTAGGTCCCTGTTTCTGCCACCAGCGTGCTTGGTGGTTTCTACTACTTAACCATAGGAATTGTATAACTTCTGATAAGTGTTCTTGCAGTGCAAATTTACATGAAGGAAAGTAATGTCTTTGTCTTGGGAAAAGAGCACAGGGGGGAAAAAATAGCTGGAGATGAAGTTATTGAAGTTCTGAAGTATTTTTTTTTTCTTCCATTCTCCTTTTTTTCGGAGGTTTGTACCTATAAACCCTAAACCTGATTCAAGGCATGTGGATTACATTTTCAGTGGATTATTTTAGGGAAATGAAAATCAGACTTGTGCTTCAATCTGACCATGTAGGCACTAACAAAGATTGGATGGTAGTCAACTTTTGTAGGTAATAGAAAGTGAAAAACTACTGCTTCAAATATTTCTGTGGACAAAGTTCTGAATTGCCTCCTTGAGGGGCTTGTTCTTTTTTTTTTCTGTCGATTAAGGATATTAACAAAGGCAGTAAATACTAGGTAGTTCATAGTGAATTCAGACTGAGTTTCACAGCAAATTACAGTAATTTTCCTCTTTACATGAGCCATGAGAGGATCCAGGTATGGATGCAGTATTCTTCTAGAGGAGGTGAATTTAACTTCTTGTCTGCAGGCCTTACATGGCTGTGGGTGGCTTCTGAGGGATGTTAGAAAACCAGTCCTTATTGCAAATTTGCACCCTTGGAAAACTTTCTTTTAAAAACCCCACCAAGCTATATGATGAAGGGTATTCACAGTGACTCCTTGTTACTCTTAATCAGGGACTGTCAACATGCATGTCTAATCTTGTGCTAATTTTTCATCTTTCCTCACAGCTGATGTGATACTTTTCATTCTTTCCTTAAATATTTGAGGTATCTTCTGGTTTTTGTCTACTGTTCAGTTTATTGTCCAATCATTGTGCTCACAAGTCATGAGAAAAAATTACTTAAAATTTTAGATTTTAAAATTTTTGTCCTTTTTTTTTTTCTAGGTGTGAATGTTACAGATCATGACTTGACTTTCAGAGGTCTCTCAGATGTTCTTCAGGATAACATTACTCCTTATGTAGCCTTGCTGGAAGCCAAAGATTGCCCAGGTAAATACTGCAATAGTGTAGCTGCTTCTTTTGAATATGGTATCAAATCAAGTAGGAATTCTAGCTTTTGCCCCTAAATGCAAGATTAATGGACAGAGGGATCCTGAAGACTTTCCAAAGATTTGCTCAAACCTATGTAAGCAGAGCAGTAATGCCTACTGTATTTTGAGAGGTATCCAGTTCAGTTTAAAACACTGAAGATTGCAGTGCTCCTTAGCTGTAGCATAGCAGTTAAGAAGATGGAAGACCAACATCTTAACCTCAGTTGTTGCCATGTAGGCAAATTGCATGAACAGCATGCATATCATTAATGCTTTTAGGAGCTGGAGATGTGCATTCTGGAGAGAGAAGGAGAGTAATTAGAAATGTGGGAAATAATGAGTAATAACTTTGGGGTTGTTTCTTATAGTATGAGACAGAGAAGTGTTGCCAGATAACCAAATGTCTTTACCACGTTTCTCAAAATGTTTTGTGAAGGCATAAAAAATCTGATGCAGAAGCTGATGGGACAGCTGATGAAGTGTGATATAGATGTGGACTCACTGGAAGATGAGGACTGTGTGCAGGTTTCACAGAATAGAATACGTTGTTCAATGCCTTCTCTCATCAGCTGGTATGACAGTGTAACAAAGGTATGTTGTTGGCCTTTTTTATCCCCAGTTTATCAAAATGTCTGACCTTCAAAACAAATTTAATAACCCAGCTTTGTGTTTAAAACAGAAATTTAATAATTCAGCTCTCTGTGAGAAAATGCCGAAGGTTAATTTTTTAAAAATAACGTTATATTGAGGTGATTTGAATATAATATGTGACACATAGAAACAATGTGGAGTTAGTTACTATGATGTATGAATGTCAGAATTATCAAACACAAGCAAGAAGTACTATTTTATCATATGTTTAATTGGGAACTGGAAGCTTAAAATGCAGTATCAGCTTCATGCCAGATGCTTTTCTCCCAGGAGTGCTGAGTTATTTTGTTTATTAAAACAAAACTTTACAGAAGAACAGCCATCCAGGGCAAAGGTACTGTATTAGTGCTAAAGGGCCATGATGTCATCTGCAGCCCACACTACATTGGCAAGCAGTAAGGAAATAACTTTCAAAATGTTTTCATATCTTTGTCTTCTAAAGCTATTGAAGTTTTAAGTTTTGTTTCTGTCATGAATACAAGTTACAGCTGATTTTCTGATGACTTCATTAGAGCAGTGTGATAAACCAAAGTGTACTGAGTGCATGGTCTTTTTATTACTGAGTAAAGATATAGAAAATAAGCAGTGTCTGTGTACACAATTCAAATCTCCTGCATTCCCAACAGAACTCCACCAGTTCTGTCTCTCAGAGCTATTCTTGTCATTGTTGGATTGTGTGTTTAAAATCTCTTTATTCTTTGTACTTCATGCTATGCCAAACAGAAGGAAGAAAAATGCCAGTTTTGGGTGCTAATAATAAATACAGCTCACAAAAAGTCAGTCATGTCAATTTGGAGTACTGTAATATCATAGATATGATTCAGTCTTTTTTATTTTGCTGGCTTCTGTGTATTAATGTTTAATTAATGGCTTCAAAGAAAACAGATTCTGAAACTCCAAGCAAAAAAAGAAATTCCTCCTCTAGACACTGGCAGTCTCCTCCAGTTGTAGTCATATTCAGAGACATGGAAAGTTTCACCACAAAAGTTCTTCAAGACTTCATAGTCATCAGCAGGTAATGTGACTTGAACTTTAGTTCTTCCACTCCTTTACCTGTTTTCTGTTTGCAGCTGTTTTGAAATTTAACAGTTAGGCCAGTGAAGCATTGGAATCAAATATTGTGCTGCTTCTTTGCAGCAGTGATTGAGCAAAAACTACTAGCTATGTTTTAGGGGTAAATTACACTAAAGCTAAACTTCAGACTGTGAACCAGAGTGCCTAAGGGCCAGGTTGAGATAAGGGGTGGCTGATTGAATTCTTCACATGATAGGATTTACTGGTACTAGTTGTTGAAAAATTTGTGAATGTGAAACTAAATTTTCAAGATGTCTAGATCTTTTAAAATTGTTTGCAGAGTGTATTTTTGTGTGACTGTTGAGGTAATGCTGCTCCTGAAGGTCACTAGCTTACTAATAGGGGTGTATGTAAAACTTCCCCAGCTGTCCAGGATCTGTAAGCAGCAGCTGACTACTTCAGGGCCTCCTGTACTTCTGTTCTTCTTTAATGTAATCTGTCTTCCTTCATGTAATTCTGTTTCTGTCTTCCTTAATGTAATCTCAGGCATGCTAATCAAAAACTCATGCTGCTTTCCAAAAAGAGCACCATGCACTTAAGTCCATGGTTGGAGCTGTTAGAATTGGGGCTGCAATTCCTCAGCAATTCACTTTTTGTGCTAACAGCAAGAAATTATATAGCTTGTGTTATTATCTTCATCTCAGTCTTAAACATGTTTAATAATAAAGGTGAAGTGGACAAATGTGAGAAATTCCTATGATTTGTTGATCACAAGTTCTGATTCCTTTTTAAGATTCTCTAAGGTTATCAACAGTGGACAGTAATGTATGAAGTTTATTTGTTTTATGTTTGTCTTCAGCTGTTTCTTTTGAGGAGTTAGAGAAACAAAGTAATTGTGGGATAACAATTAAAATCCAAAGTCAAAAAGTTGCTGTGGCAAAAACAAAGGAAAGGACTAAGTTGACAATTTTAACCTAGAAGGTATATAAGATAGCATATTTTGTACCTCCTTGAAACCACTAAAAATGGAAACACTGAAAATACAGTGAAAACATTGTATTTTGTATAAATTGTATGCTGTCCTCAAGAATACATATTCAGTCCTGATTTTCAGTTCTAAAGCAAATACTAAAAAATTATCTGAAGTTTAATCTGGAGAAGTTGGAAATTTTTTAAAGTGTAATTGGAACACTCACTATCTCCGGACATTGGAGATATTTCGTATTTATTTTGACTTTATTAAAAGGTGTAAATCTTGTACATTTTCTTGGCTGTTACCTATTTAATGTAGCTTTTTATTTTTTCTTTGTATCTTTAAAAAAAATCCTATTTTAAGACTCACCTCTCTGAATATAACTTTTTGGGAAGCTAGGATCAGCACAAAACTTACGGAAATGATGCTTTTTGTGCCACTTTCTGAAATCTGAATCTGAAAATGGAGTTTCATTTTCTTATCTACTTTAGGGCTTTAAATAGCATCCTTTCTTTTTAATTTTATTCCACACGAATTCTTCTTTTGGTTTATCAGCAGCAAATCTTTTAATTTACCCCTTTCTGCATTGAAACTCAGTGCTGTAGTAGGAACATAATGCATTTGTTACACAAGCTTCTATAATGTAACTATTACTTTTTTTGTCCTCTTCCCCCATTATCCAGTCAGCATATCCATGAATTACCTCTAGTGCTGATTTTTGGAATTGCTACATCACCAATGATTATCCACAGACTACTTCCTCACTCAGTGTCCTCTCTGCTGTGCATAGAACTTTTCCAGTCCCTTTCCTGTAAGGAGCACCTGTCTACTATAATTGACAAGGTAACTCCATTTCTAAATAGAAGTGAGGAGTGTGTGTGTATTGAAACACAGTTTACATGTGTAGCCTTTAGATGCAGGTTTGTTTGAAGGTTTTGGAAAGGACTCTGTTCCTGAGAGCTGTGGATTTTAGATATTTCTACTTGCAGGTGCAGAGTAGTGTAATAGTGAGAGCTCTCTTCTCATACTGAGACAAACACACACACACACCTGCTTTCATCTTCCATTTGCATTGCCTTGTGCAATTACACTTTGACATTCACACTTCTTCATTAAAGTCGAGCTGTAATTTCAGTTTTACTTTGTTCCAGAAAAAGATAGCTTTGAAACTTAGCTAAAATTCTGAAAAATAAAGTTCAGCCTGAGTTTTGCCACCTGTCAAACATTAGCTGAGTTATCCATATGTTCAAGCCATGTAAATGTTGTGCCTGTGGATTCTTGGTAGACCACAGGATTTCCAAAATCTGTTACACGTGCTGAAAGTAGTGGTATCATTGTTTATTACAGCAGTCTCTGTTCTATTTGTACTTTTACAAAAATAGCATTAAGCAAAATTAACTTAAAATGTTGCATTAGTGAAAGATACTTAGGAAAATGCAGTAAAATAATAAACTTTAAAAATCAATCTTTGCAAGGATATTTTAGTAGAAATACTGTTTTTAGAAGCTGGCAGTGTATTTAGTATCTCATTTAGTTGAATGTTAACACATACTAAGAGTTCTTCCAAGTTGCACATATAAGTTTTACTGATTTGAATTCAGGAGAGAGTTTCTGCTGTGGCTACTTCTTCTTTTTGTCTCCCTTTTAGCTGCTTCTGACATCCCGGTTTCCCTTCAAACTGGGAGAAAAAGTTCTGCAGGTTCTCATCAACATATTCCTGTACCATGACTTTTCTGTACAGAATTTTATCAAAGGATTTCAGGTAGGCAGTAGTAACAAGAATTCAAATGATGGTTGTGAAAACAATGGGTAATTACTAGGCACTGAAAGATTTCTTAGGTCCTAGTACTGCTGAATTGCATGAAAAAATAGCCTTTTGAAACAGCCTGGATCTGTGAACAGATGGATATTTTAAAATCTTTGCTGATAAGGGTTTAAGAGCAAACTTGTAGGACCTGTATAAAGAAGCAAATAAAAGCTTACTGTGCCACAAAACCAATGATATTTTAAGGTTAGGTTTAAAAGAGTGACCTGGCTTAGTGGGCAGAAAGAGCTGTATTTTGCTATAGATTAATTTGTAGCTTTCTAGCACCCCTTACAGAAGTCCCCAGTTCTGATCATCTGTATAGCTCCTTGGTCTCTGGTTTGTGTAGGTGTGAGTAGGCTACAGCAGAGTTTCTTCCCCACTTGAACTCCTCTGGCACAATTTCTGGATGCACATTTCCTGCCTTTTCAGGGAAATAGGAGCTGCAGGGTCATTTACTTGGTGCCTCAGAGGAAGTAATACTTGTGCTCCAAGCAGTTGTGTAGCAATGTGGGAGTTATATTTACCCTCTCTCAGGAGACAAAGTGGAAGAGCTCAGAGGGTTTCCAAAAAGAGTCTCTAGAGAGCATGATAGTTAAGTTTTTATTGTCTTGTATAGTTCTTCATATCTAGATGTATTTCTGTGTCTAGGTCTCCTTGTAGTTTTTGTGGATTGAAGACAAGAGTTCTCTGAAGAATTTGTAGGCCCTGTCATCTGTTTTAATGCAGGATTATGAAATGGTTTCTTTCTTACCTAGTTCCATGTGTGAACCTGCTAGTAAAATATGCCCTTTTAATGTCATATACATTTAGAATTTCTCTGATTTTTTGATATATAAGATTCAATGATTACAGGTGGCCAGGAAAAATATCCTGGCCATAGTACCTCTTCTTGAAGACAGACCTTTGTGGTCTTTCATAGGTTTCAGCTCCTCTTATTTGAAAGAGTCATCAAAGTTTAGTACTTCTGCATTGGCCTGACATGCACATACAAGTTTTAGACCATGTATGGCTGTGTCCTTGTGTGTAAAAGAATTCAAGGATGAAGCAATTGCAGATCAGATTTTCGAAGTGATAAATACAAGAGATCAGCATCATGTCATTGTAGCTAGGTGTGATGTTACATAAGAGGGGGGGGGAAAAGCTGAGGTACTGAAAATTAATAGCACATATAGCAAAGAAGGTTATTATGTGACTGTAACAACTGTATAATTAATGTCCTGTAGTGACTTATGGAATATTTATGAATTGTAATTAATTTTTTTAAAGGAGTGCCATTACTACCATTGTAGTATATGCAATGTATTAGTAAGAAAGCATTAAAAGGTAGATGTAGCAGGGAGATTGAATTTTATTAACATCCCTAGTTCTTGGTTTGTTTTTCAGCTCTGTATTGTGGAGCACTTCTATTCCCAGCCTCTCAGTGTACTGTGTTGCCACCTGGCAGACATTAAGAAGAGAGTTTATTCTTTATCACATAATCAGTGTGAAAACATTCGAAGACTGCCCTCTTTTAGAAGGTAAGGGTGGAAATACATTTCTTGGACAATCATGTATTGATTAGCTTTAAAAAAAATCAAGAGAATCTGTAAATGTGGTTCTGTGAACACTGTAGCTCATTTGTGTACTTTCTATAGCAAAGGTAAATTGATCAAACAGAGGACATTTCTAAATAATTTCAGGAAGCCTTAATGTTCTAGTTTAGAGAGTACAGCTTCTGTGATGTGTAATCACTTGAATTTACTTTTTTTTCTTCTCATTCTTAATACAGAAACAAGTTATTCTGACAAATAACTGTAAATCACTTTTGAACTTGTTAAGCTGATTTGAAGCATAATCTCTAGAGTTTTGGAGTGGCCTTTCAACTTGTTGGATTTTTGAATCCTTTTGAATCTTTCCAAAGAAAGATGCATATTTCTTATAGCAGCATAAGCATTTTAAATGTTTTTCACCCTAGGATCTTCCTTTACATTATAATTTTATGTTGGTTTTATTTTTTTCCTGCCAATAAGGTATGTGGAAAAGCAAGAGTCAGGGAAACAGATTGAACTGCTGACAAACGACAGCTTCTTAAAGGTAAAATTTTAAGAATGTCTTTGGAGAACAGAAATAACTTGCCCAATATATCACTTTGTGGAATATAATAAAATACAAGACCAAGACATATAGTTCTGTTTAATATCTTTCATACAGAACATACTGTGCTTTGTGACCAGTAATGAAGAATTAGGATTGGCAGATCAAAATTCCAAATCTCCAGGGTTGCCAGGTCAGCCTTTAGATGAAGCTGCACAACTTTCTTACATCAACTTTTAGCTATGTCTAGAAATATAATTGCTTAAAAGAAGGATACAAGGTTTATTTATGACCAGGTCTTTTCATGCTTGCCCAGACTGACTTTCTTGGAAGGTCAGCTAAGTGTTTGAAGAATGTGTAAGTTATCTTGGAGGTTATTTCATAAGCTTTTAATCCTTCATAGCCTCTGCATAGTTTCTGATTGAACTCAGTAGAGCAGAGTCTGTGTCCCAAGGCACACATTCACCCTACACCTCATACAGGATTAAAACTAATTTGTTATATGTTTATCTGAAGCTTTGCCAATGGGTTGAAGTCAGACTACTACTATTATGAACCCTTTAGGAATTCACCAACAAAAATCTGTTGGTTATTTTCACCATCTGAGCCAGTCCCAGTGGAAGCATTGCTGAAGATAAAGGGTTTCTCCTGACTCTTCATTTCAAGTATTTGTAACCTGTCAGGCAAATGGTGGACTTGCCTGGTGTGTAAGTCTTTTTCAAGTGTGAAGAACAATGGTAATGGCTGGAGTGGAGTTAGGAGCAAGCAATATGGCAAGTACAGTTACAGTATTCAATTTGAGATACGATTTTACATCATTTTCTGATCCATTGTCTTCATTGGCAAAAATAACTTAAGTTACAACTGTTCCCTTGCCCTTTATTTACACCTGCTTTGAAAGCTGAATAACCATCAGCTTAAACTTTATATGTTTGAACATATAAATATGTTTATGTAACATATATATATTAAACATGACTTTACATGTTTAATAATACACCCCTTATTTCACAAGTCTCAACTTTTAACTTTGGGAAGGAAACTGGAATTCTCATACTTAGGTGCATATGATGCTTCTCACAGATTTTAATTGCAGACATTTATTCTAATCTCCACAATAGAGGTGGGACCATTACTGCCTTGCCAAGCTGGCAGAATATTCTGCCTGGGAAAAAAAGGTCCCACTGCTGCATTAATGAGGTGCTGTTTATTCTGATGTCATGCTAATCTACAGTGTCATGCCCAGCTTTGGAAACACTTTCAAAATCACTGTAGTAATCTTTCATGTGAACTTTGTGTTTCAGCACCAGGTCACTTTAGTCTTTTAAGTCTTCCAGCTTAGCCTCTAAACCTGCAATACACTTTATCAGCCTCATTTATATTCCATGTTGTTACCACTTTAATATTTATAGAAAGAGTTTCACCTATTTAAAATTATCAGTTTCGAAAGCAATTTCACATCGTAATTTTAAACAAATCTGTCTGAAATGTTTCACAGCAAATTTAATTTGAAGCTATGTAAATGTGGCAATCTATGTCTTTTATCTCTGTTCTGGAAATAATATTGCATAGTCTTTTAATGATATTTTCAAACTCTTCTAAAATGGATTATGCCTTTTCACTTCATTATTTGGCAAAATACATTGCTATTTACTTATATTAACTATATCTGTCTTGAGCTATGATCAAGATGAGGGAAATACAGATGTGTTAATTCTTGGGTTTTGGGGAAATAAGGTTGATGAAGCAGCATTGAAGAGAACTTGTTTTCTTTTCTTAGCTTATTTTGTGGTGGGGATATTTTTTTTATAATGATCCTACTTAAAATACAGAGTTGTGAATGTCTGCCCTAAGGTTTTAGAGGGTGCCTTAACAGTTGTTATATCAGTGACTCTTAAATTTCTCTTAAATGGGGAGAAAGATTGTTAATGTTTTTAATAATTTAAACCTTTTTTTAACATCAGAAAGCTCTCTGTAGCACTGTCTTTGTTACTTTCAGTCTTTTCAATGTGATACCTTTTCTTTACATACATCTGTACCTCCTTATATTGCCTGTAGACAAGGTTTTGCTTTTCTTTTATCTTTAATACCCTTTGTTTCACTTTCAGTCTAGAAAACTTCAGTGGCTTATTTTGTTTTTCTCTTTCCATTTGGAATAGTTTGCTCAGAGTTAGGCAAAAGGGTAATTAAATACTTAGAGAGGATTCTGTGGGTTTTCCCCTTTATTTTTGACTGAAGACAGAGGAAAGAAGATCTTTTGATTCACAGACTTAAATGTAATGACCACAAAGACTAGATGACTTCAGTACAGGTACCAGAATTTTTGAATGTGGCTTTCCAAAAGCAATAAATGCTTCTATGGCAGGCCAGTGATAATGTGGTGCCATCCAGAAAATTCAGTAGCAGTAGTCAATAATTTCTGTTTCTTAAATGTGATTTTTTTTTTTTTATTTCTGTTGTTCTTGACACATGAATAAGCAAAATCAAATTAAACACACATAGGAAAATCAATTGAATATTTCTTTGTTTTATGTGAGCTGGTCTTTTTTTGTACATGTAACTAATAAAAACAACAGCCACCCACAATATAAGAAATGAATTTTAAATGCATTTGCAGTATAAAAATGCAAATTTTCGAGTAAAAGTAGCTACGTAACTTCTCATTGCCTGCTAAAGGAATAGTGTATACTCTCATTGTTATGAGATGACATTTCAAGTCTAAAGGCCTAAATATAGTTGAAAATGGTAGAATACTAGTGCTAGTCAATAGCAAATCTCTAGTGAGGTGGAGGAAGAAAGTAAAGGTAACAATATGCAATGAGAATGCAGTGTACTGTTGAAATACAGCTCATTTGCTTAGTGGTCTCCATTTAAGATTGATGATTTAAGTCATAGCACAGTATAATATCAAAAGTTCAGAGTAATTTTAAGTGCTTTATGGGAGTTTTAAATGGATGTCAGAATTACTTTTAAAATCATTCTATCACTGTAGGAAGAAACAGAGAAGTTGCTGGAGGACTTACATGTTTACCATGAAAATTATGTTCGAATTTTGAGATGTCTTCATGTTTTCACATCTTCTCTTCCGAAGTATCCTTTGGGCAAGCAGGTGATGTTCTGGTATATGTGGGTCTTGTTGGGTTGTTGCTATTGTGGTTTTGGTTTGGGGTTTTTTTTCCCTCAAAGTATGAGTTAAATAAATATTTACTCTTTATTTATAATGTGCTGTTTTGCCCCCTGCTCCTTAAAATGGAGAGAGATGCTCTCTTTCTATGGGCAGAGGATGAGAGTTTGTGGTTTCTTTACTGGCATGGATGATACCTTGTCAGTCAACAGGAAGGAGTTTCCAGGAGGAGGCAGGTGCACAGATCAGCAAGAGGATCCACACATTGACTTTCCCACATCTGAGGTTACCTGTATGCATTGCTGTGTACACTCTTCTACCACCTATTGGTTCACTAGTCAAATTCAGATGAAGAGACTGAGTGTTTAGCAGCCTTCTGTACAGAAAAAAGCAATTGTAGGAGGAACAGTGATAATTGCTCTGTTAATAGTCCTATTGCTCTGATGTCATTTATTCCACCTTCTTATGCTAAGCAATTTCTTCTGCTAGAAGAGCAATTATATATTCTGTGCATGTGCACCTGTCTCTCAGTTCTCAATGTATTCCATACTGTTACTAGAATCTCTCACTGACTACAAAAGCATCGTGAACTGTTTGAGAATAAAAGGATGTTTTAGCTGGGGTATTTGATTGGAGTTCCTTTCTGTTCACTGCAGTTAACTTCACCTGAATGTTAGTTGTTTGGAACCTGGTGCAGAGCAAGTCTCCAGGAGAAGCTTAGTTCTGGAAGATATTAAGAGCTGTCATTCCTTTTGCAATCATTCTGCATCTTTGGAAAACAGGCTCTAAAGGAATTGCATATTGCTTTGAACAGCTTGTTGTAAGATTCCCGTATTACTTTGTAAAACACTTTATCCTTTCTTCACCTTCTGCATAACAGATCAGGGAGTTGCACTGTGCTTGTTTGGAAAACCGAGTGTGGGAGACAGAGGAGTATGAGTCATCTCTTCAACTAGCAAGGTGATTTTTTTTCCCCATTTTGTTTTAATACTGCTGTACACATGGAAAGTATCAGTCATCAGTTATTCTGGAACTTAAAGCTGAGGCTATTACCTGTTCACAGTTAGTTTTAGGGTTGTTTGCAAGTGTAATTGGCTGCTGTTTTCAGTTTGGTTTTCTACTGATTTCTGTGAAATTCAGGCAGGTTCTCATATCTCATATGCCCTGAGTAATTTTGCTGAAACCACTGAGATTACTTTGTGTGAATGAGAATGAGTCGGGTTTTGTCTTTTAAAGATATTATCAATCAAATTATTAGTCTTAGTTGTCTTAAATTTTAATCTGTTGTGAAAATTAGAATCTCTTCCCAATGAATAGTAGCTGAGGCCTTTCTTTTTTTATTTTACTGCTTTCCTTCTCTTCCTGATTTGCCTTAACAGTTTTTACAGGGACTGAGTTATTTTTTTCTGATACTGTGAGCATAGGACTTTAGGAGACGCTGTACTTGTGTTGTCTGTCAGTGTTTAAAATGCCAAAGTTGTCAAAGCCACTTTTCTTGATAGAAAACCTTTCAATTGCAATGTTGCAGCTAAAGACTTCTAAATGTGCTTTCAACAGACATATGGCAGTGTCTGTCTCCTGATACTGCACTCATTCAAATGATCCCTTGGCTTTGTCACACAACCCCATAACTGTCACTGCCTCTCCCAGACCCCCTGAGCTGCTCAGGTTTGATGTGTCTGGCAGTAAAACTGCACAAGAAAACGATTTCAGTGGTGGATGGAGGGTAGCTTTCTGGGCTGATACACACACACACAAGGAAATACAGTCTTTAAACTGTACCTCTGCCATACTGAGTGGTTCTTGCACATAGCCACTTTTCTGTGTTCTTTACCTTCATCCCTTTGAAAGGATTACATGCTTGAGTTGTCATTTCTGCAGTCTTTCCTTTGTGTTCCTTCTCTGATTCTCCTGAATCTTGACAGCACTCAGTCACTTCTCGGCTCTTGCCCACAAATGTGTCATTCTGCTTTCTCTACTGTCTGTCTGTACTCTCTTAATAACTCTTGGCCTTTTTCCCCTCTCCTTTTTCTTCTCCTTTGTTTAATTTGCTTTCATCCTCTCTGAATTCATCTGTCTCTTCTCATATCTCAGAGTTGATGCTGCCATCAGATTCTGGCTTGCTCCCCTTTTATTCTTATCTGTTCATCTCCCTCCTGTTGTTCTTGTGGTCCTGGCTCCCACTGTGGGAGCCTCTGATAGAAATACAGTGATCATGGGCTCTGCTTTCATAGATGGTGATTCTATGATTTTTATTTTTTTTTAATTCAGAAATTCTGCCATTTTCCTAGCAAAACTTGTCCAACACAACTTCTTCAAGTACTTGGAATTCTAGCTGTGATTGTCATTTTTTCAGCTTTTAACTTCTGTTTGCCTTTTTACATATCTTCTCATCTCTGCTTTTTCTATATAGAATCTTGCTGTTATCTTTTAGAAGAAAATTATAAAATGTGGTCTTTCCCCTTCTACTCAAATCTTTTTTTCCCCTTTTGCTCAGGTTTAAAAGTTACAGTTACTCACTGTTCCTTAATATCTCTGCCTTCCTGGGAGTCACATCACCTGTTGATATCCTTATGTTCACCCTTCCCCATCCATTACTCCTTTTCAGTGTTTTTCTGGAATCCATCTTTTTTTTCCTTATATTTAGAAAGTAAAAAATGGAGAAGCTTTAGATCAGCTCATTTCTCATTTTCTAACCGAGTACCTCTTTTGCCTTTTATGAATTATGTTTGAATGTAAGGTTTTAAGTTTCTGAATTGTGTTTCTTTCATGATTGGCTTCTCTACCTCAACTTTTCCCTGGACAGGCTTTTATGCCTTCTGCTAGAAGTGCTCTTCCCAAAGATGGTGTTTCAGGTAATCTCACTTGAGCAATCTAGACAGTAGTTACTCTACCTGAGTTTTCCAGAGTGTAAAAGATGCCATGGGGTGACAGAGAATGTGTGAGCTTCAGTTCATTTTGCATTAATTCCATCACAAGAGGATTGGAGAGCATCTCACTCAATTGGTTATATGGAGTTAACTAGCTGGGACATCTCATCAACCTTTTGGGTGGCAAAACTTCAAGGACTTGTCTTCTGTCTAGATATTGTACTCTGGTTTTTGTCTGCTGATTATGGGTGGCTTTTCATCACATACTGCTTATCACAGTCCTGCCCTTCTGTGACCGGTGCTGACCAACATGGTATCGCTTCTTCAGGTGATTTCCCTCTTCAGCATTCAGAAGGAGTTTCTGTGTTCTTCATTGTAGCTTCCTTTCTTCTCTTGTATAACTTGTCTGAATAATCAGAGTTAGATTTATTTGCTGCCTTTTGGTAATCTGAGATCTTCCTTCCTGCTTTAAGCCTGACTCCTCACCAAATTAAAATCTTAACCCCACTGATACCTGGCATACCTTGCAGTAATCTCAAACCTAAAAGGTTGCAAAGGATCTTTACTGTTTTCTCATATGTGATAGCTGTCTTCTTGCCTTGTCTTTGGGCCCTGTAATCCTCCCATTGTTGTTGTAAATAAGCTTTTCTAGAACGTGCAGTTTCGTTTTGAATAATTGTAGGAAAATAAATTTGTTCTTTCCCATTCCCTTATTTTCTCTCCATATTGGGTGTTTAACTGCAGTGTTTTGTCTGGCCTGGAGCAAGGCTATCTTGTTTACCCGTTATAGTACAAGACAGTTTCAAAATGTTTTGTGTGGTCAAGGTCACACTTTCTGTTGTTAACTCCTGATGCTGTACAAAACAAGTGCATCTGAATGCAATATCTGACTTGCAAAAATCTGTAACCCTGAAGCAGATAAACTGAAGTTTTAAATTTTAACCTTTTAAAGCATTTAGTATCCTTTGCCGGTTAAAAACTAGAGCTCAAATTGCAATTGTCCCTCCAGATATCCAAAGAGCTTCCCCAGCCTCCTCTGAATTCTTCCTTAAATTTCTTAGCCAGTTTTTAGGTAGCTGATATGGAAACCCACTGCTTGAGACACTGACCACCATCACTGCTTTGATATCTTTTACATTAAGATTTTGAGACTGGGCAGTGCTCAGTGACACTTGGGACAGGCCCTAATAACTAAATAGTAAGTAAATGCTGAGCTGGAGGTTGGGCTAGATCTCAAGAGTTTCCTTCCAACTTGAATGGTTCTGGGATTCTAGTGATGGTTAGATTTACAGCAATTAAATACAGAAAAAAGCATACAGATTTCATTTGAGAGTCATTCTGAGTCACAGAGATTAATTTTGTGGATCTGTTTACATAGGGAATTTTTTTTTACTATTTCATTTACTGGTTTTGAGAATGAATTTTGAACCCTACCATGACTTGGTTTTGAGTGTTGGGTTTTTTTTAATTTTGGTTTGATGTCTGACTCACAGTTTCAAAAATTGCAACTCCTGTGTCCAGCAAGTGTTTTTGGATAATCAGGAAAATTACTGTTCTGCAAGAAAACATGAAGGACATCATCACCAAAACTAATTGGTTTGTTTCTTTCTATTAATGATAGCAGGAAAAAAAATTGACTTTGCTGCAAGACTGAATGCTTGTAATCCTGGAGATTTTTTCTTTTAAAAGGAGTTTTTCAATTTGTTGGGGGTTTTTTTAACTTTTTTCAACTAAGAACATTGAAAGCTGTTTCATCATTCTGCATTTCAACTTCAGCCAACAATTTTGTCTTTTAGGATGCTGAATAAGACTGATTTGGTAACCATACTCCAACAATGTGTGGAAATTTTGATGTCATCTTCTGGAAAGGAGTTTGATAGGGCAGTAGGAAAGTTGAAGGAGTTCCTGACCCAGTTTCAGAATCTAGAAGGTGGGTGTGTACCATCATGTATTCCATTACAGATTATATAAAAGCTATTTTGTAATCTGACCATTTTCCCTGAGATAGCCTGTCATCATATTAAACCATCATATTTGCAGGACTTTTTTTTTAATACATGCACAAATTTAGGAAATGTTTATATTCTCTACTGGTATGTGGTCCGTGTTTTTTATAATACGGAAGAGTGATGTAAGATAAGAAATTGGACAGATCAGCAAACATTATCCCCTAAATCTCTCATACATGTATTTTGAGCATTTTAGCAGATGTTGTAGTTGCTAAAAACAAACTGGTTTTAAAGATAAATAGCAGCAGACAGGCAAGGACTGCATAAGCAGTCCTTATGACATGGAATTTAATCCAAATATAAGGTTCCTTCCCCTGCACGTTTAGAGCTAGGACCCCAAGTGCCAGTTGTCAGCTCTGCTGTGACCTGTCAAGCCCCTAGAATTGATTGTTCATGGTCCAGGACATATTTCAAAGTTTGGCAAGGCAAATGAGTAGCAGCATTCTGTCTTTCAGAGGCAGGTTAACTGAAACTGCTGCATTGTCTCTGAAACACGAGTATGATGTATTCCAGCATTCTTCTGGAGTAGGAATGTTCTTGCTTTCCCTGGATTATGGAGAAGCACTCCACAAAGATTGGCTTTTGAAGATTAATTGGTTATAATCTGGTCTGTTTTATGCATATTAATTAAGCTCATTACTAGTGTGGTTGCTGTACAGCATTGGACAAGATGCACTGATTGCATCCCCAAATGCAATCAGTATTAATTAAAGTAGTCACATCACACTGTAGGGTTAACTGGGGGTTGTCCAAAATAATCAGCTCTTGTCTGTACCGTGTATTTTTTAATAGTTGTAGTAAGAGCAGAGCTGTGGTAGAGAAAATAGGTCATCACTTTAAAAAAGCTGTGTATGTCACTGCTGGTACCAGCACTGAGGAATCTGAACTATGATGGAAAACCAAAGGTTTGTCTAGTTTGGAAAAAAGAATTCAAGCAAAAGGCTTTTAAGTAGTTGGATTCTTACCTTGAGGAAGTGAATAAGGAACAACAGCTCTGGGGATTCAGAGCTTGCAGAACTATAAAGCAAAAAAGACAGTATTTATGTTTACTTAGGATTTGAAGATGAGTTTAAAATAGAGAAGGTCTACTGAATCCATGAATGATCTTAGTTTCTTTTCAAAGTGGATTTAATTTCATCTCCAAAGGAGAAGTGAGAAGGGGAAGTTAAGATATACTGTATGTGAATAGATTGCTGCATTAGATAACTTTTTACTTTATATTTATGTGATGGTGTTGATCTTTAGTGAGGGTTCTCAGATGTCTACCAAAAATGTGATGTACCCAAATTGCCCACAGAGCTCTTAAAGTGAAAGGATAGTCCAAAATACTTAAATACTTTATTTTATAACAACAACAGAGTCCATTGTCCTGACTGCCTAATGAACTGAAAAACATGAGGTAACACTCAAAATCATGAAGCTTGAACAAACAAAATATCTTCACATTCAGTCTATTTTGAGCTGCAGGATTTGGAAAATAAAAAAAATATATTGTTGTACTAGTGGAGAGGAAGTTTTCTGATTTGAAGTCTTCAATACTCAGATGAATGTCCACAGGACCCTGGAAGATACCAAACTATTCTCTGCAGGTCACCAAAAAGCTTTTAAATATCATGATTGTCACTGCTGATAGAGCTTTACCTGTGATGTGTGGGTGGAATCTCCATCTGCCATCTTCTTGAATAAGGCAAGAAATCTAGATTCCTTTTTTTCTGATTATCACTCATCCTGGCACTGATTGTGCTTTGTGAGGTTTTGCTTTTTTTGTTTTTACCTAAAAATTACTAATAATTGGTGTAATTGATCACCGAACTACATGTCCATGAAGATATAATTTTCTTATAAATTAAAGTGAGAAAAAAACTGGGCAATGAAATACCTTAGCATGCTTCTGTTTGCTGCTCTGGTTGCAGTTTCTGCATTAGGTAGGGAGAACTCATTTCTTACTCATTATTTTTCTGCACATGAGAAGGAAAAAAAAATGCAGCATGTGGCTTTTTGAATATTCCAAAAGCATGAGTAGTACCTAGTCCTAATCTGTCAAATTAACAAATGTTGAGGGTATGACCTAGGATGACCTAAACAGAATTAAAGTGATGTGCAAGGCTTGTGCTGGGCCTTTGCTCAGGGCTGAATTGTTACTTAATCACTGTTGGCTAAGCTGTACTGCAGACTTCTTTTTTAACAATCTTCTGCAAGATGCAAGACCCAAAAGCTGCCTGTGGTTGGGTCTGTGTGAACAAGGAACTGCTGAGTACTTTGGAGAGTGCTTGGGGTTAGGAGGTTTATGTAGGAAAAGTCTCCCCCACATATCAAACATTAGTTTTGTTCTAGTAGCAGAAGCTTCCCAAGAACGAGATGTGTCCGTATCGCCACAAAAGGAGCTCCAGAAGAAGACAGACCTTTATCACCTTCAGAAGGTTAGGCCTGCCTAGGCTTTACTGACTGGTTCCTTAAATTAATGTTTTAAAATGTTCATGGTTAGTTCTTCCCAGGTTGCTGGATCTCTGAGTAAAGGGTTGTGTGTGAATGTCTCATCTTAAAAATGAGTGAATAAGTACCAACTATGTATTTCAGGCCTTCTTGACACATAGAAAATTATAGAAAATAATCTGTCATAAACCAGGATTTTAAAATGCAAATTAGATGTTTTTATTTAACTTGTAATTTAGACATTATGCCTAACACATATTTCTTTGAATTTTTTTAACTCCTACGGATTTGAGAACTGAATACATTGGCCTAAATAAAAATAACTGCATTATTACATTTCAAACATCATCAGTGAGAACATGCCAGCAAAAATTAATTCTACATGTTAAACACATAGATTGTGTTCTCCAGAGAATAACTGCCTCCCATGTAGTCTTATGCACCACTTTTTTTTAAAGACTTTGTTGGAGTTGAAGGAATCAAGGAGGTCTAAGAAACTGACAAAGTTTGAAATGCTTCGTTTTGAAGTTGTTGACTATATAGACAGTCTTGTAAGGTGAGCCTTCCTGTTTTATATTCCTGCATTAGTTTGCACTATAAGTTGCAAGTGAAATTTTACTAACATGTTAATCTTGTAAAAATTGTGTCTCGCTCCCTGTGGCACACTTTTTTTTCTCTTCCTATTCCTTCTTTGAGGGCTCTAAAAATAATAACTAAAAAAACCAAAACCAAATGAACCACACCTCTGTTCCAAGAGATCAGTTGAAATAATTAGAATACAAATGGACCAACCTACTCTGGCTACTGAGACAGTGTTGAGGGAGGAGTGGGTATAAGTGGCAAAATAAGGTCAAGAGTCTTTACCCTAATCTTTGCTGATCTGTTCTGCTTACGAAACTGTACAGATGTCAAGTGTGATATCCTGTCCATTTTGGGAACTGTTTTGGTGAGCAAGCCATAGCAGATGCAGTTTTGGAGGCAGCTCTGCAGTGGAAAATGTGAAAGGCTTGTTGTGGTGGGGGAAGAGATGAAGGCATTTGTTAATTATAGAGGGTGGGGGGGAGGCAGAGAAGCTAACAGAAGTATCACTGCCAAGCAAAAAGCTTCAGCTAGGAAGGCCAAGATGAGCAGAGACTCATGGTGAGGCCTTGAGATGGATAAATAAGATCTGTGGAGTCCTTGACTGGGTTAGCACTGTAGCTGCTGCCCTTATTTTTGAATTTATCAGTGTCCCAGCTAGAGTTCTGTGCTAAGTCCATTAGATGTAGGGTTGATAATAACAGGCTTCTCTGCTTAGAAGTTTATTTCAGTGCTGTTCATCTTGTTTTTCAGAGATTTTTCAGTATTGGATGGGAAACATGCATTTTTATAGTCTGACAGCAGTAGACTTGTGCTGTTTCCCTTGAGCTGAAGCTTGTGTCTCCCCCACACCCCCCATACCCCCTGCTTTTCCAGAAGGTACCTTGTTCCTGCAGACCAAAGGACCCTGCAGGAGATTGTGTACTTCAACGGCGCCGCCGTTCTGCGGGGGCACCTGAACGCTGCCCCCAGGACCGCGCTGCACACGGCTCTGAACAACCCCCACTGGTACCTGAAGGTGAGGAGCTGCTCCCGTGCTGGGCTCCTGCGCCAGGCTGGGGGAGCACGCTGGGCAAGGCTGAGTTCGCTGTTCCATCAGTCTTGGCACGTACTCAGCTGTTTTTGCAGAGAACTAGCAAGTGCTGATAAGCACCTGGGGACTTTGTTCAAGGAGATGGGGAATCTGTCTGGTGAAGGTAATTCTGGAAGGGTTCTGTAGGAGGAATCCATTTTTCAGAGCATGTTCTAGCTGTGATATTTTCTTTCTTCTGTAGATGTAGCAGAAAACTAATTTTGTCCTCCACTGCAATTAGGATGACTGTCCACAGGGAAAATAAAAGTGTCTGTTACTCTTTCCAGAGACTTTCTTAATAGGGCTGGTGCTCAGTCCTCACTTATGTAGATTAGCTGTAAGGTAAAGGCTGTTCAGGTGGAGTCATAACATTAAAATAGCATCATTACAGCGTATTTTACCAAGTCCTTTGTTTTCCTCTACAATTTTATTTTAATCCTTGTTGTACATTGATATCCTATGTTTTCTGAGTCCAAGAAAAGGATCAGCTTAACCCTGTCCTTTTCTGGAAGAGAAAAGCAGACTGTTCTCCACTTCTTTCATAAGTCAAACTGAAAGGATGACCAAAAGAAAGAAATAGACTAGGATTTGGAAAAGGAGTGAACATACATTTCTTTTTACTTGATTATAGAAGGTGCTTGAACTTGTTCTTATTGCCTAACATTTTTCCTAAAAAATGGATCATAATTTTGAAGAAAATACTGGTTGTGGCTGTATCAGAGTAATGCACTACTTGAATCAAAACTAACACTTATCAGGAACTGTAAAGGCTGATAAAGATCAGCCTTTGAAATCTACATTTATATTGAAATCTGATTTGTATTGGGTTTGCTGGCACTGTCCTCGATTTGAATGAGGGTTATTAGTTTTGCTGTGTGCAGGAGTTATTACTAAAACCATTTACAGAGCTTATTTGTGAGAACAGAAGTTAGCAAATTACCATTAAAGAAACCTAATATGAACCTCAGTAATTTATATTTTTAGAAAACTTGTAAATACATAGACTAGGACAGCCAAGAAAATGTACCTACTGATGTCTTTAAGTATTCTGTTCTCTTTGATGAGTTGACAAGATTCAAAGCCCTTTGTCATGCTGTACTTTGTACTTGGACATGCTTTAACATATTTCCAGCGTTTTCTGAGAAGATTGTGAAGTTTTGGCATAGCTTCTAACAGTAGCAGTATTGGCTGAGTACTTTGCTTAGCATTTTAATCCAAGTGAGTCAAATATTTTCTGTCTATGGCTTCTGCATGGTTTGTGTTTTTCTGCACTGTGACCAGAGCAAAGTTCTCCAAAACTGGAGAAGAAGGCCAGGAAGGCCTTCCAGAAGGCCAGGACAGAAAAGTGCTTCAGTAGAGTACCAGTGAATGATTAATTTGTGATGCACTGCTTACAGGAGTCCAGTTAGTTATTTAGCAAAGCATGAACCAAGGGTCATTTATCAGGCTGGGGGGAGAAGAGAACCCAAAAAAAACCTGCATCAAACCCAGCGTAATTCTGGTTTCCCTGATCCCTTGAAAATTTAACAAGCTGAAACTTGGGATACAACTCCCACATCAGGGAAAGAGGATTTGGTCCTTGGGATAACAGCATTGATTCCAGAGCAAGGAATCCTCTGTCTAGCCTTGGGGCAGGGTCAGGCAAGAGCAATTCCTTATCAGCTGTGTTCTGGGTTGCTCCCACTCCTTTTCTTTTGGGAGCAGCACCTCTGTGCTGTACAGATGGATTCACAGCTGGCTGCTCGCTGTAGGGCAGCTTCCTGCTTCTCAGCCTGGGTATTTCCTCTCGGGACCACACGTGTGCTGCAGCCTCAGAGCTGAGGTTTCCCTGCTGGCAGCTGCAGCTCCCTCCCAGCTCCCTCCACTGCTCTGCAGAGGCTTGGCCCAGCTACCACAGGGGAGGCTGGCATCTCTCAGGTGCTGCTACAGATGAGCCTGTTCCAGGAGTGTGCAGTTGCTCTGGAAGTTGCATCCTCTCTTGGCTGTGATAACTGTCCTGACCTTAAAATTCAAAAAGCAATGCAAAGGGTCCAGCATTGCCAGGTTGGCACATGGGTGAGTAGTAGAAAACCACAGAGCTGGGTGCTGTAGGAGAGGGGAAAGGGAAGGGTGTAGTGTTGTCCTTTTGGGCAGTGCTGAGTCACAAGATCTAGATCAGCCAGAAGTGTAACCTCACGTGTGCCAGGTACTAACACAGGAGTACTGGAAACTATTGTGGTACACTGCTGAGTTACAGAACTGCACCATGATGCCTCTGAGTTCCTGATGAACTAATGTCAGCATTGTAACACTGTGAGGGGTTAACCATATTCTCTAAATTTTTCTGGAAGCCCTCTTGTAATGAACTGACAGATACTAACCTAAGGTCTATAGCTTTTATGTTCCTTGTAGAGGAGAGTAAATAAACTTGAAAATTGCTAGGTGTTCTGTAAATTGTGAAATGTCTCATAAGTGACAGAGTCCAAACTGGAGCTGAGTCTCAAAAATTGCAGATATTGAGATCTGTGGGTAAACTACAGATTCTTGAGCAAAATTTTTTTTGCCTAGCCTTCTTTCCTGTCTTGAAAAGCATTTTTCTTTTGAAGATATCTGTCATTGCTATAGCTTGATAACTTCCCTAACGTTGCTTGTATATTTTACTAACATATGAAAGTGTTTTAGAACAAATGTCTGTGACCTGAAAGGAATGATCAGTGGTTGTTTTCATGTTAAGACAGCTGACTTAAAGAGCATGAAACTGAAATGAAATGCTGTCAATTTCTGCAGCTGTACAGAGACTTTTGCCTCTGGCTCCAGTGCCCTCAACTTCCCAAGTAAATGGTTCAGTGCTGATGACCTTGAATCCAGGAGGCTGGAAAGCTGCCCAGCAGAAAAGGGCCTGGGGTGCTGGTCAGGAGTGGCTGAACATGAGCCAGCTGTGTCCAGGTGGGCAGGAAAGCCAATGGCACCTGGCCTGGATCAGCAATGGTGTGGCCAGCAGGGCCAGGGCAGTGACTGTCCCCCTGTGCTCTCAATGGTGAGGCTGCATTTTGACTTCTGTGCCCAGTGCTGGGCCCCTCACTTTAAAAAGGACATTGAGGTGCTGGAGCATATCTGCAGAAGGACAGCAAAGCTGGGGAAGGGTCCTGTGAGGAGCAGCTGAGAGAAGGATTGTTCAGCCTGGAGAAAAGGAGGCTCAGGAGAGACCTTATCACTCTCTACAGCTGTCTGAAAGGAGGCTGGAGCCAGGTGAGGATTGGCTTCTTCTCCCAGGGAATCTGCAACAGGACAAGAGAAAATGGCCTCAGGTTGCAGCAAAGGAGGTTTAAGTTGGATATTTGGAAAAATTTCTTCCTGGAAAGAATCAGCATTGGAACAGGCTGCCCAGGGAAGTTGTGGACTCACCATCCCCTGGAGGGATTTAAAAGACATGTGGATGTGGCAGTAAAGAACACAGTTTAATGGTGGCCTTGGCAATTCTGGGTTAATCATTGGACCTCACATGGTCTGCAAGGGCTTTTCCAACCTTAATGATTCCATGAATTTCCTGAAACATAGTATACTTAGTGAGAAATTAGACTTTTGCCTTTACAGATGCTGAGTTTCAAGCTAGAGATAAATGATTGTTACATTTCAAAGATAAAACTCTGAGATAAGAGAAGCAATTATTTTTAGTACATATGACAGATCTATAGTAAGTCTTCCTCTTCCTTTTAAGGGGCCTGGGGGAAAAATTATACTTTCCTATTTTCTACATGGCAAATCATGACTAGTTTCTTCTCCTGACTCCATAAAATGGAGTATTTCTCTCTCATGTGTAAATAGAACTAGCAAAAAAATGCATAAAAGAATAATCAGATAATCACTCATTACAGCACATGCTGCATAAGTGTTATAGAAGGAACACCCGGAGTGAAGTAGCTGTAGGAGGGTTTTGTTGGCTTTTTTTTTTTAATAGTGTGCTTATTTTCCTGTTTGGTTTTGTGGGTTTTTTTTTTCCTTTGTACCATCAAGTTGCCATTAAACACACAAACAGTAAACATTTGCATAAAATACCTACTATCTGAATTACCTGAAATAATGTTCTGAAGATTAGACACTGATCAAAGTTACTGCCTTCAATTTTTTTCATCAGAACCAAGCTCTGAGATGTGACGGAGGAGGCATTTCTAACAAAGCCCCTGACATATGCATAGTGTATAAGCTTCATTTGGAATGTGGCAGACTGATCAATCTTGTGGATTGGTTAGAGGTATGTGATGATGCCAACAGTGCCTTCACCTGCTTTCAGTATTCTGATTTCCCTTTTTCCTGCATGGCTGCTTTTCTTCGAGCCCCTTCTGACAGCTTAAATCATTGCATACCTTGGTCCACAAGACCACAAGAACCCACAGTAACTCCAATAAGTCTTTCTCTATTGTGAATCATTTATTTCCAGCTCTGTTAATCTCTGATGAAACTATTTTGCTTCTGCTTCTATTTTAAGCTCAGCACAGGTCAGATTTTGTGCTTAACAAAATTGCCTTTCTTTTTTTTTTCTCTTTAAGTATTCTGTGACACTTTTATGGAAACAGGCAAGGGGGGCTCTTGAAGAGAATGCTTGTGCCAGGAAAAAGCCTGGGTCCTTCTAGCTTGATAACCTGTCTCATACTGTAGCCAAAAGCAGAGAGAATATAGCAAGAGAACATACATTAATATGATAAAGTCTCCCTGGCTAACAATCACATTTTAGCTCTAAGGTTTCCTAAACTTGAGTGGTTCTTCTGTATTTCGTAAACCTACCTGGATGTCATTACCAGTATATTTTAGCAACCACAGCATCCTCTGCAAGAAACTGTGTAGCTTAACCACCTGCAGTTCAGAGGATATGCCTTTTACTTCTTCCAGATGTGTTTTGTTTGCTGCTGCCCTGGTTGTGTATTGTATATTCCTACCCAGACTCTTGCTGTCCCTCAGTTTTATAGATTTCTTCACAGCCAACTTACCTCTATCACTTCCCCAAAATATTTAGCAGTCTCACCTTGAGAATATTTTTTCAGTTCTGTAGTTTATCTGAGAATGGGTCAGGACCCAGAACCATTTGAGATTTAAAATGCAGGCACTGGAGTTCAGAGAGTGATGTCTTGCATTCTGTATTCCTGCCATGGTAATGTGTAACCTTGCTTGCTCTTTGATTGCTGCTGAACTGACACACTCTTGGAGTTCTCCTTCCAAGATCTTATTCCCCCTGAGTGATAGCCTTCAGCTCAGAGGTCACTATTTTATATGCAGATCTATCTGTCTATGAACTGGAATAAATCTATGCTGCTTTTCCCTTTCTAGGCTTTCTCAACTGTAGTGATGGCAGCTGAGGAAACAAATGCAGATGCAGCTTCCTCAGACCAGGTGGATGATGTTATCCAGTATCCTTTCTCATTTTTCTCAAGCTTGACATGGAAAGCTTACAGGATTTATGAACCAGGGGTTTTAAAATACCCCTGTATTATTGTTTCATGTGCACTGATTCATTTCAGAAAAATTACTTTAAATAACCTTAATATATTGAAAATGTCTAAGAAATAGATCAGTTTAAATAGTTGGGCTGGGAATGGTGAGGTAAGAGAGCAGCTTTGGTCTACAGGAGGTGTTTGGGTCTGAAACAGAACCAAAAGTCCATAAAACAAGTTGAAACTGTTTGGGTAAATCATCAGAGAGTTGGTATAGCTGCTGGATAGGGGTAGAGCATTACTGGGAACAGATGGGAGGAGGGCTCTGACCTAGAGAGCACATGGACAAATAGAGCAGTAGTTCATTATGTTCCAGTACCTTGGAGTTAAGAACTTACTTTGCACAGGACACCCATTCTGCTTGTTACTTTGTCCTGATCCTGAACTGAGTCTAAAAAATATTTAATAGATGAGCATTAGAACCAAAACTCATGGCTACAACAGTAGTGCTGCCACAGAGAAGAAATGAATAGTTGTGCAAAAATAGGCTTAACTAAAGGAATTATAATTATATGCTCTAATACTATACCTGGCTTTCCTGGCCCTTCCTTTTTTACAAGCTCTACTGTTAATTGTCACTCACAATAAATTTAATTCTCTAACTCAGGAATATAAACCTGTATGTCAGGGAGGCAGCAACAAAGGCAGAGTGAATATAAAGGAGAAGGTGGTGCCATGAAACCTCAGAAAAAAATCTCTGTAATTATCTATCCATTTTTTTGTCAAGGGACATAAAAGTATAAATTCTTCTGAGACACTACAAAATTGGTATGGTTGTAGGCTTTAAGCTTCTCTTAGCAGTGGGAAAAGGAACTCTTCCTTTGCTGTCACGTTGTACGCATGTGGCAGAACTACTGATGAGATTGAAGATTTGTGTTTCTGTAGGCAGCTTGTGCTCTGCCCTTATTTCCAACAATTTTATTGTGCAACATGTTGTGAAATCTGTGCTTAGCACGACTTAGAAATCTTGCCCTCCTAGAAGAGAACAGTGTGTCTGTCACTGTCTCATCAAAAGCATACTTGGTTTCTTTCCTTCACTGACATGTCCAGCGCTCGCTTTATTCGAGCCGTTTCTGAACTGGAGCTCCTGGGCTTCATAAAGCCCAGCAAGCAGAAAACTGACCATGTGGCAAGGCTGACATGGGGAGGCTGTTAATGTGCCACCAAGGTGCTAATAAACTTCCCAACAGAGCAAGGGCTCTGTTCCCACCACTCTACTTCTTGCTAATTTTGCATACTGAGTCAAAGTCAGCAGTGCCTGAATGTTGTGAGATACATTCTGAGTGCCTGGGCAGGCTTGAATAGAGATGTTTTTTAATGCTCATCTTCCCTGTGTAATGTTCTGCTGTATTAATGCTCATGTTCCAAATACTATATTGTTGTGCCAGTTTCAGTCTTTGATGTGTGATATTTAACAGTCCACTGATACAACTCAGACTAGCAAGCCAAAAGGACAACACTGGCTGTGTCAGCCAAAAAGTGATGAAGCAGTATTATTAATATCCTTATAAGCTGATAGGATTTGAGTCATTATTATAAAATGTCTCCTTGATCCTTGAACTCAATTTAAAAATAAATAAAACAAGTATGGTAAAGAAGACAATGAACTTCTGTGTTCAGCCTCTGCTGTGTGTTCTTCCAAACTGGTCCTAACTCCCTCAAAACTCCTTGAGGAAGAGGAGAGAATAATTGTGAAGATGCAAAGTTTTGCCCTTTGGCAAGAGCAAAAGTGAACCGTTTTATTCCTTTTTCTAGTTAAAGTTGATGGGTACTAGCTGACTCCTGCTGTTAGGAAAACTTGTGTCAGCAGACTGAGACCGTGGCAGTTGTGCACTCGGGTGGAAGGTAGGAAAATCCCCACCTAAAGCACATGTTGTAACCTCCCTCTTTGCCAATGGCTTGTGCTGCATGCAGGCAAAGGAAACAGCTGTGTGAGAAGCAATGTAGGCTGAGCGTGTACCAGCACTGCTCATCTGATGATCAAGTCTTCAAAAAGCCTTCTCAGACCAGCCTTTTCCCTTGACTCTGTGTAAGGAGCAGATGTGTTTATGCCAGTGTCTGTGCCCTGTTCTTCAACCATGGGAAAAGCCTTAGGAACCAAAGGGGAAGAGCTGCATTGCCCTCCAGAGCAGTGCACCTGCCATGCTTTGATAAACCCTCTGTAATCACTTCCATAAACCAGATCTGTACTGGGAAGGGGAAGTCCTGGTACAGAACCAGTGACTCAGCCAGCTGTTTCCCCAGCAATGTATATAAGGTTTGTTTTAAATACACAACTCAGGTGTATTGGTTTGTTTTAAATACACAGCTCCTGCCCTCTCTGAGTGTATTTTCCAGCAGCAGGAATTGCAGTCACAGCAACATGTCCTCTGCGTGTAAGTGGGGGTCTGGTTCTAAATGCTGCCAGCCAGTTCAGAAGGGGGAGGAGGACGGGGAGGAGCTTATCAGTCTCTGCTGCGAGAACATACAGCTTGGGAAACAATGACAAAAAACTCAAGAGCATGAACTTTTAGGATCGCAGTGGAGCACTTGCAAAAGACACAGGTAAAATATTCCCATTCTTCCTTGGTGAGCAGGCTCAGGGACCCAGTTCAGTAGCACATACAGACAGCTTTCCAGCAGCAGAGAGGAAAGCGAGGCATCTCAGCACAGGGGAAGGCTCAACACCCCCATCCTGAACCTCACCCCATTTATCTCACAAACACACTTGACAAATGAAAGGGAGCAGCACCAAATGGCTCTGTGATGTGCAAGAGGACAAGAAGCCAAGTGCTTTGCTGTGTGGCTGTCTCCTGCCACCCCACTCTGCTAACCTCACCCCAGGTAACTTTCACACCCCCAGAGGGTAAAACATTCAGAAATAAAGAGAAACCAGCCTCAACAGTGTGTGGCCTTTAATCCCCAAATGTGCAGGCAACATGACATTAAAACAGTAAAATTAATAGTTAATGGCTGTTTCTTCCCTTAAACTAATAACAGATTTGTACGGTTAAAGTCACATTTGCTGTGCTACATACGGTTTCTCAGATCAAATCTGTACTTGGCGCTTCATTTTCTTCAGCAAGGAGGGTAAGAAGGTTGAACAGTTAAAAACACAAACTAAACTGCTCATAAATTTAATTTAGTCCACCTTTCTTTCTTCAGAAGCTGGACTTTGCAATCAGTCCTACTTTCCTGGAAAGAGCTTAACATCACTTACTCTGGAACCAACATCAGTAACAACTGAGACACCCTCATATACCTTAGCTGAAACAAATTCCAACTGGAAAATTAAAAATTAGTTTCTACAACTGTCTGCATAGTAATTACATGTTTTGCAGACATTCCAAAAAAATCTTCACTGTCTGCAATGTTCACTTAAAGAAAACAGGACAAAAACACCCCAAAGTGCTAATATCTGTAGTAGTTCTGAAAGTCTAGTGTAAAGCCTCACCTCTGAACTAACTGTATCATATTCTTAGGTAGCCACATCTTTCAACAGAACTACTGCCAAAAATCAGACCTGAATGCAAGTTAACACTCATGAAAATAATTTTCCAACCCTTTTTCTCTACTGTTACAGATGCTGTTCTTTGACACTTCTTTACACTACTGCACTACTGGTTTCAAACACAAACTTTGTAGTTTTTCTTTATCCTGAAGCCTACAACAGCAATAAACTATAAGAACAGCCCAGGTGCCTGTAAAAGTCATTTCATCACTGAGAATGACTTCCAATACAAAAGTCACAAGCACTGGTTAACAAGAGCATAAACTTTTAATGCTTTACCAGCCTCCATTTTTTCTCCCCACTGTGGAGTCAGAAAGCTTAAATCCTTCCCAATTCCCAACTCGGGAACAAAGAGAGCTTTCACAAAACAGAGTTTTTTAAGCAGAATCTGTGACTGGTCATGCTGTTCAAGTGCACACAGGCAAATCTCAAACATCAGCACATAAAGATTGCTTGAATCTCCTTCCTTTGCAACCTTGAAAATTGCTGAATCATCTTAGGGTCTCACATCTAGACACAAAAATCAACACACAGGACGTACATGCTGCTTTTCAAGTACACAGTAACTGAGATCTGCTTGGAAAGAAATACATCACTACCTTAAAAACAGGTTAACCAAGATCTTTGGTTTCACTCTGTTAAGTTCCAATTAACTGTTCTCAGCCTGCTTGGCTTTTGGGTAAGACTGCAGTTACATACAAGTAACAGAAATATTCTACATGTGGCCACCACAAAGTGTAGTGCCAAGAACTGCGTGGTTACTGAACTGTACCCATTTCTCCGTAACTCAAGAGCCTTTGAAAAGGTTCTGCAAAGCAGGTTGGTTTTCAAGCACCAGCTGGCTCCTCACAGTACCCCAATTTCCCCAGTTCTTTCAAAGCCATCAAGCTGCCAGCCATTTTCCTACTGGAAGAGTATGACTCGTTAGAACCAGTCTTTCATGTGCGATTCATCACACTAGATACTGGCACTGAGATTAAGAAAAGGAGCCAGTTTGAAGTCCAAGATAGAACAAGCAGCAGGTTAAAAAATGAAACATTTCAAAGAATGCAACCTCATTTCCAAAACAGGCACAAATTAAGCATACCACAGCTGTGATACATCAGCACCCACGGTGCCATGCTTTTCATCTGCCACAAGACTGCTTATTAGGCATCAATTTGGAGCAGTACAGGAGTGGCTGGGTGCTAGCATGACATCACTTCTTATTTGTAAATCTTAATATCCCAAGAAAAGTAAGAACACAAAAAATACATGAGATGCATGAGGATGCCAGAATTTGCATGGTGCTCCACCTAGCAGCAGTGATTTTCCTAGCTTGGGCAACTTAATAAAAGGAGGTCAAAAAGTAAGGAGCAGGAAGGAGAGGGACTGAGGACTTCAAGGCAGACAACAGAAATTACAGCCCTTGACAGTTTTATCTTCAGTGACAAAAGACCTGAGAGGGGAGTCTAGCAGAGATTTCTCATTTCTGGGATTCTGAAAATAGAGATAATCCAAATATATAGGCAAGACAGGTTTCAGGGAAGTGAGCAGAAAATACTTGATACTGTGGCAATGTTCCAATTCTGAACCTTCAATCTCACTCCTAAGTGGAGGAGTTCACCGAGAAGTAGAGCTCATCACAAGCTTTCTCTGATACCGTAAGTACGCACGAGCCAACTGCCAAGTTCATCTACCAGCTTCAACTCAAATTCCTCTGTTAATCTGAGATGGGACACAGATCTATCACAGAGCAGACTTCCCTTTAACCAGAAGCTGACAGTAAATTAGAGAAGACAGCAGTTTATAATTAAATTATTATTTTGGAACTGCTTTCTTGTCCCCAGAGCAGGTAACTGAAGGCCTTTGGTAGCAATACTCCCACCTCACAACACACAGATCTAGACTTGCCATGTAGGAAATTTGCAGTGATTCAGATACCCAGCACTGGCCAGACAGCAGCACCAACACAGCAGTCTGTCAACAGCTGAATGCATCCAACAAGGCTCTCAACCCTTAACAGGCATTACACACCCTCAGCTCTTGCAATAGCTACACTGTTCCAGTTTGCAGTACATGCACCTGCTCTGTCTCATGAACAGATTTCCTTTAATGTGTCACTGAAATCTGAAGGAAGGCAAGTGCAGCTGCTGTTTGAGTCAGCTGCAGCAAGTTACATCACCAGTTTTCTGTCCCTTCTGTACCAAACAAGCTTCCTCAACACGAAACACTACAGCTGATGTAAAAAAGATTTCTGTCTCTGAAGAATGACCTGAGATTTTAATCCACCTCCTTCTCCTGATCTAAAACTGACCCACCCACTATTGCTAGTAAATAAAATTTTCATTTAAACACTCAGATTTAAGTTTATTCATACACAGCAAAAGTTCCACCTGCATATTAAAAACAAACAGATTAGAAGTAAATGTTTTATTCTTCCAACTAAATTCCAGTACTACAAGGGCAGTAAAACAATGATACACTGAAAAATTGCAGCAATAAACATTTGTTAAAGACTGATAGAATAAATAAAAACTACAAAAATGAGAAATCATATAAACCCATTCTTAACCCCCAAAAAAGTCATGGAATACAGAAATGCCCTCCTTCACTATTTCACAGGCAGTACTGTGGGCTATTTGCTTAAAATTGTCCTGGGATTACATTCTAACTTAACTGTGATTACAGCTCTGTTGTAGTGCACAGTTATGAAAACCACACTAACTTCAGTCAGAAGTGTCATTCTACATTTTTATTTACACAACCAGTGAAGGGCAACTTCTAGAACACCAGCTTTAATCCTTTACTTTTTCAAACTTATTAACATAAGAAGCCAAATCGTAATGATACAGCAAATGAGGCCACTGGTATTATTACAGGTAGCAAAGGTCCACATCCAGGTGGTACTGACATCAGGGAGCACTCCAAAACCAGTTGCTGCATAAGAGTGGTTGCCACTGACAAAAGCTTGAAATAACCTGTGTTCACAGGGGGGAAAAAATATGGCATTGCTGCAAGTCTTTACTGGGACAGCTTGCAACAATAAAACAGGGTGTATAGGGCAGCCCACATATGCAGAAAGTGTGATTCATGAAACATCTGGAAAGAGAAAAAAAAAAGAAGAGTTAATGACAGCACTAACAAGTATCAGCTCTGTGCAAATCTTCTATGGTAGTATCAAAACTGGTTTCAAAACTAAACTCCAGCATGCTATGGGAAACCAGATCTAGATGTTTTAAACACAAGCTGCATTTTCTCTCACACCTCCCTTTCCATCTCAATATTCCATATTCTCAGTTTTGAATATTTTACCTTGGGGCCTAGCAGCTTAACAGCAAACAATAGCCATTTAAATTATTGAACACTTGGTAATTCAATGCTGCTACAGAGACCAGAAGAAAGAGATACTCACAACTGGCAGGCTGTTCTCCATATCGTCGCATGATCTGATCATGCGTGAACTTCACAAATGCGTCATATTGTTCTGCAAGGATGAAACATTACAAGTATGAGTATTAAATTTAAATCCAGCAGAAGAATACTCAGGGCTAATTTTTATACACAGAAATCATACAAGTTAAACACACCCCCAAACCAGCAGTAGTTTTAAATAACTTAATACAGTTCATAGCTGCCATTTCTTTTTTTATCCTCCAGAACAATTAAGCTAATGTCCCCTTAATTAAAAGGCTCTCCCATACAAACTTCTGTAAAATGAGAAAGATGGCAGTAAACTCAAAGAGAATTATGCTGCATGTAACAAAGATCTCAATATACCTCACACTTGCTAAGTATCACACACTGTATTTTGAAGAAATGAAGTGTGCCCATTTTACAGATCCATAATGGGGGCAGAGTAGAAAACACGGCAAAAAGGTCAGTACTAGGGTTGGAAACATAATTTGTCTGCTTCTACCACTACCAGATGTAAGAAAATTAATTTAATGAAATGGAAACACAAAAGTACAGGAAAGGGATTTGCTACAGAGTTAGAAACTGTATTTGCTGACTGCCAGAAAATCAAAAGCAAACAAGAAACTAAAAGGATGAAATGCTAAGTGACTAACTTTAGAGTAATTCTAATCACAGAAGCAGCTGCTGTGGGAGACATATAGTTAGTTGACTGTGGATTGCATGAAAACAGTTACTGTGTCATCTGAAATGAAATTTTTATATGAAACATACTTGGCTTTGAACTAAGCACTGTTTGAACTGTTATCTCCCAGAAAGGTTATTCTTTATATACACACATCCATACAAATACATTTGCAATATTTTATTCAGTTTTAATACTGCACTCATCAGCAGAATATCACCTTTCAGAATTAGGAAATTGAACAAGGAGAGTAATATCTACCAGATGCCGCTCCTCTCCATTCCCCTTCCTCCCTTGTGGAAAAATACATGTGCAGCAATGTGGGGTGTTCTGAGAAAAGGGCAAGGTCAAAGAAGGCAATCTTCAACCAAAAATGCAGTTAGATTTGTAGTGGTTCCTAGTCCCACAGGTTTGCCCCAATAAAGTCCCCATCCTCTTGCAGGGATGAGCTTCACCTTTGAAGTAAACAGGGTGTCAGTAAATCAGCAAGCAGTGCAGCAGCAGCCCCAAGCACGGAGCGGACCCAAAGGTGGAAGGACATTCATCCCTGACCAAGGGGGCCTGCAGTCACAGTGGCCAGCTCAGCTCCCCTCTGCCCACAGGCAGGACCTGCTTCACTGCACTTCTGACCAGTGGCTGTTCAGCAGCCATGTGAGCTCAGCCAAACAACAAAATAACACAAAGAGCATACTGAAGGATCCAGTGCACTGAAACCCTTTCAAAAAGTAACACCAACTAGAATTTTTCCCAGAAGTATGTATTAAGGGCCAAAATCAAACTTGCAAATTAAGGTGGAAGTCAGCATACACAGCTGCTTTGTAACATCATCTTAGTTAGAACTACGGCTTTGCAAATTCTTTTAAAATCCAATTACCAAAAAAGCCCCGTTCTTGCGACATTCAGATTCAGAAGTTAAGCAATCCAAAGGTAGGAGCAGCCTACAGTTAACTACTTACATCACTGTATCATATACATCCTAACTATGTTAAGTCAGGTGGCTAAATGACACAAATATAATTACACTACTATAAAAGGCTGTTCTTCAGAAATTCTTTAAAACTTTCAAGCTAGTGTTTGAAGTGCTAAGGCTCTTGCAAAACCAAGTTTGCGCTAACACAGCAGCTTCAGGTAACAGAGGCAGGAAGAGAAATCAGGGCATTACAATGATCTGAGTTTTCCATTTACCAAACATTTATTCTGCATGAAAAGCAACTCTGCTTGCAAGGAACATGGAAGAAGAATAGGCAATATCTGGCTAACTACCTACATGACAACTCTGATTCAGAAAATACCCAAGATGCAAACATTCAGTTAAGTAACTTGAAAGAAGCTATTCAACTGAGATTTATTATGGAATTTCCAGTTACATTTCCTTTGACTTCACTTTTGTAACAAGGAGTATCACCTTACTGCATGAAGTTTAGAAAAGGATATAACCATTCTGTCAGCAGACAACCAAAACTGACCTTCCATGTAGGGAATGTCTAAATTCTTTCGCCAGTCTTTAAATTCTCATATAATGCTGAGAATGTATTACTGGCTTAATACATGTGATGCAGTAACATGATCTTCCTAATTGCTCTTTTGGTGAGCACTATGGCAAGAACAAGCAAACCTAAATCATCTCACTAAACCACAACTCCCAGACAGAATTCATCCCCTCCCTTTCCCAAAAACAAACCCAACAATGCTCCTTTTGGGACTGAGAGACAGAGCACATGTAACAAACTTGACAGAAGGGCTTCCTGTTTGTAAAGAATTTCAAGCTTGTACTCCAAAAGTGTCTGGAAGAAATGTAAATCTATCTGGTCTTCAAATGGTTATGAATCCTGCTAAATGAAATGAATTTAAGAAAATCCAGGAAATTACTCCTAATAAATTAGGAGAAAAAGTTCTATAGAGTCTGAATTCATCAGGCTGAAGCAGGTTAAAAAGAACACCACTGGAATGGAACACCAGGCTCAAAGCAGAAGTATTCATGGCTTTAGTTATAGTTTTAAATAGACGTAGATTTAAGAGGGACATAGAACTATAGCAATTTCTTACACAGAAATGGCAGATCAGCAGGTGCAGAACATGAACAGGATCTCGGGTGCAGAGACAATACTATCACAAGCAATCCACAAGCCTGGTGACTTTCTGCATGTGCATGCCTGTAAAAGGTTTTATTCCCACTTGAAGAGACCTGCCAACTTTAATTCTGATGTGTTTTCAGGTGGGAAGCACAACAGCTGTAGGTATTCAAGAGCACATCTGCAGAACTGTGTGCTCAGATTTTCATTATCATCACACTAAATATTAAATTAGACTCCACATCATACTGTGAAAGCACCTACCTCTGAATGCACAAGAATTTAGGTGCTCAAATGCTAGCAAGAGGCTTATAAGTAAAGGACCTCAAAAACTGAAGAAAGGTCATATTTACAATGCTGACATTAGCATGATCTTGATGGAAAGTTAAGCTGGCATCAGGTGCCAAGAATTTCAGCTGAATTCTAAAAGAATTCAACATGGAGCATCAGCAAAACAGTTGAACTGACTCTCAAGCAGATACCAAACACTGCTGGCAGCAGTGTAATGCTAAGTACTGGGAAGAGAAAGGGAAATCTTAGGTACTGTCATCTTGCCAAATTCCAGAAAAAGGAAGTCAGTTCCCAAGCAGGAAAAAAACAAAACAAAACAGTCCTTCAAAAAGAGCTCTCTACAGGCAGTCTTTCTGAAGAAGAAGGGGAAAAAAAAAAAAGGGGGAAATTGTCAATTCAGACACAGTAGCAAGAGAAAGTTCTAACTGAAATAAAACTACTGTCTTCACTGAGTAGTAATAAATAAGAGTCATACTTTCTATCCAAAGCCGCACAGAAGGAAAAAACCTATCAGAGGGAGTAAACATCATTTTTTCTGTCATGTATGCAACCCCATTCCTTCATCAGAATAGGTCAGAAAAAAACATACACTCTATAACAAAAGTAAGAGAAGTTTTAAGCTTTCAAAATCACTCTGACTTATATTATTCTGAACTGTTAAGATACCTGCAAGTTTTGTGGTCAAAATTTCTTCATACTCTTCACGGATTTTCTCTTCACGTTCTTTCAGCAAACGTTCACAGATCATTCCAACTTGTCTGAGAGTAAACAAGGGCTGTTCTTTTTTCAATGGTGATGATGCTGCAGATGAAGTACCTAAGAGTAAATATTTGGGCATACCAATTTACAATTACAAGTAGATCAGAACTAATTTTTTATAATCAGTTTTTTTCACACCTTTTACATTAAAGGAACTTTACAAAACATTTGAAGATTTGCTCTGCTAGTTGATCCTTGTAATTACTACTGAAGCAGGACTGGATGCTCAAAAAGGAAAACATCTGCAATGGACAACACTCACAACCATCAAAACCCCAGGAGCATCATGCAAACACCGTGAACACCATTTACATGGCAGTTGCCACATACAAATTTAAGCTTCTATTATATATAAAAATTATAGTAAGTATATTGGTGCCAAGACAGCTGCTCTGCAAAAGCCTATTACAGTACCAGTGACAGCAGGCAGGATGGTCTGAAAACAATGCCAGGTTTTTGTCTGACCAATTTTTAAAATGCAAAGCTAACATCTTCCAGACCAATAGTGCTACTGCCAAAAAAAGCAGCAGTAACTAGTGGGAATGTGTCATAACACAACAGGTAACAGGGAGAATTATTTACTCAAATGGAATCTGACACAATAACAGAATACAGCAGAATTACACACAATTTATGGCCAAAAAACAACAGTAACTGGTGACAAGGTGCCATAAACCACCAAGTAACTAGAAAAAGTTGTTTACAGAAGCAGAGTCTAAGAAAACATAGGAAAATTACACAGAATTATCTGGGTACCTGGCAAAGCTGGTCCAGTGAGGAGAAATGCATGTGGCTGTGCATCAGTAGAACAACAAGGATCTGTCTGCTGGAAGCTATTTTCTAAATGTCTTCTCTTCTGCATGCGTTTGTACTCCTGTTTTATGTTGTACAGAATTTGTTCTAAAAGAGGGAAAAAACAACAAAAAACCCTAAAATGATTATCTTTACATTTCACCATTTTGCTTGATTTCTACTCAAGCATCAAATGCTGTAGATAAATAGCAGATGATAAAGGATAGGCAGACTCTTAAAACATGACCTGCAAAAACAATGTCTTACCTAAGACATAAAACATTAAACTAATTAAAAGAAAGGTAACCCAGGCTATTTTCACCAGGAGAACACCAGCAAAAATGTTCTTATTTGAGGTCAAGTATTGGCACCAGAGTACTGCTAATAAAAAAACCCAGCATTCTAAAATTTAGGAATGATACAATGTGCATGGATAAAAATTTGGCGATAAAACTTATACTTGTATTAATTATCTTCGCTTCATATACTTAATCTTTAATTTAATCTTTCATTCCTACACGGCATTTATCACTCACAGAATTAAGAGTAATAAGACACTCAAGAATAAAACAGCCACATGACATGCCATTCCTCTCTGCAGACTGTACTACAGGCAGCACAGTGAAGAGGAAAACACAATTTAGACAACATGCATTAACCACCTACTGCTTAAAATATCAGACTTGGAAACTGACAGGAAAAATATACAAAATTTATATATATATACACATATATATATAATTATATATATATAATTATACAACATTTTTGACGGTCTCAAATTTATCCAAATAAAATACAGTGGATGGATCAACAGTCTCTTTCAAAGGAGTATGACAATATGTACTGCAGCTTTTGATTGCAATGAATGAAGTACAGCAAGTTTTTTAATAATCTCATCTCCACTGTAGAATCATAAGGGAAAAACTAATCCTTGCAACAGAACCACCAATCCTGGGTGCCTTCTCTCTGAAATTCCACATACCAAATAGCTTTCAGGTGCATCAGTGGCCTAACTGCATATCATCTGGCAATGTAAAATATTCAAGAAAAAAAAAGGAATTTTCTTTTTTTTATATTCTTCCTATAAAGAAATTTCCACAGATTCTCATCCTTTATGAGAACTCTTACTTTTAAATGCTCAAATGCTTCAAGAAAAAATTACCTGCACAGCTGGCTCCCAATGACACTTCTAGACTTTTTAGCAAGGACAACTTTCCAAAAGTCAGGTACATATAAATTCATAAGATCACGTCAGAGTTACAAAGGACTCCACTCAGACCCTTCCTATTTCTGTCACATTTTGCCAATACAATGGCATGAAAACTTAAATCAAATTTCATGTTTGTAATCCATGTGCTGCTGAGGTTCCATATCTGAACATTTCTAGTAAGGAACCATGTGATGCAGGTACCTTCAGCTACCACCTTCTTCAGTCAGTGACTGAAGCCTCTGCTACACCAAGTGGAAGCAAACATAATTCTCAGTTCAGATGTTTAAATACAGTCATGGTTCAATTCCATGAGTCAGTCTAGAGACTTCCAATTTACAAAAAGAGAGAAAACTGTTTTGAGTCAACAGGAGTGTGTGTCAGCAAAGGGGCTTCTTGGATTTTGTCCATTGATTAAGGACTTCATACCTTTTCAATCCCAAGCCTGCAGCTATAAAACTTTCAACTCTCTAATGGGAGGTCAGTAATATGGTTCAAAGAAGCAGCAAATGCAGAAGAGAGTACTAAAACAGTAATAAAAAAGCACAGCAGGGAAATTAAGAGAAGAAACCACAAGAAAGTGATGCAGGGGGATGGAGGATTCATACTTTCTGTAGGACAAGATACAAACACTCCTGTAGAGTACCAAAGTAAATAAATAATCTTAAACCAAGATACAGCCAGGCTTCCAAAATTAAACAGAATCCCATGCAGAGCTGATCATGTGCATACACACATCACTCAGAGAGTGGCCTAACAATATTTATAACAAATGGTATTATGGTGGCAGAACAATACTTCTCAAAATCAAGTGCTGTTCTGGCTCCAGTGATACTGCGTAATTCTGAATGGGAACCAAATTAGCTCACATGATCATCTGTCCTAAAGCATGTTTACACTGTGAGAAACATGACTGCACATATTCACACTGCATTTCTATTAACTGAAGAACATAATAGACCATGACCATCCTTCACTATGACTAATTTGGCCATACTTTCTGAACTCCATGTGAACTGCAAAAAAATCAGCCAAATTTCAGGTGTAAAAACTAGAATAAAACTTCTAAAAAATATTTTCTATACTTCTCCTTTCATATTTTTGCAGAAACATTTCAAAGCACATTAACCACCAAAATCATTAAGGACAAAAAAGTAAACAGATTCTGGTCAACTGATGAAACTGCAAGAGTTAAATCAATAATCATATGCTATGTCTCCTTCAGTCCTAACAAATGTTAAAATACCAGCCAGGATAGAAGGAGCAAAAGCAAGGGGGGGAAACAGGAAGAGGAGGCAGAGAAATCAGGTGTGGACTTTGGGAAAACAGTAACAACTAGGATAGAAAATCAAGATTTGTGCACCAAAGATACATTATTCTGAATTATACTGAATTGTGGACAAGAAGTCTCTATGATATTACAGCAATTTCATCTACTTCTAATTTGGCAATGCTTTTTAAATTGCCACCTTCAAATCTTGCTGTGAAAATAAAAAACCTCAAGAAACACTACTGACATATCCAGGAGATCCCCATCCTGACAAAATCACTTTAACAGCTGGCATTACTATGACTTCAGCTGAAGGTATAGAACTAAGCAAAGTTTAAGAGAAAGGACTATTTAAACATGACACTGACTACAGTGCAAGGAGGAGAAAAAAAGCCTGAAACGTTAAGCACTGACTGAACACTTGCTAAGCATGCCCATAACCTGGTTTGGTAAATGGGATTCCTCCATTCAGACTAACTTAGAAGATTTAAGGCACAGCTGCTCAGCACAGAGAATGGACTGCAAGGCATATTCAGTACCTTGCTGATAGCAGGCAAGGAGACTGACTCATCTCACACTTCCCGATTTCCACCACTCATAAAAGGGAGAATAACAGTCAAGAAATGCAAGTTTAACACAGCACCAAACTGATATCTCACATGAACGATGAGACCAGGAATGCTTTAAATAAAGCAGGCACATTTTTATATCAGCAAAAACTAAGTAGACTTTCTTATTCACCTACAGTAGCATAAAATCTTAGACTTAAAACTATTTCACTGTGAAGTGAAATGTAAGCCTGCAAATATTTATACCTCATTTTAAATGAAAATCTGAATGCCAAATTAAAATAATCTAATACAGTAAGAAAAACTGCTTAAATGCACCAAGTTACTTCTCCCTTACTGTTCTGTAATGCCACACAAATATATTAACAACATTTTTATAGCATCTCAGCACTTGCAGGAAGCCATGGAATATTAAGGTAGTGCAAACCAGACAACTTCTGAACACCACCTATACAGCAGACATCCAACTGTAAAGAATTTTAAAACTGACCCAGTTAAAGCTTAGAATCAGTAGATCCAACCTACTTTTGCCTCCAGAAAACCTTCCTGCTTTTTTAAGTTCAGTTTTTCAACTTCTCCAGCTTCCAATTAGTTCTGACTGTTCTCTCTGCAGTGCACAACTGACTTAAAATGTGCACTGAACTGGTGCCAAATAGCACAGTTTTTTTATGTGCCTCAGTGTGGAGGCCCAAATTGTCCTTTAAAACAATGACATGCATTTTAATTAACTTATTATTTTATATATAAAAATTTAGAATCTGAAAGTACACTCATTAAAGAAAATCTACTATCACCTTCTCTAAGACTATAAAATTTAAGTGAGAACTTGCATCACGTATATCACAACTTATTAGATATTTTTAAAAAAAGCTTTCATCCACCTTGAACACACACTGAAGTTCAAATCAGATATTGTACATTCAAATACATCGTACATTTGTACAATGATATTGTACAAATCATTTCAGACAATGATTTGATCTGAGATTACAAAAGGAATATATTTAATATGATGAAACACACATCATTGTGGCCTATCCTCAGTTTCTTCATAATCTCAGTCTGGCCCCTGTGCTCAGTGTTTTTTACTGGTTAGAGATGCCTCTGAAAGCACAGAGCTATTTAACAGGAAACACCAGGCAGAGGTGATCAAAGTGAAAATTAAGACTTGCGAATATGCTGTAGCAGCGAGAAAAAGCCACACTGCTAACACACCAAAATGAATTAGTACTTCATAAATAGCATTTCAAATTCAACAAGACTATGAATCTCTACCAGTTACACAATAATCTGTTTTATGTCCCCCTTCCCTTCAGGTTCAAGGCTAAGACCAAGAATGACAAATGAAAACTGCTATTGTCTCACCATGACCACCGAAGGCATCAGGGATTCAGTCAAATATACCAGAATATAATGAAATACATGGATACTCTTTTTTTTTTTTTTTCCCAGAGCTGTGTACTGAAAGCATAAAGTTGAGTACACAGGTACTTTAAATTCTGCATTAAGATCTTTCAGAACCTGAGATGCCATTTGGAGAACAAAGATTTCCAAATGAAGAGAGGATGAAATATGAACAGGGTAAATTAGACTTCAAGTTTGACATCTGAAATATAATTGTCACACTAATGGATTGCAAAGCCAAATATTCATTTCCAAGGAGTGATGTAGTCTTCCTACATTCTTTAATTCATGATAAGAAGTCAAGTTAATATTTTTCAAAATTCTACCATCTAATTACTTCACCCTGACCTGTAATTACCTAGAAATTACATACAAAGGAAATGGCAGTTCAACTTAGAAAGTTTAAAAGGCAAACAATTATTTTCTTCATTTTAATAAATGCTTATCAATTATGAAGGTGCTGGTTGTTTCACCTGAAGGACTTTCTTCTTTGGGCTTGATTTTAAACTATCAATCTCACATCACAGTTCCTGACTTCTCTCATTTAACTAAAGGAAAATTCAGCAAAACACACAGGAAGGTGACTCAATGCACTGCAATCAGAGTAGCAGTCTTCCAGGCCTGAAATGGAACCTTTAGCTCAGGTTTCAGTTGGCAATGTCACCATTCAACATATGCATTCAAACTTGAACCATGCCTGAGATTTCTTCTAAGTAATCAATCAAATGCTATCCTAATGTCAGTGGCATACATCTTTAGGGATTTCAGCTTCTGTTAAAGCAAAACTGCTCCACTATCCTAGTTCAAATTAACATATAACATTTCCATTAGGCCTTCAACCTTATTCAACACCTAGCTGATGTTACCACATTCCTACTTTTGGTCACACCAGCACACTACTGACATACAATGTTAATTTTAAGATGCCAGATTCACCTAAAGGCAGCACTGCAGCAGAGCAATGGATAAAGATACTCCTCAGGGCTTTTTTCTACTTAACCAGGGAACCCTGGCAGAGACAGAAATTAAAACAACCCAAATATTCTTCTTACTCTCTTGCTTTAGTCTCAGATGTCAACCACTCCACTCATGCTTCTCAGTTAGGCATGTTAAGAGCTTTGTAACAGGATGTATACTTTTGGAAACCATGCTCCCCCTCACAGGAACATGCTCTAAGCCAGAGAGAAAACACTGATAACAGGTACATGCTGACACCTCACAGACACCGGCTACAGCTACAGAAGGGACAGAAGCAGCTTGCCACAGACTGGGGCACAGAGCAGGCCACCTCAGGAGACCCAGTTACTCCAGGCTGACAAAAATTCTGGTTCTCCCACAAGTTGGTTGCTCACATATGCATTAGCTCATTCTGCAAATGTATTATTTCAGGAAGTCCCAGTTCTCCTGATCAAGGGATTGAGGAATGAAAAATAAATCAAGCAATGCAAAATGTATTAGACACAGCAATTACATCTTTCCCTTCACATAAAAAATTGTCACACTGCATTTATCAGACTTGTCATTGAAACAAAAAAAAAAAAAAAAAAAAGGCTTCAACATTTTATGACATCTACAACCAAGGCTATTTAACATTTATAGTCACCACAGGCATCTATACAGAAATTTCTCAATTAAATTATGAAGTCCAGATGCAGCCATTACATGACTTTTTTAAGGGGTGGGAATGTTTTGGTTTTTAAAATCCTAAAATGATTTCTGCAATACTGGAGCGCAATGAGAAACTTGGCATTTCACCGAGACAATTTAGCAATAAATACACATGTGGATAAGTTAACAAAACAGAAATTAAGCAGAAAGAGATGCAGCACTACTAATATGTCACATTCCAAAGCCACTGGATCTGTTCATTTAAAAGCCAAACCTATGCTTGGCCATTGCCTGACCAAGTTTCAGACAGAAGCAGTTCAGTTTGCTCAAGAGGGCAACTCAAAGGTCGTAGGAGGACAGCCCACAGGGAAGACTAACAGTTCCTCCTATTCAAAAAGGTCAAAGACATTTTCTAGCATTAACTTTGAAAAACTGTGTCAATTACATCAATCTCTTTCCAGACTTTTCTGTGAAAGAAAAAGGACATTCTAAAGGCAAATTTATCTACCTTCTATTTGTAAAGAGTCCCTCACAGGAGGCCTGGTCCCAACAGCTCCACCCACTCTGGGTTTTACTCTGCAACATTAGTTAGTTGCTGGGGAAGTGCTGAAGCAGATGAATGTTTCAGATGGAGGAAAAACTGCATGTGTTCAAGTCGGTGGACTTTCAAATGATTTCATCCTTTTTGACTGCACAGAGGTCTTTCAAGTTAACCTCTGGTTTTGGATGAAGTGTGGAAAAAAAACTTGCTATCTCAGTCTGTTTTCAGCGTTTCTATGTACCAGGAATTAGGAGATTTAAATCCCCAAGATCAACATTATTTCTCCCTTGTCCCCCCAATTTCTTTCAACTGTATTTCCCACTGTAGCTTAAATCTCAGAAATGTCCAGACATGCAGGTTTTCAACAACTAACCTGCCTATGAATTTAAAAAATTTAAGTGTAGTTTTTCTTTTTTTCTCCCCATTCCCAAACAATCTTTCATCTGGGTAAAACTGCAAACAATGGTTCCAAAACACCCAACAGAGAACAGAAATAATACTGTCAATGTTTTCTCCTTTCACCCTTGAATTCATTTAACATCTTTGAAACAGAAAAGCATCCTCTGGACTTCAGAGGAAACCCAACAAGTGTATCCATAACACATAGGCAGCATCCAGACCCAGGTGCAGTTAATCTGATTACACAAAATAGTCGCATTTATAGCTAGAACTTACATGAAACTAAAACTCATCTGTAGTATTCAAGCATTAGAAAAATATTTAAGAGCAGCCATTCTTTCAAAACTAAACCAGTTTTACACCAGGCAGGTATGTTCTGCACTGCTTATAGTGAACATAGTTTTAAAAACATCATTCTACATGCAAATAATGCTATTCAAAAATTAGCAAACATACTCATGAGTATGGCTCAAGCCAGTAAGCACAATTCCACAGAAAGTACAGATTGTAAAGCCACAATTACAGTTTGGCTGCCAAATTCACCGAGAAACTGGAAGTGACCTAACAGCTGTTCAAATAACCACAAAATATTAAAACACTCTTGTGAGAGATAAATTTCATCTTGAATAAGCCTATCCTCTCTCCAACAGACATTGGTTATTTGTCTATGACCACTCTATACGGACAGCTGTTTTCTCATCTGACTCTCACACTGTATTCTCAGTTCCTCACACACCCCTCAATCAATCTGTAACATTCTACTTCCAGATAATTCACTTTTGAAATGAGGAACGATGTGGTAAGAAGTCCTGGTGCTGATATGGTCTCCACGGTGTGAAGTTAAAACACTACCAGGTCAGAGTATCAGATAGAAGAAAAATGTTTAAGTATGAACTTAAAGTCTAAGCATCAGGTCCTTCATATCCGGAACTCTGACTTCATATGAACGTTCATTTTCATTACACAAAATTCAGACAGACTCTTGTTAAGTGCTGGAAATCTAAGGATTACAGTAACAGGCTGAGAAAAGCCCAAGCCTAGTCAACTGAATTCTGGCTGTTGTTAATAAATTTCCCAACACAAAAACTAACACGGAATGGTGACTTGGTAACACTTTTTAAATCGGACTGGAATTCTTCTCACACATACAGCAAGATTTATCTGACCCTAATGCAGACATCTGCATCAGAAATGGTCATGTGAACTCATTTCAGAGTTAATGGAAAGCAATATATATTTCTGCAGCACACTAGGCCTCAACCTAAGTCAGAGCTCTAGAATAAACCATCTGATTTTTCCAAGTGACTACCAGGAAAAATGCTAACTATTAGTTCACAGGTACATTTACAAAATTAGATGAATCACAGACATCCTTTCAACAGGCCTCTTTAAAATTATGAGATCTATTTTGCTTAGTGAGGGTTGAAATGAAATATATACAATGTGATAATACCACCAAATTCAACTGAAATTTAAAGCTAAGCAAGCTGATTAACAAATGCATTTATACCAGCACGGTATAAAGATTTTTTTTTCTGTAACGGAAACCACAGAGGGAGCTTTTAAGCAAAACCCATGTAAACGTGAACAACTTATAAACGCTTCACGTTTTGCTTAGGAGTATTCAAGTGCTGTAGGAGACATTTTGATTTACTGTCATTCACTCTCCATTATATTAAACACATTTTTAATACATAAAATACACCCTTGTCTGTACGCCAATCACCTTTTCACATGGATTACCACCTGCACCTCTGATTTTCTCAGGAGACAAAGAGGCCTGTATTTGCTCAATTTCAGTAACATTTCAGTTTTTAAGCCCTTCAGAATGGTTAGAGTGGAAGCTTAGGTATTACCTCAAAAACTGCTCTAGGTTGTCTCCTGAAATTTTTATTGATTTGTCTCCTTTCAGCAATACATATTTACTGGCCAGACAATATTTATATCAAATATTCATAACCTAAGCTCTCCAAAGCCTAAAGAAATCAAAAGAAATCACTGCAAAGAAGCAATACTTATCCTCTAAAATAATTAAATTAGGTCTGATTTTAAGTATCTATTTCAAAGTAGATGCAATGCCTCGCTGTACCAGGGAGTGCCATCCATCACAACTCTCATCCCAGACCGCTGACTCATTCAAGATCCTTTCCTAGAGGTTCAAAAAAATATCAAGCACTGATGCCAAGTTTTACTCTGTATGCCCTCTATATTTCCTCATAGCCATTTTTTATTATAGGAGTAAAAGCGCTAAAAAAAATGTATTGTAGGGTACCGTTTTCCGAACTAACAATATTGAAACATGGCACTGTCCTACGTGTAGATGGCAATTGGAACATTAAAACTTAGAGCTTGGTAACCTAGAGCCAACTTGTGTTATAAAAGGGAGTACCCAACACAACAGCGGAAGGAATTCTGCTGCAACAACTGCAGAGGGCTTTTTTTTCCCCTGCACACAAAGGACACGGGTACATCCATACCTCGGTGCTACAGCCGCTCATGGCCGCGAGCTGCACCGTCCCTGAGTGCATTGCTGGAAGCTGCCCACTGGGCTAAGCATGGCACGGGCCAAGCAATCCTTCCTGCCCAACCAAGACTGGCTCCTTTCTTCTCTCCCTACTCGCTGCTAAAAAGAACTCGGTTGGTTTTTAATTGACAACCATTACACAAGCAGACCTCGAGCTTTTAGGGCCGCCGGTTGACTCATCTCTCGCACCTTTAAAAATGTAAAAGGCTTTCGTTCTTGCCCTGCGTCTCCCAGACGAGAGCAGGAGACCGCCCGATCCCATTTTATCTGCCCTAAAGGCAATTCTCACCCTTGCACACAACCACTTTTAACGCTCGGGTTTCCTAGGGAACTTCTAAGGATACCACAGAATGGGTTACCCGGGACGATAGCCCGTATTAAGGAGCTGGGAAGTGGGATTACCCCTTTGTTTTATTCGCTTTTGCCTTTTCCCACTGGCGTTTTGCGGGTGATGGATGACAGGCCGGCCTCCCCGCCCTGCCCCCCTCGCCCTCCCCCGATGTCTGAGCAGCGGGAGGAGGTGCCGCCGCCTCGACCCACTGATAATGGCTGCGAGGAAGGGATCGATGGGGCCCCGCCGACTCCCGACCCCAGCCCCACCTCGGTCGCACCCCTGTCCCCTGCCGCCCCCAGCATTTCCGGAGCTCGGCTCGCCCCTGCGGCTCTCCTTGCCACATCCAAGCTCCCGTGGTACAAGGAGGAAAAAAAAAAAAAAAACCAAAAAAAACCAGCCGGCCTCCTCCTTTCCTAGGATCGAGCTTCCCCCCAACAGCACCCCCATTCCCCACGCCACTCGGGTGCCTTTCTCCAGTCTCATCTCACCCTCCCCGCCTTCACCGACCCCTTTCCTATGGCCACCCGCCCGCATCGGCTCAACCCGCCCCCCCTTCTTCCTCCCCGTCCCTCCTCCTCCTCCCCCTCCTCTCCTGCTGCAAACGGCCATTTCTATTGTGTGTCTCTCGGTACCAAGCCGAGCAGGGATCGCCCCGGCCGCTGCCAGCCGCACAGCCCGGCAGAAAATGGCTGGAGGGGGACGCCAGACCCACCCAACCCCCCATTCTCCCTCCTCCCCGCTTCCCGGCCGCCTTCCCGGCCCCCTCCCCGCCGAACTGCCCCGGGGGGGCTGCCGGGCGCAAGGAGTGCCGCGTCCCTCACCTGTGGTGAGCCGGGACGACACCTCTCCGAAGGGCGAGGGCTCCATGCGCAGGTATTTCTGCGGGGAGGAGGCAGCGGCGGCGAAGGAGGAGGAGGCGGCTGAGGCCGGGGCTGACAATGGCGCACATCGCCTTCGCTTCGGGGACGCCGGGCTCAGCAGCGGGTCGAAATCCAGAGTCCTTTTCAAAGTGGCGCCGCAAGCCATGGCGCGGAGCGGCCAAGGGGGCTCGGAGCGAGGGGCAGCGGTGGAGACAGCAGCAGCCGGCCCTGCCCAGAGGCGTCTTCCCCGCTGTCTGGAGTGGGCTGGGGGGGAGGGAAGGGAAAGGAGGGGGCGGCTGCGTCAGGGCCGCCTCCGCCGCCTCCCCGCCGGCCTCTCTCTAGGGACCGGCCCCGGCAGCGGCAGCAGCAACCCCGGTTTAGTCCAGCTGGATTTCTGCTCTCCTCGCCCGCTCCGCCCTGCCCGGCCGGGACAAATTCCGCCCGCGGCCGGTGGCGGGACACGAGCAGTGCCGAGAGACGCGGTGCCGGTCCCAGGTGCGCGGTGCGGGGCGGCCGATGCAGGGCGATGGCGATGGCAGGGCCCGGGCGGCGGCGATGGCGGCGGTGATGGCGCTCCCGGCCGTAACCCCCGCACCAGCAATATGGCGTCAACAACAACGCCGCCGGTTCAAACGTCGGCCCCCCCTCCCCCCCCCGCAGAGGCTCACGGGACTCGTGGTTTCCCCGCCCTGCCCCACGCCACTCAAAGGCAGGATGGCCGCTGGGGAGCTGGGACTACAGCTTCCGGCGTGCACTGCGCTGGCAGGGTAGGCTTCCGGGGTCTGGTTTAAATCCCCCCTGGGAGGGTGCGGGCTGGGGTGTGGATGGGGGCGCGGTGGGCTCCCGGGAAGGGCCGGTCGGTCCCCTTGGGACGCAAAAGGGGCGATGGGTCTGTTCTGCCTCCTGTTAGCGCAGGTGTCGAGCGGCCCGGGCGGCGGATGTACGTCCGCGTGGCGCTTGTCTGCATGTGAAATTGGGGGCAAAGTGCGCTTAGTGGCCTCCATGGTGAGGGCAGAGCAGGGAGCGTACGGGAGTCCGAGGTGGCACCTAAGGACACGCACGGAAAGGCCTCACGATGTCGGGATCTGTGTCACGGCGTAACCGAGTGGTTTCCTTGCAGTTGCATAAAGCACATTCTTGCTTAAGGAGGGTGGTGAGGGAAGAGGTTTAAAGAACTATAAAGCTGCTGCTGGGAAGAGCATAGCTCTTTCCTGTGCAGCTTCCTGATTGAAACAAACTGTGTTACAGGTCACCACAGTGGGAAAACTAACAGAGGTTTAGACCCCCCAAAATATATGTAGCTTCTATATTTTCTGTGTCTAATTTTGGGTATTTAACCATAAACACGAAGACATGTTGTCTTTGAAAGGCAAAATTATGAATATTCTGTCATAAAGTTTTAACACTTTGGTGTTTTTGATTGTGTTCTGAAGTGTGAGCTAGACTTTCTCTAATGGTATTAAAAAACCCCACAAACCTTACCATCCTTTGGAAACAGGATTTGCTGTATGTGTTTGGTGTGTGGCATGTATTGTTAATTCTGTCAAAGCAGCACCCAGGCAGTCAAAACACCAATCTGACTGTGCTGGCAGTGTGATTGTGCTGCTTCTGGGGCAGCTGAGGTTTCAGGTGGTGGGGTGACCTAGCAGAGCCTTCCTTCTCAACAAATTATTTGTTTTCTGACAGATAGTTTGTGACAGTGTTGGTGCAATTAGGTGAAGTTTACCTTATGCCTGTCTGAGTTGCCTTGGCCTAAAATTAATACTGCAAAATTGCAAAATGAAACCTCTGCTGTGAGCTGTTCCTCTGAAGAGGAAGTCCTTGGAGTGCTTCCTTGGAAATAAGGATGCTGACAAGCCTTTCTAAAACTAAGACAAGTTCTGCTTCTCTGCAGCAAGATTCAGGAAATGTACTGATGTTATTACAGTGTTACAATTGTCCTACTATTCGTGTACTGGTATAACTACTTCTGTGGACACTCTTCTTTAGAATAATGCTAGCTGGTTTTCCATCCATTTAATTCTTCATTTCCATTACATATCCCTAAGCATATAGCTTTCCCTGTGTTTGGGCACCAGTGTTAAATATTCTTACCAAGCACTCAACCCAGCAAGACTAAGGCAAAATTGCTCTGGCAGGCTTTGAATTAAGGGAACCCCAAGTGTTTCTCAGTGTGTGTATGATGTACCTGTTTAGTTTGGAGTGCCCTGTGGCCTGCTTCTGCCGTCACTTGTATGCTGAGAAGTTTGGGTGTGGTAGTGGAAGAAAAAATGTTAAATTTCAGAGTAACCAGTACTTCTCCACTGAAATTATTTTTGATATATATTCTGCATTCAGTAGCAGAAGCAAAGTCTTGGTGACATTAACCACGTGGCACTAGATCCTAAGGACCATTCAGGCACAATTTAACTCAATTAAGACAGTCTGAGGAATCAGGTGAGACTTCATCAAAATAAGGATCTAGAAAGTCAGCTTTTGCTAGCACAGGCAGCACTATAATTGTAAGCAATTGATTAGAACAGTGATTGTCCTAATCAACAGAGTTATTTGGCTTTTATCTGACCTTTAATTTGTTGAACTAAACTGAAGCAAGTCTGATTTAGGTCAAAATAAGAATTCACATAGCCCTTTGCAGCAAATTAAACCCAGACAAACCAACATAGCTTTGCATGTAGACAAGCCCTAAGGCATCGAAATGTCCAACAGCAGTGACAAAGTGCTTGATGGTTGTCAGGGAACATGTGTTTTTACTTTCATTGTGGCAGGAAACACCATAGGGTCAAGGCTGCAAACCACTGTTTATATTGTTCTTTCTTCTGCTTACTTATTATATAACCAATTTGCAGTGCCCCATTATGTGCTACATGGGGTGCCTTTAAAATTATATATTATAAGCATCTTTTTAAAATAAATTGTACCCACAAATTTTATTAATACTGGGAGTGGGAGAGCTGATTCATAACTGGCATTGTGCTAGATTTTATTGAATATGTACTTTGAGCATGACACCTGTTAAAAAGGCAAGTCCTTAGACTCAAGACAATATTTTGACCTCTGTACAGCCCTGATTGAGGTGGGAAGGTAACCCTTTCAGTGTATTGCTTTGGGATGGTGATGGAAATATCATAGTGGACCAAATATTAGGCTTTGTGCAGTCCATTTTCTTCTTTTCTTCCCCTTCCTTACCATTTTGACTTTGCTTCCTATTCCTTTTTCCTGAGACATCCTATTCATGTGATTCAGCATCCACATCACAGGCCCCATCTTTTCTTCTACACCATCTAACCATGATCTTCTCACTTCACCTGTGGCTCATTTCTCATTAACCAGTCGTGCTTGCCAACACGGGACCACGGATTGGCTGAACGGTTTCTAGGGCTCGTTCATTCCTCCACAAGTGAACAAAATTCACTTTAAGTGGTGTCATGCCACTTGAATTCGGACATGGGTGCCAAAGATTTCTTACTTATGTATTAGGCACACGCTGTGGTTGCAGATTTTGTGGACAAATTGCAGTGGTAGTTATCTGCCATTATGTCAGTGAAGTGTTTGTATTATGCCAAGTGAGAAGGGATTAGTTAAGTTGAAAAAAAAAGGAGGTTAGTACAGGAATTGTAAGGTGGAAAAACCAGCTGAAAGAAAACTGGAATAAATTTCTCAGTCTGCTTTGCTACATAGGAATATAGATGGTGCTGGCCAAAGGGAAAGGATACACAGGAACAGGAATGAAAGGCAGAGATCAGTGAAGTTTAGCTCTGCTTATTTAGATGCTGACTTATGCTGATAAACTGTACCAAAAATTATGACCTGAACTTATAATATGCACTGACTTTCAATAGGACAAATCTGTTTCTTAGGCCTGAGCTACTAAGGAATTGCCAACAGAAGTACAGAAGTATATTTCCCAATATAAAAGACATTCAAAACACCTATTTCCTCTAAATACTGTATATAATTACACATATTCAGAAAAAATTAATTAAAACCAGAATCTGTTTAGGAAAAGATAAGTGAGCTGATTAGAATAATGTAAAAGGGAAAAATTAGCCCCAGGAAATTAAAGTGTTGTTATTTAAATGTTATTGCCCCTACTAGTTGTTGAATTCTATGATTTTTCCCTAAAAGCACAAGGAAAAAATAAGTTCAGGACATCTATTTTAGTGATGAAGACTATGTTGTGATACAGGAACTGTCAGTTACCCCACCCAAACTGAAAATAAGAGGAAGATTTATAGGTGCCAGAGGAATGAGTTTCCAGAACATTCTTCCAGAAGCACCAGTATGGGTGAAAATAAACCCCAATCTTTAGTTGCGGGTTAGGTGGGCTTTAGGTAAGGCTTAGTATTTTTACAAAAAGGGATTCTGTGGTATTGATGTTTTCAGTGACGCTACTAGGAATAACCCAGGAAGTTTTGTAATACAAAATTACAACAAAATCAAAGTGGAATTAAACATTTTGCAGGTGTGCTGGTTTTGGCTGGGATGGAGTTGATTTTCCTTTCAGTAGCTGATGTGGGATAAGTTTCAGATTTGTGACCAAAACAGTGCTGATAGTACAGGGATATTTTCATTTTTGCTGGGCAGTGCTCGCATAACATCAAGGTCTTTTCTGCTTCTTATCCCACCAATGAGGAGGCTGGGGGTGCTTAGGGAACTGGGAGAAGACACAGCCAGGACAGCTGAAAGGGGCATTCCACATCACATGGCATCATGCTCAGCACATAAAGCTGGGGAAGAAGCGGGGGGTGGAAATTCATAGCTGTGCTGTTTGCCTTCCCAAGTCGCTGTTGGGTGTGATGGGGCCCTGCTTTCCTGGGGGTCTGAACGCCTGCCTGCCCACGGAAAGCCATGAATGACTTCTTGCTTTGCATTGTGTGCGTGCACAGCTTTTGCTTTCCCTATTAAAATGTCTTTATCTCAGAAAACTCTTATGAGTTTTCTCACTTTTACCTTTTCAATTCTCTCCCCCATCCCACCAGGGGAGTGGCTGTGTGGTGCTTAGTTGCTGGCTGGAGTTAAAATTTGACAGTTTGAAAGGATATGAAGCAGGAATAACCCATTTGAGTCAGTTCACCTATATTCAGAATAATATATTGAAGCTATAAAAAGAAAATTACTAAACTCACTGGTGTATATGCATGAATTGTGCTAACAGACCTGGATATAGAATAATTAGGAAGCACTGAGTAAAGTTTTGCAGCTCTGATTACTGCAATTACCTCAATGATTTCAGGAAAGCATCAACTAGCAAAGCATGGATCAGTAATCTTTTCTATCTGTTGTTAGTCACAACTTTGTGTAGGATCACCAAAAAAAGGAGGGCAGTATCATAAGGTACTGGAAATGCTGCTGCAACATAAAGAAAGATTGCCTTACATCACCATGTCCTGAATACCCTTACACCCCAATTTCAAATATTTTTATACACAAACGTTTTACATTGTGCCTATCGGTTTTCTACCTCCCTTTTGCTATTGTTAAGAATTCACATTTTTAAACTTCACATATAATTTTCCCTGCCTGGATTTTGGACAAACACTGCACCAAACTCTGCTTTGCCTTTGATCTTAAAAAAAATGGTACAGTGCTTTAGCAGAAAGGAAAACTGTAGTTCTTATGAAAAGATTTTTTTTCAAAAATGTTCTCTTACATCTTTGTAAAGAACTTTTCATAATTGATTCTAAGGGTAAAGGAGCAGCATGGTATTGCATATTAATTGGAGTGTAGAATTTAGTCAACTGAAAATATAGAGCTGGAATTGTAAAAAAAATTACAGGCCAAGTATTAGTAATGTGAGTAATACTGAACATGTAAATTAAGAGCCATTGAAGTCAAATATGCTGAGCTGTGAACATCTTTCTACTTTTTCAGTGGACTGGAGCCTGGATCCTCTGTGAGCTTACACAGCTGTGTCAAGCTGAGATATGGTAAAGGTCAGTTTTTCTTCTGTGCCAGTATGTTAGTGAACAAGCCAGCATGGGACATAGTGACAACTCAGCTATCTATTAACTATCTCCTATTGACCTCCTCAGAACTAGGAGGAGGTGTGAGACACTGTTCATTCTGTTCACTTGCAACACATAAGAAATGGGCAGGTACTTTCCCCTGTTGCCTCCGTGGAAATTTTGCTTGTATTGAGCTCAATTTTCTGCATTGAGCAATGAAGAACTGGGGACTTGGGTTTAAACTCCTATTTTTCCAGATTGTTTACTAAGTGTTCAACTTCTGTCACTATCTTGCCTGTCTTATCCATCCTTCTGTTCTTTTCAGATAGTACCTGGCTACATTTTATTCTCAAAAACTTCTTCCTGCCTGCTGCAGCTGACCTCCAGGATGCTCCTTGGTATCCCAGGCAAGGTGCTATGTATGTGTGCTCTACCATCTGTACACACCTATGGTTTAACCTACTTCTCCCCCTCTGATCAATCACTTCTCTGCTCCCCTCTGCCAATCTTCTACAGTACTTTTCATTTAGCATATCTTTTCTATTCATAAAACAAAAGATAGCACCCATCTTCTGCTGGCAAACCCCCTCCTTGTCCTTTCTCCACCACAACTAATTCTGTCATCCTTCAAGCTGATCTGCTCCTTTTTCCTCTCATATAAAAGCTAGTTTTAGGTCATGGCTGCTCTTCTGTGAAGTATTTCCAATGACCTGTTTCCCCACCTCAGACCTTGTTTCCAAAATTCTTCCCCAGACTTAGGTCACCTCTAGGCTGCAGATGCTCATAAATTACCAGCTTTCTAGAACTTTCTCCCAGGGAATCTTTAGTTTCTCTTTCCACCCATAGTTCAGGGTCTCTCTGTTCACCAGTTCAGGAGACAAAGTTTTCACTGCCCTCCTCACCTTTCTTCCTTACGAATCAGGAGCATCTCATCACCTTTGCACCCCTTCTTGGATGTTCTTGGGTTATTCATCCCTTTGGTTTCAGGCTTCACCTTTGGGGCCTGGCATTCCTTTGCTGATGCATTAATTTGGGATTTATGTCAATCCCACACATTCTGGTCCAGTCCAGCTTTCCTCTAATAACTTCCTTCCCTTCTTCATTCCCTTCTCCAGCTTTCCTCAGAGGACTTTCACTTGTGCTGCCCTTTTTTCTTTAAGCCTGAAACAACTGCACCCATCTTGCGAGCCAAATCCACACTGCCTTCATTCAAATTTCCCCATAAAATGTACTTTTGCCAGAACACCTATCCAGCTCAGATTCTTCTCCTGAAATATGTCCTGTTCCTCTATAATAAAAACAATTCCTGTTTCATAACAAAACAAAAAGAACTGAGCAAGAGACTGACTACACAACTAATTTTTGGCAGTTGCTTTCTGCCAAGAGCAACATGCTTGTTCTTATCCCACTCCTTTGGATTGTCCTCCCCGTGTGCCTCCTGTTTGTCCTTTTGTTTTCAGCTTTTGATTCCTTCCTGAGGGCTCCTGGCCTGATCCTGTGCTCACACTGGTGTGAAGTGAGGAGTAGCTCCGCTGCAGCAAACAGAGCTATGCCAAGGCGAAATTTCTGTGGAAGACGATCATCCCTTTGTTTTAATATTAGCTAATAAAGCCTGTGCACAGCTCCAGCACAGCGCTCTGGTTTTAATTAATAAAAATTAGCATATACAGCTACACACACTCTTTCCCTCAGCTACTTTGAAGAAAACCCCTTTGTATGTCTTCCTGGTTGCTCTGTGTATTGACATTAAAAAAACCCCAAATGAATAAAACCCCAAAACCAAAGTAGCATCAAACTCCCACGCGAACAAAAGGCTTGGGTGCTGCCGGTGGCGGGCAGCGCTGGGAGCAGTCCCGGCCCCCGGCCCCTGCTCCCGCCGCCGGGGAGCCGTGCAATTCCCAGCCCGCCGTCCCTTCCTCCGCCTTGCACAATCCCACTGCAGCGACTTCCCAGTCTTAATTGGAGCCTCTGGGCATTATTGTATTATTATTATTTAATAAACAACCACATAAAACACTGACATTTAAATAAAAGTAAAGAAAGGAAAGCTCTGACTCCTAAGTCTGTTTTTTTCTGTTGGCTTGGGTGGAAGCAGGAGCAGGTTTTCTCCACAATACCCATGCTCACAAAACACAAGCTTACATTTCATGTTATAGGAAAGAGAGCCCACTGTGGATGAGCAGGCCAGACCTACTGCAGCTGTCAATTCCTGTTGCAACATAAGGTGTAAAATAGAGAGTAATAAACTGAACATTCCTGAATAAAAGGCGCTGCTTTTCTTTCCTGAGCTACAATTTGCAAGGGTTTAGCCCCATTTTCTGCATTGTGACCCCCAGCATGTCCTTTTGAGTGGTTATCTGAAACTCACAGCCACAGGGATGCTATTAAAAATAATAAATAGAAAAGATAGTTTTATTTTTGCATTTGATTGTTTGAGGCATTCCAGTGTGAGAGTTATCATGACAAAAGAAAATGTGGTATTCTTGAAGTGAACGAGGAGGAGCACAACTCGTTCAATAAGGTTTTGAAAGAAAAACAAAGAGCTAAAAGCCAGATCTGACTCCTTTAGAAACAAGTCGAAAATGAGACAAGATTCAAAGTGCTTAAAATACTTTGGTGGCAAGCAACAAAGAAGCGTCTGTTACTAGAATTGATTGAATTAAGGAAAGGGAGAGAAAATCTTGAGAACTTTTAGAAAGGGAGAGAAAATCTTGAGAACTTTTAAAAAGTGGTTTTAATGTGTGGGGAGTATAAGGACAAAAATTCTCCCGGGCCACAGCTAGAGCCCTGAATCAGCATAGCTCCTTTTCTTGAAGAAAGTGAAAACTAGACAAGGGCGAGTACGAACACCCTCATTATCCTTTTTCATTGTGGATCAAAGAGGAGGAATTCAAAGGGCTGCCAGGTCTCCACTTTCCTGCAGTGAGGCTGGAGTGTGGGCTCCGTTTATTTCCCTCGCATTAGGCAATGCTCCTCTATTACTCTAAATGATCCAGTCCTGAAATGGACTTCTTGTGAGATCTGAATTCTATTTACTGGTTTGTGTTTTCCAAGTACTCAGTAGGAATGAAACATTCCAGCTGTTTATAAAAATTATGTATATATGTGCTTTAATTCTAGGGAGTTCACCCCTCATTCTTCCCACCATTTCATTACACATTTGCTTTCCTGTATTATATAGTAAAAGCTTCATGCAGTGGCTCACTTGCATTTACATATAAGGACTGTAATAATTCTGTGATGTTGCTTGGAACTTCTGTATGAACATGCTGTATAGAGGCAACGTGGGCATGACAAATGCATTGTAGATTTTTTTGTAGATAAACACAGTCAGTGAATGCAAATATGAGTGAATTTGTGTGCAAGTTTTAATAACTAAGCAGAGCTAATAAGTGCATGACACCTGTAACCACAACTGCCACTGCAAACAGGGAAACTAGTTTTAAGGCATTTGCACTGTTTTAAAAGTACTGGGCTTTGAAATATTTCAGCTGTAATGGTTGGGAAGTGTTCATCCTCCAGCAGGTATTTAAGTGTATGGACTCTGTTATTAGGAGTACTGAGTTTATTAGCATCTGATATGCAAAAGTCCTTGTGAAAACAAGTACCAAAATTGTGAGGACTGCCTTATGAAGCAATCTGTGGCTTTTAAAGACATTATGGAAATGTTACTGCAAAATGGATTAAAAAGTGCTGGTTGATGATGAGGGAGATGGGTGTTAGGCATGGAGATTTCTTTGGAAAGCAAAATAGGAACTTATTGGAAGGGTGCTGTATTTCCCTGAGTGGCTGTATAGCCAGTAGTAGCCCTGGTCTAGAAGCAAGGAGCTTGTTCAGGAGAGGCACTGCAGGGACATAAAATGTAAGGAGGAAAAGTTATGTGTTTGAATACGGGGTATAGTAATTCCCTAGAGGGTGATGGAGTGACTGCTTTTTGTGAGAATACTGAGGCAAAATATATTAAATTGTTACCAAAGTTGTAGAAAAGTATGTTCTGTAAAGCTTTCTAGTGCATTTTATCAAAATCATTTTATCAAGGCCAGGTTGGATGGGCTCTAGTGGAGTTGGAACTAGATGATCTTTAAGGTGACTTCTGACCCAAACCATTCTATGATTCTATGAAAGTGTTCATGTCACAAAAAGGAGAAACATGCAAGTCTAAGACTTTAATCGACCAAAAGGCAAAATGAACCTCTTTAACCTCTTTCTTTATTCATGAATACAAATCTTTGCTTATTTCTGTATTTGGTAGAGGTAAAGTTGTCCTTAATTGGCCTGCAAAATATTTCCTAGAGATGTAGTTCATGTTTAACATGTGAAGGAAATTGTTTTGAATTCACTGGAAGTCCACCAGCTCTTTCTAAATAAAGCCATATTAGTGTAGATGTTGAAGTGCTGCAACAAAAATTATGTTTCTCAGAGAGAGGAAATTAAATTGTCTTTGTATTTGCATTTCTTTAGAGCTCAGTCACAGTGATTTATTGATGGAAAATGAGAAGGAGACAGTCTTCAAAATGGCCAGTCAACTGAAGAAGCCAGTCTGGGGACATCTGTATCTTCCCACTTGAAAACCTCACCTGTTGCTTGCTCCTACAGAGTACCTGGAAACACTGGTAAAAAACAAATTACAGTAGTGCCATTGTATTTTAGCAACTCTTTTTTCTGTATAGCATTAGAATGATGTCAGAGGTTGATGACATATTAGGTTGTTCCAGTGAGAACAAATAATTTGGGGGCAAAAACCAGTGAGGACCCCGTCAGACACTGAACAATGTTTTTGGTTTTCATGTACTGATTCATCAGTGTTTATAGGCCTCCAACATGTAAATCACCCTGAGGTAATCTGGAAGGGAAGGATATGAATAAGCCAATTAAATTGGCAAAGAGCCTAAGGAACACCCTGTTTAGGGATAAAATCACGCCTCTCCTAGTGCCAGTATTTTTGGAGGAAAAAATAGACTTAAAATCCTTGCAGAGTTAAATTTCTTTGTAGAGAGAACCAATTTAGAAGACTTTGGTCTTCTTTTCTTGTATGTGTGAGCTTGGGTAACTGAGATAAGGCAGTAAGTGATGTGTTTTCTGCAAGTAACTTTAATTTTGATGACACAGAAGGATGTCATCCAGGTTGCAGAGGGTGTAGGAGCAGTTGCCTCATTTATGGCAATTATTTCATATTCAGTTTTATGATATGAGCATTCAAAGGACTGAATTGCCCTTCATCTTTCCAAGTACCACCTCTTTTCTTTCTTTTTTTTTTCCCAAAGGGAGGTACAATTTTCCATCAGGAAGCTTCTCCACCCAACTTAGCAGTTACTAGCATACATTAAGGTGCTCTATATCTAAATAATAACAAAACCAACTACTCTTTTTTTGCCATCTGCCAGGTCTGTGCCTTCAGAGGTGTGATGTGACAGGAAAAGAGGCAGAAGTGAAGAGAAGTTTTCACTGAAAGTTGAACAGAGGGAAAAGTATTTCCATTCTCAGTTTACTTCCTTACAGTATAAATGGATTCTCTTTGAGTTTTCAAGAAGCTTGCTGCTTGCTGGAAGACTGGCTCTGTTTTGCTGTCATTTCACTCAGGTCTTTGAACTCACATTCAATTCCAGTCAGGAAAATAGATGTCTCTCTGGAAGAGACATATCATGTGTGTGCCTTCTCTAGAGGAAAGGCCCAGGCAGAACTCAGATATGACACCAGACACTTTATGTGGGAGTGGATCATTATGACCTCTTCAAGTGCCAGAGAAGCTGTAATTGGCATTTGTACATTATTAAGCACCAGAGAATTTAACTGTAAACAGGAATCCATAGGAAATCAGGAGTCACCAGTCACATTGCTCATAGAGCTACTAATTTAAGAGCAGCTTTTGGACATTTTTCAGATGCCATTAAGAGTGGCATCTTTTTTTCTTCCATCATCTTCCATCTTCTTTGTAATTCTAGAGTCATGTTCGTGGTTGAAGGGGAGTAACATCCTGAAAACAAAAACAGGCAGAAAGCAACAGAGACATGAGATCACTGGAGACACCACTATCAGTCCTCTGAATGCCTTGGAATTGACAGCATCAGGAGATCCTAGCTATAAATGCCCCGATGGACAAAAGACCCAGATAAACATAGCTGTTAAGATGATTTCAGTGCCTCTCACCTAACCCCAGCCTGATAGCTCAGCATCTAGCTCATACCAGTCTTCACACCCTATGAAGACAAAGAGACACCTTCCAGGAGCAATCTGTACCAACCCAAAGTAGGAGTAAAAGGGATGTGATGTACTCTCTTAGTCTGTCTGTCTGCATTGTGTGCTGAGGAGGGCTAGATGACCATCTGAATTTTTTAGACAGCAGGTGATCAGTGACATGATTCCCAAGTTTACTGTTCAGCTCTTGCCATACATTGCTGGCAGCAGATCAAACTCCTGTTACTAGATGAGGACGAGAAATTTTGCACCACAGGTTTAATTCAAGGATCCCTTTTGTTTTGAACTGGAACTAGAGATTCACTCATCTTCTAGGAGGTGTCTCTGGCTCTTATTCACTTTCAAGCATTCAGGAACTGCTCAGAGCAGTGGAAAAACAGAAATAGCTGCTTTCACTTCTCTTGTTGGTGTATGTGCCCTGAAGAAACAGGAAGCAAAGTAAGGTTAAGCTGGGTTTAAAGGAACAAGATAATGTTTGGTAGAGGAAGGGAAAAATGCATAAGCTGGCCATGTCTCTAACTTCAGTGTACATAAACTGTTGCCAGGTCCTCAGGAAAACAAGGGATTAGGGAAATAGTCTAAATCTATGCTGCATGAAACACAGAGCACATGACAACAGCCTGAGCCCCTTTGTCTCAATAGACAGCACTCTAGAATTGGTGTGACCTTACTTCTGCCCTTGTTAGTCTGAAATATGTAGCACAGCTGTAGGACGTGGTTCATCATTTATCAAGGGAAAATACAGTTCTGGATGGGAACGTGGAGGTGAAAAGTGTTCTGCACACCACGTTCACTTTCATGTTGTAACTTGCTGCTTGGAAAAAAACAGAATGTTTTGTCTTCTTGTAACACTGGTGAACAACTTCTTATCATAACCTTGTAAGAGGCTTCAAGTGCATTCATGAATAGGAAGATGATTAGGATGACACATCAAGGTTTTCTGAATACTTTTTTCTATTCATATACATCCTCATATTTTTCTTAGTTTTCTTTCCAGAGCAAGGTGTTTCTAATCTCTGGTGTGATTGGTAGATAACATCCTTTCACTCTTGGTGGCTGAGCTTGCTGTGAAACTCGAGCTGAGCAGTAGGAAAGTGAGTTTACGTGAGGGACTGTCAGACCTAAAGCAGCTAATTTAGCTGGAAGGCCCTGCAATGACCTTTGCAAAAGAGGCCACTATTGCTCTGAGCAGCTACTGTGGCAAAACCCAAGGATAAAACCCCATTTAGCCTGACTAAAATGTTTAATGGGAAAGAACTTACATGGGGGATTTAAAGGATCTAATTTGTAGGGTAGAAAGAGGACGATATCTATGTAGCTGGGGAACAATCGAAAGTGTTACTCTGAACACATCCATAAATCATCATGCTAGGTAGTGTATTCTCCCTTCCTTCAAGTATTTCCCAGGCTGGGAGTCTGCTTTGGCCACAGCTGCTTCTCTTCAACAGTCCATTAGAGTCCTGAGACTGGGTTTTGAGCCAGCTGTGTAGGAAGGCTGTAATACTTCTCTCAGCTTGCAGCTGAAGAGTCAAGTATATAGCCTGATGTGCTTTTTTTGAGGAGAGGACTCATATTAATTACCCTACATCTAAGGAAATCTAATTTCAGAGCACAAGGACACAGAGGAAAAAAGGAAGCCTGATTTTTCCAGGGTTCAAATGATCATGTTAGTGCAGAGATTTGTGTCACAGGGAATGCCTCTGGGCCTTCTTGCTACCGGGGTTGTTAACAGAGGGCAGGAAATCAACTGAGACCAATGACTTCAGTGACAAATATCAGGGGAGTAGAGGTGGTGTCTTTGGCATTAGGCTGAGGGGGCTACAGCTGGTGGTGCAATGGCTGAAAAGTTTACCCTGTGTCTCGTTGCTTCTAGGGGTGTAAATGAATGCTGACCATACAGACCAACAGCACAAGTTTCACCACACTTGTGAAGTTAAAAACTCTGGTGGTTCCCTCTTCTCTAAAGTGTTCTGCAAAGCCACATTTGGGGTATAAATGGTATGGACATGTCCAGTTCAGTGAGGTAGAGTTAATAGGGGAGGTAGGTTGAATTTATATTGTAGTCTTACTTTCTTGATTTGACAGAGCAAAGAGAGAAATCCCAAAGCCATGTATTTTGAGATTTACTCCAAGTCAGGTACAGAGAGTGAATGAAAAAAGTAGATAATCTTTTTGAGATCACCACTCTGATATCATACACTCCTGTCTGCTTTTCCAACTCAGCCCACTGTTCCTAGCCCTGTACCTGTGCAGCCCCAAGGACCCAGTTAACACCTGCTCCTTGCTGTCTGGTGCCCTCTGGTGCTGCGAGTACCTGTCCAGGCTACGTCCCGTTGCACCCTTGTGCAGCTGTGGGAGCCAGCCTGTACCCCAATGGGGACCCAGGCTTTTCCCCACTGCAGTCTGGAAGTGGCAAGGACACTCTATTATGCCTTGGAGCAAGTAGGATAGGCCTGGGAAGTAGGAAAAAGCTTCTCTATCCCTATGTCTGTCCTTGAAGGAGGAGAGTGGGAAGTGTACAGAATCCCCCTGTACACTTGGACTGGTCCCCTTCCAAGCATATCTCCCTTGCTTTACTCCCTTTCCCTTGCTTTAGCCTCTAACTTCTATCATCCATACTCTTTTATTACTGTTACCTTCACATAGTTGCCTGGTCTCACTGCTGTATCTTCCTCCTCCAAGGTATAGCTTCTCTTCCCCCTGGCTATTCCCACCACACACTGATCCTGCTCCAGACACCTCATACTGCAGTGCCCATGGCTCAGTAATGATTGGAGTTTACACATGCTCAGTTTTATTGTTCAGAAAACAGGATTACAGTATCTTTGCTGTCATTCTTCTTCCCTTTAATTTATCAATGCTAATTGATTGATTGATTGATTGGTTGATTGATAGTGGCTCTCTGGTTAAACAGTCTCCCAAGCCCAAGCAACAACCACATGCCTATCCTTCCCACATATTTACCTGGAGCATCCATAATGTATTAATCTCTGGAAATTATTTAGGGCCTTTTCTAAATTAGTTTGTACAAAATTGGCAGGGCTCATTTTGTTATACTTACAGAAAACTGATAACAGAAACAGATAGCAACAACAGGCTCACTCACAGGTTGTTCTCTTAATTTGGTCCAAGTAGTTTTTAGCTTTTCAGGGAATGAGTGGATCACTCAATGACTGCAACTACACACTGATGGCAGGTTCTTGCCTGCAAGCCTACTTCACCACACCTGATGCTTGTGCCCTGTTTAGTTTAGTTCTCCCTTGAGATGGTCAAATGCTGTTCCTGATGATGTTGTCACAGTCAGTGACACAGTCAGTCAGTAGCTGTATGGAAAGACCAAGCTTCAGGATGTTTGCAATCTGATTAGCTGAAACATCATTAGCATGGGCTTTCCTGGCAGATTCATGACCTGAGGGCCTTCTGCCTGACAAATTTCAGTTCTCTGCCACTAGGAGCTATTACAGGAAGAAATCCACAAAATTTTTTCCAGTTGTTTTTGTTTGCTTTTGTCTTTCGTTGTTTCTTTATTTTTGATAAATATCTGTTGGAAACAGCTAAAGTGATTAAACATAAAATAAGGTATCTGCCCCAAACTCAACCAAACCAAATAATCAAACCCAACTAGCAGACAATGAGCTGTTGGCAGGACTAAGCTTGAAACTTGTGAGCTGGAACTGATAAAGGGTTGGCAGAGATGTAAGAAACAGAAAATAGGACCTTATAAAGAGAAGTTGGGCAACCTTCAAAAAAGTGGTGCTACCAGTCCTGTCAATGAATACTTAGATATGGCCCTTGCAGATTGCAGGTCTTTGATGCAATGCTCACTGGTGAGTCATTTGGAAGATCACTAATTGAAGGATAGAAACTGGCCTGCTGTGGCCTGCAGCCATTATGAGCTGTGCATTTTTTTAAGAGGTGTTTGTTGCAATACCCTCTATTTTCTGCAAATGGGGTGTGGCTCTCCCATTCCTGGTAAAGTGACTGGTGCAGCTTTTGGTTGGGAAAATATGGGTGCTGTTGCATGACAAGCTGGACTTCCCCTAGGAGGGAAATCAATTTCTTCCTCTTCAGTACAGCATCTGGGGTGTGACAATTCCCAAAAATGCAATGGAACTGCACAGAAATCTGGCAGCTTTACCCAGTTTGTAGTTATATGGATCTGCCTCATAAAAACATCTGAATCACACATTTCTCACTACCTATCTACCTGCATAAACACAACCCCATCCTGTTCTCAGGATCTGAGCCTTATATTCTCAGACTATGGCTCCATTTCCTTTTTTCATCAGAAGTCTTGTGACTCTCACTCCTTATGTAATTATTTGGGCTTTAGTGAAAACAGCTGTGTTTCGCCTGCAATCAAAAGTGACACTGTCACTCTTTGTTCATGTTAAATACAGGCACACCAAGTTTATTTGGCTCTGATGCATTAGAGAACTCATTGTTCATGCAGGATGGAAGGGACACCACACTGAGCCTCGCGGATGACAGAGCGCAGATAAACAGCCATCCTGCAGCTGGTTCCATGGTGGATAAGACAACCCCTACACCTCCTTGACTTCTTTTCACACTTCCACCACTCTGCTTTTCCAGACCACTCACTTTGCCGGTTGAAGATTGCCCAGTCAACTCTGCTGGAAGCCTGGGATCATGGAGAAGGTGACAGACTGCAGCACTGTGCTGCAAGTATGGGAAACATGGAATTAGTTTTGGCGAGGTTGCAAGGAGGGAGCAGTCTGGTGAGTATTCACAGACACTGCATCCAGTCTGGTAGGGAGAAGCCAAAATGTACTTTCCATGTTTATGGGAACATGGAGGTTGCTGTGCAAAGCCAAGCTGATTAAGTCTGGTATCCTGCTTCAGACAACAATGAACACTGGCTGCCAGAGGAGATGCAAGAAATGCTGTAGTAAAACAAAGATTTTTCCATGCAGCATGGACATTTCTTGTCATCCTACAATATCTAGGTCACTAGTTAATCATGTCAACAACTAGTCACCAGCATGAGTTGGGAAGGGTGAAGGCTTTACACTGAATTGTTCTGGTCAATGCCATACATGATTCCTCTCACTTAGCTGAAACAATAATGAACAAAGAATGATACCCTCCTCATCCTGTTCCTTCTGAAATATGTGATGAACCCCATATTATTAGCAAAGGTGTAGGTTCAAACCTGTCATTATCTCACGCAGAGCACAGTAAATATCGTGACTAAGCATTAACAGTGTGTCAACAATGATCATCTGTAAGTCTCATTGGCATGCTTGATGTGAACTGAACCAGGTTGTCAGCTGCCTTCTTCAATGAGAGTGCGGCAACTACTCTGAATAACCATCTTCCATCACTACATACTACAGGTAAAAAATGCAGGTGAACAATATTTTACACACACAGATATGTAACTGATTATATTACAAAGAAATGCAATAACATGTAGTTTGTTTTACACTTTTAGGAATTTGAATTAAGAAATCTCATTGCCCAGAACCAGCATGCATCTAGCTTGGTGAATACAATAAAAAATGCATTCTTCAAATCACTAATCCAGAAGCATTTCAGAAAGAGAGAGAGTTCAGCTGCACAAGAAAGATGTCTTATTCCTAGAAATCTCCACATTCAACTGCTGTCCTGTATCTTTCAGTGATTCAGTATCATGGGAGTTATAACTGAGCACGCACATACCTCTGTTAGTAAACAGGAAGAAGCTGTGCAGCAGCACCAAGATGACTTCGGGCTCTGTGAGTACCAAGGTGGGTGGTCACACCTGATCAGGGCTGTGAGATTGCTGTGAGATTTGGGTAAGGCAGTCAGGGCTACAGAGGGAAAATCTGAATTACCTGTAACTATGTTGTGATAAGAAAGGAGGATGCACAAGGAGGATGGTAAGCTGGGGGGGCACCTAACAAGGCAAAAAGGAGAGAAAAAAATGCTTTATTTATATTTCTTTAACTAGTAATTTGCTTACTTTCTCCTCTAGATTGAGTAAGAGAAAGCACTGATTGAAGCAGTGAAACAGTATGTTTACACTATGTTAGTGTTCTATTTACAGACATTGTGTGAAGTGATTGGAGAGAGGATGGACTATCAACAGGTAGCCAGAAGCCTGGGGGGAGTTTTTTAAGATTTGTGTTGCTCCCATGTTCATCTCCTCAAATCCAACCCAGTCAGCTTTGGGGAAAAAGCACCAACCTATGACTGTGCTCTATTTATGAAAAAAAAAAAAAAAAAAAGTTAAATCAGGACAAAAACATAAGACCCATGTAGTTCCTGAAGATAGGAATTACTCAAAGGATGTTGCTAGGGCATCAGATAAAAATTTTAACAAATGGATGTAAAATTTTTATCACAAGTCTCTGTTTAGGAACCATTGGAACTGCTTGTATTTTCAAAAGTGTGTAATCATGGACAACTTCAGCTGCTCTCTTGCTCTCTTCTTCATGCTTTTATTTTGTGAATGGAATAGAGCTCAGTTGTTCAGGGTTTCTGTAAGTTTTTCTACTTCCCTGAATTGATAATGATACAGTCATAGACTATCCTGAATGGGAAAGGGACCCACAAGGACCATCAAATGTAATATCCTGATTAGGGAGGGACCTACAAGGATCACTGTAATCTAATTCCTGGCCCTGCACAGGATCACCCCAAAATCACACCACAAACCTAAGTGCTGTCAAAATGCTTCCTGAACTCCGTTATACCTGATGATGCCATCAATTCCCCAGGGAGCCTGTTCCAGTGCCCAGCCACCCTCTGGGTGAAGAATCTTTCCCTGATATGCAACTTAAACCTCCTCTGACTCAACTTCCACAGGCCATTCCCTCTGGTCCTCTCACTGGTCACCACAGAGAAGAATATCCATAAGAGACCATAAGATGAATCAGCTACTTTTCCTGTCCTTTATTTGAAGTTCAAATTATCAAATCTCTGCCTATGCGCAAGCTATCAAAATGAAAATAAATGAAAATGAACAGAAATGAATTTTCTGTTAAATGCCTTTCCACTCCCACCTCCTGGTTGGAGCTTCCTTCCTATCAGTCAGATCCCTACACCAGTCAGTGTGTGGACACACACTTCCTGCCTCCTAATGGCTCCTTGGGGAGAGAAAAATCTGTCCAAATAGTCCTAAACAGAAATTATGTCTTCACTGATTAAACTTTTTGAGGTAGTGATGTGTCCAACTGGGCTTATGACTGCAAATTATTAGTTTCAAGCATAGTCCCAAGGACAAAAACAGGCTTCACCTGCCAAATTTGGTTAGTTTTGCCAGCTGAAATGTTTGTTGATGACTTGAACGTGTGAATAGGTCTTGTTGATGAGCTATCTTCTCAAACATCTCAGTTATATTTGTTTTATTGCCAACTTCTCTTGACAGGCTTTTGGAAGGAGGAGAGGACGCCATGAATGCAGAAAAGCATCTCCATTAGTTAGGTCATTTTCATTTTCCCAACACATGGATCTAAAATGGCCCTGCTGCCTTGTTGCTGTTGTTTGATTGCATGGATTAGAATTGAGTTAGCATTCATTTTCTGGCCCTCCTTTGAAGTCTAGAGCTATTCCAGAGAATAATTCTATTTCATAACAGCCTTGCTGTCATGAATGTGTCTTGATCATCCTTATTTCAGCCAGAGTCTAAGATTTCAGTCCATGTCTGAGCTATTCTTGGTAGTAAATGGTTTCTGGCAATCAGTGCATAGAGATTTTTGAAATAAGATCATTTGTAGCAGAGAAACATTAGGAAAGTTGTGAGCCCATCAGGGACCTGATAGCAAGATAGTATTGTCCTGAGTCTTCCATTTTGTAATGTGGGAGACCCAGCTGTTTGACAAGCCTAAGTCGCAGTGAAGCCTTGGGTGACATAACTGATTTCCCAGTGTGCTCATGGTGATCAGTGCAGTGGACAAGACAGCCCAGGATGTGGCATTTCTCCCTGTCTGTGCATTGTAGGGGTGTAGGCTTCAGGGAGCTCCTTCCCCACTGCTGGAAGAATCAACTTTATGTTCACTAAGTTCAAAAGAGGAACTTGGCCTCTAGACAGGTGTTCTGATATGTGGGGGATGTCTGGGTGTATGTGGTATGACAGCTGAGCAGAGGCTGTCACTTATGGGCCTGTGTTTGGAGAAGACTTGTAGGAGCACTGCCAACAAGCAGCTCTTGGGGCCAACCATGTCTGTGTGGTGCTCTTAAGTGTGCATCCACTTTCTCTTGAGCAGCTGAGTGAGTGCCCAGAAAGTCAGATGGATGCTGTGCCCCACACATCACTTCCTAAACATTGCCCTGTCTAATCCACAGCTGCTGTGGACTTTCAGCATAATGTTGCTTTGTCTGAATAAGCAACAGCATCTAAAGAAGCAATAGATTTTGAGACAACTGGAGCAATCATTCTTTGATCCCTGGCAAAGCCCAGGGGCTTGATTATTATCCAGTGGAGGGAGCTGAGATAAATGAGTTTTCAGGAGTAGGCAACTCAAAAGAGGTCAGGCTGGAGGAGGATTAGAGTGCAGGGTGAGAGGGTGCGCCCAGCTCCCAGGATAATGAGGTCAGTCATGAGCAAGCCACAGGGTCCTCTCAGAGCCCAGTGCTTTTACAGGGCTCACATGCATTTCTAGGAGCAGGCAGCAATGCTTCTTTCCATAGACCTCTGTCACCTCCTTGGAAGCTGATCAAACACATTTTAATAAAAACCACTATTTGACTCCTGATGTTTTTATACTGATTAAGAACATTGACTTGGCTGACTGAACAAGGGAACTCATTGTAGCTCATTCACTTTATGTCGGAAAAGCTTTGATCGGACTGAGTGGGAGTTTAAGGTACTCTATAAAATGAATTTTGGTGATAAGCTTTTAAACTGAATTTGAACCTTGCACAGGCTCCAGAGGTAAGGAATAAACAGCTCCATTTATATTCTCTAAAGATACACACCAAGACGTCCCTTTAACCTTTAGTTATATTGCATCGGGGGTCAAACTGTTTCTTAAACTATTTGAAATTATTTGTCTAGATTAGCTGTCCATCCTGAAGATGGAGAGCTTTCAGGGTGATTCCCAAGAGCCCCGAAGCCAACTATAATGAATGAGTTTGGTGCTTTACTTAAAGAAAAAAAAAGCTGAATGAGTTATGGAGCTGCTAAATAGTGCCAGTTCATTCACACAGAGTTGAGGATGATGTGCTTATCTTAACATAGTATTGTTAGAATAGCTTATTTCAAGGGCATTCCTGTCTGACATCTTCCCTCCCTCATTACTTATCAGCCTCTTTAGTTATATATGGAGGTTTAGGAGACACTGGTATCTGACAGAAACCCTGGGGAACATGTAGGATTCATCTCCCATTTCTGCTGAAGCTGGTGATCAAACTTGCAGTGCTTCAAGTGGAAGCAAGCTCAGGTGGTCATCCTGTGAAATCCTCTGGTCTAATACATCTGGGGAGGCTGTAAATGTGCAGAAGACAGTCTGAGGAGTCTGCTAACTGGTCAAGTAATTATTTACCACCAGTGGTGCATTCAGCACAGATCCCAGCACATCCATTATGGAGAGTCCAAGGCTGCTGCAAACCCCAGGAACAAAGGAATTGCACATTGCAGCAGCAACGCGGTCTTTGCCCAGAACAGATTTTCTTTAGAAGGTGAGATTGTGATCTGTATGAACAGATGTTTAAATACTGTATCAGAGGATTTATCCCACTGATACATAAGTCTCACAAAAGGACAAGACACTTATGTTTTCATTTTTTCAGGATGGAGAGTGGAAATGAAAAACCAGTATTCTGGCTCTGTAATGTCCTGCATATCTGTGGGCAAGTCACTCCCACTGCCATTCTGCTCCTGAAGTCTCTCCACATCTACTCCAAGAGATAATTGCTGAGGCCTAGCAGCAGCCTGAGCTTCTGCAGTCATTCCTCCTTCCCATCTTCAAAACAAATGCACTCCATTTATCATAATAAAAGGAATATTTTCTTTTAAACCTAGATGACATTGTGTACCCTTCATATGTGCATATGCCTCTTCGACCCTAATACCCAACTCGAGATAAGTATAGAGGCCTAAGTGGTATCAAAGTTACATTACATTTCCATGAAATTGGGAGAATTAATTAAAATGTCACTTCTCCTGAGAGCGAAATCTTACCAGATGTCCAAGAGGAAAAGGGATAGAGGGACAGAGAAAAAAACATAAGAAACAAGGCTTCATTTTCTCATTCTGTTGCACACAATCATTTTATTTTGGGTTTTCTGTTAGTTTTCTCATGACCCATCATTCTCTGAACCTTACTTGTGATTTGAAGTGTAAATTAGTATATTAGTAATCAAATATTCCTCCCATGAGCCCTCAGTTGATCTCTGCATTGTATCTGGAAAGGGCTAATTCTCACCTGGTGTTGACTCTCCACCCATGACAGGAGTAGAATTTAAGTAACAGGGACACTGGACATGCAAAGGGAACAAGTCTGTTAGGAGCTGGAGAAGGCACATTCATTGACCATTTTCACTATATGCTAAGGGAACACAATAATACATGTCTAAATTGGAGACAAATTGCAAAAACTAATTTGTGAGCTGGGGTGTCATTCATTGGATCTTTTGCCTCCCTGCCTTTGTCCGTATAGAAACAACTATGGAAAAATGCAACACAAACCATCAGCTTCTGTGAGCCTTCTGAGGGCATAATTAACTTCTCCACATGCTCCCATTCAGGAATCATAGACTTCTGAACACTAAGTTTTGAACTGACTAGCTTTACCCTCAGCCTGCTCTATTCATCACACATTATTTTATTCATCTGCCCTTAAATAACAAGGTTTAATTGCCAATCTGGTTCTGATTTACTAATATCTCCTTGTGCATGGAAGGAGACCTCAAATTCTGTGTACTCATTCTCAATCAACGTCAGCTCGGTATTAAGTCAGTGTTATTACATTATTGATTTTATTCATCCCAGGAGCTACATCAATTTATCATGGAATTTACACTTCTTTAACAACCTACACAAATCAAGACCATTTGTTAGACTTTCAGTGTAGAGTAGAAGGTTTTTGGAATCTGATCCTCATTTTCCTTTACATTTGTTTAGATTTCCAGTTAATCTGAATTCCTATCTTGCCCCTTTGAACTCCCAAGCAACTGTAAATACTTTTGATAAATTTCCATGCTAAAAACTGTATTGCAACACAGTTCTTAAAAAGAAAAAGGAAAGCCAACTGCAAAATACCCAGTGCTTTATGATGTATTGATGTAAACTGGTTCGGGGAAATAAACAGTCAGCTGCTTTAGGTTACACAGTGGCCAATGTAAACAATAAAATCTGTTTGTAATCTCAATCATGCATTTGGTTCTGCTACACAGTATAACCATTTGCAGTTTTAACTCATGTCTTGAAGGTGTGTAGTGAATTTAAAATGTCCTTTCCCGTTGCATTTTACTGTCTGATTTATTTGAAACAGATGACAAGATTCTGGGAAAATTAATTGCCTGCTTCTGCATTTGTTCAGTCTTCTTCTCTGGCTGGACTCTGTGATGGCTGGAGAGATACTGAAAGGATTATGTCAGAAGAATGGGAAATGAAAGCTGAAGGGAATTTTAGCAGATGCTTTGAACTGTTGATTTAAAAAATAGAGTTAATGACTACATTAGCTGAAATGCTGATTTTGTACTCAGATGAAAGAATATGGGACACCAGAGAAGTCACAGCACTGACTGGTGTTAACAGAAGTACTTTTTAGAGGGCTAAAGCACCTCTATTATCTTCCTTCACATCACAGGAAAACCCACTGCTGGCTGGAGTTTGAGGGACAATTGTAAACTTTGCTAGGCCATATAGTAATTTTATCACTCTGCTGTATATTCATCCTGCTCTTGCATCTGTTATCTAAGTATAGGAAAACTGAAACTTTCAGGACATACTGTTGCTTTGTAGTAGGTGGACCAAGATGAGACTAATTAAAATTAAAGGACTAGTTTAGCTGCATTTACCTTAAAGCACATGAGTAATCTAGAAGAGGGAGGATTGCAAAATGTGTGTGTTCATGGCATTGCCAACCTTCAGTGTTGCCTAACACTGTTGGGATTACATCATCAGAACAAACTTTCATCAGTTCATCATGGTTTGCTTATGTCACACTATTCTGAGCTCAGCAGGGAAATGATGCTTTCATGGAAATTTGTCCCTTCCTGAGTATTTCAAACACTGTCAGAAACTCCATTCTATATTACTACAGCTTGCCACAAAGTGTCTAGGGGAGAGAAGGCCACTCCACTCAAAAATATCAGATAAAAGCTTTAGGAGCTAGAGGATTCATGCAGACTTTCTCTTTGAAGTCAGCAAAGCAGGAATTTCTTGGCCTTGTTGGTCAGAAGAATTTCAGGAACATGTGTTATCAGTAGTTTCCACATCAATATCCTGGTTTGGGTCTCAGCATTTCATACGGTGGAGGAAGGTGAATACCTGAGCACCTGAGTGCTTGTGAGATTTGAAACAGAGACATGAAAGAGACAGGGAAGAGAAGACCAAGAACTTCTTTTGGATTGCCTTGGTAGACAAATCAGGGGTTTATGTTTTTTCTATGCTGATAGCACCGCCAGCTTGCCCTGTGCCAGAAACCTTTATGCACTGGCTGTTTGCCTAGTGGCAGCTGAGATGCTCAAAAGGCTGTAGCAAGATGTTCATCTTTTCTCAGGCTGAGCAGTGGAGCAGGAACTCTCCTCCAGGTTAGACCTGGGGGTACCAAAACACCACAGAAGGCACAAACCAGAGCAGCTCTGCGGTACTGGGGAAGCAGAAGGAAGCAGAGCAACTGTGAAAGGCATGATATGCTCCTGCCATAATGTGCTCTGCCAGTCAGTGGCTGAGTGAGAAGCTGTTGTGCAGCTGTAGCAAAGGCTCAGCACTCTTCCATAGAGACTGGCCGATGCATGGGATTTGACAAGAGTTGAGATGGTTACCCCAGCTGCTGCTTCAAGGCGTGTAGAGGGGTTGCAATTTACCCCAGTTTCTTTGTCACCATCCAGGTGCACATATAAGCAGGCTCTGGCCTTTGTCATCTTCTCAGATCAAGCCACAGGAAGCTCTAAGCTCTTTTATAAACCCAGGCTGCAATTCCACAGGTGCAGGGCGAGAGCAGGCATGCTCTCAGATTAGCTATTGGATTAGCCACTGACCTTATGCTGTCTTTTCAGGCTCCTGGGAGGATGTGATGCAGCACAGAGGCAGAGCAGCATGAGCAGTCAGTGCCTCATCCAGCGCCCAGCAGCTTGTACAAGGTTCACCCAGCAACGATTTTAAACAAGCCTGAGTAGCCAGAGCTGATTAATTAAAGCTTTGCAACATGTGGCATTTGGCTCTAGGTAACCTAGTGGTGGTTTCAGTGTGTTGCTGGATCACAGGTCCAGCCTGTGGCTTAGCCAGGGTGTTTGGATGGGTTGGTAACGGTGCTTGGCTGTGCTGCGGAGGTTTTGGCATGTTCATCTTTGCAGCCAGTGCTACAGCAGCATGTAGGCTCCAACTGCTTCATCTACAAATCACTGAGCCCCCTGGGCCAAGCCCTTGGGCTCTGCAGGGGGGTGTGACCTGCAGCAGCTGCACTGTACCACTTTGAACATTGAAATATCTTCATTTGTTTTTCAGACTCCCTTGTTCTCCTCTTGCTGGCTCTGCGCAGCTCAGTGCTGTCTTGGGAGTCTGTCTCAGCAAAGGTCACCCAAGTCATGTTTCCACTCACAGGGAACTTTTCTCACCCTACACGGTAACCATGGTGATTTGTTTTCTTTTAAATTCTTTTCCTTTAAGTTCAATGCTATCTTTAGATGTCATCCTGTTTTGACAAATGTCCATGTAGCTCCTGATACTATCAGGGAACTGTGGCATGACAAGGACTGGCTTAAGTAACAGCTGCATAACTCTGTCAGGAATGAATGATGCAGCCCATTCCCTTTTTGGAAACCCTCCCATTTTCAGTGATTCTTGCTCTGACACAGCATCCGGCAGCCAGTCATGGCCTTGCTTGCCCAGGTTTTGATCTTTCCTGCTGTTATTATACCAAACCTGGTAAGCATGAAATCTAAAGAGTTTTGTTGTCTTATTATTCAAAGAGAACTTCACATTTTCTGTACTGAAGAAAAGTTAACTTTTTTTTATTGTTTCTTACAACATTTTGTATTTTGCCACCGATGCTCTTTATATAGTCACCTGTCTCTCTGTAGATGTTTATCAGAGCTAACCAGCACAGTGCCTTTGCTTATTTAAATGCCACAGTTTTCCTGATGGTTTTCTCTCAGCAACATGGAAGTGAGCAGGAGACACACCAATTCTAAGTCTTCCTGTCTTACATTCCTCAGTTCTTGCTTGTGCGAGGCTGTCTTGAGGACCTGTGCACATGTCCCTTTGGAGAGATGTTTTGCCAGCTAGAGGATGTGCACAGAGCAGCAAAGGGACAGCAAGGCTGCGAGCCTCTCCTCTGGCATCTCTGGCTTTTTAAACACCCTGAGTTTAAGGAGGCCCAGAAGTCTGACCATTCAAGTTCATACTTCAGAGTAATCAAATCAAAATATTATTGGAAATCTGATATAAATTATAGACCATACAGTCTGACATCACCTTCAGCTAAATCACAAGATGACATTTCCATCCTATAATGGACTGTATAAACATCAGCTAAAATAGGGAACTAAATTATCCCATCATTACCCAACTGATATAATGCCAGTGTGCATTCAGAGGCACAGAGGTGATCTTTAGCATTGCATGACAACTTTATGTTTCTTTAATTAACTGTGTCATACTTCATATTGGCAAGAAGCTGTAATGAACCTTTCATCCTTCCATCGACCGAACATCAGAAAGTTGCAGTGATCATACTGTCAAGAGACAGACTAGATCTTGATTTAAGAACTACTCTAAATACCACAAAACAAAATCCCTTTTAATAGTTCAATATTACATCCTCAAAATGCTTATGCTGTAATGAGTTCCTCAGTATAAACAGCTGTGACCAAAATCAGTGTTATAGCTGGGTCAAACCTAGCTTTACAAACAGTGGTTTGGATCCAAATAGCTGAGAGCCTTGAATGTTGTGCAGCTGGTTGTAGGTAAGAGGTGCAAAGTATCATTAAGTTTGGTCAGTTGTGTTTACTTATGAGAAAATACTTGGCTTTGCTTAAGACACAGTGAGGGTTCAGGATGTGTTTGGCTTCCTCTCCAAGGATTGTCTGCATCCTTGGAGGCAGCTTTTCTTCTGTCTGGCAATGTTTGGTACATGCCTGGCTCCAGCTCCAGCCCTCTTTCTTCCTCTGTTTTGCTGCCTCTCACTGCCTCAGCCCCAGGAGCCCTGCTGCTCTCTGCCTGTGTATCTCCTGATGCTGGCTTGATGCTAGGCCTGGCTCAGGATCCCAGCCTGGCCTTAAGCCCCTAGACACCTGTGGAGGCACTTCCCTTCGATTCAGCAAGTAATGCTGAGGCAGCCCAGGCTGGCATGCCTCCATGCCCCATTCCCTGCTTACATTTCAGGATGTAAGCCTGAAATGTAACCTGCATTCCAGGAGACAAGTACTTCTGGTCTGCCCTCAGGTACTGGGCATTAAGCAGAGGTGATTTGGTGGCAGTGCAGCTGAGGGCTCCAAAAGTGGTGGCTGTGATGTAGCTATCAACCATTATATCCTTCAAAATAAGATCTGAACAGGGTGAATCCTCACCCTGTTTTCACCCAGGTGGCTTCATGGACTGAGAAGCTTGATTTTTTTTGTCACCCTGGGCCATTGCAGCTGTACAGGCTGTTACACTTTCTGATCTGAATCCAACAGGTTTGCTTCCATGTCTTGCCTCCCTGTTCCTTCCCTTTCTGCTGCCTGTACTCAAGGTGAGGTGCAGGGTACAGCACTCTGCATGTTGCCTTTGTAGGAAGTCTGAACCAGAAATTCCTTTGCCACCCTTGTCCCTGGCAGCTCATTCCCAGTGCAAACCTCCAGGCTGATGCCACAGGGGCAACCATTACCAGTCAAGGGCATGGGAAGGGACTCTCATCCTCCTGGAAAATGCATAGGCAACTCCACCCTTACCCTGCCCAGAATTTAGAGCAGCTTCAGGTGTTTGATTTTGTTTTGGGTTTAAATATCTGCTTAGCTATCTCTCAGAACTATCTCAGATGCAGGGGTGTGGTGAGGCTGCATAATTTAACTCAGCCTGTGACATCCCACAGATGGATAAGCCTGTCTCCTGAAGGCTCCTTCATTTGGGTTGGTTTAATAGCTGTCCATTTGATTCCCTTATTGCCACTCATTTTTTAGCTAAGGAGGCATAGTCTTAAGTTAGCTGGTAATTGAGACAAAGGAAATAAACCCTCCCAGAAACAGATAAAGTTCCTGCCAAAGAGAGCCAGCCTTTCAGAACACCCCTTCAGTTGTCTTCCCAGAAGGAAGGATGTTCTGCGTGGCCGAGTTCCTCCCCAAACTTTCATGGCATACACTCCCTTTGTCACTTCCTGTCCCCAGGGTCCTGCAAAACTCATCAGCCAGGCACAGTGCCTGCCGTGCCAGTCACCTCCTTCACATGTCAGTGGAAATGCTCAGGCACCGACTTGAGGAGCCTCATCCCCACCCCACTGGAAAAATGAAAGCCTCTGGCTTTCACAAGGTTAGGTTTCAGCCTAACCAGCACTCTCCAGTTGAACAGCTACAGGCCAAGCACACCCACAGGATCCACAGCATATATCTCTAGCAATATGCTCCAATTTCAAAGCATTTGCATATAATCTTATCAATGAGGGTTTTTCCACTAAACTCTTGTTCTGACATGATGAGGAATGTTTAAAACAGCAAAATGGAAAAGACACTAGGGAGATATGAATACCTGAACAAAGAGGGCAACATTTTCTCTCCTGCTGGCCCCATCACCATGGGTGTTGGCTTACAGAATTGTCCCACAGTGGTCCTAAGGAGCATGTGTGACAAGTATGGGCAGCAGCATTCTGGTCCTCATGCCTCTTCTTTCTCACTGTACATTGTGATGTGCTGAGTGTCAGGCACCAGCCCATCACATCTGCATGGAGCTTGCATTCAAATCACTGACCAAGGTATTTTTTTAATCCAGAACCAGGTGGATCTCCACACCTCCATAAGGTGAGATCCCATTTGAGGGAGTTACTTGCTGCCAGGGATTTACAAAGTGCAAGAGGAGTGATGTGTTGTCTGTTAGGGGCAGAAGGCAAGAGGATAATTACAGTGTCATTTTTGATAGCATAGGGCAACATGCCACTAAAAGTGTGGGTTTAGTCTTCAAAGAGATGGTACTTCCTTGACTCTCTCTTTTATGCTCTGTCTTTTAATTCTCTGTGAGATAGATAAGTGCTATTACCCATTCCTCTTAGGCTGAAATCACAGAGTATGAGAAAAGTGAGAAGCTGAGCTCTGGGATCTAACCATCCCCCTTCAGTATTGGACTCTGCCTTGGTAAAAGGGTGTCCTTTCTCAAGTGCAGCCAACCTGACCAAGACAGTGGCATGATATCCTCATAGGTAAACTTGGGAAGTGGAGATTAGATGAGCGGATGATGAGGTGGATTAAGACCTGGCTGAACAGCAGATCCCAGAGGATTATGAGGTGGGAATACAATTCAAGGGCCAGCTGCACAGGATACTGACTAATGCATCTTTTTCCCTCCAGACACAGCCCTGTCCAAGATAGGTTAAATACAGACCACCAGCCATACAGACTATCCCTTCATTATATATTTTTTCCCCCCAGAAGCTCTTGATTTGAGATGTATTTCAACTAGTGACCTTGACTGGAAGAGTACCAGATCCCATGCTGTGTATCTTGGGGATACCCTGTCTCATTAATAAGTACCTTCATTTCAGAGTATTGTCTATTTATTTTGGAAGTTTTACCTCCCCTTGATGAAAAAAAAGAGATGAATTGGGATAAATACAGGCAGGAAATGGTTTCCATGGCAACACTAAGACTACATAAGAACAATCTCATCATTCACTTTTATTCCTTAGATACACTTTTAAAAGAAGTTTGAGCTACATTAAAAGACATGTCCTGTTCACAGCACATTACCCAAGTCAGCAGAAATAATCAGCTCTGATTTCACTTTCAGTGAGATGGGAAATAAGTTCCTTTAAAAAAAACAGGGACGAAAGGTCTTAGTTTCCAGGGAATGAAAGCTCAGTCAAAAGAGGAGTTCATTCAGATTCAGTGCTGGTCAAAAAAAAGCTGCTTTATGCAACATTCAGCTTTGCTGAAGTGCAACTCACACTAACAGACTTTCAGTGTATCCTGCTCAGAGTCTTAGGTTTTGGTGAAGCCTTGGGTCAGATTGACTGTAAGCAAAATCCAGTCTAGTTGTGTGACAGTACTGGGAAGGAAATCCATAAAACTCTTTCTGAGAGCTTATTAGTGGAGACATCAAAGCTTGGTGCGATGTGATTTCTACTTCTGTCACATTACACTGCTGTGTTCCCCCCTCCCTCATGATCTCCTTGCCATTTCTGCCTGCCTCCCCACATGCTCTAAGGTGAAGGAGAGACATTTCAGCAACTTGGATGACTTTGCCTTCCATCTGGAATGGTGTGTCCAGCCTCAGAAACCAGGGGAGAGCTCACTAGGCACAATCTCCTCACCCAAGTTAGTCTACAATCTGTTGGAAAGGTCCTGAGGGAAAGCTGTTTGGGAAGCAGGTTTCAGGCTTAGCTCCAGCAGATTTCTACCTCCAGAGGAAGCAAGATCTTCCATTTCTCATCATGAAAGAGGAATCAGATGGGCCAGCAAAGGTCAGAGCATACCAAGGACCTGGTGTTCAATCTGCTTCCTTGTCTCATGTCTTTTCCAAACAACAAACCCATACTGCATGTAAGACCTATTTTCTTGGTTCTCAGCTGCCTAAGCGGCATTACATTTTTCTTCAGTAATGCTGGGGGTTAATCTCCAAGTGCAGGTACAAATCATTATCTACAAGCTGTTTTTTTTATTGATGCTAGGGAAGGAGGACCCATTGCTGATGACATGTGGAGATGATGACAGGGAACGCTTGTGGTCACAGGAGGATCAGTGGTTTATCTGGGTATAAACAAACCACATGTGCTTCAATGTGTGTCTCACATGAAGTCACAGATCTAGGAACAGAAGTGGCAGAACACAAGAAGGTGTCAAGGACCTGTCTGGTTCATTGGAAAGAATCTGGTCTCATTAGACCCCTGAGAACAAGACTGGTGACTGCTTACCATTGTCTGGATGAGGACAGATACTTGATGGCCAAATGCTTTTTGTCCTAGGTGAATGGAAAAACTGGGTGGAAGCTGAAAGTAAGGAAACTCAGACAAAAATAAGATGCATTTTTTTATTGTGAGTATAATAGTAATTGGACTTTAATGACTTCAAAAAAGTTGAAGTGGTTTTTCCCTCATAAGAAACTTAACAATTGTAGTGGTTTTCTTAAAGACAGATGACTTCCGGAAGGTCCACTGAACCAGGTTATGAGGGAGATCAGGAAAGATAATCACAGTGGTGCCTTTCTGGTGCTAGAGCCTACTGCATGAAGAGCAGAGCAGTGGAGAAGGTAGTCCAATACCATGGCCAATCTGGTAGGCTCAGTCTTGCAAGGACTCATGGGAAGAAAAGGGAATATACAGTACACCCACATCCTGTAAGGGCTCTGGTATTTGCAGAAGATTGCTGATACACATCTTCCTGTTCCTCGGGCCTCTTTGGAGACCCCCCAAGAGGGAGAGTCTCTTGTTCTACCAGTCCCAGTTTATTTGGTCTGGTCATGAATTTATCTCCATTGATGCCTTGTATTAGTGGAAGGGTTTCATAGTCTCTTCTGAGCCGGATTAATAACCTTCCTTTGAAGTAGCTCAGTGTGGCCCAGCTGATGGTGCGCAGACAGCACACTGCGGCAGCGGTGCTGGAGGAGCTTTGAAGAGGATGAAGGTGTGAAGGACCGAAGTGTTGAGTTAATGACTCGAAAAATGGGCAGTTGCAAAAGCAGTAGAGTGCTTTGCTGAGGCCGGGTTTGCACACCCAGTCGAGGGGGAGAAGAGATTTTTTGTGTGTGTGGTGGCAAAAGCTCTAATCTGCATAAGAACAGCCCAGGTGGGGAGAGGGTGCACTCCCACCGCCAGAGGATGACCGAGGTAAACCGACCTTTGTTTAGCAGCAAGCTGGGTTTTGAGCCAGATGGAGGGGAAGGCCGATAAGAAACACATCCTGCAGAGGTGGGATAATGCTTTTTATCATGACAATGTCCTCTCTTACACAAGCAGTTCAGGTGTAAATCTGCCCTGCCGAGAGGTATAGAGACATTCACATTCCCATGGGCCTGAAGGTTTTCATCCCTTCTGATGGGGAATAACTGGCTGAACTACGCTGGCCTGAGGAACAGCAGTCAGGTCTTAGGGGGATTCGTGAAGCATCAAAGACCCCCGAGGCGCCCCCAGGCTCCCTTTTGGGGGGCGCTTCGGAGAGGACTGGTCACGATCCACAGTGTTTCAACGCAGTGTAAAACTCCCCCCTCCAGGGGAGGTACATGGCCGTTCCCATCTGAAGCTGATCTTTTATTAACCCCTAGAACTTAATGTTCTGTGGGCTTCCCCCATGTCCCGACGGATCAAGACTGCGACCATCACTTGGACCAATGTTTGGCTGGAGGATTGCTAGTACTACCTGCCCTAGCTCTGCTCCTGCCCAGGATTACCTCTGCAAAACCCTCACTGATTTGAGCAATCAGTGACCAATGGTCACTTGGACCAATTGCAACAACCGAGTCCTGTTTCTTGATCCACTACTACTCTTATCCTTTTATTCTTGTTTTTTTCTTTTCCTTAAAATTGTTCTCAAGTGGTATCTTTATACGTTGATATTGTTGCACTTTTACAGATAGTAACAAAAATAGCTACATAACTTCTTTCAATTGAAACCAAATTGTTCTAAAATAAACCCGACAAATATATATATATATATGAGCACCGGTCATTCAGTGTCATTTAACCTTAATTGGCCCCGAGGGATCTATTAACAAGAACCTCAGTTACCCTTGCCTCCAGGGCTGGGTTGTAAAATATGGTTACTGGGAAGGTTAGGGATTTGCAAAGAGCCCCAAAACCTGAGTCTGTTTCCCACTGATGTTGTGCCACTCTAGATTAGCTCATAATAGGAAATGATGCTGTAGCCAAAGACAGCCCTAGAAACGAATGTAGTCACTTCCTTATCTCCAAGACTCTGATTGAACTGAGAAATTATTTCTAAATCTGCTTCTGCATTTTCAATCTGAAGTATCACTAACTTCAAATTTAAAAAAAAAAATCTGAAATGCTGCAATACAGTAATGAGGAAATATGACTGAGGTGTGGGTGGTTTTGTTCTGTAAATGAGTATGCATTGTTTGTTTCAAGATCCAAATACAACAATTGTATATAGAATTTCTGCTCTGTGGGGTGAGATTTTACCATCTACGGTGCTTGGTGTCAGGGATGGACTTTCTTTATCACACTGCACTTCTCAAACAAGATACTTCTCAAAGATAGTATCTTTGTTCAAAGAGGGTGCAGTGCTGGGAGGCCAAATGAACCAGGTTACATAGACCAGACTGGATAACCACAGCACTCTCTTTCTGGTTTAAGCTGCAAAAGAGGATTTCCTGACCATGAGGAACAGGACAGTTAAGAGACACAGTCTAGCATTGTGGCCAAACACCGAGACCCATCTTCAGAGAAAGAGACCCATCTTCTGAGAAGAAAAGAGGAGGACTTCTCAGTGGGGAACTTTGCAAGGCCCATGCTCCATAAAGGGCTTCTGAATGCAGTGTGCAAGCCAGCCAGTGGAGCCAGAGCAGCAGAAGCCATGGGGCATGGCCCAAACTTGCATGATCCGTGGTGACGAAACATGTGGAGCTCCTCTTTTGGGAATGAGATCCCTAAGGGCCTGGCTGTGCCCCTGCCTGCCCTGGGTGTGTGGAAGGAGGAGGTATATACACTCTTCTGGGCTAAGATACAGCAGGGTTTGGCTGGAGGATTGCTAGTGCCTCTACACCTGCTCTAGCTCTGCTCCTGTCCAGGATTAACTCTGCAAAACCCTCACTGATTTGAGCAATTGTTGCCTAAGCCCTTCTGTCCATGTGTCTGTGCTTCTCTACCATGTCTATCAATTAAGCAAAAGACCCAGACATCCTTTTGCTCATACAATGCTTTAATTATAAAGTAGTTTGCTTCTGATTGGCAATTATTCTGCCTGGGAATGGGCCTCACAAGTGGGTGGGCTTTTGAGACCTGGCTGTCACTCATCTGCCTTGTCCCCTTCTCCATCTGGCTGCTGAAGAAGCATGAGCTCTTGCAGACTTTTCTGTGAAATAAGAGCACTAATTAAGAAGTGGACTAGATTGGCCTTCACTGAGGCAGTATCTTTGATTTGTTTCTTTGGTTTTTTTCTCTCCCTTGTGACTAGGAAAGGTCTAATACTCATTGCAATTCCTAGGCTGACCCAAGCACACCGTGGCACCTGGTTCCTCCTGCCAGATGTGCTGTAAAGGAGAGAAATGAGAGCCATGGCACACAGAGAGCCTGCCACTGACCACTGCTGCTAAAGGCTGTGGGCTATGCTAGGAAAAACACTTCTCAGGAGCACCATCCCAAACCCAGATGCTGGAATCTTTGTGAGGTCTGAGGGGTCACCATGGGGGTCTGTGCAAAGGGAAAGCAGGGGGCCAGGCTGGGTGATGGGAGCAGACTGGGCCTTCTTCCTCTGAAATCCCTGAGCTGAAGACCAGGGATAGAAATGCAAATGTGAAGAAACTGGAAGTCTTTTCTGTATCCTGACTCAACAGTGCAGCTTTGCAAGCTACCCTGGGTCCAGGATGGGTGCAGGAGCCTGGGCACTGTTTGTGGTCCTCCTCCTGGCCTGGCGAAGGCCCCTGCCCTCTCTTGACCTCATCTGCCCCTGGTCCTGCACTCTTCCATCCCATGACATCTTGCCTGCTGGCACAAACCAGTCCCAGCTCAAAAGTACCATAATGAATGGAAGTGTCAAAGTGCAGGGTTGGCCTGATATGGTCAAAGGCAACCTGCCACAAGCAGGAGTCAGCCACTGTTGTTGTGGTCTTCTCATAAACTTTCTCTGGCCTGTGAATCTGGGTTGTGCAGCATGCTCTCCTATGTCATTTGACCCTTCAAACCCTATCCTAGCCTTTCCCACATCAGCAAGCATCTAGAGACAGAACCTTTTCCTTTTGTAACTATAAACTCCACAGTGTTATGTTAATACCCTGCACTTTGGTTTTGCTTATTGGAATCAGACCAGTCATAGTCATTCAACAGTGAGTATTGGCAAAGATCAAATATTTTGTAGCACAAAGATTAGGAACTGAGCACATTTTTGATGAAAACCTCCCTTTCTTCAGCAGCCTGTGGTTTTTTTTTGAGCTATTTAGATTCAGCCACTAGAGAGCAAACTTCTTCTTTTTATCAAATGGCAATTTATATATTTCTACAAAAAAGAATTGTACGGTTCTTCAGGCTAAAGCTCATGAAAATTGAAAACAGCTCTAAGTTTACAGAAGAGAAAAGAGGCTTGCTTGCTTGCTCTTTCTATCTGTCTTTTTCTCTTTCCCTCTTTCTTTCTTCACAAGCTGTGGTTTAGGAAGAGAGAATAAACGAGTGTGTTTTGTTGTAGTGAAGGCCTCTGTTAATGACTGCTGAAGCTCTCTTCCTTCGTGTCAATCACCAGAGGTAATTGTTCATCCTGACATTTGGAAGCCCCGTGTGAGTAGAATCTCAAAAGGAGGCCTTGGGATGCCAATAGGCAACATGTATGCAATTGTGCCAGAGTTAGAGAGGAGGGGATCTGCAAACTATCAGGATTACACCCATAAATATTGGAGCCTGCCTCTTTCTGGATTAGTGTTAAGCAGCTGGGGTCCTTAGACCATGTAGTTTAAATGCCCTTGAGATGTGACTGCAAACAGAATGGAGAAGTCAAATCTTTCTGGGAGGGAGCCTTGAGCCATGGGCTTTCATTTGTCCCTTGGTCTTTCACAGCTAAGACTTGCTCTGCTCTGATGGTGAGCTCAGGTATGGAGATAAGTGGTTTAACAGGAGACAAGTCCCAGGGATGAGCTGGGACTGTGCTGAGTCCCAGGCTTGCCAGCCCAGACAGCAGCAGCAGGAGGGAGCTGACCTTTCTGGGAACCACCCTCAAATGGCCCAGAGCACAAGCAAAGAGAAGCTGTCAAAATCTGGCAAGCCACATCAGCACCTGATGAAAATCAGCCCTTCCCAGGAAAATGGAAGGGGATTTTATGAAATACATAGTATTGCCATTAGTGTGTAAACAGTGGGTTATCTCCCTGCCTTTTTTTGTGAACTGACCAGCTGCAGGTGCTTGCTGTTGCCTAATGTTCAATGAGATGTGCCCTTCTGGTGGCTCACAGGCATGGCACTAGGCCCCATGAACTGCCATGGACCTTTACAAAAGGGTCCTCCACTGTGCTGTGGGTGATATGTGATTTGACTGCTAAGAGGACAAGCCCTACCATTTAATGTCCTATTGACATTATGAATTGCCCCATGGGGTGATGTGGCCCAGATTTAATCAGTTTAATCCATTGTACCAACATGGGAGCTAGTGTTCTAGACTGAAACTGCTTTATTATCCTTGTGCTACAGTCATCAAAATGAAGTGGCTATGAAATGAATTAGTTGTACCCCTACCACGTGCTGTGAGAGACTCTACAAGCCAGGTGTTTTTCCAGATCCCCAGGCATCTTAGGATTTTGGACTCAGTCAGAGCAACTATGAGAGTCACAGTTGGAAAATCTCACCAGGTCATTCTATTGCTATTTAAGTTTCTATATTTCCTGTGAAGCCAGTGATCTTGAGACCAACTACATCTTGGGCAAGTGCTCTACAAATGCAGGCAGCAGGTAATAAAATCCTTTTACTTCTGTCTTGGGAACATCAAGGTGTTGGGGAGTTGATGGGTCAGTTTGGAGAATGTGGTACCTCCATCCCACTTTTTGATGCAATTTAGCTGCAACTACGACTTCAAAGATCTGTCACTTCAGGGGCTTGGATGTGAGAAACTTCTCTGTAAGGTCACAGAGATCACAGAGGTACAATGAGAGAAGTGAGGGCAGAAGCAGTATTGGAGTGTCCCACACTGCCAGGCATCCAGACTGCCACAAAGGGTTGGGTATTGACCCGCCCGAGCAGTGGTCATAGCAGGTGTGACACCTCCTCTGACCCTCCACTAATACCTGCTTTGGTCTCCTCTGTAAATAACTATTAACCCTTTGTGAAGTGTGGCTTTGGACAAGCTTGCTTCACCAGAGAAGCTCCTAGCTGGTGCTCAGGTTAAAAACAGCCTCTGGACAGAGTAAACAGCTCCCAGGACACATTGGCAGCAGCTGCATAGCTCATGTCTTTGCTCTGTGTTTGACAGCCCAGTGCACTGTCAGTATAAATCCAGCCCTTGGCACATTCAAACTCTTGTACACTGTTACCTGCCCAGCTGGCTTTTAAAACTGTGTCAGAAGCAAAAGCTGATTATCAGCTTAAGCAGTGCTGTTTCTCCTCTTTGTCTGTAAACTGTGGATAATGTTGGCCACAACATTAGCAGGGGCAAAACCAGCACTTTGTACTTCCTCTAGAAAAGACCTCTGGAGGAAGGATAGGAACTGTTTAGGCACTCAGCATCTACTTCATTGATAGGTATATCAGTAGCTTTAATAGGATACATTTAAGAGTGCTCTGTGCAGCTTCCATGTAGGGACAAGGATCTCTCTCTTTTTTAAAAAATAAGGCCGTGATGATTTTTATTCTGTGTCTGAAAACCCATTTTGTGCAAATGTTTATGTGTCTACAATTAGATCCCATGAACTCTTAATGGAATGGTCTGCACACTTTTCCCCAGGAGCTCTTCTAAATGTCTGTCATAAGTGATTGTTTTCAAAAATACATCATGGTTTTGAGTATCTGCTTGTACTTTATCCCTTTGGGACAGTCTGCATTGCTTTTACCATGCTGTGGTTGCTGAGGTCTCCATCCACAGCACGTATTTGTGCTGGACCACCTTGGCACCTGCCCTTTGTGCCTTGCATGAGTCAGAAATTGTGTGCAGGGATGGGAAGGAGATGCTTGTCTGGCACCATGGGGGAAGGATGATGTTTGTAAGTTGTGGTGGGAGTGCAACTTTCTGTGGACTCTCTGCATGACTTTGAACTATGGCTTCCCCACTCCAGGCCCTGAGCTAAAGCACTTGCCTGTATTTCTCTTGCGCTTTTTGGTTTGAAAATTCTTTTTATGAGGAATTTTTTAAATGGAAAAATTAAAGACATTTCTTCCTAAATCCTATGGAAAATATTTTGCCAAGCACTGTGTTGTGCTTAACAGAATTTCATTCTTGGCTTCTGTTCACTCTAAAACACTCTTTTTAACTCCCTCTTTATACATCCCTTCTTTTAATACAAAAAAATGTATCAATTTTCATAACTTTTCTGTCTGTCTCTCTGCCTAAAGTTAGACAGCCACTTTCCTTGTCTCCATCCATCTCCCTAGTGTTATGCCTCTCCATTTCTTTCCTTTTTTTTCCTTTGTGATTTCTTTCAGGAAGACATGGCTTGCAGTGAAAGTTTACTGATGCTGGAAAGGAAGATAGAACAAAATAAAAACTGTTCTCTGTCTTGCTTCCTTTACTCTTCATGTTCCAGGAGTGTTCAGTTATTTGTCCTTCAGCCAGACCTGTGAATCTCTCCCAAGGCCTTATCTTTGTTTCTTGCTCTGAAATGAGAATTAGTATCTCTGGTTAGAGGAGACTAAAACCATCAAGCCCCTGCTGTCTGATGTGCTCAGGTCAGTCTAGGATCTGCTGCAGGGTCCTCTGTGTGGGGATACTCTAATGACATTTGGTGTCATTCCCTCTTTCAGTGGGGTAAGGCTGGTTGTACATGACCTCGGGCCTTGCTTAGCAATTCCCTTGAGTGGTTTTAGGCTTAAGCTGGCAATTAGAGCTGCTCTCCTTTCAGTGCATCAGCATGCTTGTCATGCAGAGAGCATTGCTGTCTTGGAGTGGTCCCAGACCTAGCCTGGGGGGGGAGCAGAGCAGGGAAAGGAAATGGGCTGTGGAGGGGTGGGGGGAGAGGACAATCACCTTTGGCATTATGAAACTTATGCCCTATAAAATATTGCAATTATATTGTTTTCTGAATCCAGTGGGAACCATTGTTTTTCAAGCAATAAATATCCTCCTGCAGTGTTGGCAGCCATAATATGGCAGCTCTGACAACCCGATAGTGAAACTCATTCCAGTAATATGAAACAAGACTGATGTTAGTAACTTTCTATTAGCTAAGCTGAAAGAAACAGTCAAAAAAGGTAAATAAATGGAATGTTCAAATTTGTTTTCCTCTTCCCATTTAATAATATCTTTACAGTAAGTCCAAGACCTTCACTAGCAAGATGTTTTTGATAACATTTTGACAACAGAGCCTTGAAAGATGCAGAAGGAACCAGTAATAGCTGACAGACCAAACCCAATATTTTTTGTTAAGAATGATGCTCATTTTTTTGTACTTGAAACTTTTCAAGGCAAGATGATATAGGCAATCATTCATTCTTTGAACACCAGCAATATTTTGTTTTCTCATCTCTCAGATGTTTTGGTGTAGGATAAACAACACTATTGGTATTCCTGTAGCAGAAATTCAAATGAATAGCAAATAAATTATAATGAAAAAAAACAGAATGATGTGATTAAAGTGAGGTTCTAATGCAACAAACCTTACTCAGCTTTCAGCAACACTAGAATTAGATGCTTCTTGGTACAAATAGGAATGAATGTGCAGAGCATTTCACAGTTAATGCTGTGCCTAAGCTCCATGCACTAATATGCTATAATAATTAAACCACTTTCTTATGGAAACATATTTGCAGCTTGATTGGTTGAATAACAAAATTTCTAAGCTAGGTTTTCACATTTATGGAGAACTGTCCTTGTGCAAAAAATCCCTATTTTGATGCAACCTTGGACCGTCAGGTAAATTAGTTGGGTCTGTGTGTACAAACAAGCCCATTAACATGTTAGAGCAGATAATAAAATTGCAATACAAATGTACCAGGCTACCTATGTAGTGGTGTTGAGTTGCAGTACTCCTTGGGGAAACCCTTACTGCGGTGCAGATGTTGCAAACCCAGGTGGATCTCCCATGCCCCATTTTTCTTATGGGCTGTGAGTTGTACACACTCACATCTCTTGGCCATCATCATTACAGATCCCAGCCTGGGCTCCAACACCAAAGACAAGGGTAGACCTAAAGGAATATAATCTCATATTATCTAGTTAAAAGAGATGTAGTTTGCTCTACAAACCATTTTTCTCTGGGCTTGAACACTGAGTGCCATTGTTACTCAGACGTTTTTGAAATATATCCATAGTTCTCACACTAAATCTTAGTTGACAGGCTATGTGGTGAAGTAGTTGATCCCAAATTAAAACTTTGGGTTTTCTTCCTCTGTGTCCAGCAAATTAGAAGCCACAACTGACTTCAAGATGTGCTTTAATGTGAATAAAGTTTGCAACAAAACCTTCCCTATTGCAAGAACCTTGCATATACATTTGTAATTATTAGTGCATTACCAGAGATGGTATCATAGACATAATAAAATGATTTATTTTATTTTCCTGCCAGAGCATGTGTATGTCTTAATTGTGTATCGAAGATACACTTAGAATCCTCTCTGTCATGTAAATATGCTCATTGGCTAGTAAATATTAATGCTGCATTCTGGCTCCAGCTGTGAGAAGATTTTATTGTCGTGTTAGTGGTTTTCATTAACCTCTGAAAGGTTTCACAGCATCTACTCTATTTATTTGAAACATACAGAACTGCTGCAAGCAAGGGCTGCTACAAAAAAAAAAAAATCATACACTCTCTTTCATTGTTTTTAATTTAGTTTGTGCCTCTTTAATGTTTTGGAGTCACTCTGTATGAAATTCCAGAGACAGGGAAGGAGCTGCCTGGTACTTTTTAGTTCCAGTTTTCGGCAGACAGTGCTGAAGTAAAAGGAACATATGTCACGTCTTCCTATTATTCTCCCTAATTGTCATGGCAATTTACCCACGAGCTGACATGATAGCCATGGAGGGAAATGGAGCAAAACCTTTCACGTAACTCTGGGCTCCAGGAAACCATGGAGACATATGGAAAGGGGAGGATTGGTGTCTGCTGGGCTGCGCTGCAGGGGCTCTCCCCCATGAGTTCAGCTGACAAGGTTGGTGGCCTGTTTTGACCTTCCTTCATCTAGCTGATGGAACAAAATCCTCCTCAGCTGTCCCTGCCATATCCCTCACAGCAGGGCACAATGCTCTGCAGAGTTACCCGAGCTGCTGGCGCTGAACGTCTCCCTGCCTGCTGGACTGGTGTCTGTGGGACTGGTGTCCACCCCGTGCAGGGATCCAGGTGCTGTTGTGCCCATACCAATGTGGCTCTTGATGGTGAGAGGCACACTCAGTGGCTCCCAATTTTTGCAATGAGAAGGTTGTCCTGAATTCCCACATCATAAAGAGTGGGTGAGCTTGTGCTGTATCGCTCCCTCCTGGCCCTGAAGAGGTTTTCTGGAGAAATGAACAGCAATGATGTAGTGATCATATCCTTTCCCTCACCCATGCCACCACAGTCAAAATACTTTGGTAGTGTGAGCTCTGGTCTGCGCAGACAGACAACCTCAGAGGAAAGGGTTTTGCAAGAAGGTAAATATGAGCTTGGGTGGTTGCTTGCTGGGACAAGCCTAGTTATTCTTGCAGGGATGATATTTCTTTTGCCCTGTGATTTGACTTTAAAATTTGAATTAAATATGCCCAGCAGGCATTGACTTCTGAGCTGGGAAATTGGGCACTCTCCTCTGTCAGTGAAACATCTGGGACCATTAGCAGTGTCTGCTCCACAGTGAGGTCGACCCAGGTCAGCTGAGCTACACACATAACATCCATCTTCTCCTGAGACTTCTGTCCATGAGAAATCCAAACCACTGCACCCTGGTGGGTTTGGACATGGTTACTTTTACTTATGTGACTACGTCTGGATTTGAGCCAGTTTCTTGGAGCTAAATTGCCAGTCCCCGGTGTCAGGCAGTCTTCCCTAACTTGCTGGATGTTTGTTTTTTCAACCCAAAGACCTTTTTTCTGAGAGCCATTTTTTAAAACTTGGTGCATTGGTGGGGCTGAGCTCTGCTAGTAAGGCAGTTCTCACATGGAGGTCACCACCATTTCTAACCTCCTTTACATAAACCATAATTAAAAACCCGCAATACCTTTGCATGCTGAAGAATAAGTCTTGTTTCTATTATTCAGAAATTGCCACATTTTCAGCTGATCTTTTAAGTGGTTCCTAATAAAATTGTTAGGACTGGAAAATCTTCAATAACGTTTTTAAATGCAGCCCAGCTACACGGTAATAAACTCAGCTTTTAACAGTCCTCATTTATAACAATCCCAACAGCAAGAACTAATTTTCCCTCTGATAATGAGGCCTATTAGCAGGACTGTTCACACAGGGCTGACCTGGATTCAACAGTCATATGATTTTCTTTTGTTATTTTCAAGGCACATTGTTTAGCCAGTAAACATACAGCTTTCCCTCTTGTTCTTGTCTCTACTTGTCTCTTTAATGATTGTTTGAAGGTTGCTAAACAGAAAGCACAAAAGTAAAATGCAGCGATGTTCTATGCAAATAGCAGCTTTCTTCATTATTCTGATGCAGCTAATTGCTGAACCCCACTACAGTGTGTACTTTCACAACGGGAACATTCATCCTGTTCCCACTGGGGTTTGTTACGGGGAGAATACAACATTTCAGCTTTTAGTATGGGCAAAGGACATGATCATTTGAATATGCTGACAGCATTTATCATTCCACATAACTGCTTGCTGTAGGCTGCAGAGCTGGAAGATGTCTCCTGAAAGCAATGGTGCAACTCCGATTGCTTCCCACGGAGCAGGGTGGATGAGCAGTTCCCACCAAGTTTCCTGCACCAGAACTTGCAGTGTCCTCTCCTTGCTGGTCTCCATACAGGACCATGGGAGCAGATCAGCACAAGGGCTCTGCCTGTGACCCGCTCATGGCTCCTGAGTGAGGCCGACTTGGCTTGAGGCTGCAGGACAAAACGGATGCTCCTGGTCCAGGCATCTCGCTGACACCAGGCAGCTCTACCTAAACACCTGTCCTTCACAGAGCACCCAGCATCTTGTGGGGATGAGCTTTGCACATGCTGAAAGGGACATCTCATCAAGAAGTTAGATTTGGTCCTATTGCCCTCTTGTGGCTGCCCAAAAGAGACCACAACTGTCACTGTCTCACCTTGTACAAGTGGTACCTGCCCATTCAAGCTGAAATAACTTTCCTGTAACTTAAAACACAGTATTGGTTCCCTGGGAACTGCTGTGTAAAGTAAGGTGGAGCACCAGCCAGAAAACTGTGACATTTCTGAAAGGGACCCGAATGGGGTGCCATTGCAGGACACCAGACACAAGGGTGCCTCAGGCCAAACCTTTCCTTCCTCCTCCTCCCTCACTGTCACAGTTGCCTTGTGGCTATTTTTCAGCCACATGACAATGGGAAAAATGGTTTGGCAGGGTTCTCCAGGTCTTACATAGCCAAATATCACCATGAAAAATGCCCTGGTAATGCTGGCAAGGCACCCTTTCCTTACTGTCAGACATGAAATGAACCCCATGCATTATCAATAAAGCATACAGTGGTGACACTTCCATTCCTGTAGCACATGATGTGCACAAGGTGGGGAGATCACTGTTGAAGGGTTTCCCCAAAAAACAATGGTTAGAATTATAACTAAAAAAAAGAGAACTAGGAGGCAAGGTAGCAAAAAAACAAAAAAAACAAAAAAAAAGCCCAAAAAAACCAACACTGTAACTGCCTCAAAAATCTTAATATGTTCATTCATGCGGATGTCCTGGGTTCAACTGCACCTGAGCTGCTTTCTTTTTCCTGCTTCTCCTGTCAGTCTGGCAACATGTGAGCAGCCTGCACACCTCACTGGTCCTGCAGCTGGTGTTTATGCCTACAAATAGCTTGAAAATTTACTCTGAGATACCTAAAAGGACCATCAATAAAATCAAAGCAGGCTTGCATGCAAGTTAAATCTTCTGATAACAAGCGGTAATGTTATTTGGTTTTGGGCAAATAGGGCAATAAAAGCTGAGATGTTAAATGAAAATTTGCTTGCTGTATATTGGCCTCGAAACAGTTTTACTCAACACAGCCTGCACCTAATGGAAAATCTTGGCCAGGATTATAATATACATAAACTAGCTGTGGCTTTCAGCGTGATTTTCCCCAGTGAAAGTAATGCAAGAATAAAAAAGAAAGATTCAGTAACAGTGTAATTGTGTCACATAAAGACCACTCCTGGGAAGCCATTTGAAGTTTTAATGTTTTAAAATGAATACTGAATTCACTTATCCTTGATAAGGCATGTGGTTCCTTTTTCTGCTCCCAGGTGCAGATGTGCTAGTGCATAGAAGGGCCAGAACAAACACCATTTGCAATTCAAGTGCCTTTAGACCCCAGATGAGACTGTCCTGTAACTGCTTCCATGGTATTATGTAGCTTGATTAAAGGTAAGGATTATCCCTCCAGTCTGATGTTTGCCAGTGACTACCGAAGACGTGACTCCAAGGTCTCACTAATGAAAATGTCAGCTCTCCTCAAGGCAACAGAGGCACACATTTACACCAAACCACTGAAATGACACCAGATCAGACTGGACTCTTGGAGCTGGCCATCACATAGTCCTGGTCTCATCTGAGAAAGTAAGGCATTAAAATATCTGGGGTTTGCTTATACAGTCATCACCTCAGGGGGTCAAGAAAGCCTCTTCCCTCTGGGCCAGCCACAGTTATGCTGTCTGTATGAGAAACCTGGGCTGCCAGCAGGGACAGACATGATGCATGGGAGCTGCAAGGTTGAGCTTTGCATGCAGCAGATGTTTAGGTAAGTTTATTTCTTTTGCAGGACCGCGTCCCCAAGCTTGTCCCTGGGCTAAGCTCCCCTTATGGGCCCTGATGATCAGCAGCATCCCAGACCCACCTCATGCTTTCTGAACTCTTAGTCCTCTTCTTTTCAACTGGACATTTGATCATTAAAAACAGCAGGTAGTACAGACATACCATATATTTAGTTTCTGGAGAAATGAACTTTTACCTCCATAGCTCCACCATCCTCTTGCTCTGTTGCCTGTCACTACAGTTCCTTGGCTGTACCATCTGTCTGCATCCAGTCCCATACAGCATATCAATGTTTGACTATTTGAACTCATCACCCCTTTTCTGAAGCCACAGGATCAGTTAAGTTATTTGAATCACACCTTGCAATATTTCCATTCATTATCAGGGAACAGGAAGAGGGGTGGTATAAAAATGAGTTGCATTCATTGTCTGATCTCAGCTGAGGATCTTTGATATTTCTGTACTGGTGAAGTTCAAACATAAACAGTATTGCCAGGATCAGATGAGAAAAGTTGCCATTTGAGAAGTCCCTTGCCAAGTGTTTTTCTTTCTTCACCCAAACATTTCAAATGCAGCAGGAAAAGGTTGAGCTTGTTGCCTTTCTCAAAGGCAGACATTTTTTCTTTCCCATCCAAAGGAAGAATTGCAAGGGTTTTAACATGAATTTAAGAAAAACACAGGACTGGATTGTTGAAGTTAAAAATTACCAAAAATAGCTGGGCATTTATTTCAAGGGGAAGTTCTGTAATACTGAACTTACTTATGGAAGGATAGTATCAAACTTATAAAAGGGAGTCCAGGGCTTCTCCAAGCATGCCTGGAGCATCAGATGTGGTGAAGAGGAAAGAGCTGGTTGTTTTATGCAGTAGTAACTAATGCCTCTGTGTGATTTAGTAGCACAATTTTGAGTATGAGATCTGCATGACACACAGAGTATTTAATGATGATTCAGAGGCCACCATGGACCGAAAGGTCACTGATAAGTAATCCAAATTCCCATTAATATTTTATAATCCATGCTCTTAGCAGAGTGGCTGTGTCTTCTTTGGATTTGTACAGCCACTAACACAATGGGATCTTGTTCCTGTCTGTTGCACTTCTTGTTGTTTGTGACTGGTATTTCTTCAATACTATCCCTAAATAACCACAGAAAATGGAAACACTTGATAAAAAAATGACCTTTCTTGTGATTTCCACCTGTACATGGGGACTTTCAGCAGTACCTGGCATCCTCTGTGAGTAGAGATGGATGGGAGTTCTGATAGCTTCACAAGAGGCAAAGGGAGGCCATTCAGTCAGTCCCAAAGTTTGTCATTTCCATGTT